>NC_066372.1:20838576-21438576 GCF_013377495.2 Cygnus atratus
AACAATCCCTTTTCTTCTCTTGCAATGATTAACCCACCTATCAACAGTGTCTGTTTAATATATACCACTATAAACAGTCATTATTTGCAAGAATAGCCAGATGGGCAGATAATTTAAAACATAACTCGGAATCTATTTTAGTTTTTAGAGGCCTAACTTAACAAAAAAATCATAGAAATGCCCATGCAATCACACGCCCAATTTGTGTGCGTAATTACCTTGATTACATGTGTGCTTGTGGTAATTGTCACTGCAGATGGCATTGGGATGCATGAATGGTCACTTGTGCATGCAGAGCCGCTCCACATACCACACCAGGGTAATTGCAGATGCAAATTGAGTGCACACCTCGTGCACCCCCCCGCTGCAGAGCACAGCACGGGGCGCTGCATGGCCACCCCACCCGGCTGCCCGCCCGTGGATGCGTGGTGCAGGGACTAGGGTGCAAAAACGGGGAGGTGGGAGGAAGCTGCGGGTTCCTGCACAAGGCTGTGCTGCTCGGGTGTGTGCCCTTGCTGTGAGATGCCTCCTGCGTCTGGCAGCGAGCTGGCTACCGGGGCTCGGTGGTGGTGATGGGGTGCCACCACGTCGGCACTTTGCTTGAGACAGGGCTGCCTCCGAACGCTTTTTTCAAGGCAGTTTCCTCAGCAGAGCGTGCAGGAGCCCAGCGAGAAGACATGGCCTCATCCTGCCCCGAAGAGCACCGCCAAACTGGGGTTGTACCACCCCATTAGCACCCGAGTGCTGCCCTGCTGGCACATCGCCGTGCGCCCCGTTGATGCACCCCCATGCTGGCACACCCCAGTGCTCCCCATTTATGCACCCCCATGCTGGCACACCCCAGTGCTCCCCATTTGTGCACCCCCATGCAGCTCCACCAGCGCGGCCACGTGCCGCCCCAGCAGCCTGGCCACCCGCCAGCAGCCCTCGAGGCCGCGGCTCCTGCTCGCCGCAAGCCCCTGTCCTCGGCTTAGAAGAATTAAAGATGCCTGATGCTGTGCTTATCAGGGGAGGAGAGAGAGACTTAGGAGGCAGTCTATCTAAAAGTTATTATTAATTTTTATTGCTGCATGGATTTAGAGATTTGGCAGAAGATAAATTCCAAACAGACATCCATTACCAAAGCGACAGTGTAGCTTAAAGATAACATTTACATTCTTACGGTGTTTATATATATCTGATCCCACTCAATCTGCTCCCTGTTCAAACTTTTTGCCACCTTCAGAAGGATCAATACCTACATCAAAGGTTATATGAAGGTGGCCAGATTCTTTTAAGCTGTTTGCATAGCCCTCAGTTTGCTGTGCTAACACAGGCTGGTACTTCTTCCAATAACTCTGTTTGCCTTGTATTAGGACTGTTTGCTGAAACACCTAGCAGAATCCAATAGAGGACAGACTTTCTAAACATTTGGTCACATCTGTCAATCAATAACACCAATCGGTTTCCTGATACAAACAGCAAACTCTGCCAAATCTAATATTTGCCCAAACTTTTACTGACTCTTGCTGGTTTAAAACAGTAAAAGGCAACTGAGCAGACATTAGTGCAGAAAGGTTCTCGCTAATATTTAACTCTAGGCAAACAAAGAATAATTCCAGCAATGAAAGGAGCAAAAACAAACAGTGTAATTATTGTCCTCTTTTTATTTGAGATAATTTGCTTAAATGTACAGCTATTATCTGTTAATATGGTGAGGTATAATTAGAAGGGACAAAATACAGGTTTGGCTGACATAGGCACGCTCACACACAGGCACACAATGGTGCAGATTTCAACTCTTGAACCTTGCCCCTTGCGCTGAGATCATGTTTATGCAGGTGATCTTGGAACAAACACGGTGATGTTATCAGTGAATGGAAAACACCTGACTCGAAAACAAACAACAACAAAAAAAAAAGGAAAAAGTACTCAGAGGACTCCAGGCAAATCTGGATTCCAGATTAAAACAAAGAGGAACAATAGAGGCCAAATGTTTTTCTGGAGTGGCTGCCAGGCTGGGGTAGGCGGCTGAAAATTGGCTCAAGTCTCTTCCATAAAACCGGGACATGCTTTTAATCTGCATCTGAAAGAAAGCAGAGCAGGGCCAGAATCAGCACCCAAGAGGTGTGCTGGGACCGAGCGTCGGGTCCCATCCTGCAGGGGCACCCAGCACCCTTGGAGCACCTCACTCCAGCCCCCAGGGGGGCACCGCGGCTCGGACCAGGGTGTCTGCCTGGGTGGCGGCTTGTGGCAGTGCAGATCGTCTTTAATTCATCGTGTTGTGGAAGGAGGATAAGTGGGACAGATAATGATCTGCACAGTTTTCATTTTTGGTAACCAAATGTATCTTTGTGCTAAGTGACAATTATTCTAAAAGCTTCTTTTTTTGCAGCTAAGGTGCTCAGCTCCCGTGCCTCAAAGAGTCGTTTTTCCCTCGGAAAGGAATCTAATTGGGCTCTGATCGAGAGCAGAAAATACCTAAAAGCTGCACGGAACAATATTTCATCCAGCTAACAGCCTTTTCATTTCGAATGCGCAGCCTAACAATAAGTGCGACGTGTAGTCTCATCTCTAACACTTTGTTTATTACAGTGCGCTGCTAAATATTAGATAATGGTGGTTAGAGAACGCTTTCTGCAGGGGAAAACAAGTGAAGCAGAAAGCAGGCTTGCTGCCCGGCGTGCAAAGGAGATTACGCTGCAGATGATGGGGGCGATGCTGGGGGATGAGCAGTAAATGAGCACGAGCCGGCGCTGGTGGCCTCGGCCGGCCACTCGGGTTGAGCAGTGCTGCTCCTCTGCCCCAGTTTTGCTTGGTGGGCGGCTGTCAGCACTCGTGCCCGGCGTCCCGGGGCAGCTCAGCCCACGCAGTGCCCGCCAGCAGGGGTGAGAGGGTGCAGACGCCGTGTCCTGAGTCACCGCTGTTGCACCACCAGCCCTGGGCGCTGCGTTGGAATGGCCTCGGCGCATTCACGTGGCTGAGCCTGACCCTTCCTCCCTGGGAAAAATCGCCTAGGTTCAAGTTGGAGCTTCCTTGCCTTCAGAGCAGCCCTTCTGGTGGCATTTAGGGTGTTGTCTGCCTGTCCTGATGGTAATTCGGGAGAGCTGCGGGTCACAGCAGCCTCTTCGCGCAGGACTTGCTAAGCAGGCATAAGCGAAAGGAAAGTCTGCAGGTTATTCAGGGAGTAAAACCCCCGGCACAGAACCTTTCAGAGCACTGCAGACACGTGCATGCGGCGTGCGTGGGCAAAGTGCACCGATAGGGACTCAAAGCTGCTGAGGTTTTGGGGAGCCCAAGGCCCGGGGCAGTGGCGGCTGCGAGCGCGGTGCGCGGCAGCAGATGGCAGTGGCAGCGTGCCGCCGCCCGCGCAGGCAGCCCTCGGTGCTGATTAACACGGCGAGCGCTCGGAGAGTGGCACGATTTGGGGCTGTGGGACCTGAAATGAACTCTCTCCTCCCTTGCTGAATGCCAGGTGGAAGTGTCTGCGTGGAACGGCACAGCCTGGGGCTCTGACATTCAGCCTGAGCGGAGAGGATGAGAGGTGGGGATTGCCTTGACGGCGGCAGAGCCCACCCTGAGCTGGCGTGCGGATGCCATCGAGGGGGTTTGGCTCCATGGGGATACCTGGGCTGGCTCCAGCACTGCTGGTACTGCTGCTGTAGGGGCCTGCGGGCTGTTAGGACCTGGCTTCAGCCGCTTGGAAAGCCAAGCATAAGGGGTTTTGGGGTCCCAGGAGGAGCAGGAGGTCACACACAGCCACCGCTGTGCTGCTGGGGACATCTGGGCGGCCAAGGCAGAACCATCAGGATGAGATCTGACACCACAGCCTGCCTGGGAGCTCGGTGCAGAGGCTGCAGGGTGGCATCTCCTGCAACCCTGGGACCCCAAAAGTGGCACTGACAGCCCCGACATGCCAGCACGGTGCCATCCAGCCGCTCCTGCGTGGGCACAGTGCCCTGGAGCGCAGCCCAGAGGCTCCCGCAGGTGGGTCTGGAAGAATCACAGAAGCACAGAACGTCCCGAGCTGGAAGGGACCCACCAGGATCACCGAGTCCAACTCCTGGCTCCACGCAGGACCACCCAAAAATCAAACCGTGTGTCTGAGAGCGTTGCCCAAAGGCTCCTTGAACTCTGGCAGCTCGGTGCCGTGACCACGTCCCTGGGGAGCCTGTCCCAGTGCCCGACCACTTCTGGGTGCAGAACCTTTCCCTGACACCAGCCTGACCCTCCTCTGTCCCAGCTCTGTGCCATTCCCTCGGGTCCTGTCGCTGTCACCTGCAGAGGAACGGGATGGGACGCCTGCCCTGAGGCACACCAGTGGGAACTTTGTCATAATTCCTACCCAGACTGTTCTAATTACCGGTTGAAAATGAGCTGCATTGGGCCTGTTCTTCCTTATCAGCTTATTGCTCTGATATTTTCCTAGACACTGAGATGAATCAGAGCGTTGCATCACATTCCGTGCTGGCTGGAGTGTGTTTCCGGAAGAATGCTAAGGGTGTTTTGCTGCTATTACTGAGTAATTAACCCGGGTGCTCTGGGCTGGAAGCTGCTTGGCGTTCCCTGATCATGAGAAAGCGCAGCACGCGGAAGTTGGGAGGCGGCCGGGCTCGGCACCTGTGAGAACAAAGCAGGTTTCCTCGCTGTGACAGCAGCAGCGGGGGGGAAGGCCTTGGGGAAGAAAGCCACGCGTTGGTTTGTTCCCCAGGGATCTGGAAATGTTTTGGCTGGGTGCGACTTGTGCGACGGGACGAGAGGCGAGCGTGATTCGGCTCGCCTGCGGAGCTGCATCCCCTTGAGCATCCCCCCCGGGCACACAGGACAGAGCAGCTTTGCTTGGACCATGCACCCAGGTGGCTCTCAGCAGGCGAGGGGCAGCAGCGTTGCACAAACGTGCCCTTTCGGGGCGTTGCACAAGCGAGCGGCCGGTGACGAGCTCCTGCAGCTGAAGCTCTGGAGATGAACGCCAGCCGCTGCCCGGCCGCCTGCCGTGGCGAAACCCCGGCCCCATTGAAGTCGGTTGCAAAACTCCTGGATGGAGAAGGCTGGGCCGAGGTCTCGCCCTGCCCGCTGCTCCCTGCCGTGCCCGGCGAGCCGGTTCATGTGCTGGAACCGAGCTCCTGCTGCTGCTGCCGCCGGCTGCGGGGCTGGGAGCGGCTCGGGAGGACGGTAGTGCAAACGCCAGGGTATGAAACGAGCTCGTTTGTTCTTTTATCTTTGAAATTATAGCTCGGAAAGGTCCAGAGATGATGGGAAAAAAGTCTGAATTATTCATTGAAGTGACTTTTTTTTCTGCTTTAATTCTTCAAAAATCTTCAAAAGTGCACAATTTGGGAATATCGGTTATAGATGTGACAGCTCCCACCAAATAGGCCTTTTTTTTTTCCAGCCCTTGAGAGGTTTTATTCCTCCAGAGCTCTTCCCCACCCTGAATCCAAAGCAGTTCGCTGAGAAATAAAGTCAGCACGAAACATTTTGGGTAGTGCATCTAAGAGGAGCCGGGGCTGTGTGCCCTTCCCGGCTCCAGAGACGGTCTGTTGGTCCCCCCCAGCAGCCCCCACCACGCTGCAGGTGCTGTGCGGGTGCAGTGCGGGTGCAGGACAAGGTGCAGGACAGGCCCTGGTGCCTGCAAGCCAGCTGATGGGCGTCAGAAGGACAGAAAACACCCAGGGAGGGATGAGTGCGCGCATCGTGGCACCGCGGAGGCCCTGCACGGGGTGACAGGGAGGAAGGCGAGGAGGGACCGGAGGGAAGTCAGAATGCTGCGGGGCCGAAGGATGGGAATGGGGCTGAGGGTAAATGTTGGGTGTTTGGTAAGGGGAGAACAAGTGCCAGATGTGGACGCAGCCTGGGTGTGAGGCTGTTGCAGAGCTGCTGTGCTGGGTGCCCTCGAGGCATCGCCACACTTGCCCCTGGCTGAAATCCCCTCCAGGGCTGAAATCCCCTCCAATTCCCTCCAGCCCCCGGACCTGCAAGCCATCGCCCTGCGCCCCCCCCGTGTGCACGCCAAGCTGATCCACAAGTGGTGCAGCTGCGTGTGTCCGTGATATCATCGGAGTGAACTGGGAGAGAGAGCTGACAGCAGCGCTGCTCCGCTGGCAGAGGAGACGGCTCTGAAGCTTTACAGTGCTTCGAGAGTAAGTGCCACGTGTGATAGCAAGCGTCTCTTTGCTGGCACCGCTTAGAGCATCGGTCCTCCTGGGGCAGGGAGCTGGAGAGCTGCTGCACAGCACGAGCCTCGTGGCCTGCCTCTGCCGGGGGGCTCCTCCGCAGAGCAGCCCCATCCCCGTGGCCACTGCTCCTGACAGCGGGGCCACTGCCTGGCTTGTTGGTGGCTTGCACCCTCAGCTCCTGCTGCATCCAGCTGGGGACATCTGCCCCCATCGCCTTGGGCTGTGCTCCAGGAGTGCTCAAGCAGCCGTGAGGTTTAGGAGCCTGTGTGCGCCTGCAGCGCTGTTTATTTAGGAGTCCGACCCAGACCTCAGAGGGGCTTCCCATTGGATCCAGCCCTTGGTGGCCAGAGAGCAAAGGTAGCCAAAAGGGAAAGCCATCAGGAACGGGGTGAGGCTGGGAAACCCCACCGTAAGTCACCGACAGGAGCTGATTATTTTTCTGCAGGTGATTTGACCTCGGAAATGGGGAAGACACGAGGCAGGAGGTGGCAGAGGGGACATGCAGGAGGTGGCACGCAGCCGGGGCAGGGACCGACAGCCCCCAGCCGAAGGGGAAGGCTGCGCAGCCTCTCCCGTTGCAGCACCGCCAGCATTCTCGTGGATAAAACCCTTGCTGAGGCTTCCAAACCACAGCAGGCTAATTGTAACTAATTACGGAAGGTAATTGTGTGAACATGGCGTGGCGCTTTGACCTGGATAAGGAGGAGGGACTCAGCACCTCCCCTGCGCCAGGAGGGGCAGGACCCGGGTCCCAGAGCTGCAACGGGAGTCCGGGAGTGAACCCCATGGGAGCACTCGGTGCTTTCATCTTTCAGAGGAATAAAAACCTGCAGCAGGCACTGGAAATTTCCCCTGTGACGGTGCAGAGAGAAAACACTCGGGGCTGGGAGTGGGAGAGTTTAATTGCCCTGCTCATTAAAGGCGCTGATGCACGACGCGCTGGGTGCCGGCACGCCCAGGGCTCGAGGAATCCCCGGCAGCCGCTCGAGGCCATGGAGCCTCCCAGCTCCCTGCAGCCCCACGGGGGCCGCATCCAGCCCCAGCACCAGGCACAGCCCCGACACCAGTCCCTCGCACACCAAAATTAGATGTTTTGTATATTTTCCTGCATACAATCCCTGTCGTTGTGAGTGAGCGAGGCAGGCGGAGACTGGAGGCATCAACGCTGGGATTTCCTCCCCACCCCCCCTTCTTTTTTTTATTTTTTTTTTGCCTTTGGCAAAAATTCCAACATTGGTTTAATGTTTGTAAAGCAGCATGGGACCTGAAGGGAAAGGTGCTACATAAGCACAAAGCGTAATTGAGAGCCTGCGTGATGGGCTCTATAGAAATGTGTAATAGTAATGACATTAATAACAGGCTGTTATTTGTCAGCGAGCAGACCCGAGGCCCAGGCACGCCCAGAGCAGGCTAATAAAGAGCAGAGAGCTCCAGTCTGCACACCGTTTTGGGAGTAATGTCATATAATAACACCAAAATTGCTCCCCCAAACCTGACATCGTCCCGCTCAGGGCTCCTCCGTGGCCGGCTACATTTCCCTGGGCCTTTTCCTGGGACACAAACAGCCGAAAACGGGGTTTCGTGGAAACCTGATACCTGCTATTCTGCTGCCTTCATGAGTGAGCTGCTGCTTTTATGAGTCATTTGCTGCCTGAATGCATTTTCTCCATTTTTCTACCAAAAAAAAAGGGGGGCACCCGTCATCTCCCCTGACACTTGCGGACATCGGGAGCAGAAGGTCGTTCCGGTGTCCAGCCCCCATTGTGGGCTGGGGGAATACGCCGCCCTCCCGCTCCGTGATTCCCAGCTGCAGCACTGCCGGCTCCCTAAAACAGAGTGCCAACTTCGTTAACAATCATTAACTTATTGCGGCAACGTCCTGCCATCAGCGTGTCTGCCTTCCACCTTTGCATTCGGCCGCGTTTTGCTCATCAGCAGGTCTGTGCGCACAGAAATGCGGCTTGTGCCCCATCTACACGTGGCTGTGCTGCCCCGTCCCGGCGCCCTCCTGCCCCAGTGGGGCAGGAAAGCAGAGCTGGAGACACGGCAGAGTGCAGTGGGGGTGAGCCGGCGCACCGAGGGTCCCGGTGGGCACGGACCAGGGCACAGCCCTCCCTCCTGAGCTTGTCTGAGTGGCCCTGGCTGGGCTGGGAAGTTCTGTGCACACCGACCTGGCCAATTTGGCTGCCCAGGAGAAGCGCAAAAGGCAGTGTGAGAGTAAAGGAGCATGCAGACACCTTACTTTTTCTGCAGCATCCAAAGGGGCTTGTGCGTAGGAATGACCTCCCCTGGCCCGACTGGCGCTGGTGTTCCCACCACCCAGCTCCCACAGCTCCCACAGCCACACAGGCAGGGGGATGCTGGGGCCCTGTGTCAGGCACTGGCAGCAGAGGGACCCCAAGGGATCGTCCCCTGAGCCCTGCCCTGGTCCCCTGCGAGGGGTGGCGGTCCCTGCGTGCACGCGGCGCAGGTGCTGGGTGCCTCTCGGTGGTGATGATTCAGCCAAAGCAAACAGCCAGCTCCTGCCCTGCCTCCCAGCCCCGCCGAGCAGCTGACTAATGATAATTGCCTCTTTGTTTCGTTATTTTGGAGATGCTTGCGGTGGGAAGCAATGTTTGCCTTTTTGTGTTTATCCGCGTGGTCAGTTCTCAAGTGCTTGCTCTCCGTGCCTCCGCGGCTTTGGCTGATGGGCGGAGAAGGAGGAAGAGGAGGCTGTGCTGGGTGGGGTGCTGCAAGGCTGGAGGTCAGGACATGAAAATGCTGTCACAGAAACAAGGAATTAATGCTCCCAAGCTGGCTCGCCCTCTCTTACCCACCAGGGCGGACGGACTTTGCCCAGGATGGGGCAGAGAGGCAGGGGTTGAACCCAGCTGCCCCAGCCAGCATCACCTGCCCTGTCCCCATCCTGCACCCCAGAGCTGCTGTCCCAGTGATGCTGCGTGTCCGGGGGCTCTCCAGGATCCAGGGAAAGGCAGGAAAGGAGCTGGGGCAGCAGCTCCAAAGCATCTCCGGGCTGCACACCTCTGGCTCCTGCCCCAGGGGGGACAGCTTCCTGATGGCAGAAGAGCCTCTAAAAGCTAAACCCGGGGCTTGCGTCGATAACGTGGGAGTTGGAGGGCATGCAGGTCCTGTGGCAGGGCTGCGTGTCCCCGGCCAGCCGCTCCGCTCACATCGCACCAGGCAGGGAGCAGGCTGATCAGCGCACTAGACAAGGGCTGCTCCCTGCCTCTGTGTGTACGTCTGATCCGCACGCGCATCTATTTTCTATAAACTAGTGGACGCACGTGGGAGGCAAACAAGGCAATCAGTCTGGCTCGGCAATCTGGAAGGGAAACAAAATCTGTCTGTAAAGTTGAGTGTTAGCAGGGAAGAGTGACAAACGCAGCCACTTGGGAAGGGGAGCACGGCGAGCGCAGCCGCGGCAGGCACTGCTGCGGGGACGGGCTGCCCGCCCAGCCCCGGGTTTTTAGGGCAGCAAAGCGGCGGCGTGGGACGCCCACGGCACCGACCTCCACGTCGGGGTGCCGTGCTGAAGCTCCTGTATAAGCCAAAATCCTCAGGCAACCTTCCTTGCCCTTTCCATGGCTGCTCTTGGCACCGACCCGACCAGAGACCAACCCCTCGCGGTCCCACCCGAGGTGACGAGCAGAAATGCAGCCTTTCTGTAGTGCTTGCTCTGCTCCAGTACACAATAACACTGTAACCTTGGGTTGTTTGCACTAGCCAGGAGTGTCATTGCCAGCATTATATTCAACAGTTGTACTTGACTGAATAAGCAGACAGGTTTTTCCCCCCCCCCCGTCATAATGGCACTATCCCACGGAGGGGTGATGGATTGCTTTTTCGGTTGCACATGCTGTTATCACTGCGCTGTTCTAATGCTCGTCAAACATTATTGTGAATAGCCAAACTCAATAGCAGCAGTGTTAGGCTGGAAAGTCAATATTAGCTGAGCAAACAAAGCAAATAAAGAGTTGCTATTTGCGTAGCTATGAGTATTTGTATGCTCTGCTGCTGAACAGGGTACTTTGAAATAATAAAAAAAAAAATGTTGTTCTTCAAGGCAGGGAATGTTTTTTTATTTAGGGTAGAGGAGTTGGCTTTTATTACAGCTCACGCTCGCTTCCCAAAGAGCTGGGCAGGCCCCGCGGCACGGCCGCCCCTCGTGCCACCCCGGTGGGCACCGCGCGGCCGCCGACCTTTCGCGCCACGAGTGATGGGTGGGGACCTGCCGGGTGCTGAAGCAGCACACGATATTAAGTTATCCATTAAGAGACAGGCCTGCTGCTGCAGGAGCTGCTCTGTGGCTTCTCGGTGCCTCCTGATGGAGCTGTAATTGCTCCTGAGCAGCACCTCGCTGCCCCCAGGGTGCTGCTGCGCGGAGGGGACGGGGGGGCCACGAGTGTGGGAGCGCGTTTCCCTCTGATTTCGTCTGCATTTCGCTGTTCCCTGTTAAGTTTCTGGCTCTTTTCGAGGTTCGCTGCGTGACCTTCTAAATGACACTTGCCTATTTATAAGCAGCTGTCTGTGGCCCGGTGCCACTTTAAGAAGCCTTGGGAACGAAATGCAATAAACCCTTCCCTCATTAATATTGTATAGCTCGACGCATGCACCCAGCGTGCATGTTAAAGAGGGGATGCCACAGCCCGGCTTCATCCCAGGCCTGTTCCTTTGCAGGAAACGCTGCTAAAGGCACGTGCAGAGGGGGCTGGCTGGGGGGCACGAGGTCCTGCCCCCCCGTGCCCTGCACTGGGTGTTCTCCGCAGGGTGCCCAGCACCTCGGGACGTGCTGCGTCGCTGGTTCCATCTGCAGGGAATTGTTCATGCAATCTCCAGCCCAGGATGCTTCAGAGAGCTAAATAATACAGCTAGGGGATTAAATAATTAATTCCAAAGGAGAGTAGCTGTGAGGCATAGGCAAGGGATTAAATATACACGGTGGTTTTGGCCGAGCTGGAAGGAAATGCAGTGTCAGGGGGTGGTGGAGTGCAGGCTGCCTCTTCCTGGGAGGTGCGGGAAAGAGGGCTCGTGCTGGGAAGGGTAAAAAGCTGAAAGAGATGAGATGGGGATAAGGGCAGGGAGAGATGTTCCTGCAGGTACTAACAGCCGAGAGCATGCTCATGGCCACGCAGGGTGCCTGAAACTCCTGCAGGCTTAGCTGGGAGAGAGGGCAGGTGGTCCTGGAGTACGCCACTGCAGATGGTAAATAAAGAAGTCTGGGAGATGTCTGAAATCTGGAGGCTGTGCCGTCCTGCTGGCTTTTGGGGCAGTTCCCAGGAGCCCTGCGGCAGAGGCACTCAGCCCTGGGCAGCGGGGTGAGCCCTGCTGGTGGTGCCAGGCTGCTGCGGGGCAAACCGTGTCACCCTGTCCCTGCTGCACGTGTCCCTGCAGCGGGACGCACCGGGCGAGGCGGCCGAGCAATTCCCAGGGGAAGGGCAAACCAAGCACCTGCTGTGCCTGCAGTGCTCCTGTGTCCTGGGAGCTGCTGGGAGATGGGCACAAGCAGCGTTCCAACACAGAGAAGACCAGGAAAGTGCTGGGAAGATTTTTTTTTTTACTTATTTCTGAAACGAGCAGGCTGGGGGCAAAGGGAAGGAGGATCCAGGAGCCCCATGCTGGTGGGGTGCTCTTGGAGGAGGCTGGTGGTGGAATGGGATGGGGACGGGGACGGGGATAGGGATGGGATGGGGATGGGGATGGGGATGGGGATGGGGACGGGGACGGGGATAGGGATGGGGATGGGGATGGGGATGGGAATGGGGATGGGGATGGGGACGGCACTTTTTTTTTTTTTGGCAACAGCCATCCCAGCTGCCTGCAGCACATCAGGCCTCGCAGCACCTAATGCCAGTGCAAAGCTTTGATCTCAGCCTTCAAAGCACTGAGTGGCTCAAGCCCCATTGAAGACTGAGCTTTGATCCTCGCCCTGCTGTGACAGCTGGGCTCCTCGGGGACAGCCGGGGCATCGCCCGCTGGGGCAGGATCGTGCCCACAGCTCCCCTGTGCTGCTGCCCCCCACCTTTCAGGCCCAGCACCCACCTGCTCTGGTGCCCACTTTGCTCCTCTGTCTGCATGGCAGGGGCTGCAAAGAGCCTGCCCCGCGCTGGGCTCATGCACCCAGCAAGAGGAGGAGAAACAGCTCTTGGGGCAACCACGTGCACCTCCCAGATTTGCTCCACGCTGGATGAAAGCCCTCTTTTCCCGAGACAGACACGAAGCAGTTGGGTTTCTCCACCAGAGCAGCCTGAAATGGCTGAACTGCATTCAGCTCTACGGTCCCACGTCCCGTGCTGCAGTTAGAGGCTGAATTCAGTGTGTGCCTGCTGTCATCTCCTGCAAGCATCCCGGCTCTGGCTGGTGGCATCGCTGGCTGCTTGTGTCACTCCTGTTGTGACAGCAGCCTCCTCTCCCTCCCCAGCTTTGGCATCGTGCTTCCGTGGGGCTTTTGGAAATGTAAAAATGCCCGCTACTCCATTCCACTTGGTGAGCCTTGATATCATGAAGCACATTTACTGTACAATTATAGGCCAGGCTAATGCTGTTTGGAATAATTAAATTCACATGACAAATGTAGTTGCATTAATTTTATTTATCTTGAGTGGGTTAGCAGGAACTAGCAATGGAAAAAGTAATTATTTTGCTTCTAGGGCACTGGGATTGCTGATTTGGAAATCTCTCCAAGACATATTCCTTAAATGTGGAATAGCAGCATGTGAAATGCATGAGGAGCTAATACAGTGCATAAAAATGAACATAATTTCTGAAAAATGGAATTAATGAGGCAATGAGACTGTTTTAATGAGCGTAAGGTCTGCAGTAAATGTCACTGTTCCCATGTCTTTATTGTAAATTATAATGTGCGTTTTAGGCAACACCGCCTGGATGCCGGCCGCGCAGGCTGCTGGAGGGCCGAGCTCAGCCCCGGGAGCGCCGGCCGGATCCGGGCTCACAGAACTGCTCCTCTTCCTGGCCCTGGTGTGCTGCCCTCAGCGAGACCACGCTTGGGTGACTTCCCCTCCTGGGGGAATTTTTGTTATTCCCTCCCATCCCTGGAGAGCTCGTGCCACTGCTTGGCTTCTCTCGTTAAATAAGGTGGGTGAGCGGCAGGGGAAACGCCAGCTCTGGGCTGAGCTGCCCTGCTCCGAGAGGAGGCTGTGCTTTGGTGCTGCACCAGGTCCCGTGCACGCCAAGCCAGGAATAAACCAAATCCTCTTTAAACTGAGCCATCACCCAAAGTTACAGCATGTTGCCTTTGTAGCTTGACTCCTGAGCATCAGCACTGGTGAGGTTTGCAGGAGTGGCTTCTCCTGGGCTGATGGTTTGGTCCGGGCGGTGACTCCTGGGGCCGGGATGTGCAGCAAGAGAAGAGATTGCCTGTCAGCCAGCCCAGGGCTGTTTTGGGTTAGGGCATGCTGGCCTCTGCTGCAGGGCAGGGTGACAGCGGCGTGTCCCCGCAGCCCCAGCACATCGAGCCGCCTTCACTGCCCTTGTTATCAGTGCTCCTTTGCTGCCTCGTCCTCGGAGGTGTCTTTGGGGAACTTGGGCAGGTTTTGCTGCGAAGCCGCCGGCTGTCGAGCAGTTTCCATGGCAATTCTCACAAATGTGCACAGCCCCGGGGTCCCTGCACGGAGCCCCTCTTGCCCCTCCTGTGCTGAGGCACGGCCCTGCCTCGTGTCCTGCCCTGCTGCGGGGCTGCCTGGCTGCTGGCTGGGATGGACACGGCCTTGCAGAGGTGTCACCTGTCCGGGAACTGCATGAATTGGTGATTTCAGAGGAGCCTTCCACATCCACATCATCTACGGATGCTCTACTGCTCATAAACCCGCCGTAATTTTCTGGAGAACAAACCCCCCGTGTCTCAGATGCATGTCTTTCCAATGAAAACAAGAAGTCATCATGGCTTTTCTCAAGAAAAGCAGAAAAATAATCAGCAGAGACACATGTGCTGGCTTCCAGCTAGCCTGGGGCAATGTTCAGGCTCCCCCACACACCAAATCCCTGCTGTGAGCGGCTGCGCTGCCTGCGCCCAGGAACTCATCGGGAAGCTCCCGAGCTCTCCACCATCCAAGGAGGTGGCTGCTTGTGATGCCCGGGATGGCACGAGCTGTGCTGCACCTCGGGAAGTGCTCCGCTACTGGCACCGGCACCAGCACCTGCCTCAGAGATGACCTGGTTCCTCGGAAGATAAATCCCATTGGGGCAGCAAGGTGCCTTTCTCCCCAGTGCCCTGATATTTCAGCCAGGGCTTGCAGGGCTGCACCCATCCTGCAGGTGAGAGCGTTTCGGGTGCTGTTCCTCCTCTGGAAATGCCGGAGGGAGAAGCTGGGGTCTGTCTGCTCCTCCCTGCCGTGTCCCCTTTGCGATGCCCAGCGGGGCTCCGTGGGCGCATGGGGGGCACCAGCACTCGCCATCGACAGCCCCAGCCACTGCACCTGGGGAATAAGCAAAATCCTCTGGGGTAACAACCTTTCCTGTTCGCTTCTCTGCCTGTTCGTGTCGTGATACAGCAGGGATTTCCGTGCACTGGCCCAATTAGGAAGAAACAAAAAGGAAAAGCACTTGCACAGCGGTGGGCAAGAGCGCGTGGCAGCCGGTAATGAGCTGCTGGGACCGCAGCCAGCAGCCGCTACTTGGATGCGCTGCGAGAAACAGGGTGCGTGTCTCTCCCAAGCACCTGGCTGCCGAAATCAGCCCCTAGTCCTTGGGCTCAGATGCAAGGTTTCTGGTAGCAGTGACTAATGTGGTTGTAAATTGCTGTTTAAGACTGCTGGGCTCCAAGGCCCCGCACAGTCCCCTCCTGGCTCCTGCAGGATGGGGAGCGTGGGGCTGCAGGGCTGCGTGGTGCTCTGCTGCTTGGAGGTCAGTAACCCGGGCAGAAAATACCAAGAGAAATGCAGTTCTGACCGAAAATTTAGAAACATTTTGAAGCCTTTCCTTCTTTTGTACTTGGGTTTCCCTTCACTTTGGAAAGCAGGAAAGGAAAACAAAATAAATGCAAAGAAGAGCTCCAGGAGAACTTTTTACCCCACTTGTTTTCCCTGCCACTATTCGTCCATGGAAGAAAGAGGAGAAAAAGGATTCAAACGGGAGGGAATACTTTCATTTCCTTGCAAGGTGCCCAGGAGGTGGTGTGGGTGGCATGGTGCTGTGTGGCGACAGCGGGGCACAGACCTGCAGCATCGCAGCAGGATGAGGCCGGTGTGACCAGAGCGAGAGCATCACAGCAAAGCTGGGCGCTGGCTTCATCACCAAACCGGTGCCCGTTCCCAAATTTCCTGGGCTCCCTCGGTGCTGAGCTGGCAAATCTGGAAATAGCTTTTCAAAACCAGGCTTTTTTAAACTCAGAAGAGGTAAGAGTTCTGTGACCACTGTCTTCTGGCAAACAGCTGCCTGTTTACACACATGTAAATACAACTTCACAATTGCCATAAATCCTATTGTGCAATATTCTCTAGAACCAATTAGATTCTGACATCTGCTTAATGTTAATTACTTTTTGACGAAGGAAATGGAAAAATTGACAAATAGTTTAATCCATCAAATGTCGGCCTTTTGTGAGTGTGTTTATATAAAGCTTACATGCCAACGTCTCTTAATTTTTCTTGCTGCTCTGGCAAGGATAAGGACAAATATTTATATTCCAGGCACACAAGATGGCTTTCATATTGTTTTCATGTTTAACTGATTTCAAATGAACTAAGATGGCTCTTAATGTGGTTACAAGAATTTGCCATTAATTTTCACTTAAAATTGGATCCAGCTTGCTACATGTCTGCAATATATTAAAGTTAATAACGATTTGTTTAGAAAATGCGGTGCTTACTGCTGGCTGATTGGCACACGCTCGCTTGGTGGAAACATCAGATTCCTATTATATTTAAATGATAATTAAGCTTAGAATATTACTCCTATTTTGGAGTGCTTAATGCAGGATAGTTTTGCTAATGCGGTGGGGACGTACAGCACGGTATCTCAACAGTGGGCACAGCGCACCTGGGCTGAGCTCCTCCATCCGCCTCTACTTGCTGCTAAAATGCTGCTTTAACGCCGTAGTCACTGGCTGGAGCGGGTGAGAGGGGAGGTGGATTTATATTTCCAGGAAAAATCTGGCAGTGGTTTTGCTCAGCATCTTCACCCACAGGACACGGCCAGCTGGGATGCACCCCCTGCGGGGCAGGGGGGCACCTTTGGGTGGGGGTGAAGGTGGCGCTGGAGGCAGTGGTGGAGATAATAGATGAAGGTGATGGTGGAGGTGGTGGTGGAGGTGGTGGTGGAGATGAGAGATGAAGCTGATGGGGACCCTTGTGCTGCAGCAGCTCCCCCCCCAGTGCTGCGGCACCGCAGGGGCTCCCAGCCGTGCAGCCACCAAGTCCTGGGATTTCTCCCCAAGCAGCTCTGCGGAGAGCTGGGGGAGCTGCAGCTCCTGCAGCCACCCCCGGACCCTTCTGGCAGCACGTGGTGATGCAAAATCACCCAGCCCTTGTTCTGTGCCTGATGGTAAGGGCTTGAAGCTCAGCTCACTGACGGAAAGGGGAGCTGGCGAGGAAGCGCCGCTCCCCCGCAGCCTCGCCCCCTTTTGCAGTGTTTGGCCATATCAAGGATTTTTTTAGAAACCCTTGAAAAGTCTGTCTGGTGGGAGATGATTGCTGCTGCTCAGGCCGCCTTTGCTCTGCATGGCTTTGCTCCCATCTGCTTTATTCATCCTTTCGTTTATTTCAAGCAGTCCTGTGCCAGAAAGACCCCGGCCATCAGCTCCAGCCCTCAGACCCCAACTGTGAGCAGACCGCAGGAGATGTTCCCGATGCTCCTGCAGCTCCTGCAGCCCTTTGCCGTGGGACGCTTGCGTTCCTTCACCCGAAACTCGGCCCTGTCTCCTCTGCCTGTGGGCCTTGGGCTGCCGCAGCAACCCAGCCCTTGTTACACAGCCAGAAGCTGGTGCCGCAGCAGGCACCGGGCTGGATTTGGCTCTCCCTCCCCTCCACCACTTTTGGGAAAGGCGTGGGAGAAGGCAGGCAGCCCAGCTCTGTGATACTTCACTTACACATTTAATAAAAGGAATAAAATATCAGAAATGCAGGGGAACCTTTAATAATTCAGCATCTTCTAGTTGTTTCATTACCTTAATATTTGCAAAAATTGCCAGCAGCTCTTGACATCTTTTCTTGCTCACTATATAATCCAAAAAAAGCCAAAAGGAAGTACAATATATTCACCTGCCCTCATTATGCTAATCACAGCATTGTGAGGTTTGCTTGTAAGTGTCCTCGCTCCGTGTGGTGGAAAACGAAACGCAGCACAATGAATTTGACCTAGAATAGTTGTTGGGAAGAGAAGAATGCGTAAAGCATGAGAAACCCACTGATCTTACTCATAGCATCTTTGAAAATGCTGTTATTAACTGACAATAAATCTAACAAACTTTATAATTAGGTTACTTCTTTCCTTTGAACTCCCATTGCCGGAGCCATTAGCTGGCACAGCGCTCTGATTTAAAAGCGAGGAGCAGCACTAACTTCGGCAGTTTATCGGCTTTTATTTTAAAAGGCATTCGTTTCCCAGCCTCGCCGGGAAGCCTGCTGCTCCCCGAAGCTTTGCCGCGAGCAGCACGTGCCAGCTGCGTGCTGCAGCTCCCTGCCCTTGCTGCCAGCCCCTGCACCGAGCCCGGTGCGACGAGGGGAGATGTCTGCAGGAGCAGCCGGAGCGGGGGCAGGCTCGCTGTGCCCGAGCTGTCCCACGGGAGCAGGTGGCAGAAACCCGTGGTTGTGCTGGCATCCGAGTGGGGCGAGCAGCGCCGCCGGGCGAGCTGGTGCACCGAGCCGGAGCCGGCTGGGAACCCGGGAGGAGTCAGCAGAAAGCGCTGCCAAGATGTTCTCGCCTTTAGCCCCTGGATTTGGAGCGTGCCTTGCAGCTCTCAAGTCCTTGAGTGACGGCCCCGCGGGCAGTGGGGATGGCAGGTCGCTGTGGCCCGGACACAGCTCACGTATTCATCCCCAGGCGCGGGGACGGAGACGCCACCAGCACCCCACGTACCCCCTGCACGCAATAACACTGCTTTCCTCGGGGCTGCCAGCACCTTCATATTACCCCACGCTAATTACGGCTGCTATTTGTGCTGCAGGGGAGCGAGGAGCACGGCACTTGCTGCAGCTCGGCCGGGCCACGGCGGGCGTCGTGCGTGGGCCAGGTTGGCGCGGGCGCTTTTGTCTGTTAACAACCTCTTGAAACCAGCCATTTCCCTGCGGGCCTTCTTCTGTCAGGTCATTGCTTTAAAAAAAAAAAAAAAAAACAAAAAAAAAACAAAAAAAACACCCCTACGTGAAAAGGGTTTGATTTCCACAGCCACTCGGCGGGTTTTCCCACTGCCTGTGCTGACAGAAAGGGGTTTTTATTGTGCATCAATTACTTTCAAGTGAATGGGAGACATTATGTTATTAAATCCCACCCTGCCTCTCGAGGTGCTTTTAATTTGTATGTTTAGGTTTAAATTTCTTCAGGAGTGCCAAACCTTGTATTTGTTTTCCTTGGGCTATTTTCATTTAGGGTTTCGGTAACTGTCAAAGCCTGCGAGTTAATTGTAGCTCACAAGGTTATCTTTCAGAGCTAACTTATATTTCTGTCATGTGCTGGAGCCAGTCCTTGGCTGCCTATCTTTATGATACTGTAGATTCTGACTCTTGTAATTATGCTTTGAGTTTAAGCTGATTATGTAGACTTTATAACCGGTGTTTGTTTAATTTACCCACAGTGTGTTGTTTGTACAGTGGCTCCGAAAGTAAACACAAACCTGATTAAACATCGCTGCCTGCCACCAATGGCCATTTTCCCAAAGATACACTAAAATAAACAGCGGGAGGGTCTGCAGGAGGGAAGCGGGAGCCTCCCCTGCATCCTCGCACTCCTGTGCTGACGAGCCTCGTCACCCCAGCCCTACCAGAAAGATCTGCTTCTAAAAGTGACATTTTTTTGTAAGCCGAGCAAAGCCAGCCTGAAGCCCGGTGCAGTTTGCAGGGCTGATGCTGCAGCCGTGTCACCAAGGAGGGGACACCGCTTTAGTAAGGAACGACTCAATTAAAAAATAATAATAATTTTAAAAAGTCTAAAAAAAAGGCCTGGAGGATGCAGAAAAATCCGCAGCTGGGTCTTGGATCCGCTGCCGCCCGTGGAATAAAAGCGCGCTGGTTTCTCGTTAGAGGTAATTAGCGCTCGGGGTGGCACGGCGCGCTCCGCGGGCGTCTGAAGGCGAGGTGCTGCAGCCGCTGCCAGCCCTGGGGCGGCTCGGACGTGACGCTGCCGGTCAGATCCTGCCCGCTCACCCTGTGGGGGCAGCCGTGGGCGCAGGTCCCAGCAGAGCAGGCTGGGGACACGGTGCCAGGGACGCTCTGCAGGTGACACGGTGCTGGGGAGTATTTTTCTTTTCATTAATCAACAAGCCCTAAGCTGACTCTTGAGCAACTTTGTTGTGCTATCACTGCAATGGACGGGTTAAAACGTGTGCATCTTATCTCGCTTTTGGTTTGCTCTCCCAGCTGTGCCAGAGCATCTTCCCCTGCTCGTCCCAAGCCGTGGTCGGTCCGGGCACCGATGCTATGGAGGAAGGGCACCTGGAGGGGCAAAGAGGGGTACAGGAGGCTGAACACCTCTGCTGAGAACCTGAGGGACAACAAACTGCAAAAAGCTACCTGTGAGCCAGGCAGGAGAGCCGCAGGGTACGACCTTGGGCCAGATCCTGCACTGGGGCCGACCTGCAGAGGTGTCGTTGCAGGTGTGGGTCTGCAAACTGGGTCGTGGGCACTGGGGTGCAGGCGGTGGCTGCTGCGCTAATGATGCCCGCGGGTGCTGCTGCCCTGGGGAAAACAAACACGCAAACAAAAAGCACGAAAGAAAAAAACAAAAAAAAACAAAAAAAAAGGAAATTGCTTCTTTTCTCCTCAGACTGGGATGGAAGATGGAAGGTGCAGCTGCCGTGGGGACGGGAGCAGGGACCCTGGCACACCACGCAGGAGGCTCCTGCTGTTCAGCATCGCTCCTGACGAACGCGTGGGCTCCACAAAGTGCCCCCCTCCGGTGCCAGCTGCTCCGAGGGATGTTTTGGTTTGCGAAAGGTGCGAAGCGGGATGGAAGGCATCCAGCATTCCTGTGGTTTCTTTTTAATATCGGTTTTAGACAGATTGGAAAAACTCCTCGTTCACAGCACCGCTGTGGGTGGTTTCCTCCCCGCTCCTCGCAGCGCCGAAAGCCCTGTGCTGGATGCTGCTCTTGTTCCTGCCTGGTGTCCCCACCCTGGTGTCCCCACCTCCGTGGCACAGCCAAACCACCGGGGTTTGGCCCCTTCCCTCTCACCCTCCTTCTCTCAAAGCGGGGACTTGGCCATTGGGTGGAAAGGAAAAGCCTCCTCCTTTCACCCTCCCCGGTGCTCTATGCCCAATTCCCTGTCCCTGAGCAATTTTTGGGATGCTAGAAATTATTTTCCCGTTTCAGCACCTCCTTGCAGCCTGCTGGACCTGCCTGTTGGCCTCACGCTGCCTGACAGCCAGGAGCACCTGAGGACAGACGGGCACACAGATCCATCACTGGGCATGGGTTGTGCTGTCGGGGAGCAGGGGGGGACCGGAGCCCTCTGGATATGGGCAGGGCAGGAGGGGCAAAGGCACCGCTGCCGTGCCTGGGTCGTGAAGGAAGGGCTGATTGCCTGCTCCAGAGAGAGGGGAAAACTAGTGGGAAACGCAAAGGGGGCAAAGGCAAACGCCATGGGAAGAGAACAGCTTTTGCTCTTCTGCCGAAAATGCCCCCGCCATGGGGGGCTGGCAGCCTGCCCCACTGCTCTCCCTTCTGCCCTGCCCACCTCTTCTGAGCGCTGTTATCTCTGCAGATGCGAGTGCTTGAGGAGCCCCGGGGAGGCAGCCAGGATGACCCCGGGCTGTCCCACGGCTCTTATCGGTCTCCTCTCCTCCCCGGCAGACACCTCCCTTCGCCACCTGCCTCTGCAGCTCCGAATTGCTCTGCCCCCCCACGAAACCAGGCTGCCCCACTCCTCCTACCCGGGCAGGTGCTCCTCAGCTGCAGCCTCGCTCGAAGTCAAGCTCCAGTGCCATAAGGGGAGGGCTTTTATCTTGTTTTTTATCCCCCCCGAGGCGTTTGTAGAGGTTTCCCAGAGCCAAGGCAAAATCCCTCTGCCAGGTCTCCTTGCTCAGCACCCGGGGAAATTCCTCCAGCCCTCGTTAGAACAGCACCTCTGGGCAACCCTAATTACAGGGAGGGAGCTGGAAAGCGCGCAGATGTCATTAACCACCCTCTGGTTTGTTCGGGAGCCAAATCAAACAGCGAGGGTGGCGAGAGCTTCCCCGAGGCGCAGCGCAGCCTGAGCCGGGGTGGCCCCGAGTGCTGGGGCTCCGTGAGCACGGGGGTCTCAGCTGGGCTGGGGTCCTCACCCCGCTGTGGGCTTAGGCTGGGGAAGGGCGAGAAGACCTCTCAGCCCCAGGCTGGAGCTGCAGAAAGCATTGCACGTGTCCATCCCCATCACCCCGGGTCGCTGGCACATCACCCCTGCATTGGCCTCGTGCAGCGCTGTTCCTTAAGCAAAGGTGGGGTGGGAGCAATGAGGTTTCAGCTTAAAAACGTGCCCCGTGTCTTTCTGCGTCTGTGCTTCTCTTCTCAGGAAAATATCAAAAGAAAGATGCACTTGGGCTTCTCAAAAAGGCCCGATGCCTGTTGGTTGTAAGGGCTTGGCTGGGCTTTCAGCTCCCCTTCTGCACCCGCAGCAGCACGGGGAGTGCAGCGCTTGTGAAGCCACAGACCGCGCGGATGCTTTGCAAAATTCAGGGGTGCGTGTGGCTGCAGAGCAGAGGAGGGCTTGTTCTTCCCTTTCTGGCTGGCATTGCAGACCCACAAGCTCAAAATAAAAAAATAAAAATAAAAAATCAAGCTCTCCTTGCATTTTAAAAGCTCTAAAACACATGAAGGCTTATCAGTCAGCCCCCTAACTTATGGCATATATATGCAGTTCCCAATGCATTCTAAATCAATATCTCTCCACAGATGGATAGAGAGATAAATTTTAAAGAATAAGCTTAATTTTATTACCGTCTTCTGAGTGGCCATTGCGTGACAGCGCAGCGTCAGACTGACAGGAGTTTGATGTTGGGTAATAGCACATCAGCAGGCCCCGGCCCTTTGATGTATGATAATAGTGCATCATCAGAACAATGGCGTTTTGATATATTGTATTAGAACATAATCAGGATGATGGGGCTTTGATATATTATGTAAGTACATCACCAGAGTGGTGCTGCCGTGACACATTACCGCCGAGCGCTGTCAGAGCCGCCGCGCCGTAATGGATTTCAATAATACATCACGGGGGCCGGGGACCGAGAAGAGGAGCTGCTGGCAGCCGGACGCTGCTGCCTCCTCCCTGCTTTTCTGCAGGAAATACGGGAGGGAATGGGGGAACGGGGGGGTTTTGGGTGCTGGACTGTCTTGGCTTCCCTCCGAGAGCGGTTTGATGGCAGCAGAGCCAGTCCCTTCCTATGGCAGGGGGTGGCCGTGGGTCTGTGGTTGCACCACGGTCCCGATGCCACCCTCACCTCACACGGTAAAACTTCAGGTTTCATCCTATGAGCCGTGAGACGGGGTGGGTGTTTACCCTTTGGAGTAAACATCCCAGCAGGATACCCCTGGGGACACCCCGCAGCCCCTCAACCTCTGTCTGGGTGGAGGGAGGGAAGTCCAGGAGCTTAACGTGCGGAGATTTCATGGAAGTGTTCATCAGTGCTAGGGCTGCGATGAATGTTTTCTTGTTTTAGGGCGGCTACTCAGGGGTTTTTGGATGTTTCATTGTTGGTTTTCCTTGCTTTGGGGCCAGGCAGCCATTTGCACTGACCCGAGCACATCTTGTTTTCCTCTCCTCTTCACTTCAACAAAAAAAGCCATCAAAAATGTGTCTCAGGTGAAACCTTTTTCTTCACTGACATGATCATATTTCATCACTCTGGAATAGCACCTTTTCACCATGGTTGGGATTTTTATTTCTCTTTAAATTACATTGGCTGCATCTAAACATACCTCAAAAAAAGAGAAGCATCATTCTCTTTACAAAAAAAAAAAATCCAAATAAACATTTTCAGCCTTCCAAACTCCTTTCTTTTCCCAAAACCATTTGCTGGGTTCATAACTGGTTGTCCTCAACCTGGGTATCTGTGGTGAAGAACCCATTTGCACAAAAGCAGTTGCCACCCCCCTGTGTGCATGGATGTGATGTGGATGGGGCTGCGTGGTGCTGATGGGCTTCCCAAGACCATTTTCCATTTCCAGGTCTGGGAAATGTCTGTCTACCCTAGAAATGAATTTGGAAGCAGGGGAGGAGGAGGCAACGCAGGAGGCTGCCAAAAGGGATCTCTTGGAAGTGGAGAATAGCACTAATATTTGGAGAAATTGAAATTCCGACCATGAAATTGCCTATCATTTATCATCCCCAACCACCTTACGAAGTAAGAAAAACAGGCATTAAGCCTTATTGCTTTTTAAATACTTATGATCTCAGGGAAAAGCCATCTAATCTACTTCCCTTAATACGTATTCTACAGAAATGTCCATGAGCGTAACAGCAACGTTTGTGGTTGTTGTGCAGTCACACCTATCAACCCACCGGGCAGGCTGCCTTTGGGGTGGTCAGGCAATTAAACTCCACCTCTCCACATCCCTGGGCTCCTTTTCCACCTGTAAGCACTGGTGCTGGGGACAGTGGTGCCAGAGAAAGGGTCTGTCCGAGTGCCAGGGCAGACCTCGGAGGGGTCAGTGGGTTTCCATGGTGTGGAGTTGGGTTTTCCAAGCAACGAGGTTTTGCTGCCGCTGGAGCACGTCGCTGAACAGCCCCTGCCTGAGGTGAAGGCTGGGCAAATTCCTGAGCACCGCTCCCCATCCCTGCGCCTCTGTCACTCCCCACAGCGAGACGGCAGATCCCGCCCTGAAAATGCGTGTTTTCAATGGTCATACCCCAAAACTTGCTTGTGTTACTCCCGGGAGCAATGTTTGTGCTCATCACCCCTGCATGCTTGGGGGGTTCCCTCCCTGGTGCCGAGGCCTGTGGGCAGTGATGCTCTTTCCTGTCCACCCTGGTGATAATTTTGAGAGGAGGGTCACCGGGGGCTGTTGAGCGCTGCAGATGTTCACAGCAGCACGGTGCAGAGCTGCTTCACTCAGGTGCTTCCTTAATGGTGATGCATTGGAAAAATCGGGAGCTCGATGGCCCTTGCAGTTTCACAGCCGCCTGCGCCGCGCGCTGGCCCTGGCCGTGTCCCTCCGGCTCTGGTGGGGGCAGCGGCAGCAGTCCTGGCTGCCGACATCTCTGTAACTCTGGTCAGGAACCACATGCCTCGGCATCTGCCTTTTAATTTGCTTAAAATGGAACCAGAAAGAGTGAGAGTGCAGGGCTGGGTGTGGGGACTGCTTGGGTGCGCACAGCGCCAGAGCTGCCCCCAGGCACCGGCCGTAGCGGGGGCTCTGCCGGCTGCAGCAGTGGCTCTGCAAGGCGGCTGCCGCCCTCCCCAGCCCCTCTGGGAGCAGGCAGCGATGGAGCTGAAGCTTCCCAAACAGCATCTGCCCAGGTTGCACCACTTTCTGATGTTGTCCCGGCGCTGCTCAGGCTGCCCCCGCTGCGAGCCCCCCAGCCCCCTGCCCAGAGCGTGCAGCAGCTCCGCGTGCGGCTCCCACGCTGCAGAGGAACCGCTGGAGCTTACCTGCTGCTGGTCAACCACAAGGCAAAGAAAAAAAAAAAAAAGGAAAAAAAAAAAAAAGGAAAAAAAAAAAAAAAAGAAGGAAACAAGCAAACAGAAAACCCCTTGAATGATAGGGGAACATAAATTATCTAGAACTGGCAAGAAATGAAAGTGTTGCATGGTCCCCTGACAGCAATGGGATGAATAACTGATGATGATTAGTTAAATCATAACATTGCTCTTGCCATGCATAAATGATGAGCCAACTGCTTGCGATGCCCTGATGAGATGCAGCGTTCTTCGCTTTCTATCATTCCCACTTTGTAGCCCCAAAGAAACTACCACATTTCTGCATTTTTGTGTTATCTGGCACATCAAGCAATGCGACAATGAATATATATTGACCTTATTATAGCAGCCGGCTGCTTGTGCCAGAAGCAACCAGGCATACTTTGCACAAATTAAAGCTGTCAGCATGTAATTTATGGTTCATTGCAAAAGAGGAACAGAACTCTGAGGGGAACATTGTGGTTTGGGAAGCAGGTAGGTAGGCAGATGAATTGCATGATAAAATATCTTGCTAATGATGTGATGTTAAAGCTGAAGTGTCATTTTCATTCTGTTTTGCACATTTTTTAGTTATTTCTTGCTCGAGATGATATTCCCCTTTTCACGTTTTTTTTTTTTTTTCCTTTCCAAAAGCTAAATTACTGGTTACACCTGAAAAGGATGAAGTAGGTGTGATAATTTATGAGTAGACAGCCGTTGTCTGAAGACAATGTGGTGGCACCATGAGCGATGTGAGAGCCCGTAACAGGGGCTCGTCTTACAAGCACAGCCAGCAGGCTTGACATCTGGGGCGTGTGTGCATGATTAAAGTTTTGCTCTTTTTCAGAGGAGAGAACAGTCTCGAGGAAAAATAAAATAAAGGGATCTCTCCGTGTGCGTTCGCTCCTGTTGACACACACGGTGGCAAAACCGTACATCAAGAACGAGCTCCGCCTCGCAAATAGCAGCCTCGGCGCCTGCCGCCCGCTCCTGCCTCTGGTTTCGTAGGTGCTGGGTCTTCCGCAGCGGTTTGTTTCCAAATCGCTCAGCATCTGAGGGAAGAGGAAGGATGGAAACAAAGGGAAGAAAATATGGTTCAGAGAAATGTGTTGGAGAGACCCGTTCACATGGCATTAGGTCATCCTGGATAACGCACGGAAGCGCATGCGCCTGGGTGTGCTGGTGCCGGCGAAGGCAGCCCCGAGGCTCGACCACGGAGAGGCAAGAGGAGGGTGGAGGAAACGGGGATTTACAGCCTGCCGAGCAAGAGAGCCCTCCTTAGTCCGATAAATAAATGATAAAATAATTAAATTCTGAAATAAAACCTCACTGAATTATTTAACTGCTCACCTAGGAACGGCTCTGACTCACCCGGCCCAGCACTGTTGTTGTGCTGCGGGTGACTCCGCGCTGCCAAGAGAAACATATGACAAAGCAAAGCGCTGCTCGCGTCACCCCGCGAGCTGGCGAGGGGCCCGCCGCTCCGCTTCGTGACAACACCGGGGGGTTGGAAATCTGTTTTTTGTTCCACCTTGGAACCGGCCCAAGGCGTTGGGAGCGTTTCAGCGCATCAGGGTGGCGAGGCGGCGGCCTTTCCCAGACGGAGCGGGTTGCGTGGGGGCTCGGGGAGCAGAGGAGGTCCCCAGGGTGGGGACCCCGCTGCGAAGTCACGACCGGTCCCCGAGCCCCTGGTTCACATCACCAAGGGGTGCAAGCTCCAGGGCACTACGGTCCTTGCTGCAGCGGCGGCTGTCACAAATTTGGGGTGTCTGTCTCCTTAGAAAGGCATAAAATTATTCTGCTGGTGTTTTGGAAAGTGTGAGCATGTGAATGAGTGTTACAGAGCGAGGCCTGTCCCTTCCCAGCACGTCCCCTCCCCGGCTGGACTCTGTCCTGGCCCTGTCCCCGTGGAGATTGGGGGCTGCTCGGCAGGGTGTCCCCAAGAGCGACACGATCCGAAATGCCTACGTTATTTCCCCTGATCTTGTCGATTTACTCGCTGCCACGCTCTCCCAGCTGCACTCCAGACATTTGTCTGATGCAGCCTGGAAACGCGGCCGCTGTCAAGGCACGTCCCACCCGGGGTGCTGCAGAGGCAGCGACAGGGACAACGTTTCGGCGTCGATCTGCGGTGACGGGGCTGTGATACGGGGGCGAGCAGGACACTGTCACTGTGTGCTGAGAGCGGTGACACCGTGCTGGGAGGGCAGAAGAAGGAGGCAGTGGTTGGGGCACCTGCAGCAGGGCAGGGGACGGCAGGAGGGGATGCGCCCTGCACCCCGCATCCACAACCCCAGGGCATCATTGAGCACAGAGCTACGAGCGCTCGTTTGCCAACATCGATTTCCCTCTTTGGACACTCCAGCATTGATTTGCCTCTTTGCACACTTTTGTTACTGTGTCTGGGTCTGCAGCTCATCAGTTCAGCTCCTTTGCCTGCGCCAGGACGTGGCACCCGGCGGTGCGCAGCTCCCCGCAGCGATGCCTGCGCTCACCTCTCTGAGCTGCTGCAGGAGATCCGTGCAACATCAACTCATGCACAGACAAGACTGGAGCTGCCAACCCCACCAGATGACAAGAGAAAGGGGAAAAACAAGTTTTTTTTTTAATAAATGAGTCCAAATTCATTCTGTGCTGGCACTGCCTTTGAACCAAATGTCTCGCTGCAGCCAGTGACAGCTCAGCAGCAAGAGCGGTGGCAGCATTCGTGAACTATTAGTGTTAAATTATTCCAACAAAAGCAGGCCTTGATGTTGTGTTGAAGTTGATAACTTGAGGACGTGTTTGAAAAGGATAAAAGCTCTGCCTTCAAAGGATGGCTCCTCTTTTGTATGAGACACACTGCCACTGCCGAGCGAATTAACCATTTTGGTAATGAACACGCCAATCTAGAAGCTAATTAGCGAGTGTTGGGGCTTGTGATTTGGTATCTGCATTAAAAAACAAGACAGGACGAGCTGTTTTCTTGCAGTCTGCTGGCACATCTCATGCATCCCTGTGCCCCCTGTGGGAGGAGCAGGCGCAGGTTGGGACCTTGGTGGGAGCTTTGGGGTGTCAGGAGCAGGGGCACACACGTCTGATAACTCACCTCCTCTGTCTCCAGACCAAAGGCACAATCCCTTCCAAGATCATCGTCCATCCCAGAGGCTTTTCTCCACCACCAGCTGTGTGTCCTGGCTGTGGTGTGACAGCCGGGCTGGCCCAGGTGGGCATAGCAGCTAACGAAGAGCTAATTAAGCCGTCCGTGTGCTCACGGGCAGCAAGAGGCTGAGCTCCTGGGCAGCAATAACGAGCGGGCAGAGACGGGGGAGGAGGGAGCTGAATCATCAAATCTACAGCTCCAGCCCCAAAATGAGACCTGGGTTAGCAATGTCACCGTGTGCTGTGCTGGCGGAGGGATGGAGGTGGGTGGCACCGGGACCCCGTGCCCAGCACTGGCACCCGCACAATCGGGCACAGGGCTGTGTTTCCCCACGGACAGGAGTGCTTTAGCGCACGCTTCTACCCCAGTGCTGCAGCTTGGCTTACGGGGTTGGAGCAAAAGCAAAAAAAAAAAAAAAAAAAACAACACTTTTTCCCAGGCTCAAGATGTTGGGTGGGAGCTCAGGGTGGGGCCACCTTCTTGGTGTTTCATCCCCCTGCTCCCCTGCCCTGGCGTGGTGAGAGCTGAACACCAACAAGGACAGAGCGGTACGTCCCCAGACAGCCCTATTCCTGCTCGGTCACACGTTTCCCACCCTGAACTGTGGGCACAGCAGGAGCTGAGCTGGGTCGTGTTCACTGGGGCGAGCGACGGCACTGGGGACAGCGGTTTGGGGTGGCCCAGGGAAGGGTCCAGGGGCTGTCACGCAGTGCCCGCAGCAGGGCAGCGGTGCCGGGGCTGCCTCTGAGCCCTCCGAGGCCGAAGCAGGGCTATATTTGTCCGGTTTGCACTCGGGAGGAGTGACAGCCGCGAGGGGAGAGAAGTGCCTTCCATTTTCAGCGCAATACAGATAGGGTGGAAAAAAGGTTTCATGGAGGATTAGCACCCTTGAGGTACTTTAAGCTGTCACTTACAATATGCACGATCCACTGCTTGACCTCTGCTGCGTGTCAGGGGAGGGGAAAAAAAAAAAAGGGAAGAAAAAAGCCTTTTATAGGATCCCTTCTGCAAGCACGTGACAGTCCACAAATCAAGCCCGCAACACGCAGGACGTACCCGCTAATTAGTTTTATAAACACGCAATTGGGCTGATGTAACAAAAGCTGTAATTTAAAATTTGACACCATCTCCTTTTCCCAGGGGACGAGGGTGGGGGGGGGGGGTGGAGAGGAGGGTTATTAATAGCAGGAGTAAGAGTTTGTTGTATTTTTCTTGTCTGTGGCACTTGGGAGGGGGGCAAATGACCTCAGTGTGAAGAAACTTTATTTTCTACTGCCTCTTGATTTATGTGGGGAATCTGTTGCATGATTAGCGCCTATCATCAATAACCACGCGGCGCGGGCTGACAGCTGCTGAGTGGAATGAAGAAACCCTGTGAAGCAAATAGCTACAAATTTCCCTGACAGCCCCGGTTCGATTACACGGCGTCAGCTGCCAAAACACCAGTTATTACAGGCATGGAGCGCCACGAATAGCGGAGCGCGGAGGAGCGCGGGCAGCGGTAACGTGGGGGGTGATGTTAACACCCCCAGAGCTCCTTCCCCTCCGCGGGGGCATTCGGGGATCATTTATTTACAGCAGCCGGGGCTTCGTGTGTGCAAGAGCCTCCTCTTGCTGCCTGTGCTGGTGCTGGCAGCATCACCTCCCGGAGGCTTGTTGGCCAGAGGAAGGGCGGCAGCGCTTTCCCCCTCCTGGCCCGGAGACATCAACACCAGAAGTAATTTTATAACACCCCCCCCCCCCACCCGCCTTGGTTTTCCAGGGAAATCCTTTCTGAGCACTGGCCAATACGCATATTTTTAGGAAAAGCATGGAGGCGATACGGAGATGGAGGTGGGACCCTCCTACCCACCTCAGGATGGGTGGCATGGGGGGAGCGGGGCGGGTGCATGCGGGGGGAGCCCCACACTGTGCCCCCCCGGCACACGCCAGGCTCCACCTGAGAACCGGGCAAAGCTGGCTTGGGAAATAACGATAAATTCTAAGCAAACACTGGCAAACCCTCGTGAAAAGAAGCAGGTGTATGAATCGAAGCACAAGACTTGATTGCAGCACTGCGGGCACCTAGTGAGGGAGCCGTGGTGCTCCCCCAGACCGATCCGGCCCTTCCAAGCTGAGCAAACACAGCCCGGGCTCCACGTGCCCGGCGCTCGCAGGGAGCTCTTTGCAAACAATCAGACGCACCAAGCATCATTCACGGAAATTATATAGGAAACAGTTTTGAATGACTGATAAATCTAAGAAGCAGCATTAGTCTGCAGGCAGCCTTTCCGTGTGGGAGCAGAGGTAACGCTGAGTAAATTGCTTACTGTAAATTATTCAGCCCACACCACTTAATGTATGTGCCCCAGTGGACTGGGGATCTCTCCTCCGTGCTGTAACAACGAGCTCTGTCTGAGCAGGGTGAGAGCTGCTCCTGGCCATTCCCAGGGCCTGGAGGCAGGGCAGGGCAGAAGGAAATTTTGGGTCAATCAAGGTGATCTGGGCATTTTTCAAGGGATGTTTGTCGGCAAACACTCGGAGGTTCAGCCTGATGGGCACCCACAACATCTCGCCCGTCCTGGTGCTGGGGCCTCCTCCTGCACCCAGGGTTTGCCATCCCCGGCTCCTTTCTACTCTTTTCTGCCTTATTCACTCTCAAAAACATCACCCTTGAAGGTGGCTGCCCTTTGCTTTCTGCTAGGTTGCAATGGGAAAAAGATGGGAAAAAGGCAGAGCTCTGAGACGTGGCTGGCTGAAAGAAACCCTGCCTGATGTTTCTTGTAGGAAAAGAAGTTTTTTTTTTCCAACGGAGGGAATGTTTTGCATTAAGTCTTTCGTGTCATGTTTTGTGCCAGTGTTAGTATTTAATTTTGTTTTGATGTTTATTTATTTTTTTTTAAGGCCGCATAGCACGTCCTGGCCCGAGCACTTCTGGTGAAATCTGGTTTTCATCTGCGCGTGGCATCTGGAAGCAGAGACGCTTTGAGGAGATGCCCCTGGGGGCCAGGCAGTGGCAGGTCGGCCCCGCAGCCCCCCGAGCCCCCGCCAGCCCCCAGACCACCTGAAAACAAACTTTTGTTTTCTAAATGGAGATGAGAAAACGCTTTTTTCTTTGTTTCCTAAAGTTCAGAATTATGAGTTTCTTTGCTATTTGTTATAAAAACACCTCCCACATAGATGCAAGCTGCTGTTTTCTGACTGGCATTTTTTCTTCTTTTCCAGGACTTGTCAGGGCTGCCGTGCACCAGCACCAAGGTGAGGCTGGGCAAGGCTGGATGGGGAGCCTGTCCTGGGGCTCCGTGCCCTGTGCTGCATGCTGCAAGGATGGCCAGGATGTGCTGGCCATGCTCCCTGCTGCATGACGTGCGACCCACTGCGAGCTCAGCACCCTGCTGCATTGCATGCATCTTGCTGCAAGGCGTGCACCCTGCTGCACGGCATGCATCCTGCTGCAAGTCATGCGTCCTGCTGCACAGCATGCATCTTGCTGCAAGGCGTGCCCCCCACTGCAGGCAGCACACCCCGTGTCAGCAACACTCGTGCGTTACTGCGCCCAGCCTGTGTCCATGCAACGCCCCGGCAATCTGGAGACCCAAATCACATCGCTCTCTGCTGGAAAGTCTCCAGGTGCTAATGAAATATTTATGAGTCAAGGCATACAAGGACTCAGATGCAAGGAAAGGAACTGTTTTTATCGTGAAGATGAACTTGAGGGGAACATTTTATTAGAGAGCATGCTGTTGTAAAACATTGCGTTCAGGAGAGGCCGGCGCGTGATTTCGCTCCCGTGGAGCAAGGCTCCGGCACCAAGCTGGAAAGCGAAGCATTTCCTCACCTGTCCTCACGGTGCTGTGCACGGGGCTGAGATCCTCCTGAGGACGGGGTCTGCTCTGAAACACAGCTGACGGGGAAGAGCACGTGCTGTCCAAGCCAGCATCCTTGCCCTTCCAGTGGTGTTTTCTCACCCTTGCAACCTCCTGGCTTCGGTAGGAGACGCAAAGTGCCACCTGCAAGAAGGGAGAAGTGCTGCCAATGCATCAAGGAGGGCTCGGGGAAGGCTTCCCAGAACCCAGCAGGAAAACAGCTCATCCGGGATGGAAAAACTTCCCCTGGAGGTGCGGGATGGAGCCTGCAGCCACATTCAGAAGGGCACCAGGCGCCGGAGCTGCCTCTAAGCCTGCTCCAAGGGCAGGGAGCTCCACGGCAGGTCCTGCTCTCCAGCACCAGGTTATTTGTCAGGTTTGAGTTTCTCTCAGCTTTCCTTTTAAAATAATTAAAGTGTCAGCGCCGGTTCACAGGCTGGTCAACGTTTTAATTCCGCCCTAACTTTATAAGGCAATTTCATGAATTATACAGTGTGGTAACAGAAGGAGCTAAATAAAGATGCAACACTAGCTGTGTTTAATAAATACACCCTCGCTATCCATGGAAGCTATTTGCAAGTCAAAAATACGGCACATGATGATATAGCTGTCGATTGCAAATTTTTTAGATTACAGCTAGGTCAGCACTATTTTATGCTAAATCTCATCAACTAAAAATAAAAGGAGGCGGCTGCGCAGGGGGAGCTGCGACGCAGAGGCAGCCTCGCCGTGGGTCCCTGGCGCTGGGGACCTACCGGGCTGGTGGCCACGTGTGGATGCACAGATTGGGGTTTTGTCCCCAGACAGGCACCAAATGGCCTCTGGGCAGCCGCTAGGGGCAAGACAGGAGAAGGTGCTCAGGGGGTGCTGATTTTGTGGAGGGTCGAGCTGCTGAACCCCACCGGAGGGGACAACCTGGCCCAGGAGATGCCCTTGCTCTCAGGGATGGCTTCTCCTTCCTCTGCCTCCCCTGTGCACCTCTATGATAGAGGCAAGAAAAGAGAGGGAGAGGTGAGGATTCCTCCCTTGGTGTTTGCAAATAGCTCTGAAAATGGGCAGCTGTGTGTATGGGGCAGGGATGTGCTCACATCAGGGAAACGTCTGGCTGTGAGAACATTTTTGCAGTTTTTTTGCGCCTCCTGGGGGGCGCAGAGCTGCCTGGGGTCCCCGCAGGAACTCTGCAGAAATGCCCGAGGTGGGTCGGGGTGCTGGGCCACGTCGCTTGGAGAAGGCTTTCCATGTGGCTGCGAGCCTGGTCTGTTTTTTTAAAAAGAAAGAAGCGACAATGGAAATACCAGGTGATTGATAAACTTAATTAAGTACTCCATGCTGGACTCTGTGGCCAAGTGGCTAATAACTCCTGTGGGACACATCTCACGGACCATGGAGGGTGGGAAGCTGCCGTGGGGTGGGGTGGATGCCCCAGGCCCCCTCTGCAAGCGATGGCACCCATGGGGAGCCTGCAGCACCCTGCGCCCAGAGGTGGCTCCCCACACCCTGCATGGGTTCCCTGCACCGTGTGAAGCCCTTGGGGCATTCAGTGGTCTGCAGATCCCAGCGTGATGTCCTCGTGGTCATGGCATGAAGGCAAATGTGGCCCCAGAGCTGCAGGACTCGGGCTGGATTCACGACTCGGCCGACCTCGTTCCTGCAGCAGCCACGGGCCAAGGGAGATAAAGCAGTAATTCCCCTGCTCGTCCCTCTCTGCATGCCCCATAAATCGACCACCAGTTACCAGACTGGCTGTAAGACAGACTGAGGTTTGTTCCGGACGTCACAGAAATTAGCGGGATTTAATTAAGCTTGACTCATCGCAACCGAAGGGCGAGGTGTTTGCAGCTGCTGCACTCCAAGGAGCAGCAGCGCGGGGGACGGGCACGCTGCGGTGCTGAAAGCGATGTGTTTGGGGTCGTTTCATGGGGAGGGAGCTCAGACCTGCTTACAGCAGTCCCTTATCCTGCTGCCGTGCTCTGTCCTCAGCGCCTGAGCAGCAGCATTACCTGGCCGTGCGTTAGGGCTGCTCCTAAATAAGTGACATCAGCCTTGGCCCCGAATCAGGCAGACCCACCTCTCCCCTCCCACGCACACCAAAGATATCCCAGTCTCTTTCCCAACGTGCGAGCAGAACACAACTGGAACTGTGTTCTGGGAGGAAACTAGCATGAAATAGCCTTCGGTCATAGATTGGGAGCGTGTCATATGTTTCATTACCTGCTGAAAGACAGTTGCTGTGCGATGGGGAACATTTATAATTCCAAATTATTTGCAGCTCTCTGTCTTTTCCTTGCGAGCATGAAGCCAGAAGGGCGTTGATAAAGTAGCCTTGATGATCTGAATGATTTATGGAGTGGCAATTCTGTAAATAGGGTTTAAATTTTTAAAGATTTATTTGTTTTCCAACTGAAAGTCATCCTAGTGGTACGCAATGTATATACCATGTAGGTTAATTATGCTATTTATATATAAGATAAATTGTTCTGTGGGCAACATGCCAGTGCACCAGTTTAGCCTGATGCTAATGTTTTCTAAGAGATTTTTTTATCCCCCTGGAAGTTTTGTAACGAGTTCCTGAGCCAGACATCACACCACTTGTGTGCCCCTCACGGCTGGGCCATAGTTCTGATTTCTTATTACAAATTCTCTTTGTTCCCCTCTGCCTGCTGTCGGTCCTTCTTGAGCTGAAGCACGCGAGAAGCAGAGCGATACGTCGGATTTTGAAGTGCAGGCAGCTTTCTTTTCAAATGCCTCCTTTAAAAAACCCCTTCAATATTGCAGCCTTCAGAAGTCCTCCCTTCTGCCAAGCCTTTACATTACTTTTGTCCTTTGTTCTGCTTCCTTTAAGCCCGGTCCCCTTTCCATTATGCCTGCCAGAGGAATCCCAAGTACAAAGATTTCTACCAGTGCCTCGCTCCCTCCCTCCCTCCCCGCCTCTCTCCCTCCAGCATCCTCCGTGATTACATCCTCGCTGTTGCTCTACAGCTGTTCCCAAACTCCCCTCCAGCGTCTGAGGCTGCAAATCACTGCTGCCCCACATACGCACAGAGGGTTTGAATTTGCGCAGCACTTGAATCCCAGGGCCTGGAAGGTTTTTGCTCTCACTTTCAGCTCCAGCCTGGATGTGGTGGATAAGGCTGACTCCCAGTGGCTCGTGCTCATTGACTCGGCTGATACTCGCTCTGCTTCCTATTCAGGCGATGAATTGTAGAAGCACTCTGCTCTTGGAAAGTCTGCCGGTGCACATAAGTAGACTTTTATCCTTTTCCTTCCAGATGCTGCAGTTATAAGTGCCCGTGTACATTTTGTTATGGTTCCCCAGATAACAGCATTTGGAGTATCACTCCTTCAGAAAATCCATGCAAAACCATCTGTGATTTTCTGCTCTTGGACGGATAATTGGATTGTAGTGGAGGGTGAGCTTGGGGCTTGGTTTTGTTTCCTCGCCTCGAAACTCAACAGTCCTTACCATCGGGCGACAAGAGACTTTCAGACAATGCAGACCCAGCGCACATCCCTGCCTGGAGGTGGGCAGCTTCGTGCCCCCAGCCCCAGCTCAGCCCCCTGCGCATCTCAGGGCCGTTCCCCTGCAGGAACCTCAATTTTTCTACTCTGGGTTCAGTCCCTTGTTTTAAAGCACCCTTTGAAAAGCCACAGAATTTCTGTGATATCATTTTAATATCTGTGATAAGTTCCTTCAGGGCAACCCAGCTGTATTTCTGTAGATTAATTAAGCACTGGGTAACGGTGACATTTTGAGGATAAAATCTATAGACAGGGCAGCGCTGCGGCTCGTGTTGCATTGCTCCAGGCTGTTAGGGACTTCTGGGCAACCTGCTGGGCTGTCAGTGCTGCGCCATCACCGTCGGTCTGGTCAACTGGATGGGCATTTATCCGTGGGGCACTGAGCATCTGCTGCCACTTCGGTCCAGTGGATGTGCTCGTGGAGGGCTGAGACAAATGAGCAGCAAGGGTCGGGGCTTGGAAGCAACGGCCTTGCTTCCTTGGGGTGGCAGGATGCAGGCAGCTAAACCAGGATGGCATAAAATAAAATAAATATAACGAAATGAAATGAAATGAAATGAAATGAAATGAAATAATAAAATAAAATAAAATAAAATAAAATAAAATAAAATAAAATAAAATAATAAAATAAATAAAATGAAAAACCAAAGCAAAATGCAGCAAACAACTAGTGGAAATGTGGATGGGGAAGCAGGCTGAGGGGCACTGGTAATGCTGCAGCTTGGACAAGGCTGGCCCAGGCGGCTGCCTGGCTGCAGGCTGGTGATGATCCGGCCACACTGTGCATGGCCTGGACGTGGCAGGATGCGGCCAGCAAGCTCCAGGGCTGCACAAACATCACGGCGGGGTGCGGGTGAGCACGGGGCCAGCTGTGGCCATGCTCAAACCCGAGCCCCTGCAGCACTTCTGCAGGCAAGCCCTGGCCGAGCCGGTGGCTGTGGCTCCAGGGAGAAGCCTTCAGCTCCCGTCCAGCCAGCAGGGATGGAGGCACGGTTATAAATGCACTTGACATTTGTTGGGTTTGCTGTTTTGCCTTTTTTTTTTTCTTTTCTTTTTTTTTAAAGGAAAATCAGCCCATTTCCCATCTGCCAGCTCAAGTGCAGCCAGTGCCATGGAGTGTGTCTGCAAAGTGGACAGGCAGCTGCAGAATAAATCTCTTGGTCTTTTCCCCCTCTGGTGCATGGAGTCACCCAGAGCCGCTTGCTGTGCTGGCCAGGGGGACGGCAGCGTTCCTGCTCACCTGATTTATTATCTCTGTTCAGCACACAGAGAAGGGGATTCTTCACGGGGAGGAAAGTTGGCAGCTCAGAGCAGTCCCCTGGAAGCAGCCAGTGCTTGGTGTGAGCATTCATTCAAAGGAGCAGGGAGAGAAAGGAAAAAGCTGTAGTAGGGAAAGAGGAAGATTAAAAAAAGCAGACACCTCCGAGGCACTTGCGAAGCTGGAATGCAGCAAGGCAGTTGGTATTTCTGGTCTGAGGCTGGGACAGAGACCCACGGAGCTGATGCGAGGAGAATTTTGCATATTCCGAAAAGTAAACAGAAGAGTCAGCCTTGTTTTTTTGCAGAATTACAGGAACCAGAGATGGAAAAGACCTATTAACTCATCTTTCCGTTCCCCTCCAGGGTAGAACAGGATTGCTCCCTGGAGGAGATTATTTTTAGCACTCCGTTGAGCACAGTTTTTGATGTCTCATGAGATGGGGGTTTCTTTTCCAGGGATTTAGATGTAAGAATGATAAACCAGGTTCCGCCAAAGGAAGGCTTGACCCAGAGATGAAACGAGGATCAAAGCTTTGCTGTGAGGTTCAAAAAAGTTTGCCTGCATGTTTTCCTCTCTCTGTAACGTGTTTCTGCATCTCTCTACAGCATGCTTTGCCTGGGAAGGAAGCAGAGGCAACGAAGCCCCGGCTCTCCAGGGATTTTTGCTCCTACAGAAATGGAGAAACGCGACGATTTCTCTGGAAGAAGCTTCACACGGGCATCCTGGGGACACTCGGTTGGGCCATTGCATTGGTGGGGAGAAAAAGAGGAATGTCACATTTGCTAGGTGACCGACACATGTCCCCGGTGCCCTATAGGCTCAGTAGGAGGAGGTAAGCTGTGCCAGGGGTGATTTCTGGCCCCGATTTTGGGTGAACGCGCTCCCTCGCTGGCTTTGCCGGGGGTTTTGGTGACCCAGCACCCACCGGCTCCAACAGCAGGGCTGGCACGTCTGTTGCTGGAATTTCAGGGAGGCTTTGGTCTCTCAGACCCACGGCAAATCTCAGACACAGCCCAAATTAATGCCTCAGCCTTGGGGTCTCCTCGCTTGCAGCAGCACAGCTCTCTTTGCGTTAGGGAGGAGAGACACGGCGGGACCCGCTGCCTCCCGGCCGCCTCCCTGCCTCCTTCCTGCAGCTCGCTTTGATCTTAAAATTAAAATTGTTTTCAGCCTGCACGTATATTTTCACTCCGTGTGCGCTGGAACACGCCAGCCGAGGGGCTCTGGCTCCCCAGCAGCTCGCAGGGAGCCGCTGAAACCTCCTGCTTTTGCCCAGAGCAATCGCAAACAGTTTGCAAATGGTTTCGGTGGTTGCTTCAGCACAGGACGGGGGGGGGGGGGAAGGGAGAAAAGGAGAGGAACTGGCCTCGGATGCCGACTCCGAAATGATTGTTTGCAGGCCAGTAATTCAGGTTGCAGACAAGGCCCCATTGACTCTCCTCCGAGCACAGAGCGGTTCAGTTGTTGGCGCTGGAAAATCGGCCGCTGCCCGCTGGCTGGGGCAGCGTCGGGGCAGCCCCTGCAGCCGGGGGGGGGGGGAAGAAATCGAGGACCACGCGTGGCCACCCGGCTGTCCCCCCGGGTGATGGGGTCCTGGAGGGCTCAGCCCAGGGGGTTTGGACTATGGGGTTTGGGCCAGGGGGGCTGTAGCAGCAGCCGCAGTCACAAGCAGGTTTAATTCACGCCAGCAAATGACGGAGGCGTCCCCTGGACCTTTTGTGCCTCGCGGCTCCAAGGAGGAGGAAACTCGTCTGCGAGCAGCAGGTCTCTGGCTGGAATCCCCCCTCCAGCCGGGGAACCTGCGCTGGGGACTTTTAATTTTACGTGGCTCTGCTTAAGCCCAAAAACATTAGCTTAACATTATCACGGGGTAAGTCAACAAATACGGAAAAATCTACCAAGGTTACATTTTGCCCACTTTTCTTGCACCTTTGGAGATGAAACTGGAGCTAGGCTGCTAAGTTACAGTGATTTATTGGTGGGCTGAGGAGCTGGGTTTTAAATACTGCATCTTTGGGATGCTGGCAACCTCTCTTCCTATAAATCTTAACCAGTATTTCTGAGCCCTTTTATGCCAGCTGCTTTCATGTATTCAGAACCTTTTCCGTGCAGTAGCCTATGAAAATATTGAAACGATGCCCAGAGCAACACCAGGATATGAAGGGGAAAACTTTAAGATGTTTTGTAACTATTTTTTAACAGAACCTGCCAAATCTTAATTTTTCCAGTTTACAAGTAAGAGCCTCTAACCATCTGTTTGCTGTCAACCGATGTTTGTTTGGAAAGGAATTTTATTATTTTTTTCCATCTCGCACTCCTGTTCTTACAACTAGTTTACTGAACTTCATAAATGTCAGCTTTCACAGTTGTTTTGTAAGCCAGTTATGATTTAGGATTTAATCAAAATTGAGCAGTCAGTGTCTTTAATCAATCTGAATGGAGATCAAAAACAAAAGAAATGGAGACTGAAAAATGAAACATTTAATGTATCCCAACAGTCTTTGAAAGAGCCTTATTTCCAGCATAATAGCTACCAGGAATCATTATAACAAACTTTAAAAAAAAAAAATACCCTCCGAAATTGCTTGTTGTGTTTTTAAAGATAAAAAGGGCTAAGGCAATTTAAGGCTTAAAAGCAATTCCAACCTTTTATCTCATTAAGTATTAAAAATAAACCAGCGTCAGCCACTCGGCGGCTGTGATGGGCGGCGGTGCGGGCAGCTCTCGGCATTCAGCACCTGGCTGCTGGTGCCCAAAGTTCGCTTTGCTCTTCCCTTATTTTTTCCGTCCCGGTGCCGGGGTCACCCCATGTTCTCTGCGGAGATTTCGGCTCTCCCCTTGCACCCCAGCCGTGCACAGGCGCCCTGCAGCCCCGGCGTGTGGATGAAATCCATCCATGCACGTGGGCAGGAGATGCATCGCCTTCCCCAGGCAATCAGGACTTGGTCTGGGTGCACGCATCCGGACCTAACGAGGCACTGCGTGGTGCTGCTGTGGGAACCCAGTGCTTTGGCACCCAAAGGCTCCTCTCCAGTGTCCCATCACAGAGGATTATTTAATGCTTTGCTTGTACCAAGCTCAGGGGAGCTCCTTGTGGCATCCCAACAGGCTCGAAACAGCCGTGTCCCTTATTAGGGTGGGATCCCCCATTAGCTGGAGTGATCGTTAATGATGCACGGGGTGCAGCAGAGCTGCTGCGGGTCAGGAAATCCGAATTAAATGGGGTGGCGAATGCAGCAATGCCCTGCTGGCCAGTTTAGGAGTCACCCAGAACTTGGGTGGCTCGGTGCCTCCCAGCCTGGTCACACCACGGAGCCTACCAGGGTGTCACCTCTGGCAGGACCATGGGGAACTGGGGAGCAGTGGAGAGGTCGGGGCTTTATTGGGGTGTGGGGCAGTGAGGTCAGGAACTGGGAATAGGTCAAATGGGTGTGGGAGCGAAGGGGCACCTCGCACCACGACCCAGGCATGGCTCGGCACAGCCTGGCACGGCTCGGCACGGCACCAGCAGTCCTGTGTGCTCCCTGCCTCGTGTGGGGGCCACGTGGGGAAAAGCAGAGCAGTGCCTGCAAGCAGTGGGTTGTGCAGCCAGCAGCGCAGCTCCGTCAAGTGATTCGTTTTGCTCTTCAGCAGCAAGCTGCCCTTTTCCCCAACAGCACTCTGTGAGCACCGCGAACACCACCAGGAGCCAAGCAAAGCTTTCCGATGACCCCCAGAGCGCTGCTTTGGGTTTAACTTATGAACCAGCCCCTGACCTCTGAGTTCGAATCTCCAAGTTCTGCCTCATTTTGCGGGGCTTTGATTTGTCTCTTTTTTTTTTTTTTTTCCTGGCAAAGGCCCACCTCTGATCAGCTCGTCTCCCTGAGCTGCAATGTGGGTACTGGGCTCTGGGTTTCAGGGTGCCCACGTGGGTGCTCACAGGGCTGGAGGTGCTCAGCATCCAGAGCAGAGCAAACCCCCACCGAAGGGACGAGCTGCTCCTGAGCCCCACGGGGGACTTCGGAGGGCTGCTGGGCTTCGTGGGGCACTTGGCGAGCAACTGGGCTGGGGCTGCAGGGGGCACGGGGAGGAATCTTCGATCCAGGGGTGCCGCGGCACGAGGGGATGCAGTTTTTCAACCCTGGTGCATTGAGCAACCGTTCGGCGCAGAGACAAAACAAAACCTGCGATGCTTTAACGTGCTGCTCCGCTGTTGTTTACGCAGTCTGGCGGAGTCGGAAGAAAGCCCTTGGAACAGGAGGCTGTCACCGAACAGACGTCTCCTGGTTTTCACAAGAACATCCCACTTTTGCTGCAGCGTCTACTTCCGATAAATGTTTTGATTTAGCCTCAGCGTTCGTGTAGCAACAGGAAAACATCATCCCGGGGTGATGTTCTATTCCATTTGAAATTATCACTTGGATGAGGCACAGGAAAGAGTGGATTCGAGCTGTAAACAAAATCCCATTTGTCTCCTTAAATGCATTTGTTTGCCTGCCTTGGGGAAGGGGAGGATGAGGCGCATGGGGGCAGTGGGGCTGAGGGGCATCCTGCAGCCCCCTGGAGGCTCACAAGGCCACGGCGAGGTGATGTGGGTGAACCTCTGCCTGCCAAGGTGCAGCCTTTGCATCAAAGGTGCCCAAGAGACAGCGTGGGACAGTGCCAGCCTGCATGGCTTTGGGGAGAGGACCCGGGCTGCTGGAGCAGGGGGCAAGGCGGTGGCCCTACAGCTCCACCATTCGGGGCCCCATCCTCTCCCATCACCCTGGGTCCTGCTCATGTTGCCGAAGCAGCACCCACATTTGCTTTTTCACCCCATGGTTCTAAGGAATTGCTTTGCCTAAATTAAACTCTTTCACCCTTAAACTCTACCGGTGAACCACAAGGTTTCAGGCACATGGGAATCACTCAGGAAAACATCGCATTAGCTTCTGAAAGATGCTAGCAGCTGGAATTGCAGGCACTCCTAGGACATTCAAAGGCCGAGACTGCTTTTGTGGCCTGTCTGAGCTTGTCTGAAGGGCTGCAGTAAGAAGGGAGGAGAGGCACGCCAGGTACGAAGGCGTGGGCACCTCGGGCACCTCGGTCCTGCTGTGGCCCCTCCGAGGCCGTGCCAGGCAGAAGTGCCCACGCACGACCAGGGCTTTTCTAATTACCTTGATGACAAGGGACTTCTTGCCCCCAGCTCCCTCCTGTGCTGGAGACTGCCACTGCTGGTGACCTCTAAGTGATGGGCCTGCTCTGCGGTTTCCCATAATCCTGCAATTTTTGTCCCAATTAAAACTAGGCTTAATTTTATTTCCTCCTGCACGCAGTTCTCGGTGGCACGGGGAGGGCGCAAAGTGCTCTGACGGAGCCGGAGCAGGGCTGTGCAGGAACCCGGGCGGTGTGAGCACCACCACCCCCTGCACGAGGGCTGATTTGTGGCAGGGGGGGCTTCAGGAAATGGGACCGAGCCCGGCGGCTGCCCTTGGGTTAGGGTTAGGGTTAGGGTTAGGGTTAGGGTTAGGGTTAGGGTTAGATTTTGGGTTTGGGTTAGGGTTAGGGTTCGGGTTAGATTTAGGATTAGGTTTAGGGTTAGGGTTAGGTTTAGGGCTGGGGTAGGGTTAGGGCTGGGGTAGGGTTAGGGTCAGAGTTAGGGTTAGGTTTAGGGTTAGGGTTAGGGTTAGAGTTAGGGTTAGGGTTAGGCTCCCCATGGGCTTCTGGTGGGGTTGGAGCTGCAGGAGGGAGTGATCCATCCTTCCCAAAAGCTGCTGTGAAAAAGGAGATATGAGGAGATGCCTTGCTGGTTGCAATCTCCCTTGTTGCCTGCAAGTGGGTAAATCCTTGCCCTGCTGCCGTCCATCATCTGGGGTCCAGCAGCACCCCAGCCCCACTGGAGGTGTATGCTGGCCATGGGCGCAGCACCTGGAGCCTGCTCCCACCAGTCTGGGTCCTGGCGAACGTTATCCGCTGCAGGAAACAGGGGGTTTATTCCTGCCTGAAGCCCCGGCTCCGTGTCGCCTGGCCTGGCAACAAACAGCCCGCGTTATGCTGGTTCTACTCTATAAAATTCCCTCTGAATCCAGGGAAATGGGTTTTTAAAATCAGTTTTAAAGGCCTCCAGGGGCTCCACATATTCTCACAGGCCTTCCTCTTTATTTGTCCCCTTATTGTAATCCACTCCACTTATGATGTATGGCTAGAGCCGAACATCTGGCTCTCATCACACCTTCTGTTGACTCACTGCTCAACAAAGGGGCTGAGATGAGTCCCAGATGTTGCAGTGTGTCAGCGCTCCCTCGGCCGCATACTTTTATGGAGGGGAATAAACAGAGGTGGGTTTTAAAGTCGGAGGGCTGAACACGCGTTACCTCTGGGTTAGGGGTACGCAGGGGCTTGCACGAGTGCACTTCACGTGGCCTCCTCGGAGGTGCCAGGTTTCTGCAGAAAAACTGCACGAGGCAGGGCTTCCTTGGGGGTTGTTGCAGGGCTGGAAGAGGCACGTGCGGGAGGTATGGGGCTGATGCTGGGCCGGCTGCGGTGGTGGAGGTGGGTCTGTGCTGCTCCCCTCGCTGGTGTCACCCCCTGCATGTCCTTGGGGTGTTTGGTAGGGGTGAGCGCGGTGGGAGCGGGCAGGGCTCGGCACGAGCTGGTGCTCACAGGGTCTGGATGCTCTGGCTGTGCTCACATGCTCCCAAATGCCTCGCCGTCCTCACCAGGTTTGGCATCACCGATGGGTGCAACCTCCTATGCACTCAGTAGGGCTGTGCAGCCCCCTAACCCCCGTGGCATTGCAAGGGTGACAGCCACCGGGAGTTTGGTGAGGGGTCCTGGAGACATCTGAGCAGGTCTGGTGCTCATGCAGCCCGCCAAGCAGCAGCAGGCAGCGGATGGCATCGTTAGCAGGTCTGAAGCCTGATTTTGAGCTCTTTGATGCTCTGAGCATTGATGTAGCTTTGGTTCATCTTTTCGTCATTGATATAACGTGTTTATCTAAAAGGGAATCTAGTTTTCATTATTGTGGATTTGGGGGCTTTTTGCTCTGCATAACAATGAAGTGGGAAGCAGCTATTGTGGGCTGCTGGAGCCTCTCTGGAGAGGCTTCTCTTTAAAATGCCCTCTGCAAATACGTGTGTTAGACAAAACAGCTCTCCTGCCCGAAGGCATTTCAATCCACAGCGAGCAGAGTGCGAGGAAGGCAGCATATCAGAGAGCCAGGATTTCTCCAAGGCAAATGAATCTGTTCTCATCTGGTTTTCCTCTTTGATGCATTTTTATGTTAAGGGCTCTAAGTGCTCCTTTAATGGTTCTGGCCCCCCGTCAGAGAAGCTGAGGTTTCTTCGCTTTCTTGTTTCTTCCAAACTTCCCTCCACAAGGCTCCCTGACAGTTCTTTCCCTGCAAAGAAACTTTCCAAGCCCGTGTGCTTCACTGAACTTGAGCTAGGAATACCCATAGCATCCAACGTAGCATCCAACGGTGACGCTCAAAAATGTCAAATCATTTGCCCCGATGACTGGGGGCTCCCAGGAGAAGCCCAGCCTCTTCGTGACAACAACCCAAATCAAGAAAATCTGTCTGCTGTCGGTTGCGGGGTGCTGGGACCCGCAGGCTCGTGCCTGGCCCCAGGGCGGTGTGGGGCTGAGCAGAGCCCTCCTGGGGCGCCTCCTGCTCCGCGCCAGCCTCTCTGCTCTGCCCCACCGCTGCTGCTGCTCCGGGCCCGACCAGCTCCAGGCGTGGGGTTTGCAGCACTGGAGAGCTTCTCCTCTCTTCTCCTGCACACACGACTGCTCTGTAACAACACGGTCAGTACCAAGAACCCGACTGTCCTGCTGCTGGAGGGCTTGTGGCTGCGGTCTTCAAGATAAGAAGAGGGAGCAGGAAAAGCAGGTGACAGCTAGTGACAGCAGAGCCCACGGGAAGGGCTATGGCAGATGTTTTAGGGCAGTAACCTCAGGCATGGGTTTTAGTTAGGGGCGACCTTCCCTGCGAAGCGTGCTTGCCTCTGCCAGCCCCTGGTGCCCCGTGGGAGGAGGCGTCGTGCACTGCTCCATGCTGCCTGCAGCCGTCTGGTGATTCCCTGCCCAAGCACACAGGAGGCAGCTCTGGGCACTGCTGTGTCACCACCCGGTCCCTCCCGTCTGCCTTGGTCCCTCTGAACACCACTTTTCTGCTGCCACCCAGCCGAGCCCCCCCCGCAGCGCGCCGTGCCTGCGCGCCCACGGAGAGGGCAGCTCGCCCAGAGGGAGAAACAGAGACTTGGAAACCTGTGGCTTTGGTTGCTTTAAAGAACAGTTTCCCTGGCCTCTTTCTTTCATGTGGGCTGGGCTTTTCATTAGCTTTTTTAAATATAATTTTAAACTTTTTTTTTTTTTCTCTTATGGAGTCTGCTCGCATTTTTATCTCAATTTAGGATGCACAAAGCTTGCCTATTTTGTTCTCAGAGTCGGCTGGATGATCAAGGTTTTTAAAGTCTACTAAATTATTAAAGGAAACTCAGTTACTCACTAAATATTATTGCTTCTATACTGTCAGAGAGAAGATCACAGTAATATTTTGTTAATTCAAACATCTTTATCTTTCTCTGAGGCCGCTGATGACAGGCAAAGAGCTCGCATAATATACAAAGGTGCTTGTTACAGAAAGAGGACATAATTAATTTTAGCAGGAGCAATAAGTCTTTGCTCCATGGTAGGCAGCCCGAGGACCGTGCAGCTGGCTGGGAGCAGCCTCGCAGCTCGGTTGGCATTTCGGATGAACCCGTGGGATGTTCACTCGTGGGATGTGGCACTGGTGTCCCCGTCAGATGGGAGGATGCTGGTCCCTGGAGGTGTGTGCCCAGCGCTGGCAGCTCATAGCAAGGCTACAAGATGTTAGCTGGGGACCTGCTGATGCCTTGGGGATGCAATGAGCCCCATGAGGTGATGGGGAAGGTGATGTGTGGCTCACGCCGGCTCTGCCCAATGGGGATGGAGCCCCTCAAGGTGCTGTGGGGTGTCCTTGAGTACTGGGAGAAGTCCGGTGCCCTCCACGGGCAGCTCCCATCAGATGTTCGGCAACCAGCTGCGGCAGCCGCTGGTGCAAAATGGGAGCACAGCCCTGCTGCAGCCGGAGGGTTTATCAGCACCAGCAACACCGAGCCCAGCTCCTGCCTGGCACGGCTGGTCCCACCAACACCGCCAGCCCTGCAGGTGGGAACGGGGACCCGCAGGGACCGTGGCGGTGACGGGTGGCTTGTCCTGTGCCATGGCCAGGGAGCAGGGACCCGGGTTGTGCCTGCTGGGGCTGAGGCTGCTCGGCAGAGAAAGCCCCCAGCGAGACGCTGCCACGCTCAGCCTGGGGCTCGTGTGGCTGTGTGGCAAGTTGTATTTTCACACCAATGTTTTTGGTTTTTTTTTTTCAAGTCATTACAAGCTAAACAGCTCAAATAGTCTTCAAGGTGAAATCTGCTTTTCATTACTCTGTAAGGGCACTGCGGCTTCATTTTCATAAGTTACATTACCATATGCAGCATTATAGTGCTTTGCTCTGCTACATATTGTCAACATTAAATAACCTCTTTTTGTGGTTACATCATAAAAATTCTTTAGATCTTGGAAGCAGACTGTGAATATTTGCATATGTATATCTTTAATTTTCACAGAACAGGCTGGCTACCAGATGGGTGAACCAAATAAGCCTCCAACATTTATCTGAAAGTTAGACGTTTTCCTGTGTTGTTAACCGCAAAGGAAACTAGGTGGTTTTCAGCCATGCTGAGCCGCTGCCAGTCCCTAACCTTCGAATATTTTCACAGGGAGGGGGAAGAGGGAGGGAGCCTTTTCCTTCAAACCAGATGGCCGTATGGAATCAATAAAAGGCAGTTTCAAAAGTTTGTTTACTTAACATTGAATATAATATGCCTTTGTGGTCCCTTTGCACAGCAGAAAAATGTGATCCAGCACCAAGCTAATGAGTCCGAGCACCGCGGCTCAGGCCCGAGGACACGGCTGCTCCGCTCGTTGCCTCTTGCATCCATCCCTGGCGCGGCCTGCAGGCTTTCAAAGGGGCTGCGGGGCTCTTAGGGTGAAGGCCCCCCCCCCTCTCCTGGGGACGTGGGACAGCGAGTTCCTTTTTTCTGGCTATAACTGCGGATTTTGTCATTCAGGGTGTAACGATGCTGGTGGGGGTGTAGGGGTGCTGCCCCTGTTCCCAGCCACGTCCCTAAACCTGTGCAAAAGGAAGGCTCGGCTTTCCGCCGCGTGTGAGAAATATCTGCAAACTTGTAAGGTATTAATCTTGCGCCGTAATTATTTTTAAACATCCCAAATTATATGAGTAGTACAGCAAAAACAATGTAGCCTTGTCTTTAAAACATAGGCTCTCATTACGGAAATCTGTCATCTGTTAATTCATTAGAGCCCTGACAGAAAGAGCTTAGATCAAAACTATTTTAAATGATTCCTGATGACACACAATGGCAAATTTCAGCCATTATTCCGGAAATGTAGCCATCATTCTTTCTGCTGGATTCAACAAGGGTCCTTCCTCTGATATTAATTGACTTCTAAGTAGTTGCACATGTTGTTGTTGTGTTATTGCTCGGGTCCCTCGTTCGAAACGCGCAGCTCTTTGATCGAGAAGCGAGCAGCCCTGTGCTGGCTCCGTCCCTCCGTCGGGCCCCGAGCAGCAGAGAGCAGCACTGGGGCAGGGGCAGCACAAAGCCACGGCTCTCACGGTGCAGAGCTGGGCTCCACCAGCTCTCCCTGGGCTAGCGACCACGAAGCATCGTGCTCTTTTGTCTCCGTGAGAGAAAGAGTGAAGAAAAAAAAAAAAAAAAAAAAGCTAGACATATTTTGTCTTTTATTTATTTATTTATTTATTTATACAGATCCGAGCCGGGATTTTAAAGGCAGATCCAAGTTTTAATTCGCCCTCTTCGTTTCCGTGATGTCTCGTGGCGTCTTTGCTCATTGCAGATCCCTGCACTGCTGATGAAGCCGTCCGAGAGTCGGCAGCTGCTAATGTGGAAACACGAGGCGTTTGGACAGGTTCTGTACAGCGGTTGTTAATGAGTTTATTTATAAAATGGCTTCATTGTTGTTCAAAGCAAGAGGTGAAAACTGGAATGTTTGTCGCTCGCACATTTTTCTTCTTGCATTTCAGTTTTGTTCAGGCCCTGAGCCCGTGCTGCTGAGGCTGGGCAGGTTGCTGTTTGGATGTTGCCCCAGACTCAAGCTGTGCACGGGACAGCATGGTCCTGGGAACCTAAAAAAGCTGGAAGAAAACCAAGTCCTGTTCTTAACGCAGCTTCTGTCCTGAGGCTAGAAGAGCCAAGCAGTGTGCAATCTCCAGCAGATGCTCTTCATGTGACTCAAATACGGTCCCCGGGACCATCCCAGTGGACAAGGAGCGAGAGCTCTTTGCATGTTTGGATGTTCCTGGTGCCTTTCTGCAGATCACAGCTGATTTACCTTCAGCTGAGCCTGGCTGGCCCAAGCTGCATCCCTGCTGGGTGCTGCTTTAAGCCTGCATCCCCAAGCAGGAGGGCATTTCGGGTGGTTCCCGAGTCTGTCCCATCACACAGCACCCTGAAACCTTCATTGCCTTTCATTTTTGGGTGGCCAGCCCAGGTGCAGATGTTAGCTGTGCTGTCAGACTCTGCTGTTAGAGAAAGGGAGATGTATTCCTGCAAAACTTAATAACCTGGACTTTTCCTAAGGCTTCTGCTGGTGTGCCACAGAACATCTTTATTCTTGTTGAGTGATCCAGGACAAGACTGTGTTGTAGGGCTTCTTCATGCTGCTGTGGACATGCACAGGAGGTGCAGTGCTTGCTGATGGCTGCTCTGGTGACGTTTTGCTCCTGTGCATGGAGAACCTGCTGCTGCCTTCGCTGCAGCTGTGCTCCGCGGCTTTCCCGGCCGTATCAGGTAGCCCCCGGGCAGCTAACGGGGAGGCAGCAACGTGCTTGTGAGGGAGGAAAAGTGGTTTTGTGCTTTGCCAGAAAAATGTATTTTGTTCCGTTAAAGTTGGCTCTGCACTTTTTCCAAGTAAAGTATATGAAAATGCTGCTCAAATGATGCGTGAGTTTCTTATGAGTTGGGCTGAGAGCCGGTAAATTGCTGTGTTTAATTAAATACCTCGATTTACTGAACTTGAGGTGAAGCCAAGTATAGCAAGCAGGCCATTTTTATAAATTATGAGAAGATGAGAAAACCGACAATGATCCATAAAATACTGTAGGAAGAAAAAAAAAAAAGTGGTGGTAGGGGGACGGATTTGAGTGCTCTTTTTGTAATAGTACAGTCCCAAGGCATTTCTGGGCACTTCTCAAAGGGCTGTTGGGAATGTGGCAGTGGTCAAACTTTGAGCAAACCCCTTCCTTGAAACATTTTATATTTGCTGTGCATTGTGCTGCCATCGGCTGCGCCCGCCCCGTGCCCAGTGCCTGGCTTTCTGGGGGCAGATGAAGAGGTTTGGGAGAGAAACGTCCCCCAGCCAGGCAGCCGGGCTGTGCAAAACTTCGTGGGCCGCATCCTGTGTTTGGTTTTGCAAGCCCAGGTACTTTTCCGAGAGGCTCAGGGGGTTTGGAGGGAAGGACGTTGTGCCGGGCGTGTGTCACGGCCGGAGCCGAGGTGCTGAGCCCCGTGGGCTCTGAGTGCTCGTGCGTGGCCACGCCAATGCCCCTGCACCGCTGCAGTTGGATTTGTCTGCTTTGCACATGGGTAAGAGGGACTCTCCAGCTGTGCTGACCCAGACAGAGGGATCATATTGATAGAGGGATCATATTGATTGGGTAATATTGATGTGAGAAACGGCTCTGGGGCTGAGGCCTGGGGAGGGTGAAGGCATTGAGAGCACTTCTCACCGGCGTCCTGACTTGTCACCAGGGGTTAAAGCAGGGACAGGAGCAGCCCTGCTCTCTGGCATGAACCTGCAGCTCCAGAGGTGCAAGGACCCATCCCTGTGCTGCAGGGATGTGCGAGGGCAGGGCTATTCCTGGTACTAAAAGCCTTCAGGGGGCCAGAATCGAGCATCCTCATGCTGAGGCCAGTCCTACACTTGTCACCGCAGCCGCACTGCCTGCCCACGTCCCACGTCCCCGGCAGCGAGGGGATGCCAGGAGCAGGGTCAGGGCCCTGCCCCGTCTGGGCTTTGCTTTCTGCACCACCCGGCCAAAGTCCTTGGGGAGAGCAGGGCCGGGCACAGGAGTGCTTACCTCCAGCCTATTTATCATCGGGGGCTGCTACCTTGCGGCGCGTGAGCATAACTCTTCTGTGCATAATTCAGCGTCTTTGTACTTCATCAGACTTTAAATAGCACAGCGGAGCAGAGAAATAATTATTCTCTTTGGTTGGCTAGGGTTGATGCTAAATCTGCGCGAGCAGCGGCTGTTCGGGGACTTTCAGTGCTTGAGTCAGCGATCTTCTGACTTTGTAACTTCAGAAGGGGACAAGCAGCTTTCCTTTTTTATTTATTTTTTTTTTTACAATATACAGTGACAAAGATATAAGCCTGTGGCAGCCCCGAAGCATAAATAGCTGTAATGCAGCTAGCTTGCTCTGCTGCCCATGACCCACGAGAGGTTTCACAGCTTTCTTTTCATCTGTAAAATTGCTCCAGTCGCCTGGGACCGGCTTTGGCAGGATGCAAACCGGCGCCTGCTCCCCATCCCTCACTGGGGTGCGGCGGTGGCAGCTTCTGGGGGCAGCCAGTCCCGATGCTGGTTATTTTTTCTGGGTGTGCAGACCATGAAGTCCCTGATATACTGAGGGCTGAAAACCTCTGTCTCGGCACAGCACCTCCTGTGCAGCCCTCACCATCGCTGTGTTTGCCTGGGGGATGCAGCACGTGGAACCCCCAGCCCCAGGAGGTGCGGGGACTGCCCTGCAAACAGGGGGCTGTGGGTATGGGGAAATCTGGGGGAGAGGAGGAGGAGGAAGAGGAGGAGTGCCAGAGAAAGCATATGGATGGTGCGGGAGTAGGAGGGAAAATAACCACCCCATGTTGCGCGGCTCAGCCTGGGTAAACAGCAAACATCTTTAGGGCTGTGCCCTTTCTGGATGGGCAGAGCGGGAAGGGGGCAGCCAGCTGGTGGCTGCCGAGCCCTTGGAAGGAAGGAGACGCACGGCGCTAATGAGTTAATGTTGAGTTAATTTGCTGGGGCCTGCCCATGCGGGCGGCGGGGCTGCACGGCTCCGGAGGGAGCAGATCCTGCCGGCGCCAGCAGAAAGCAGCGAAAACGTCGAGTGGAGTGTTTACAGATTTTTATTTTATTTTTTTTTATTTTTTTATTTTATTTTTTTGAGATGCTTTGATTACGAGCCAGACTTTTAAAGATAGGAACTGCCCAGCAGATGAGCATATCAATCACTGCTTTTATAAGCGTTTGAAGATTTTGCAAATCATTTTATTACTTTGATAGCAGGCTTCCTGTGAAGGCAATAAACCTGGCACCGAATCAGGCAAGAGGACGTGTGCATGGTGTGAGGAGCCGTGCCCAGGGCTGTGCTGGAGGAGCGGGCTGGCTGCGGGGAGGGTTTGTGGCCGGACCCTAGGGATCCACAGCCCCATCCTGGCTGTGCTCCTCCAGGATGGGAGAGCTGAGTGGGTCCTGTGTACAGGGAGGATGCACGGAATTAAATAAGCAGTGTAAGAGGGGCGAATACAAGCAGGATGCAAAGCGCGAGCAGAAACCTTTGGGAACTGAACGCCGTGCAGCAGGTCATGGAGAGCTGGTTCTGCCTCCTGCTTCTGCTGCAGGGCTGTCTGTGCGTGTATCTGAGGTCCAGTGAAAACAGGAGGCCGGGGCAGAAGCTCTCAGCAATGCTGTGTCCACGCCTTTGAGCCGTAAATTGCCTGCAGTGGGAATCAAGGGGCAGGGATATGTGAAACCGCCCCACAGCGCCAGGCTCCAGCACTTCCCAGGGTAACCCAGCCCACAGCTGCAAGTGAAACCCATCTGGAGATAAAATGCAAATGCCTGGAGACTTTGGCATCTGAACCCACCGTGTCCTCCCCTGGGACAGCTCCATGCCCACCTGGCTATAACTCATCTCAGTGGGGGCTGCACTGTGATCCGTCACCTCGGCCCCATGAGCATCAGGAAGAAGGCACAGGAGCCTGGCTTTCCTTGTCAGGCTGAGGACGGAGATGGCTTTGGGTATAATTATCCTATGACCACGCACTCAGTGATTTCCCATACAGCATAAAAGCCTTTCCATTTGCAAAGAGGAGTTCAGGGAGCGGGATCCAGCACTGCGGGACGTGGCATGGCCAGGTGCGGCTGAAGAAGCAGCAGCCCTGGTTCGGAGCCCTGCTTCCAGAGCAGGGAGCAAGCAGGGGGTGAGGTGGGTCTGATTTGGAGAGGTCTGTGCTTTATTTTCACAGATAAACTCTGACCTGAGCTGCTGGTTTTGCATAGGAAATTCCACAGCTAGACTCAGTCTAGGCCAGTGAATAACACAGCTCTTTTAACACATATTTTCAAAGCATGTTTTATTTTTGAAGACAGCGAATGTGTCTGGGAGTGGCGTTCAGTGATTTTTTCCTGCATTTTCCTGTGCAAGGAGATCATGGGTCCCATCCGGCAGGGCAGGGCGGGGGCCACCGGCGCAGCCGTCACCTCCCCGGGGACAGGGCGCCTGGCAGAGGCACCAGCCACGCACTGGAAATCTTTGCCCTGGCTGCAATTCATCTTAATTTGGGCAAAGCAAATAAGTTTAGCTGCTGACTTGGCGCAGCTGCTCCTGAGCTCCGAGGAGGAGCGATAAGGGAACAACAAACCCGACCCGGTGTTTGGAAAGCCCAAGACTCGGGGCCAGGCTCATCGGCCGTATTTATAGCCGATGCAAAATTGATCCGTGCAGTTTCCAGACTGTGCAGCCAATTAAACCTCTCGCTCACTCGCTGTTGCTGGTGCAATTACCATTGCGCGCCCTGTAACTTGCAGCTATGAGTAAGCCAAATTCAATTTTATATAGAGTGTGCAAAGTGAACTGTAACTGGGGAACAGTTTCGTGCGTGCCGTCCCTCCCCAGCCTGACAACCAGCTTTACTACCCAGCAGGGAATAGACTGATCGCTCATTTACGGCTGCAATCATCTCCCTGTTACAGCATTAGGAAGGAATGAGCACCAAAAGCCATTATAATTAAGATCTCTCTGGAGCTGACAGTAGAAATAGATGGCATGTGGAGCTGGAGCTCTGTGGCTCAGCTGTTTCTTTTTGAGCTGTCACTGGAAAATTACAGAGGCTGACAATCATATTTTTAACGCAGCAGTGCTAAGTAATATATATCCACCTTGCGCCGTGGAAACGCGGGTTGGTGCACCGCGAGCGCCATGCTGGGCACCGCCGTGGGCAGGGCCCTCGTGCTGGGGCTGAGCTGTCCCTGCTGCTTCCTTCGCCTCCGAAGACCCAACCCCAACCCACCTCCGCAGCATTCACCCTGTTTCTTGTGCTGTGCCAATGCGCCGCAGCATCAGAGGCTGGGTCAGTGCCGCACACAGCTCTCCTGCCAGGCTGCCGTGACACCGAAGCGCAGCAGGTACGTGCCCTCGTGCTTCACCTGGGAGGGAACATCGGGGCCTGATCTTGTCCATCTCTGAACTTGGGCAGCTATTTGTTGCTGGAGGAGCTGACAACCCGCAGCCGCTGGTGGCCTCTCCCCACTGGGAAGACGTGCGCAGAGCCTGAAATATTCCAAGCAGCAGCCAAGGAGCAGTGCCCGGCCGTTCGGAGACGGCGCGCTGTGTTGAGACCTGTGGGTCTTCATACCTGAGAAACACTGTTGCTCAACAGAGATGCCTGGTTTGAGACAGCAGACGATGGTTTCCCAATTATTTCATAATAATTGTGCCTCCTCCCCTGCCTCTGGACAGCAAACACCACGCGGTGAGCCGCCTTTCCCCCGCAGCCACCGGTGCCTTTTGCAGGGCTGGGCTCTTGCGGGATGCTTTGTGAGCGTAATACGGTGGGAAAACTCCCGCTGGTGCCTCCGGGGTGTCATTAAAGTGGCAGAAAGGCGGCTCGGGTGCTGCCGAGCTCCAGTGCTGCTGCTTTTGGGTGGCTCTGCTCATGAGCCGTGGCATCGCACTCCTTCCTGTTGCAGGAGAGGGGTGTCCGCAGCATCCCCCCTGTTTTTCTCCTACTAGGCCGGCTGGGAAGATCCCCACTGCTCCAACAGTTTTGCATTTCAGTCCGTCTCTGCCCATTGCCAAAGGCCTTTCATGTTCACATAGGAATTTGATGGCGAGGCCGGGCGGCTTATCGGGCTCAGGGCTGTCTGCACCCACCGGCAGGCCGGCGTTCGCCCGCGCCGCTCCTTCCCCTTTGCAGCAACTGAAGTCACACACTTGCTATCTACATTTTTCACTGACAGCCGGCATTAAAGCTATTTCTATTAAATGTTTGATGCTGCGTCTTGTTGCAGAAGGCTGTGTTGGGTTACTTCTTGCCACATACCTCCGTGACAGCGTGCGTTATTTAAAGAAGCAGCGCTTAGCAAATTATACTTCCTTGCCCCATCATGTAATACGCTGTAAACACGGGTGGGCTTGCTTTTCTTTCAAATGCCTTGTTTTTTTATAAGATCCAGATTAAAATGTAATTTGTAGGCAAGGGATGCATCAGCCCCTGGGTTGTTTTGACGTGCTGGTCTTTCCCAATCCTGCTCAGGCAGTGGGTGCTGGCGGGGCTTTCTGCTGCAGGGAGCAGAGGCTGCTGTGCCGTGACTCACGGCGCTCACTCTCCCCTGCGGGCAGGCAGCGAAGTGATGGCAGGCAGGCGGAGGACACACACTTTAGCTGGCATACTGTTACGAGGATCCTCTTCTAATCACTTTTCAAATAACCTCATCAAGGCACGCACCGCCCTGTGGCACAGCAAGTCCCCGGCTGTCACGAGCGAGCGAGCGGTGATTTTGCTAGGGGAAAGGCGGGCGGAATGGCACGGCTGCCTTCGTGCCCCAAAATGTCTCAGAGACGGGAGCTGACATCAAGTGCAGCCGCCTTGCAGGGCCCGGCAGGCTCCGTGGGAGGCAAGCTGTGGGTCCAGCTCCATTTTTTCTGTGTGCGTGTAAATACAGCACCTTTACCATGCACTGCTGTGAGTCACTGCACCGTGCTGCTCTGAGGTCCCCCGGTTGAAAGCCAGGTGGATTTAACCCGACGGTGCGTGGGCATTGACCAGCTGGCCGTGCATTTGGATCTGTGTAGATGGATCGGGGCAGGCTGGGGATCCGTCTGCCTTTGGGTCTACAGGGACCAGCAAGGATTTTGGAGAACCTTCCTCCACCACAACGCGGAAAAGATCCAGAGCCAAAGTGCCCTGTTCCCACTGGGTAACGTTGTGCAAAAGTTTCTTTCTAAGCTGCAAATGAATTATTGATGCAATTATTCATTCTCATTTAAATATCTATTTAATGGCATTTAAATAACAGTGTTCAGAATATGTCAACAGTTTACACAATAATTTGGATTCCGATCTTTATACCTCTGTTTTCTCCCACACAAATAATTGAAACTCATCCATTCTGAGTGACAATTGTAGATAAGTATCACTTTTTTTTTTCTGTTGCACATGTGCGTTATCTAAATATATTAAATCACTCAATTTCAATTTCATTTGAATGATTAATCAGTTACTCGGCTGTAATTGTTTGTGTTAAGACATCTCAGATTAGAAAACAGAGCTGAGAGACAATTAGGAGAGCAAGGGCTTTGAAAACATCGCTGGCTGCGTCTGAGCGGTTGGAAAAGCGTCTTTGTGCTTCGTCAGGCAGTGCCGGTGCTGCTGGCAGCTCGGGGATGCTCCTCTGATGGTACCAGCTCTTCCCATCCAGAACCGTGTGGGGGTATGGGATGAGAAGCCCCCCCAGCACCAGGCTCGGTGTGGGCTCTCCCCGGCTGCCACCCGCTCGCCTCGTGCTTTGAGGACTTTTTCCATCTTGCCGCTTGTGCAGGGGGAGCCTCGAGGAACTGGAGAGCCTCGAGCCACAGCCACGGTGCCTCACGTGGAAAATACGGGGAATGCGGAGGTGCTGAAAGCCATCCGGGGGCTGCTTCTGCCTTCAGGAGCAGCATTCAGCTGGGTGCCCCCTGGGGCTGTGCACCCCCTTGGGAGTGGGTCGGTGCCCAGCACTCGCTGCTGGGACCTCGGCGGTTTCAGCTGGCATCAGGCGCCCTGCACGTGAGCGGGGCGCGGGGCGCAATTCCCAGGTCGGGATTAAAGCCTCTGCTTGGAAACCACGCTCCTGCCTTTGATCTTGTTTCCACACACGTGTAACTTTATGGCCTCCGCAGAAATGACTCCTGATGCACCTCTCCCCAACGTCTGCATCGGGTCCCTTAAGGTGGCGAGGCAACCCGGGGCTGTGACTGCGTTTCCTTTTTGGTGGTGGCAGGGATTTGGCAGGTTTTGATGAGCGTTGGGCGCAGAGAGGACCTCAAAAGCCAGGGCTTTCCCGGTGAACGGGGTGGGGGCTTTGCTGGGACCCCAGGGAGCAGGGTGCTGTGGGGGGCTGCGTAAACTTGCTGAATTTAGGGTAGTTTCTCTTCGAAAAGGTTTTTACCGGTGACGGACGCATGGTCGGTGATTCACCAGCCCGTTCCTTCCACGCCGCCCCACCTTCCTTTATTTTATCCCAGGGGTGTATCCCAGATGTCAGCTTTCTGTAATCAGTTTTCCCAGGAAAATTTTTCTCATTCCTGAGGAGCCCAGGAAGGGGAATGTGGAGGTGATATAGGAGGGGCCTCTCTTCCACAGCACTAATGGGGAGCTGGCCCTGATTAGAGGGGTCCTCCCCATCCTCCCTCTGTGTCCAGCACACGGCAGGGCTGTGAATGAAGCCATCGGTATCCTGGCCACCCGCCTGTCCCATGGCCCACGACTGGAGGAGCTGGAAGGCTGATTCAAGCCCAGAGATGCATGGAGAGCAGGATTATGTGCTCCTACTCCCTGTTTTCTGAGCCCATATTTGCTCCAGCCACGCTGTGCCGTGCACTGCAGCCGCCTCTCAGGCCTCTCTGCAGCTTTCGGGGCATTAAATCACCTTATTATTTTCTTTTGCTGTTTTCTGGAGGGCTGCGAGGCTGGGGAGGCAGCGAGCACGAGTGCTGAAGTGCAGCTGGAGCGGGGATCCTATGTTATATACATCCGGGCCGAGGCGTTGAGCAGAGCCAGATGTTTCTCCCCTCCCGCAGCTTGTCAGCGTGCGGCGGCTGCCGGGTGCGGCGGTAGTCGTGTCGGCAGCAGGAGGAAGCAGACACACGTTGGGGTCACGGTGAGCCCCGGCAGATCCGCAGGAGATTGATGGCTGCGCCTTCCCGCGGGGCTGTGCCGGGCACGGCGGGGGCCCTGCAGTTACCTGGCTCCATCCCGAGAACCGTGGGAGCTGCTAAAAAGGGGAAACACCGGAGAAGTCCCTGCCAGGAGAGGGGAATAAAGGGGCTCAGAGAGAGGGCTGCGCATGGTCCTGCTCTGCAGTGGACCAGCACGTTTCCCCCTGCAGCACCAGGGCCGAAGCGAGCAGCTGCAGCAGGATGCGCCCATCCCTGCAGGCAGCCCATGTCCGTCCCCACGCACTGCCTCCAGGGCTCCTGTGAGCACCCCACACCTTTAATTACCCCTGGGGACTCCCTGCTTACCCCAAGCAGCTGCAGCTCCGCTTGTCTGGAGGTTTTTGGTCTGGTTCATGCTCCAGGTGGGAGGGAACCGGGCTCCTCTAACGTCACAGCTCGTGCAGTGACAGCCCCACGCCCGAACCTCGCTGGCAGCATCCCCGCGCACCGTGGCAGCGACGACAAGGGTGGCTGACCCCAGCTGGCATCCCCCAGGCCCCGGCTGGCCCCCCAGCCCGGCCGAGCCCCCCCAACCCACCAGGGCAGAGGCTTGCACAGTCTGCGCCTTTCCCATCGCGGAGGATTGTTTTGGCACTGCCCTGGGTGAAAATGCGGCGTAATGAGCCAAAAACGCGTGCTTACTGGCGCTGGCCGGGCCGGAGCTGGGCGTCAGCCAGGGGTTTGGCCCCGTCTCCAGCAGCAGGAGACCTTCCCTTAAACATGTCATTTAAGGAGAAAGCGTTTTGGACTGCCTGCACCGGGCTGTCAGACCTCGGACACCCAGGCTGGGGAGCTGGGCTTGGGCTTCCCCCGGTGCCCCGGTGGTGCCACGCCACAGCTCCCGCACACCCTCAGACACGCAGCCCTGCCGGGGTTTATAATTTTATTTTTGGCTACTAGGAGGAATGCTGGAACTGCCCCAACACTTCTTGTTGTTAAAGTGCCTCAGCACTTTCCAGGCTCCTCTGGCTCGGTAGAAAAATCAGGTTTTTATTTTGCTGATCGTTACCAGAAGCAAAGCAATCGGGATTTCTGCTCTGAGCAAAGTGGCTGCTGGGTGTTCGGGACTGCACGCTGCCGCTCCCACACCTGCACCGTTGCTGCATTGGTGCAGCCACAAAGACAGAGGCATCATGGTTTGAAGGCAGCCCCGAGACAAAGCTCTGTGCATCCTCACGCAAAACCTGTGCAGACCTTTGGGAGCAGCGCTGGCTCTGGGCGTAGCAGCAGCCCCCACTGCAGAGAGCAGCAGCAAAGCCCAGGGGGCTGCTGATGTACAAGCAGGGATTGGGCTTCGCCTGCTGTCACCTCGTCATGATGGTGGGACAGCCCCGTGTGCCCCCCCCGGGCTGAAGACATGCTGTGTCAGCTCCAACATGCACATGGGGCTCCTCGACCACTAAAGTGGGGCGCGTGCCCGTGCGCTGGCACTCGTCCTGCAGCTGGACAATGGCATGATATATGGATCGTGTTTCTCAAACACCATGAGTTCGAAAAAAAGTCTCGGCTGTAATGAAAAACCAATATTTCCCACAGTTCCCTCCTAAAGTAATGACTTTAGCACATTGATGAGATCAGCCCGGGCTGGCTGGAAGCAGCACGCCCCGTGGTGCTGGGCTGTGCTGCAGAGGGGGTGCAGCGAGCGCCGACATAGGCGACCCCAAATTTGTCTGTTTGCTAATAGGGATTTTGGCAGAGCAAGTGATACGCTGGCCTAACATATACGTTTCTTGAAGTCCTACAGCATCCTTCAGTATTGCAATGCAAAAAGCCAACGCCATCTATCACCACCAAGTTCAGCAAAAAGGAGCAACACGCTGAAGGCTTCTTGAGCAAAGTCACCCCCGATAACAGTTTGCCCCATTGTTCCCAAACCAGCTGAATTAGAGGATGTGTGCAGCTTGTAGAAAGAAGCAGCTTTTGTTTTGCTTCTGGATAGCTGCTCCAGCCCATTCCAAGCCACTTGTTCGCCTTTTTTTTTTTTTTTGTAAGGGAAAAAATATCTTTCATTTGTCCTAATTTAATGCTGTTAATGAGATTGATGTCAGAGGCTGCCCAGAACATCAGCAAGAATTGGGGGGTCGAGCTTCCTCCATTAACAGCAGCATCCAGCCTGTGGCTGTGACCCGGTGTATTTGGGTGCAGGCACTTTGGCAGCATCACAACATTTTACCAGCTCTGTTCTCACCCAGTTTTCATTTTCTTTCTTATTTTTGCAGCTCTGCTCCATTAATCTTCTTCCTGGCACCAGTTTTCTGACGCCTCAGTATGTAATGTGTTCAGCAGTGCTATGTGTTTGCTTTTTATTTCTTCTTCTCCCACAGGTCTCATTGGCTTTATAACAAGGCACAAAATGACCTGCTGATAGGAAGGATGCGCAGCTGGATGCCCGGGCTCCGCACGCTCGCTTGCGCTTCTGGAGCTGCTGCTGCTGCCCCTGGGTGCCCACGGCAGCGGGGCCAATCCTGCTCCCGGTGTAGGGGCCAAGCCACGAGCTGTAACGATAGGGCAGGGGACAGATGTCCCCTTACAGCTGCAGACCAACTCAGGTCATGAGTGCAGGGGAAAATTCCAGAGCACAGTGCAGAAAAATTACCCCTGGCACAATGCATGGCACCACCGTCACCTCCAGCTCGTCTCTTTCCCAGCACTCAGCCCAACCACAGCAGGCATCCAGGAGGCGTTCAGCGTACGGGGACCCCTGTGCAAGGAGACAACGGGTGCTGAGGCGCAGCTGGGTGCTGCTATAGGAGCTGCCAGGGGGCACCCAGCCGCCTCTCCCTGCACGGCACCCGGCAGCGGGCGCTCCCGACCCAGGGTGCTCGGTGAAACGTCAGCAAAAATAAATCTGGCTAATCCCGAGGAATGGCCAGGCGCAGCAGCAACCCTGCAATTCCAGGGAGATTAAAATAAAGTCTAGCATTACACCGCTTGGAAGAGCCGAGATTTACTTGGAAACTGAATCACATTAATTAGCATTCTGCTAATGGCTGTTTTGTATAAATATAGTGTGCCTTAATACCAACACGAGTCGCAGGTTGACATATTTAGATCACTGATATCAAAGTCATTAACGCCTCTCCGTGGTAAACCTATTCTCAGTTAGGGCTGCAAATGGGATTCTCCTGAGCCAATCAATCTTACTAAAGCCTGAGCAGAGCCTGTTGATCTTTAGCCACTGAATGGATACAGCTTCCCAGAAATGTGCTTGCATCTGTCAAAATTATAAGCAGCTGGCAGCCGCAGACAAAGGTCATACTTGCTGCTAGTGTGAAAATAGGATCCCAGGACAAGAAATGCTGTTTAGCAGCATATCAGTTCTGGACGTGCTATTAATGCTGCAGCACAATACAAGTGTGTGTGTGTGTCCGTCCGTGCAGGCATTTCTACACATGCCAATTATGTATTTATACGCAAAATTTCTCACATATACCCTGTGGTCCTGGATCTCATCCAGGGCTTATTAAAACTCAGTGACATCAAAGGATGGGAAAGGTCTGCCCGAGTTTAGGAACTTGGAGAGCTTAACAATTATTTTGCAATAATTCCCTCCTAATTTATCGTCCGCTATTGCCCTGATTAAAAGCTCCCCTGCTTGATAGCAGCGGTGAAGGTACCGGCTGCCTTTAAAGACTGATTTTTGGCAATATCAGCATGGCAGGAAAATGGGGCTGCTCCCGTTCCTGAGAGCCCTCTCCACACATTTGTTGTGTAATTGCTGCTGCTGCCACCCCCAGCCCCGCTGCCTCGTGCTCCTCGTGCCCTGACCCACCCGGGCCCGACCTGGCGCTCACCGTGACGCGCGGTCTCATCTGGGGTTATAATTAGATCACAGCGGCAGGGATAAAGCCACGTAAGCCCGACTTCTGAAGCGTGCAAATGCCTGTCTCCTCCACGAAGCCTTGCTTGGTGCTGTAATTTAAGGCCACGTGTTTTAGCTTGGGAGCTTTTAAATCATAAATCACGAAGTTACCGAAATCGGGGCGTCACGGTACTCGCTGCCCGCAGTTCCCATGCTGGGGATGGCGAGCGGATGCCCCTGAGCTCCACAAACTGAGGTGCAATTGCTCAGGTGCCAAGTGGGCTGGGCTGGCGTCCCTGGGTGCGCTGCAGCCGCAGAAATCCGTGCCGCTTCCCTGGCTCTTCTCTTCTGCCTTTTCTTGTGCAGGGACATTTCTGCCTTGCAGCTCACAGCTGCAGAACGATTCTCAGCCCTTTGGGTTGAGGAAAATCCCTGCGATTCCCTTCCCCTGCAGAAAACACCTCTCCCAGTGTGCTGCAGACAGAGCAGAGCCCAGGGCCAGGATCTGCGCCCCGGCTCAGCTGCAGATAAGGTGCCCCAAACCTGTACGTGTCAGCGGGGGGAGCGCTGTAATTTAAGTTTACATTATAAAAGCAAACATTCCCCTCTCGCTCAGCCCTTTCAGTGGAAACATCACTGAAAACTGCTCCCGCAGAGCCCCTGAACACGCCGTGTTTGCAGGAGCGGTGCTGAGCCCTCGGCCACAGCCGGCACCTGCCCGCTGCTCGCAAGGCGCGGGGGAAATTCCACGAAGCTCACCGAGGAGCAGGCAGTGCGGTGGGAAAAGTGCTAGGCAACAAGTTGAAATGGCCTGACAATAGCAAGTGCTTGTTTTGACAGCTTTTTTTTTTTTTTTTTTTGGTTGTTTGGGAGGTTATAATAAAAACTGCACTTGGCTGATGGATTTTAAATAACACTTATCTCATGGATCAAGCCAGACGGTATGTAACACTGAGGTCTGCGTGCAGCAAGTCTGTCCTTTAATTATTCTGACCTCCTATTTCGGGTATTCGTGAGCCAGCCGCTCCCCCTGAAGCCCTGAAGGGGCTGCAGATCGCAAACAGAAGTTTCTAGAATTTGACCAACCAATAAAGGTATTAAACAAAAGTGAGCGCGAAGCTCTATGAAAAGCTTTAGAGTGGACAGGGTGTGGGAAATACGTCTGATGTGAATGAACGTAAATATCTACTATTATTTTAATTTCAAAATGAGACATGGAGGGGGGGGGAATACCTGTCAGTATAAAAATGGCTGGCAGAATTTGTTTTGTCATCACCGAGACAGCTGCAGAGAGCTTTAGACACATTCCCCCCACCAAAAAAAAAAAAAAAAAAAAAAAAAGCAACCAGAGGAGAAGATTATCAGAAGAGGAAAGGCTTTAATAAACTGCGAAGCCCTGCTCACCCACTGAGAAGTGAAGCTTAATTAGAAGATTAAGCAGTGTGCTGCCTGCGTGCCCGGGCTGCGCGTGTGGCGGTGCTGGCAGCAGAGGCGGGCTCCAGCTCTCCGGGTGCGCAGCGCCCCCCGTGCCCCCACCGTGGGGACTCCTCGGAGCCTCTCACTCCAGTGTGTTTGGGATGACTCCGTCCACCCCAAAAATGCCCACAAGCGCCGTGTGAGGCAGAGCTGGCAATGGGACCAAAGAGACGGAGCTGGGGGTGTCCCACCTCCATCCCCTGTGCTGTGCCCACCTTAGGGGCACCATCGGGTTCTCCCTGCACACCTCAGCGCTGCCCCTTCCCCCTGTGCTTGTCCCGGCTCCCTCTGCATCGTCTGCACCATCAGCTGCCATCGGGACGCCTGCTTATTTTACCCAAGTGCCTGCAAAATGGAGAAGCTGTCTTTAGAAGGATATAAATCGGGACAATTCATATGTCTTTATTGCTCAGGCTCCGCTGACTGCTTGGAGAGCAAAACGGCGCATCCCTGAGAGTTTTTGAAATGCCGCCGCGGTGCGCTGCTTTATCGGCACGCCAGTCACAATATAGATTTCAATTATGTCGAGCAACATGATGCAGAATTTATGCTTCCAATTTCTCCATTTAGTGGTGAATCAGGCTTGCTTGTATTGCCAGCTAATCTTTATGCCAGAGTTGTTAATGTGCTCTGAACCCTCTTTAACTCCATACGCTGAGGTCCCCGCTCAGCTTTTCCCTCTTAACAGCAAATCAGCCAGACGTCAGAAATGCTGAGAGCCGAAGCCAGTGAGCTCACGTACCGGCAGCACCTGGGACACGTGCGTGGCAGCCCGGCAGGACCAGAGGTGTAAGCCCCATGGGGTGCCCGAGCCCCCTCGCACTGTCCCCGTGGGCTGCACGTGGCCACGGGTGCCTCACCCAGGTGAGATGCCGGAGTTTCACCTGCTTGGGAAAAACCTGAGCTCTGCAGACATTGCATCTCAGCCCCTCTGGAAAAGCGTGTTTTTAAACGCACAGTCTTCCAGGATTTGGTCTTGTCAAGGAGCCAGCTTGGGCTTTCTTTTCCTTCGTGTGAAAATAAAGCATATTTCCATCCATTCGGGAGACCCGGGGGCAGGAGGAGCAGCAGAGGCAGCCGTCAGGAGCCGAACATGCCCCAGGCAGGTCACTCTGTGCTGCTCCCCAGGGAGCCCCCAGCGAGGTGCTGGCCCATCCTCTGGCCAGGTGGCCTCATCCTGCCCTGGCGGAGCAGTGGCGATGCTCGAGATGCCGGAGGGCACTCGCTGCGAGTTGTTGCAGTTGTGCATGCTACTTGAAAGCGCTGCTGCTCCCACACCGCCACCAGCGTGGGTGCCTTCCGCACCGAGCATTTCCCAGGCTGCAGCGTTAGCCCGTGACTCATGTGCTCGCCTCTTGACAAAGCTGCCGAGCGGCTCCTGCCGCACCCAGGGTGCCTCCTGCTCACATACCACTGCCCTCTGCACCCAGCGCCCCATGAACCATCCCCTGAGGGTCACACCTCCCGGCACCCTGCTCCGTTGGGTGCTACGAGCTGAAGTTATGTTCCCGCAGGGCTTTATCTGACGTCCGTGTATCTGATGTCCGCGCACAGAACCTCTTCAGGGAGGCGCAGCATGGTGTTGCGGTGCAGCTCCCACTGCCCAGCATTCATCCAGGGCTCTCAGGGTGCCCGAAGCAAGCACCAACCCACTGCTAATGCACGGCCCCGGGGCTGGGCTCATGGTTTGCAGGGTCCCCAGAACTGATCGTGGGGGGGGGGGGGGGGGGGTGCTGGGGCAGCCCCCAGGCTCCCCAAGGCCATGTTGCAGCACCTTGGAGGTGGGGCAGGATCGGTGCCACCGCTGCGGTGCAGGGTGCGCTGCCGCACTTCTGGCAACATGCTGGGTGGTTTTCCGCCCAGACGTGGATTTGGGCTCAGTAAAGGAGGACAGCAAGCAGCAGGTACACGAGTGATGGGGTGGCAGCACCCCCATCCTCCAGTGACCCCGAGGACATGGGCGCGGGGACACCACCGTGCGCCCCGAAGGGCGAGGTGCCCCCGGCGCACCCGCACACATGCGGCTTGCGAAATCCAATAACAACCGGTTTAAAAACATACTAAAAACAGAAAATTTATGTAGCATGACCCAAATTGAATTATACATTACAGCACTATAATTGATTTTTTAGAAGAGAGATTAAATTTATTTTATGCCTCACTAACTAACAGCTAGATTTACCTAATTGCTTAGAGTGCAGAGTTAGTATGATTCATTAAACCCCATACATGCCTGGGTACATTACACTGTGACTAAAGCTTCCCTGCTTCGAGCAATTAAAGTGGAGAAACTTGGGGCCTCATAAGTAATTGAATATAACAATACAGCTTGGAGTTGCTGTGGATGTCTTATTAAGTTCTTCGAGCAAAAAACACAAGTTCCCTCCGTTCTCCAGTGAATCATTTCGTGAAATTTTCTATGACTGGCGTTGTTTTCTCCTATTGCCAAAAAAAAATTGTATCTATGAGACAGATTTCATGCCTTGCTTCACAGTTTAATTTTATCAATCATAACATTTAAAAAAAAATTGACAGCACTGAGTAGACATCCCCGCTATTCCAAGGAGAGAAATTTTGGGTATAATCTAGTAACATTTGGTAATTATATACACATTGCAAAAATAAAGGTAGCAATTTAGTAAAACAGGAGTGGAGAGAAATTATCATTTTAGCTGGCAGGAATAAATTAGAATTGTTTGGCACAGTCTAATAAAATCCCACATACGCACACATTGTGCCTGGAACAAAACAAAGCGAGCGCCGATGGCTGGGGACGGTCGCAGGGGGAGGCTGCAGCCTCGCTTCGGTCTCTCCGCATCTACGTTAAGGTAGCCATCGATGACGTCATCTCATGGCATTTTTTACGTGATTAATTTTTTTTCCCCATTTCCCCAGAAATGCAGATGGGCGGCGCGTTGTCCTCAGTGCCTCAGCTCCTACTCAGCATGGCTGCAGGCTGCGCGCGGTTTGCCTGCTCCCAGCCCGCTCGGCCTCCACCGCTCTCCCTCCTTTGCAGGTTTTGTTTTATCTCACCAGCAGAGAAAAGATCCTGGGTTACGAGCACCGCTTGCTCCGGGGCAGGGTGCAGCCACAGGGCTCCCCGAAGCCCTGGTTTTGGGGAGAATCTGCTCCCACTGTCCTAGGAAACAACCAGGGGCTCACCCTCGGCCAGGTACGACACGCCGTGCCTTAATTGCAGCTCCTGCAGACCCGAGGTCTACAAAAGCGGGCTCCTAATCAGTGCAAGGAGTCGTCTGCGGAATATCAGACAAGTGAATAAAGTTTGCAGAATTTGCTTATATGAAATCAGAGGTCCCAGCAGGGCCGCGCGGCGGCATCTCTTGTGTTCTCGTTTCGGTAAAGAATTTTGGGTGAACAGACGCTTCGGACAATTATTAGAAAAATGATTAGTAGCCTTCCAAATGCAGGGGTGGAAATGCACATAGCATTAACATTTAATGAGCATTGCACAATCCAGGATCATCAGTTTACTCACTTGGTGAAGCCCACAGGTCATAAAATGCAGGCTGGATTGTGTGAAGCATCTTACACAAAGGGCTTCCCATAACAAAATAAGCCCTTAATTAGCAGAACATCAGGCAAGGCTGAGGTGCAACTTTCCCAGACATATCACCGGTGACATTAATTACTGAAGGGCTTTGCATATGCATGATTTATGCCATTTTCACTTAAAGTGCTGCCGTGTCTTGTTTCTTTGTGGGGCTTTCAGGGCGAGGGCTGGGTGCCCATGGGCTGGGGTGGGAGCACGGCTGTGGCTCCATCTCTTCTCCCACTTGCAACCAAAATTTCTCATTGAGGCTGCAGCCATCTGCCTGTTGCTAGCTGTAGGGAAGAGCATAAGGAAGGGTTTCTTTGGTAGTACCTGGTTATTGAGTTATAATAAGATTTCTTTTTTTTATAATATATATATTTTTTTTCCACTGAGCTTGGAGGCATTGGTGGCAAGCTCTTAGGGGGAAAATGTGGGAGGCTCTCATGACGTGTCTGGAGCTGGCATTGATGTGTTTATTATAGGTTTATGATAGGTTATGATAGGTTTATCAGACCTGGAACATCCGGGCAGCACATCCTGCGCCGCTGATTCTGGCACACGGTCCGTGACCCGAGATACCAGCAGTCCACAAGAAACGAGCCAACAGATGCGGGGAGAGACAACAATTTTAAAACCATTAGGCAAATGACTGTGGTCATCTTAATTACAACTCAAGCTGTATCACAGGAAACCTTTCAGGGAAGGAGCGCGCGGCGCTAATGGGAACAGAAGCTTGTGCACTTTATGGTCTCAAAATCCGGTTGTGTTTTTCCAGTGCCGGCCCCAGAGATGCCAGCAGCGCTGCGGCTGCTTTCTCTGCCTTACGGGGCTCCTTTGCTGCAGAGCTGTGAGCCTGGGAGTGCTGCTCCGAGGAGCTCCACGAGAGGCTGAGCTGCTTGTTGGGAGATGCAGCGATAAGGTGATCCCTGTATGCCATGCCAATCCCAGACTTCTTTTTATTTATTTATTTATTTTTTAAAAGGAAAGATCAAGGGTTGCGTTTAACAAAATGAGATGCCCTTTATGTCTGTACACACCGCCAACCCTCGTAGCTGTCACCATGAAGGGAGAGCATCATTAAGGAATAACGAATGGCCCTGCACGGGCTCCACCCAGCTCTCGGTGCTGGGAAGCCTAATTAGAGCGCAGAGATAACGATGGAGTGCTTGGATGAATTTGCATGGGACTCCAGCCTGTGTAGGGTATGAAAGTAATTTATTAAGCTTATTAGAGGGAAGCTTTTGTCACCGCAGGCTGAGCCCCGGTGAGCCCCTGGGACCTCCGGCACCTGCAGCTCTGGCTGGGCTCGGGGCGTCGCGCCCTGCCCAGGTCCCTTCCAGCCCCGAGAATTCCCAAATCCTGGGGCTGGGGCTGGGCCCAGCTAAGGTGCTGGTGGCGATGGGGAGGGAGGAACAGGTCCTGGTGCTGTGTCCAGAGGAGAGCAGGCTGCAATCCCGGAGACTGAGCCGGCGGCAGCAGCTTGCTGCAGGGAGCTGCGGGTGCGCCGGGGGCTCACAGCCCACGTCCCGCTCTGCAGCGCCTTTTTCAGTGAAGGACACCACTTTGTTTGGCCTGGTGAAGCCAAAGGGGAAGGCAACGCTTTCTTCTGAATGGCTGGAAATCCCAGATAACCAGCAGGAAAAGAGCAAGCTGGGTTTTGACAAGGGGCATCCCGCTTTCTCTCTGCGTGCTGGGGCAGGGGGAGGGGGCAGCACCCGCCTGGGGGCTTCACAGCCTGCACTGTGCACAGAGCCTGCCCCCAGCTCTGTTTTGGGTGAAAGCACGTTTATTTTTTCAGCTTTAAATTTGCTGCCTTTCCATTTTCCAGGGCACAGCTTTGTTCTCATCCAAGATGAAAGCCTCTGATCTCCTCCTTTAAAGCATTTTGCTTATCTGTGTTAGTTTGCCTCTTGTTGTTCCCTTCCCAAAGAGGGGATGGCCGTGTGCTTGGCAGCCCCTCCGTGCAGCCAGGGAGCAGCTCCATGGGCCAACGCCAGGGAAACCCAGCACTCGCCCTCCCCTCTGATTCCAGTTCCTGACATGGGATCGTCATTAACGCCGCTCGCCTAATGAACGCGGTCCGTGAACAATGGCAAACATGTAAACAGGCCTCATCAGGCAAACTCTGATTAAAAGCGTGGTTTGGGTTAATTAGATGGCAGTGTCTTGGGTTGCTTTCCCTTTTCCATGAGCAGTTTTTGATGTTCTGCGAGGAAAAAAAAAATAAATTGCAAGAGCTCATGAGTTTTTGGAGACGTTTGTTTCCAGACACAACGGCACTTTTCTGAGGCTGCAATTGTGTTTTAGTGGAAAAGTGGCCAAGCAACATCCCTTCAGTGGGGTGGGAGCTGCGAGTGTTTGTTGGTGTGTGCAAACCGTGCAGGGCTGGGGCTCCGGAGCCCCGTGGCTGCAGGACGAGGTGCAACACCGAGCCACCCTGCGTGCCTGTAGGTGCAGGGGCTGTGCTTCCAGCTCCCTGTACCACCCTCTCCTCCAAGAACCTTGTGCAGTGAAAGCTTCTGTGAAGCGACCAGGTGTTTTGCATGAGAAAGGATGGGGTTAATAGGTCCTGGGAGAAAGTAAGGGGAAAAATCCCCCAGCCCAGGTAACCTGTTACTTGCCTGTGGAATGCATCCTAAGCTTGCCCTGGGCGTTCCCGTCCTGGAGGCCTGGGCAGCACCCCTGTCCCTTCCTGCTGCTCTGGCACACACGGACGGTGTTGGGGGATGCAGACCCCGTCCTGGCCCAGCCCCAGCTGGCAATCCAGCCCCTAGCATGCCTGGTGGGGCTGCCCCATGGTTTCAGCCTAGGAAAGCGGTTCTGGGGCTAGCAGGCTGAGATAGCATCAGGGAAAACCAAACCTGGGCAGCTGATCTCTCCCTGCAGAGGGTTTCCTGTAGGCACCAACCCACGGATCCCACTGCTGGGTCCCTGAGCAGATCCTCCAGCTCCGTGGTTACCGTAAGCCTCGCTCCAGGAGGAACGTGGCACCGGTAATTGGTGTTAATTGGCACCGACCATACCCTCCGATACCAGGGCCACCTTCGGGGCTGGTGGAGCTTTGTTCTTTGCATATGGTTTGACCTGGGCGTGTTCCCTGCTCTGTAATTGCGTGCTGATAATCACACACAGCCCATGCGGCAGGCTCTTTTATGGGCCTTTTAATGTAGCCGTGACTTGCAGCAACACAGAGAAAACGTCGACCAGAAGTGCAGGCTAATAGCCCTGTTTTTCTGCAGGAATTGCTCCGAGAGAGACATGAAACTGCCCCATTAAACGTTCTGGCTCTATCCACGGGACAGCAGGAGAGGTCAGGGGTCCATGCTGTCCTCCGCTGTTAATATTTTGGACTGAGCCACACTTCGCGACGTAGAGGTTTGGGCTACGACGCGTCTGCCTTAATGAACTATAACAGCACAGAAGGCAATTATGTTTTTGTCTAGACCTGTCTAAGACCATCAACAGCACCTCATTACTTTACAGATTGTTAATGCTGTTGGCAGAAGTTGAAGATCCTCCTTGGAAAAAAAAATATCAAATTTATTCTCTGTTGCTACATACTTTAGCTGATGATAAATGATAAATAGGGGCTTGTAGCTAATTAGACCTTGCTTTGTCCAGAGGCAGATACATAACCGTAAACTGTAACCATGATAAAAGGAAGAGGGGAAATGGCAGAGAACTCACATGAGGTTTCTTTTAGAGATCATTAGAAGCTTTAGGGAAATTAGGAGACAAAACTGCTGCTGGTGTATCAGCACATCTTCCCTGCATATAAGGACTTATGGTCAGCAATTAATCACACCGCTCTCGAGAGTGTGTGCGCAGGTTTGTTATGCAAATCTGTACGTTTTTTTTTTTGTCATTTTTGTGTACATATCAAACCTGGTGAGGAGGAGGGTACCCCCAGTGGGGCTTCCTATCAGCACTTCTTTGATTTCTAAAATTGGTGACCCTTTGTTTTCCTGTCTCCCCATCCCCGTCCCCTCCTGTGCCCCCCTGTGCAGGGGGCTGCATGCCCCAGGGCGCTGCCCTGCGCCCACCCAGCGGCCGGGTGCTGAGCGGTGCCGCGGAGACGCCCAGGAGCAGGAGGCAGCAAATGGTTCGGGCTCTGTCCGCACACGTTGTGAAAGCAGAGCTGCGTGTTGTGAGCTGCCAGCCGGCAGTAATGGACTTGTTAGGCTCCTGATTGATGGCAGTGGCCTTGGAAATTGCCAGAAGCTCTTTCAATCTCCGTCTGGCTCGGAAGCAGCACCGCACGGGGACGGGGGAAGTGCTGACGGAGGGCTTTGGGCAGCCTCACAACCAGCTGCCGGGGGAATTGTCCCCGGGCTGCTGCGTGGCACCCTGCAGGCATCAGCCCTTTGGGCCAGCAGCTCAGGGCTCTGGATATTAGCAGCTGGGTGTCCCACAGGTCCCCACCGACCCTCTCCCTGGAGCAGCCCTGGAGGGAAAGGTGTAGGGATGCGTCGTAGCGGATGGTTACATGTAAGACTCGGAGAAAAAAGCGTGATAGAAAAGATGGGTGGGTCAGCTTCATCTGAAACCTGAGTGATTTCGTGATTCTATGATTTTCTGAATATATTCATGAGAGTAGAGAGCTGCTGCCCATTCAGCATCCCGGGAGATGAACTGGGAGCAATGCTGACTTCCAGCAGCCCTCTCCATTGTGTCTCAGCCCATGGTTGGGTTGAGCACCACTGCCTTTCTGCAAAGTCCCAGCATTTGGGCAAGCTGAGCTTTGGTCCCCCCGTGTCTCTTCCTGCAGCATGCAGCATGCCTGGCTGCATTCCTGCAAAGCTGTTTCTTTACAGGTTTTCACTCCTCATTTTGTCCATGAAGATGAGGATTTCTTACCCAAGAAATGGTGGGATGGCTGTGGCAGGGCTGGCTTTCCTGGCCCTTCCCCCTTAGCTCAGGCTCTCTGATCCATCAGCGCCAGAAAGAAAGGAGCAAAATCCTTCATAATAAAAATGGGAGTTATCCGTAGTGCATTGGTCAGGATTTAAGGGCAGGCTTCTTGTGGAAGGTGTCCTCCTTCTGCTCTATCCTACCGCAGAGAGCATCTCAGCTGTCCTTATCTCTGCACTTCCAGGGGTGAATATCTACAGTGGAAACTGTGAGAACAGCTGACTTCACAACCACATCCTCTGCTTTCTTAGGATCTGGTGACTGTCTGGAAGGGGCTGGAGGGCGTGCACTGGTGGGCGAGGAGGAAGGAGAGGTGGAGTGCCGAGCAGAGCCATGGTGCTGCTTGTGAGAGGCTGGGTGTCGGTGCCGTGGCGGTGGTGTGAGCGGGGACGGGTGTGCACATCGGTGGTCACAGCGTGCCCAGCGCCTGCGTGCACTGCCCGGGGCTAACATCACTCCAGTGCTCATCCACACAGCTGGGAAGCAAACAGGGCGGTTATCCTGCTCAAAAGGCACATTTTGATGGGTTGATTAATGACGTGGAGCACTCCTTCTCTTAGGAAAGTCTCCTCTTGCTCCACGTTGGTCAATGCCAGCGAGGAGGGGCTGCTGTTATTAATTGGGGAATTACCCCAAACACGCCGATGCTATCCAGAGGTATGAAGGGTGCGAGTGTCTGCCCTGGAGATCTTTCCATCTGAGCAGACGGGGTGGGAAGTGTAAGCCTGCAAGACGTGCAAATGTGCAGATGTTTATCTCAGAAGCTGGAAGCTTGGCAAACGGCGAGTGTCTTCATGTGACCGTGGATGGGGAAAGGGTTTTGGCTTGTTTTCGCTGGGGGTTTGGTGCCAAGTCACCGTGTGGGAATGTGTAAAGGAGCGGATGTGTGCTGCTTGCCCATCCCATGTCTCACAGCGGTTCTTTCCCTGAGTTTTGCCCCTTGGTTTTTCACCATTTTCTCTTTCTCTCCAGGTGAACTAAGGACAGAGCAGCTTTCGGAGCCCCACGCCTGCCCACAGCCCATGGGTGTCGTGGAGGTATCAGCACGCAAGCCCGGGGCACAGGTAGAGCACTGGATTGGGTTTCATCCACAAGGGAAGCCTGTTCAAAGCAGAGCTGGTCTGGAACACGGTTATTAGGTTTGGAGGATGGAGAGCTCATTTTACACGGGTAGACAGAATTTGCTTGCTTAATCAAGAAAAACAGCCTGTGGAGGAGATTATGCTTGAGATTAATAGATATACCAGGGACAGAAGCATGAAGGAAGATGAAATTTTGTAATGCAGATGTGAATAAATGTAGGCTTGACTTCAGAAGAAGGCTTGCAGCCCTCTGAGAGGGGAAGCACTGGGATCGCCTTGGAGAAGTTTCAAGTTTGAGGCTGATTATGTGATTTTACGGTGTGTCTGGCCGGGAACAGGCTCTGCGGCCCTTCCAATCCTGTGTGAAGAAAACTGGCCTTCATATACCTGCTACATGGAGAAGCAGCTTGTTTGTGTCCCTATCTTTGGCCAACCCAAAGGTACCATTCCGTCAGTGGTACAGAGAGCAAGGGGGCATTTGGGTGATGTCTAGGTGGCAAGCTCCCCCCCGCCCCGAGCCCTGGGGACTGTGGCACTGCATCTCCACCAGAAATCCCTGCCCTAAAACCAGTGCTCCCAGTGCAGAACCTGCGGGCAGAGCTGAGGCTTTCCATCACCCAGCCCCAGCCGTGCGCACCGTGCCGTGCCCCATCCTCCTCGCGTCCCCCCATGGAGCGCCTCGTTATGCGGCAAACTTGTAGAGATTGAGGGAGCCCAAACTGCTCATCTCCGTGACCCCAATCTAATTTAGGTTGTTTATCTTCACCGCAGAAAGAAAATTAGAAAAAAAAATAAAAATCAAATCATGGTTGTGGAATTCATTGCAGTGTTTATTATCCTCTATTGTATTATCTTCAGACCTAGCACAGACTTTGCAGCCACGTGGCGTTGCTTGCTCGGTGCTATGCCAATGCGCTTCGCTGTGACCTGAAGGGATCACTATGTCTTAGGTATAAAATGTTATTTTGTTCCCTCTTTTTCAATCTTGGGGCTCGTTTCACTGAAAGTGATCATTTCAAATTGTTCTCAGCAGTGAGGTATTTTTTTTAATGGACTATTGAGCTCAGATAACAAATTTTAAATTATAACACACATGACCTGAGCCAATTTAAACTTAATCTAAAATGCCGAATAGCTACTGCTCAAAATGGCTGAAAGAACACACACACAGAAATGTTGTGCAAAGAAAGTTATTGCAGTGAAGCGAGCAAGGTCTCCAACCCACAAGGAAGAGGAAGCCTTGATCAAGTAAATCACCAGACACTTGATGGAGAAGGGATGTTTAAAGCAGATTTGCGCGGACCAAAATCTCAATTAAAATATTTTTGTGTCTCCTCAAGCCGCATTAAAAAGCAGGCTGCTACAATATGATTATTATTTTTTTAGTGTCCATTTGTGTCTAGGCTGTCATTAGATTACCCAGGCTCGGGTCAGCCCGCGACGCTGCTGCGAGGTGGGGTACCCAGGGAAGCGCTCGGCTTCAGGATGCTCATCACTGGCGTCCGAGGCCTTGCTGTAACTCATTAAGCAACTTGATTTAATATGTCACGCATCCATTGTGCTGTCCTCTGCCAAGGAGGGTTGTCCATGCTTGTGGGTTTTGGTTTGAATTACTTTCATTGTGTGCAGACACAGAGCACCCCGGAGGGGCAAGGACGGAGCACGGAGTCCTGCTCGTCGGGTCTGGTCCCCTTGTTCCCGGGGATCATCTCCTGGGATCTGGGCTGTGGAAACACAAGGTTTCTGTGTGGGCTGCTGCAACACATCACTTGGTGACGCCCAGTTATGTTAGGAGCTGCTGCCCTGACGTGAGCGGAGCTGTGGGAGCACAAAACCGAGCTGGAGGTGCTTGGGTCTGGGGCCATGCTAAAGGGCTGCTCTGGCATCACCTGCTGACGGTCCTCCAAGCATCACCTTTGCAATTATTAATTAGGATTTTACCAGCTGCTCTTTGTCTCCTGCAGATACTCATCCCCAGCCAAGCGGATTAGACTGAGCTCCCAGAGGATGGGTCTGGGAGAGCCTCGGAGCACTGATAACACATTTGGCTTGGTCAAAGGAAAACCTAAACTGAAAGCAGCTGGGGAGCTCCTCTTTTAGGAGCATTTGCTGAGTCCCTTGGGATGGGGAGGGAGCTGGGGGGCTCAGCCCCATGGCAGCTTGGTGTGGGTAAGGGTCCTCCGGCTCCTGCCCCCCAAAGGGAGCAGCAGAAGTGCAGGCGTGCATGGTGCTGCAGGCAGCTCCACGCTGCTCACCGTGCTGAGGGCTGTGGCCAGGACATGCCGAGCCATGCCGAGCTGTGCCATGCCACGCTGAGGTGTGCCGAGCCGTGCCATGCTGTGCCATGCTGAGCTGAGCTGTGCCAAGCCGTGCCGTGCTGTGCCGAGCCAAGCTGAGCCGTGCTAAGCTGCGCCAAGCCATGCTGTGCCATGCCGTGCCAAACCATGCCAAGCTGAGCCGTTTGCAATCTGTGCCAAGCTGTGCCAAGCTGCGCCAAGCCATGGGAGCAGCCGTGACAAGCCCGCAACCATAAACCCTGTGTGCAGGAAATCATCCGTGCTGAATAAAATGACAACAGAGCTGTAATGCTTTGTGGAGTGTGTTTAATGAAAATATCAGCCCAGGCCTATGACATGAGGCATTCATGTATAATAAAATGAGGTTCCTGAAACACTTCAGAGCATAAACCATCTGGTCTGCTGTGATGTACTAACAGCTCTGACTAATTTTTAATGCAGGTTTTATGACGGATATGCACATCATGCTACCCATGCATAAGGAAGATACAGCCTGGCTGCACTTTGAACTGAACTGACTGATGATGAATTTGTCTCCCATTTTAATTACTTTCTGTACATTAAAGGTGTAGTGGACCATGTGAAGTGCTTTGTCTGTCTTATCCCCTCTGTGTCCCCACGTTTCTGTAAAGTGCTGGAGCTGCCTCCACTCCCTTATCTGCAGCGACGTGTGTGGGCAACAGAAAAAAGGGAGATCAAGTAAAAACTGCTGCAGATAGGATTCGGTCAATAAACACATCAGGCCACCAGCAACAAGCACATTTCATGAGGTTAATTAGTTCTTATTAATTATGTCCCTTGAAATGTTCTCCAGCCCATATGGCAAGGATTGGTGCTGCCTGGTGGTGCTTTGCAGGGAGAGCTCACCATTTTATTCAGCACAAATCAAAGCTGTAACCAACGTTTGCAAAAGGCTTTCAGACTGAAATCTCTGCTTGTGCTGCCACACTCTCAGCTGTCTCTCGCCAACTTCTTTCTCTTTAATGAATTTTTAAAACACTTTATCAGCTTCAAAACATATTTATTTAACGCAGCCTAAAAGTGGAACCATTCATCTGAGCAAGCCCCAGACGTGGGGATGCTGCTGAAATGGACTTGGCCTCATCGGGCTGAGCCATGGCCAGCACTGGTGGTGAAACCCAGGCAGGACTTCTGCCCATTTCACACTGACTCTGCAGCCTGGTTTGTGAGTCTCCAGCTTCCCAAGAGAGCCATTTCCCTGAGGGGAATTTGGTTTTTGAGAGGTGAGCATCTCCTCTGGTGGATTCTTCTGACAAAATGTGAATGACTGCTTCACGTTTCAGCTTGGAAGGACCATGCCCCAGTTTCTCCAACTTTTCCCATCTTTCAAAACAAAGGAGAATAAGAAGAAGTCTGAAAATAGGTTTTCTTCCTTAAATTGTACATATTTATCATGGAGGAATGTGTTTCGATCAGAAAAGTAGTTTTTGTTTGGTAAAAAAGGGATTTGTGAGTGGCTGAAGCTGTGCATGCTCCCTCTAAAGCCCTGCACAGCCCAAGCTGAACATGATTTCTTTACTGGTCAGCTACAATATTAGGTTTTAACTCGTCATTTAAAACGCATGACAGGACTTCAGTAAACAAGATGAAGACTTTTTATAGCTCCCCTTTCTCTCTCTTTCCATTGTGCATGGAACTGGACAGACCATTAATTGCAAATACGTTATCTAATGACTCTCGTCTTTTGTTTATTCTGAAAGTCATTTGTGAACCGATCACGATTCCTCTAACCGCCGTCAGCGTTTGGGGATGAATGAGCTTTACTGTAGTCTGGGAATTCGGCTTTGGCTGTCTAAGCTGTGTCGGTTTTGATGCTCGCAGCGTTGTCCTGGCTTTACTCATTGATTGGCCAGATGAGGCATTTGAAATGGGAGAGTGCTAAATAATGATGAACCTGCTTCCTTAAACGAGTATCCAGACATGCCGAATGTCATAAGTATTTGGGGATTCACCAGTATTTGGACAACCTAGCCAACAGTCATCCTGCTCCTTGAGGAAAGCCAATGCAATGGCTGGGCTGTGAGCGACCGCAGACAAAACACGCCGTGTTTTATTAGCAGGAATATCCACAAATCATGGCTTATGCTCTCCAGCCACCTCAGAGTAGAAACTTAATTTGTAATCTTACTTTAAAGAAATAAAAAGGAAAAAAAAATAATAAAAGAAAAACAGTACTGAGGCTGGGCTTGGTGACTGACCAGAAGGGAAAGCACCTACAAGCTGCAAATCAACTGCTAAGGACAGAAACTCCTTTGAGTGGAACGCATTAAAAAGCAAAATGTCATTTTATTGGAAGCGCGTTTCATCTTGCTAACAAGCACTCTGCCTCATGCCCTTTTCCTGGAGGATTTTAGTTTTGCCTCTATTTTTTTTTCTGTATTTTCTCTTTCTTTCTCTCTGCAGATCTCCAAGGGAGCAGCTTGCATCACCCTCTCGGATGGGTGGTAATGGGGCTGTTCTCCCATTAGCAGCAGTAATAGCAAGTTCAGCACTTAAACCTTGCGCTAACTGATTTAAGCGGTTTTGTCTAGACTGTACTTGATCACCAGGCACAGATATTAAATGCATCTCAATCGCTGTGTGCAGCTCCAGACAGCTGCTGCATTTGCATACCGTGTTCCCAAGTACAAACACGATCCTGCTTTTCAAAGTTTCTTCAGGGAATACCTCACAGTTGGCCTTGTTTGTTTAGGAAAATATTTATACAAGTTGTTCTTTGAACAGAAATGCTCACTGAGAGAGGCTTCCTGATGCTGGCATGAGCTGGGAGGGGAAGAACTGGTCTTGGGCACTCAGGGCTGCCGGGCGATTTGCTGCCCTGGTTGCAGCTTGCAGGTTGCATCCATCACTGCTGATGCCCCTTTGTGGTCTTAGAGCTCTCAGTTTGGCTTCCCACCGGGGAAGCTCCCCAAAACATGATGCCTCCCCGAAATACAAAGCGTCTCCAGAACAGTGCCATGTACTGATGCTGGATCTGATGCACCATGTGGCATCTTTCCATCCTGCTCAGCAGAGGTGTCCAGGACGGGTCCCCACACACTCATTGAGGTTATCCAGGATGCCAGGAGCCAAGCAAGGTGCTGGGCAAATCCCCGGTTCCTGGGGAGCACCCTGAGCACCGCCTGTCCCTCAAAGGGCTGATCCCAGCTGGGCATGTGGCCCTACAGGGGGAGTGGGCACCTGTAGGTTGCTTTTGCCCTCTCGACATCCAGTCCATTAAATCCCCCAGCACCTGATTGCCTAATTCAGAGCCACAGGTGAATGAGCAGCATTATTCAGATGGGTGAGCTTGCACCAGTGGGTGCCATCGCTGGGCAGCGCTGCCAGGCACCAGGCTTTGGATGTCGAGTCGAGACCAAGCCCTTGCCCGGGCTCATTTCCCTGCTTGCAATGACAACCGAGTCCCCTGTCTGTCCTTTTTATTTTTAGGACCTTTTTATTAGGTCAAAAATGTGGCTGACTTCTTCCCTCCGACTGCACGTTTCCTGTTTTCTTTGGGGACCTGGAGCGCAACGCACGGAGCCGTGGGGAGGAGCCGCGGCCGCCCGCCCACCAGGACAGGCGAAGCTTTCCACGGGTTCCCCTGGGATTCCCGACCTGGCCCCGCACACACACGAGTGGTTTAAATCACCCGAGCACTTACGGAGCTGGACTTCATCTCCAGACCTCTTCAGATCCGCCCATTTCTGTTTACTGCTCTAAATCTTAACTTTTATGGTTACATAAGGATAATGGTGCTCCTCACACTGGGAGCCGTGTTCTCCTGTTCAGACTTAAAAGGTACAGGTTTTTATATAAAACGTGCACTCCTCTGCAATTAGACACAAAGTGCTATCCGGGCAGTGCAGCATTTGAACCGCTCTGCAGAAGGTCAGATGCTCTGAGGTACCTGGCAGAGACATCCAGGCTCGTTTTCAGGCTGGGGGATTAAATGGGTGCTGTTTGCCCTCCGCTGTGTCTGCTGGGGATGGAGGACTGTCCCCACCATGGTGAAAATGTTAAGGATGAGCCCAAACTCGAAGCAACCCAGGGGAAGGCTGAAGGTGCTGGCACCAGGGCGGGTGTTTAGCAGCCCACGTGTGGGCGCTCAGCCCTCCCGGGGCTGGTGGAGCTGGGGAAGGGGCTGCTCTGGGGGGGTATAAGGGGAGAAGGCAGCCAACAGAGGTTCCCTCCTGTGTAACAAGTACCTGTGTGTGCTGCACTTTGGTTGTTACAGTCCCCAGGGGGCTCAGAACAAGACCGAATTGGGAAGACATGCATGTACTGGGAGAGTAGTGGGGTCGGAACAAGAAAGGATCACTCGTAACTGCTGGGCAGTGGGGACAAGCTATGAGATAATAAATAGGTTATGTACTTGCTTCAGATAAGGAGAGCTCAGTTTCCATGGCTGTAAGTCCAGCATGAAACTCACCCCCAGGCAAAACACAAATGCTCATTTGTGTTTCAGAGGAATTGCGAACACCTAGAGGTAGGAGCTTGCCTGGGCTTTGTGTGCGTGCACCCTGATTGCCTGTTTGGGGGGTTCATAGCTCGACTGGAGAGAACTCTGACTATCACAGATGAGAGCAAGAGGGAAAAAAGCTCTCCCAGACATGCACACACACAGCTGCTTCCAGTTATCTATTGCTCCCTAGGCAGACGGAAGCATTGCACAGAAATTCATCTTTCACTGTGGAAGTGAATATTTTCGTCCCACATTTTTTTTTTTTTTTTTGCTATTTCTGCTTCTGGGAGGGAAGGGGGCTTCCTTCCCACCACTGTCTCGGTGTGATTCCTCCTCCCTGTGCCCAGCATGGTCTCCGTCCCCCCCAGCACATCCCTCGGTGCGAGGGGAGTGCAGGGGCAGCAGCAGTCCCCCCGTGGTGGCACACCTGGAGCCCCAGCCGCCACAACCGGCAGTGTTTCAGCCCCTCTCGCTGCTCTTTGAAGCCCTTTCTGCTCAGGGAAAGCCCTCCTGGTCGAGCCAGCTCGGTTGAAAGCAAAATACCATGTTTAGTGAAAACATTCCTGGAAACGGCTTGTGCTCATGCACTGCTCCATCAACATCGTTACGGCTTCTCGTCTGATTAGCGCCAGCCCGTGTGTTGTTGCCAAGCCAGGAAAGTTTGACAATGAAAGGATTCCATCATCACTCTCGCACACATTTCCTAATGCTTATTTTAATGCCTGAACATCTGGGAGAGATACACGCTCCGCTCCCAGAGCCATTTGCTTTGGCTGCGTGCAGGCATTTTGGAAAGGCGCTGTGCGGGGAAGCAGAGCCTGTGTGGGCCAAAGCTCTGTTGAAGTTGGAAGTGCGAGGAGAGAATTATTTTAAAAGTGCATGACAAGTAATTAACAGCTTCCTGAAAACTAGAACCAGTTGAAATTTTTGCTGAAGTTTTTTTTTCCCGCTAAGAAAAATTGCTTTTTGACCAAATAATTTCTCTTTAATTCAAATCTTATTTCTATTGACAATTCAGGAGGTTTTCTTAAAAAAAAAAAAAAAAGAAAGAAAGAAAAAAGGATATTGAGATATTTTTGGTTGCTGGAAAAAAAAACAAAAAACTTTTCTCACTCCTGAGTTTTCTGCTTTTATTGGAGATGATTGACAAGAAGGAAAAGAAAAGAAAAGAAAAGAAAAGAAAAGAAAAGAAAAGAAAAGAAAAGAAAAGAAAAGAAAAGAAAAGAAAAGAGAAGAGAAGAGAAGAGAAGAGAAGAGAAGAGAAGAGAAGAGAAGAGAAGAGAAGAGAAGAGAGAAGAGAGAAGAGAAGAGAAAAGGAAAGGAAAGGAAAGGAAAGGAAAGGAAAGGAAAGGAAAGGAAAGGAAAGGAAAGGAAAGGAAAGGAAAGGAAAGGAAAGGAAAAAGAAAAAAGAAAAGAAAAGAAAAGAAAAGAAAAGAAAAGAAAAGAAAAGAAAAGAAAAGAAAAGAAAAGAAAAGAAAAGAAAAGAAAAGAAAAAAGTTGCAGAGGCACCAGACAAGGAGAGCCGTTGAGGTCTGCTTGTGGCCGGGCGGACTGGGGACATCTCCGGTGGCCGGCGGCGCTGCTGGAGCCCCTGTGCACCCATCAGCGATGGGGAACAAACTGTGTGGATGGTTCTATTCAATTCAATTATATTGGAAACAATTAGATTAGACTACACAGCTAATTAATGACAACCTTAGTGGTGAGAGCTTCATTAGGAGTGCCGTGTTATTGCTACGGGCGGCAGCGGCGTCCTTCCCGCACCCTCCGATGTTTGTGCAGCTGGGGGAAATATTTTCGCCAGTGAACTTCTGCACTGGTGGCGGGCTCGAGGGACGGTGCTCCTCGATCCGGCTGTAATGATGCTAATATGCTGCTTTCTGGTAATTTTCTATTAATTGTTTGCACTCCCTGTGTGTCTTCAATCCATTAGTTACACTTTCCGGGATCGTAGCAGGCAATAAATCCTCTGGTCTGCCAAGGCTCCTGCAACGTCTTTCATACGATCATCCCCAAAGCTAATGTTTATAATGCAATTGAAGCAATCCATATCAGGCCTTGTCCCTCTGCTCTCCGCTCCACCAAAGACAGCGAGAGCAGCGCTGCCGGATTCCCCTGGGGTTGTGCCTGTGGAGTGATGATAAGGGAATCGGATTTTAGTGGCGACACTAGAGGTGAAATCCTAAGATCCAGAATATTTAGTTATGTTTACCCACAGTAATCAGCTTCTCAAATAGATGTCACTGGGAAAGCTCTTGCTACATTGATTGCACTGTTCCCCACTTTCTGCCCAGGGGCAAACAGCTCTGATTAATATTTCACAACACTTTTTTTTTTTCCTTCTTTTTTGTGCTTGGAGAGCCTTGATAGAGAGACACAGCATATTTTACCATCTCTCATGTTTGCCTGCTCCAGTAATCATTGGATTCAATCACTCTTGCGATGTTTTTATGAATTAATAACAGGCACTTTGGAGGGCTAGTGGGGAGATGGGAAATGCAATCTGTACAACCTTAATGAGCACCGTGGGGACCCGGTGCCATGGTTTCCGAAATCCTCTCTGCGCTTCGCTCTAAATCATTGTCTCTAAAATTACCTGCTCGCAGTCCCTTGTAGCTGGCTCTCGTTCGGCGGGTGAGTACACCTGCCTCCCCGCCGTGCCCTCTCTTTCATTGCAACGGCTCATTTGGAAGCTGTCCCAATTAATTTTTTTTTTTCCGCTTTAATAAAAGCTCACCTTTGTCAGTGCTGACAAAATGTTTGTCTTCGCTGCCTCATTAGCGTTTGCTGTGACCCAGGCGCTCAGCACCAGAGCGGGTGGGACGGATGGGTGCGGAGCAGGGCGGGGGAATTGGACCTGGGAATGAAGCACTTCAGGCATTTTGCTTCGTGAGTTGCTGGGGAGGATGGAAATGGGGAAGCGGGTGAGCTTGCCTCAGCTCACACTGCTTCTGCTGCTGTAAAATGCTTGGGGGGAGCCAGGCAGGGCACAGCAGGCCCCCGGCTGGCTGCGAGGTGGGCGCTCCCCATCTCCCCGCGGTGCGGAGGGACAGGGCTCCGGCACTCTGCTTGCCCCCTCGCAAGGAAGATGGGTGAAGGTGAGCCCAAAGAGAAGCTTCAGTCGTTCCTGTCCATCCGTGCTGCTGCAGGCTTCCTCTGCAGCACTGCCTTGGCAGAGCTGGCTTTGCTCAGGTCTTTGCGCAGCCCTCCCTGCTATCAGATGGCAAAATCACCGTGCTTTTCCACCTGGCCTTGCTGCTTCCCCTCCACCCAAGTGGAGTCTAGCTGCATGATGCTGGCATCTCCCAGCCCAGGAGCTTCTGCAGATCTCGCTGGGGAGAACCATGCGCTGTGGTCCCAGCTCTGCTTGAGGCACTCCTTCTTTTGCCACCCTGTGGGTACATCAGGTCGCCGGCTACCCCCTTCCACTGAGACCCCAGTTCTGCCCGGTGCATCTTCTACAGCATCTCCAGCACCCCCAGCCATGGTGGGACATCTCCGGTGGCCCCCTGAGCCCGTTGCCCTGTGCTGAAGGAGCAGGGATGATCCACAACCATCGGTCCCAGCCCTTCGCCCTGCTCCTGGGCTGGGCGGAAGGAGCGCAGATGTGCCGAGCGCTCGGCGCGTCGGCCGTCGGCTCCCGCGGGGTCTTCGAGGACGAGCGTCCAGACAACCTTAATCCTAGACGTGCGGCTGCACTTTTAAAAATTGTCTGAGTGGAAATTTGGCCACAGGCAACACAATTGTGTTTCAGGCTTTAAAGCCAACTGGAGTCATTAAAACACATACTGCATTCCTCTGGAGGAAACATAGCTGTTGATAGGGCATAATTTTACAGCGCAAGTGTTGGGTCTTAATCCAACGTTAGTTTTTGTACAAGTTCATGTCTGAGGAGTCCAGAAATATCAACTGGAGAGATCCAAACTGTGAGTCCTTCGGTGGTTCCCGGGACAAATTATGCCGGGGAAGCAGCCGTGCTCTGCGGGGAGCGTCGGGGACGTGGGCAGAGCTCGGCGCTCACTCGGTGGGGCTGCTGCCTTGTCCGACTGCCCCAGCCCAGACCGCTCCAAACCCAGGCTTGGGCACCGCATACCAGGGAGCACAGGTGCTCTTCGGATCTTTGGGAGCTGATGTTTCCTCGCTTGGATCACCAGTGAAGGGCTTGCCAGCGAGATGAGGCTGTGGTAAATGCTGATCAGGGCCTCGCTCGAGGTCTCCGTCCAGGTGGGGTTGCATGGCTGGGGACTGGGGTGCCCCCGAGCAGCAGGTCCAGGCTGCTCATCCATGCTGGTGCTCGTCCTACATACAGGATTCCTGGTGCTGCTGCAGTTTTAGTTGAAGACTAAGTCAAACCCTAAGTCAATGAAAAAAGCAATAAAGCAAACCGAGCCCCAGAGAAGTACCAGGCTGGGACCCCTCTGCTCGCAGGCAGGTGCTGCTCTGCTGCCGGCTGGGTCTGGGGTCACCCTGCCCACTCCCCATGCCCACAGAGCCGAGCTCCTGCTGACTGTCCGAGAACAAACGTGATGAGATGAAATGACAAATATGCCTAGCCCATCTCTTCACGAGCCTGGTGATTTATTTCCAGCCCCCTCAATAGAAAATTGCACTTAATCTATTAGCGAGCCCAGAAAAGCTCTGACTTCAGGAACTTCTCAGTTTTCACCCCGCTCTATTTACTTTCTGCGTGTGTGTTTTTTAATTGCTTTTTAGAAGTCTGTTCTCAGCCTACAGCTATTTCGGAGATGTGGCACGGAGTTCTAGTCTGGGTGACTAACAAGTCATTTATAGAGACTTGGCCAGCTCCGCTCAAACGTTTCTGCTGGCCAGACAGGCATTACCGCACGCAGACGTGTCGGGACAAGTGCAGCAAGTGCATTTGAGCAACACCTACAGAGCTCTAATCGGCTTACAGCGGTGTGAAGCCGGGGAGCGCCGGCAGCACAGGGAATAAACAGGCCGAGGAACACGACCTGCTTTCGACACGAGCAGGCTGCGGGGCCGGCTCCGGCCAGGCGCTTCGGCTGCGGTGGCGGCAGCCCCCGCTCGCAGCGATGCTGCGCTGCGGCCGCTCTCGGGCTGCATCTGGCCATGTATGGGCAAAGCCTGGGTGGTTCGCACAGATGCGCTGCCGATGAAGCTCATGGTAAAAGAATTTCCCCCAAAACAAGGCCCGACTGTTAACCTTCCCCATCCAGCAACCAGCCGGGCCTGACACGGCCGCACTGATTTCCTGCGCTGATTTATTGCGCGTGCGCCCGCGGCGCTGCCCGGCCTGGAGGATGGCAGCCAGCTCCCCGCCTGGGGGGCACCGTGCTCGCTGGGTGCCCCCTTCCCAGGGACCGGGCAGGATGCGGCCTCGCAGCATCACCAGCAGCAGGGCTGCCAGCAGCATGCCTGCACCCAGCGCCGCGCCGCCAGCCCCCCGCGCTGAGCATCCTTGTTCCTGCCTCACCTCTGTGCTGCCAGCTGATTTTTTTTTTTCTATTATTTTTTTTTTCCCCTTTTGCTTGATTGTGTTGTTGTAAAAGCGCCTGAACAATAGCCTGCATTTATCCAGAGCACGACAGCCTGCCAGCTGGCGGCAGATCAGCCTTCTCATCCACTTCCAGGGCTCTTAAAGACGACTGTCCCAGAAACTCGGGTGTGCGCTGCTCTGAGAAGTCCCTGCTCTCTTAAATGCCTGGGCACTGATACAATTAATGTTTAATGCAGCATTCTTGTTTCCTGCTTGCCATTCTCTGCAAAACAATGGGGTGTTTTGCCCATGAAATTACTGTTCTGATTAGGAGGAATATGTCTGTCATTAGACTTTCAAATGCGATCCTGTTGCAGCACAGCACTGGCAATCCGGCCCAGATTACTCTGGCGATATTTCTGTTCCTGAAGGAAATAGCAAGTGCAAATAGGGTAATTTAATACGCTGGCTGGGGAAGGGGCCTTGCACTGATGGATGCTGTTGTGTTTGCAGCAATAACAGCTGGGGCCAGGGCACGCAGGGGATCTGCCAGGACATGGCTCGGGCTGCAGTTGCGACTCTCGCTCTGCAGACAAATGTATGTGCAATGCTTCACCTTTTAGCAGGGGCCAACCCTCTCCTCTTGAAGGCGGTCTGGGCTCAGCTGCCAGGGATGCCCTGCTGCAGGTGTGCGCCTGAAATTCCTCTGGAGCCGGCGCAGGCAGTGCCGCGTTCCCCCCAAACCCTGCCAGTGCTTGGCCTCGAAAATGCAGGGCCTTGTAATTGAGAGCAGATGCTGCAGGTTTCTGCAAGAGCAAAGTCACGGCAGAAATCCCCTTTGAGAGAAAGAAGCAGAGAGGATCAGAGGCATGAATCTCAGGGCTGGGGTGTTTGCGTGGCTGTGGCACGGGGTGCAAGCAGAGAATGGGGCACCCAGCTACAGGTGGGGCACCCAGTTCAGCATGGGGCAGGCACCCAGCTATGGTGTGGGGTGCACAAGGCACCATGCCCAGTCCTCCTGGGCATGTTGGGTTGGAGCTGCTCATCGCAGGGAGCTCAGAGGCACAACGGGACCCCAAAGTGTTTAGGGATTCCTGCTCCGTAAAGGTGAATCCATCTGCGAGGGGAAGGTGCTGGGGGCAAGGAGCATCCACGGCTGCTGGGGGGCTCATGGTGGCCTCTTGGTGCTGGATTTCTTGGGGGAAGGGGCGCAGGATGATGCCAGGAGCACAGGGATGCAGCGCTGCCATGGGGCTCTGCCGGGGCCAGGCACCGCTGCACTGCCCCACAAAAAAAGATTTCATCCTGAGGTCACCCTGGGTGCAGTGGGTGGATAAGGCAGGTAAAAGACACAGCGAAACATCAACATTTCTAAATCCGGTAGCTCTGCACAATGTGCCGGGGCGCGGGATGCTGCTTGGCAGCCACAGGGGAGTTGTTTATTCCTCCCCATTTCCGACCAGATGAGAAAAGCACTTTGAGCACAGAGGGAGGACGGGGAGCTGGAGCTGGGACCAAGGACAACCCGCTCCCTGCCCTGCTCCTGCCCCAGCCTGAGCCTCTCTCAGCAATAAAACGTCTCTTCCTGAAGCTTGGAGAGTTTTTTCCGGAGTTCAGCTGATATAAATTCCCACCGGAGAGTTTGAGGCTGGCAATCAGCTTACTCATTCTTCGCTTATCATCACAAACCTCTGACCTTCAAACATCGCTGGTGCAGTGCCCGGCTGAGCAAACTAAAATAAAACCAGATGGTGATTCACTGCGCTCCCGTGTTGCGACGCGCGGCCTCTGCACCCTGCCTCGCCGCCGGCCGCCTCCCTGCAGGTTCCCGACCTTGTCCCACGCGTGGTGCTTGTCCCACAGCAGTGGTGCTGGTCCCTGGGTGGTGCTGGAGCGCGGCCGGGGCTCCAACATGGCCCTGGGGGAGAGGGCAGAGATGCAGCACAGGCAGGGATGCTGAGCTGGTCGGGGTCCCCTAGGTGGCCCCAGCCCATGCCTGACGTCTCCTGGGACATCTCTCCCTTTGCTCCCCGCGTTGCAGCTCCCACGAAGCAGGGGTTTGGGTTCTGAGGAGGCCGATGCCTTTTCCAGGCAGCATTTTCTGCTTCCCCTGGCCTGGCGCATGCTGGTGACTGACTTTCTGCTCACTTTTTCCTAGAAAGAGCCACCCTCATGGCCTCTTCAGAAGGCAGCCCGTGCGTGCCAGAGCCATCTCCGCTGCCCGGAGCCCTTGGTGCTCAGAGCAGGGATGCTGCACCCGCAGGGGGACGCTTCCCGTGCTGCTGGGGGTGAAACAGGGGGGCTGCGGGGCTGGAGGGGGCCGCAGCCACTCCTGCAGGAGGGACGTGGGAGGCAACTGGTGTGCCAGCAGGCGCGGAGGAATGCGGCAGCATGGGAGGGGGGGGGAGGACAGAAATTAATAATTATCTAAAGCGCACCCCTATCACTGTTCATCAAAATTTGCCCATACTTCATTCCAGCCTCCTTTCTTCTTCTTGCCTCCAGTAAGTACTTTAACATCCTTTTTAAAAATTAAAGGGGGAGGGTTATGGAACAGATAAGAGATAATTGCCTAGCTTTGACTCTTCTATTGATGTGAAAATAGGATTGGAATTACTCACTCTGGTTGAAAGGTTAGTTGAAGGTTATTACAGGAAAATTGTTATTCATACATTTTTTCTGTGCTGCTGGATAGCCTAAAAGATTAAATTCACAGAGTGCATAATGACCCATCACAACGGACAATGGTGGGAATAATCTCCAGAGACTCCAGATAACAGAACAGAGACTTCTTTGAATAATTCATGGTTCAACAGACATCCCTCACTAACAGATTACATGTGAGTTTTCATTAGAAAGGAGATAATTTAAAGTAGCTTTAAAAATAACCGGTATTTTTAACGGAAGTGGAATTACCATAAGCATTTATGCAGTTTGTTTATGCTTTAATAAATCTACTTTCCTCCTGACCTTCATGCCATGGGAACAAAACGCAAGGGGATAAAGAAAGTCATTGTTTGTGACAATCCCGCTCTCGTCCGCGCAGAGCTGATAGAGCGTCGGTTTCATATTCTGCCTCACACTCGGCTGCCTGTAGCACGCGGTGTGCACAAATCCTGGGGCTGGGGCAGAGCAGGGGACGTGTTGGGGTGCTGCAGGCTTGAGATTTCTGCCCCCAGTTCCATCTGCAGGGAGCGGTTTGGGACGCCCACAGCCCCCCTCAGACCTGGATACGGGGTGGCAGGAGGAGGGCTCGATGCCATTCCCCAGCCCCTCGCTTCTCCCCGAAACCATGCACCAGCTGGGGCTAATCTTTTAATTTCATCTCGTGGAATAGCTGTTATGCCTTGAAAGCTGATTGTTTGTTAAAAGCAAGTATTTACGAAGGTTTAGCAGAGGCACGATACACATCTGTAGCATTGTTCTGCGCGGTAACAAATATATCTCAGACAATTAATTGATATTTAGTAAACACGTAACAGTTATCTCCTCCCATCTAAATTAAATACTAATTAAAGTTACATAATGCGGTGCTACAGGCTGCACAGGCTGCAACTTTTCTGGCAGCGGGGATGAGGGGAGTGCAGTCGCCACAGGGCGCTGAGCTGGGCACCCCCGGCTGGGGGCACGGAGCTTTCCTCCTCTTCCTCTTCCTCAATTTTGGGCAGTTTTGCAGGGAAGGACCAGGGGTGATGCTCAGCTGGCAGTCCCGGCGTGCAGCGCAGCGAGCGGCCGGCAAGAGCATGCTGGAAGCTGTAGTCCAGGTGCCCTGGCATCGCCAGCGCCGCTCTGAGCTGCTCACAGCCATCCTGCTCCTCCTCCTCCTCCTCCTCCTCCCTTACAAACACCGCCTCTGCTTGCTAATCCTTCCCAGGCTTTGCAGCCTTCGTCGTGGGTTTAAGGCCAAGTGACAAAATACAAATGGTGGGGGAGCAGAGGCAGCAATTATACAGCGAGGAAAGATAAAGCAAATATCTGAACGATAATTCGTTTTCAGCACAGCTTACTGGCGCGCAAGCATTCCTCCGGGAGTGTCTCAGCTTGGAAAATGTTTGTCTTCTCCCATCAGGTGAACCTGTGGGCACGGTGTAGAGTAAATGTTAATTAAACTACCGTGGAGCTGCTTAGCAGTAGGCCACCACAGGCGATCCCTTCTGCTTGCATCGCCGCTGTTGACAGAGCTTATTTGGAGCGTGCAAGGGAAGACTTTGACCCAAAACAACTGCTGCAAAGGAAATAGCAGCAATTTTGCTGCGATCAGTGGCATTTCCCTGGATTTCTTCTGGCCTTGCCAAAAGCAGAATGTGTTGTCGAGTCTGCAGGAAACAACGTTTTCTTTATTTCACAGGAGATGCTTGCTTTAATTGCTGTCTTCCCGTGACCGAGCAGAGGTCACCGCTCACCTCCAGCGGGGCCAGGGCTGGCCGAGGGACGCTGCTGCTCCTGGGTCCGTGCCTTGTCCTGTCGGACTACACAGCAAGTACCCCGTGCAGCCCGCACTGCACAGGTGGCTGAGATGCTCGGGTTTTCCTTCTCTGATGAGCAAAGGAAACCCTGACAAAGTGAGTAAGAGCACGCGTGATGAAGTGTTGAACTGTGAGTGATTCCTCGGGTCCTATCCCAGCGAAGGATTCACCGAGAAGGGTTTATCCCCCCGGGGGAAACAGCAGCTACAAGGATTTTATTCTCACCCACCCCTCTAGGTAGAAGGGCTTGTTATAAATAATACTTGAGTCTAAAGGAGGTGAATGAGGACTTTTATGGATTTAACATGAAACTCTAACATCTTTTTCCACTAAAGCTTCTGTCAATAAATCATTTTTTAATTATCAGCTTAAATTATCAGCTAAGCACGTCTAAATGATCTCTGGAGTGATTTCTGATGTAAGATGTTCAGAGCAACATTAAAGAGGTCTAAGAAGAAAGCTGTTCCCCTTCCTTTTAAAATGCTTTCCCCCCTTTTTTTTTTTTGCACCTCCCAGAAAACTAACCACTCAATGCGTGTCTGTCAGGTGGGGTGTGAAGGAAACGGGGCTCTAACAACACCTTATCCCTCCCCAAATCAGGGTATGCGCCAACCCATATCCAAATGTTATGGCTCCAATACGTAAAACAGCAGTGGGTTTGATTTAGTGCCTACTCCTGCCATTAGATCATGCACCATAATTTGTCTTGATACCATTTAGCCATGCCCACCGGCTGCTGGGTGGGTGCCCTATAAATTGTTTGCAGGATGCCTTTGGGGAGGCTGAGGCTCAGCGGTGGGCTGGGGGCAGGGATCTGTCCCCCTGCACACACACACACACACTGCGGCTGCCTGCAGATGTGGCCCTGAACACCTGCCTCCGTGGTTCTGCCTCCTGTGAGATGCTTTTTTATCCATCTGATATTTTTAACAAGAACTCTGGAGTGCTCTGTTTCAGTCCGAGGTGGCACAGGGAAAACATTTTAATTACTGCAGTTTTCAGGGATGGAAATCAGGCTCTGCAAGCTCAGCCTCTAATAACTCACGGGGGACAAAAAGGTGCTGTCTAAAGGTAGAAGGTTAATGAGTCTGCTTCTTGCCCCTGTAAAATAACAGCAACTGAAGCTGACCAGCATCACCGCTGATTGGGATGCAAACAAGGGGTAAGCAACGATAAGCCCGCTCCATCCCCGAATGCCCCGTGCCATGGCTGTGCCCAGGGCCCACCGGGTGCATGCAGTGAGCCCAACGCTCACGGCAACAGGGAGTCCCCATCCTGCTGCTGCACAGCTCCCAGCCCGAGAGCCACACTGGAACAGCAGCATCCCAGTTTTACCGAGGGAAATGCACCTCCCTGACGTCCGCGCTGCGCATCTGGAGCGGGGTCGTGCAGAATCTCCAGGGTATTGTCAAAGTCCAGAGGAAAAAAAAAAAAAAACATGGAAAAGCACATGTTGGGGGTGTAGCTGTGCTGCTTTGATGGCGGATGGAGGAAGGTGGGGGTGGAAGGGTTCCACCCCTGAGTGGGGCTCACTGCAGGCTTGGCCATGGTGGGGCATCACCTGCTCCCCTGGGGGCAGAGGAGTCCTGCGGTGGTGGGGAGTGAGCATGGATAGGTCGAGGCTGTTTCATTAACCAAAAGGACGAGGATGTCTCATTAACCCAATGGGATGAGGATGTCTCATTAACCCAACGGGACGAGGCGGGCCCCTTGTTGCAGGGTGCAGGCAGGGCAGGGGCCCTTTGCTCCACAGATAGCTCTCTGGTGGTTCAAAATCAATTCAGGAATGATTTTCTTCTGCACAGGAGGAGATTTACAGCATTTCTCGTGTTTCCCATCTTGCCCTAATTAATGTAATTAATCAGGGCTGTGCAGCCCGTTGCCACAGGCGAGGAGCTGGGAGCTGCGCGGGCTCAGCCCCAGGAGCTGGATTTGTGCCGCGGCGGGGGCTGCGCCACGGGGCAGGGTGGAAAGAATCCACAGCATTTTCTGGTGCCGTTTCTTTCCCCTGCAAGTGCCAGACCCATGAATTGTTGTGTGAGACCCTGTGCAGGCCGGCACGCTGCTCCTTCTGCGAAGGAGTAGCAAATCTCCCGGTGCTTTTAAGAGGTCTGGAGATCTTCAGATGAGAACGTTATTGGTATTCAATGGCAATCCTCCTCGGCTCCCCTTATCCTCCCAACTAGTCTCTGATTTCTCACTTTCTTTTCCTCTGCCCCGATTAATCTTATTTCACGGCTTCCATGACAACACGAGCATCCGAGGATCTCGCTCTCCAAACCGTTATTGAATTATGTGCGGGGAGATTGGGCTTGCTCAGCCCCCGAACCACATTAACCTGATTATGTTATGAAGGTCGAACGCAAGAATTAACCGGAGTGTTAGAAGCACATCATTTTACACGGGAGTGCAGGGGCTCATTACGGCACGATACCACCACGGGCTCTCTGGGCTGCCCTAGGAAGAAGGACACAAAGTGCTCCTTGCGCCCGAAAAGAGCAGGAGCGCCGTGCCCGGGGGTGATCTGTCACCCGGAGCCCCTGGGGGTCTCTGCAGGCTCGCAGCCCCCCACAGCCTGGACGCTGCCCTAAAGTGCCCATGGTTTAATAGCCAGTCACAGTGACACGGTGTTGCTGTGCCTTGGGGGGCACAGTCTACCCTCTGCATCCCTGTTCCCCCCCAAAATAAAGGCAATCCAAGATTTAATGCGCACACCGCGTTTGCCTGCTGCGGCATGATGCTGCCTCGCCCATTAACGTTTAATTTCCGTGGGCATCCACCGAAAGCAGTCGCTGCTCTGCGGGGTGCCCGCAGCCTCGGGAGGATGCTCGGTGATTTACACCCTGCCAGGACAGCTGATGGAAGGATCGAGAGCGGCACGGGCGGGAAGGATGTGGCCCTGCAGGAGGGTCCCACAGGCGTGCGGGCGCAGGGGAAGGAGCGGTGTTTGTTTTTACGGGCCTGCCTCCCTTTCAGCTAACGGGTGTCCCCCGGCGAGACTGCAAATGGGTTTCCGTGTCACGGCGGGCACGCAGCAGTGTCCGGGGTCAGCGTGGCCCCGCGTGTCTCCCGGGGACGAGGCTGCTCCTGGATACGCAGCTGCAGCGCGAGGGCACGCAGCTGCCCCGGGGGCTGCGCGCATGGGGGGGGCGCAGGTCTTCACCCCAGCTTCATCCCGCCTGGGCTGTAAATATCCCTGCCCAGAGCCTGCTTAAAGGCTTTTGTCTGTGCTTAATGACGTGGCTGCAAATTCACCCTTGAGGAGGTAGGAGCTGTAAATAATGTGATTTTATTTTTTTTTTTTTTAGAAAAAGCCCTTTGAATGGGATGCTGTTAACCCCCAGCTTTGCTGTTCCTGCAAGGTGCTGCGAGCCCTCAGCTGGCACAGGCAGGACAAGGGATGCAGGGCATCACGGGCAGCTCAGCACCCGCAGGATGGTGCCCACGGCTGGTGCACACCCCTCTGTGCACCCAGCAACAGGACGGGACGGGCTCTGTGCCCCCTGCTTGCCACCTGCACGGTGACATTTGAGCTACACCCCTTTGGTGAAAAGCATCCCCATGGCACCAGCTGGGCTGCCAGACTGGGGGCACTGGTGGGGTGCACGGGGCTGGGAGGAGGCGTGGAGCCGGGGGATGCGAGGAGCTGGGAGCATGCAGGGGGCAGGGGGATGTTGTGCTCAGCCCTCCCGTCCTGCCTCTCCCCAGCTTGGGGAGTTTTCCACAGGCTGTGCTGAGGGTTCCTCTGTATCTTCAGTGTCCATCTATCGCATCTGCACGGCTTCCTGCTAGTCAAATAGCGAATGCTCGCTGTGAGTTTGTTTTTGAAATTGAAAAGATTCGGTAAAATAAGGGTTTTGCTGTTGTTCAAATAAGCGCCTCCCCACAGAAACGGTGACATTTGCTCTCGGACCAGCCGAAGGACTGACTGTCTCTGCACAGGACGTCTCGGCTCCTTCCTGACGCTGCTCACATACAACCGTCACCAGGTTTGGCATTTTGAAAATGTCCACCCTCGGTTTTAGGAGTGTGGAGCCAAGAAGTCCTGCAGGTTTTTGCCTGCAGAATCACACACCACCGGGGTATCCACTCCATTTCCACCTGATGGGCTGCAGCCCTGGGGGAGGTTTCGTTGTGAGGTTTCGTTGCGGGATGGGTTTGTACGGGGTTTTCCCAAGGCAGGCATGGCATCAGCTCCGAGAAGCAGGGACCAAGACTTCTGTCTGTACAGCATGCACACATGGTGTCATTACCCCTGCCTGGGGCAAAATCCTGAATAATAAAGAGTTGCTGAATTGTCTTTTCTCCTTCTTATCTTAATCTGTGAAAGCTTTTTGACGGTGGTTTCGAGGTGCACCTTTCTCTGCCAGCGATCTCTTTAAAAGGAACAGGAATAGGGCAACTGAACTGCGTAGTAATCCAAAACATCCAGATAAGAATATTGTGTGTATTCGCTTTCATCTTGTCTGCCCAAGCGGCTTTAAACATCCTCAGACCTTAAGGACAAAGCACATGTGCCGTGCCTTTTCCACAGCCAGCCCTCCAAAAACACACACAGCCCTTTAATAATGAAAAAAGCAGATGATGTATGAGACACTCGCAGGCTGTTAGCACTCCTATGTATCACTGCTCCAGAGTTTTGGAAAGCAAATTGCATTACCGGCCTGCAAGAAGAGAAGTTTCCCTCCGAGCTCTGTGGTTTGGGCAGCGCACAGAGGGAGGTGGGGGCAGGTGCAGTGGTGCTGGAGATTGCCGCAGCCCCAGTTTTGGGGGGCGCTGATGATTTATGTCAGATGAGAGACGTGCTCCTGTGCTTGTGCTTGTGATGCTCTGCATGGCCGGACCCACCGCAGCGCCCCGGCAAGACCGTACCCATGGGGCTGGGGGTGTCTGGGGGGGCTTTTCTCTCTGCCTGGTGCTGGTTTTGGCAAAGAGACCTGCCAGGAAGCTGGGAAGGGTTTGCGACCTCGCCAAGTTACCGTACCGCCCTGCCTTTTATCATTAGCTTTTACTGAGCAGAGCAGGCACTGGGTGCGAACACTTGTAATTTTATTTATTAATGGGTGGTGTGGCCGTGTAGCAGGGGGGGGAGCTCAGAGCATCACGGAGACAGGCAGAGAGTGCCTGTGTGCAGATAAACTCCAGATTAAATGAACAAACTGAGGTCACCCCAGCGGTGAGGCTGTTGAGGCCAGCGGGGCTCTGTGCCTTGGGGCTGCGCTCGTGAGCTTTCTAATGACTGATTTGGGGCTAAACATTGCCATGTTCGTGGCTTACTCGGGGCTCACGACTTCGATGGAAATCTGCCCGGAGCAGCTACCAAGTACTTGAGGATTACCGGCTTCAGGGGAGGTTTCCATATCCAACAAAGATGGGCAGGTTTGGATGCCATGTCATGCACTTATAACGCTGCACACATGTTTCTCAGCCCGTGAGTTGCTCACTGTAGCCTGCAGGCTTGAAAAAACCTGCTGCTGCTCTGCCAGCACTGCGATCTGTGCCTGCCAGCTTTGCCCTTGCCCCCGAGAGAAAGCTGATGTTTTGCTCCCTGCACCTCTGAGCTGAGGTGGTATTTGATTCAGAAGTGCAAAGTTCTCCACTCCAGCCCTTGTTTGCCATCTGGTATAGCACAGAGAAAGCATGGTGGTTTTTTTGTTTGTTTTGTTTTGTTTTGTTTTGTTTTCCCCACTCTTTATTATTCTGCTTGCCGTTTTCAGACCAGACCTGGACCAGTGGAGTGCTTGGTGTCAGCGTCCAAGTGTGTGCTTTCATGCACAGCGTATGCAAATGCCAGGTAATTTGTTTTATAAAACTATATTTATTGCAGTTCCCAGCTCTCCGACTACCAGCTGCTGTGAGAATCACTTGGATGTTAAAGTGCTGTTGACAAAATTGTTCCCAGTGGCACGTAGGCACAGACGCACGTCTCTCTCCCTGTCGAAACTCAGCGGATCAGGAGGGTGAAGGCAGGAATTCCAGCTTCATTTTGAGCCGGAGAACCTTGACCAAGCATCTGCCTCCACCCAGGTCTGTGCTCAGACAGCAGGAACCCCACAGCAGCTGGCCCTCGGGGGTGGAAGAGGTGGGCTCCCCTGTTTTCGAGGACTTGGTGGGACTTGGTGGAGCAGTGTGTGTGCCCTAACGACCCTAAAAACAGGGTCTAGCATGAGCTGGTCCTTCCCTTCCTGGGATGTCCCTCCTGCCAGCCCCCACACTGCTTGGTTCGGCAGGGAGGGAAGGCAATGACAGCTGAGTTTGGGGAGGAGGAGCTAACAAGCAAGGAAAATAGGAGATAAATAGCAAAAGAATGCTTCAGCCCATTCATCCTGGAGCCTTACTAAATGTACCATGAATGATTCCTTGCAAAATTGAGATGTATGTACACTTGCTTGATGGCACTGCAGTGAATTGCTTCTTCAGTAAATCTGTCATGTACGCGTAGACTTTATGGCTTTTTTTAATGTAAGAACTGTGCATCTCTTCAGGTTGAATATCTCTTGCCATGAGCAAGATTAGATTCCAGCGCATCATCCTGAATCCCTGGTATTCGTGCTGGGGGCTAGGGCAGAGGGGCCTGCATTCCTGGGGCATCTCTGCGCTTGCCTCAGGTGCTGTGATTTTGCCCCAAATGCAATGGGCCCGGGGTGTGGCTGCAGGTGTTGAGTCTGCAGGTGTCTGCGTGCATGCAGCACGTGGCCAATGTGTGTATCCAACACGGAGTCCAGCACATGCATCTAACGTGTGTGTACAACAAATGTGTCCAATGCATGCATCCAACATGTGCAGGCAATGCACGTCCAGCATCTGGATCCCACACATGTCTAACACGTGCATCCAACGCGTGCATCCCCCACACGCATCTAGCACGAGCACCCAATGCGTGCATCCAGCACAGTGCCCAGCTCCTGCCCCCAGCCTGGGGCTCTGCAGCGAGGCCGTGCAGCCATTTCCACATCCTCATGCACGGGCAGCTGGCTCACTGCACGTGGAAGCTGCACCCACAACCTTTTCATGCCCTGATTTCTTCCTTTGCTAGTCCAGAAGGAAGATTTCTTCTTTCTACTCGCAGGGTCACCGGGAGGGTAAATGCATTAATGCTACTCCTGGACGGATGGTGCTGTTAAAACAAAGTCTTCCTGCTATTTGTACACTGGATTTTGCTCTGAGGGCTGCTCGCGGCCAGCCGTTGGCTGTGTATTTACGCGCTGTGCTCCCAGTCCACGGGACAGAACAGATATATTTTTTAAGATACTTTCTTTTCCATAAAAAATATTTGATTGCAGTATTGACAGAACTACTGATGTAAAAGGGCAAGGAAATATTTCCAAATGGTTTATCTGACAGCTGTAAATTTCATCTCATGTTGCTTATTGACCTCTAATTGTTTCCAGTAGTAGCAGAAGACAGGAAGATCAATAGGGCCGGGGAGATAGTTAATATCCTCACGGTGTGCTTAACTGTAGTTAGAAAATACTGGAATTCATCTTCCTGCGATTTTTAGCAGCTTTGTAATTGAAATGTTAGGTGCCTGTACTGTGGCCTGCTGTGTGCGTTGGTTTCGGTATAAAGCAGTCATTTCTTTCAGACTAAAAGATTAGGATTAAGATTAGGGTTTAGGACGATTTTCTCACTAAAGCATTCCCCCACGAATACAATCGGGAAGAGGTGGGATGAGGCAGCGTGTGAGAAAAGGGACGACCCAAATGTTCCCCCAGAACAAGCGGTGTCTTTAGGTCTCATCTCCCTTCTCCCTCATTCTCCAAACCAACTTCTTGCCTGGCCGCTGCATTTGCTCAGTAACAAGGGGGTTGTGTTGCATCTGCTGAGTAATGAGGAAATCGTGCGCCATCATCTGCAAACAAGCATTCGTTCTCCGTTTAATTCGCATAGCTCACCAGTTTGAGGTTGCTGGGAGGGTCTCGGAGCCTCGCTGCTCCTGCCCCCTCCTCTTCATGCTCGCCCAGCTCACCACCTTTCCCCACACGCCGTGAACTCAGCACCCCTTCAGCCCGCCGTACCACGGGATGCTGCAGCTTCCTGCGCGATAAACAGGATATTTTTTTTTTTTTTTGCAATTTGCAATTTATGACCTTTAATGCCCAGATTAGTGAAATGATTTCCCGTCACTTCACAAGCTGAAAAGCATGCATATCGATCGGCTGCTCATTGCAGAGGTCCTGCTTTGCACCATAAAGTCTGCCTGTTGGGTTACCCTTGTGGATCCAGACACGGGCATGCCCGGCTCGGAGCCGTGCTGGCAAGTTGCACCAAAACTGCTGTCCCCATCCCACACCGATTTCTAACACCTCTCTTGGTCCTTGGCTTTATTTCTCTCGCTCGAGCATCAGCTGCTTGATTTGCATCCCAACGGCTGCACACCCCAAAGGGCACGTTTATAATGCAAACATAAGGTTTGCTCATGGAAAGGCGGCGCACCAAACCCCGCCTGCGCACCGGCTGCGGGGAGCGGGCACTGCAGGCACTGCAAACAGCACGGGCGCTGCGGGCACCGTGGGCACCTTCCACTGCGGGCCAGTATCTCCTCCTGCTGCCCTCGTTTCCCGAGAGCAGCTCTGGGATGTCCCCGAGGTCTCTGCTGTGGGAGCAGCACCGGCCGGTCCCCTCCCCGTGTCACCTGCAGGCCCTGGGCCACCCAACGTCCCCCTGCCACCAGGACGCAGCTCCCCGGGGAGCAGGGACGCCTCCAGCCTGGCAGCAGCCGTGCTCTGAAGGCCTGTGGTGCAGGTAACGGTGGCGGGGTTATTGGCTGCCCGGCGGAGCACGAGCACCGCTCCTGCTCTGCCTGTCATCATGAATCACGGCAGAGCAGTAATCTTTCATTAGAGCATTCAGCACTAATTGCTGGCAAAACGCCACGTGCCTATTTTCTCATTTTAACAAAACATTTATGCATGAAAGATTTAATGCCAGGTATCAAGCATATCATTGTAAATTTACCACTAATTAAGCCTAATTAAAATAATTAAATGGCTGCGGAGTCACAATGTGAATTAAAATCACATTTCCTCTTGTGTGCGCGCCACTCTTCTTGCTGCCCTTACTCCGAATTTAAGATACAAATATTTTCCTATTCAGAGTCATGCAAAGTGTCTGTGTGGCAGAGGGGATTTAATCATTAAGATAATGCTGTGATTTGATGGCAAGTTTTTCAATTTCGGGACCTCTTGAGATTTTTCTTTATCTGGATGAAGTATGGACAATTTGACAAATCTGTTCCTCCGAGCAGTCACTTGCTTTTGCATATTCATTACTCATTGGATTTTTAATCAAAGTCGCTGATGGACCCTTTGCACCGCAAATAACTCGGTCATGAATAATTTATCGTGTTTAGCTCGGCGTTGTTTGGAGACTGCAGGCGGCTGCGCGCTCGGTGCACGCGCCACATGGCGCTGCAGATGTTGGGGCTCCACGTGCGCCCCGCTCAGCACCGCGGTGCTCAGTGCCCACCCCGGCACCACCTGCTCCCAGGCCCCAGGTGAGAGCAGCCTGCAGAGCTGGGGGAGCCACCGCTGCTCTCCTGCTGCTGGTGCATGCAGTGTTTGGGGTTCTTCTTGCTTCAGAGTTCCTGCCCCATTTGCATGGCTTGCAGGCTCTGGAGCTCCTGAGGATGTATGGGGTGCTCATCCCACACGAGCCTCGTCCATCCCCAAGGGGATGAGAGCTGCTCTCCCAGCCCAGAAAGCCCCCATTTTTTTGGCTGGCCATGTCTCATGGTCCCTCGCCCCTTGCTTTAGCTGCTCCGAGCGCAGTGCATGCAGGAGATGCAGAGCAGGACACGTGCTACAAGGTAATTAAGGTGCTGAGGAGCAGCTGGAATGGCTCTCATCGCCGAAACAATTAGACGTGTGATTTTGACCTGAAAGGACACGAGGAGAAGGGGAATCGTAATTGAGCGCCTGAGAGCAAACACACTTCGCCTGGAGAACCTCGGGCAGCTCCATCGCTGCCGCAGGCAGAGCCGGGGAGGCTCCGGGCACCGACAGCCCCAGCAGCAGCGGTGCTGCGGGTCCCTGCGAGACCCCGGGGCTGGGAAGGGCCCCGAGGCAGCGGGTGGAGGCAGAGGAGAGCCGTCCTCCCCCTGCCCTCTGCATGGCTGCATTAAGCCCCCTGCGCTCGGGGTCTGCTAATCCTCTCGGTCCGTGGGGGAAATGCGAGAGCAGATAGAGGAAATCTCTGCTTCAAAGCAGGGATTCGACAGTTCTCCCAGAATTGTGATGAGTTTTGGATGTCTGATAAAAAAGCTTGCGATTTGCTCCACGTCAAATTACAGTGGGGGTTACGAGGAACTCAGAAATCCACCGTTTGCCCTACGAAGGGGCCTTCCTAGGCACGTTTTCTGGGTGAACATCTTGTTGCTGCATTGATCTATGCACTTGACCCAATTTTCACCAGGTTTCAGGGAGGTGGGGAGCTGTCAGCTGGCTGCGCCGCTTGCTTGCTTTTGCAGCACTGTGCACGCTGCTTTTCTGCTGGGAAAAGCGAGTGGGGGCCCGGCTCTGCGGGGAAGCTGCTTGCCTTGGACGAGGCCCTCGCACCTTCTGCTCCCCTCGCACCTTCCCCATGCCCTGCGTGTGTGCACATCCCCGTCTGAGCTGCACTCTGCAAACCAGCAACGACTTTCCGAGGCTGCAAAAGCCTTCGGCTCTCCCCCAGGCACTAGTTAATGTAGGACCAAATGAGTTGCCATGCAAAAATCCAGCTGGCAGGCTGTTTCATGGATTTATTGCTGAGTTTTACTAGTTGATTTATTGCTTTCATCCATTAGCCATTTTATTGATTCGCACCCAGTTCTTGTCTCGTGGCCCTGACTCACGGGAGATAGCACAGGGCCCTCGCTGGGCTTGGCACCTCCCCTCTGCTGGTGGCAGGGACATGGCCCTGCTGGCTCGGGGACAACGTGGTGTCATGCACAAGCTGGGCTTTTCCTGCATGTCTAAACTCTCAGGGTTGTTGGCTGTGGGGTTTTGTGCCCTTTTTGGGGGTGCTCGGGTATAGTGGGTGCTGTCAGTGCTTGCTGATGCTTTGCAGCTGGAAACCCAGTTGGGTTTCTTGGTGCCATGAGAGGAGAGACCCAAAATCTTTCTGCTGGGAACTGGAAAAGTCAGCCAGCAGAGCCTGGAGCTCTGCTTTTGCCCAGGTAATTGGAGCCTCTGGTGGAGGCTCAGCCCCTGGATGCCCAGGGCGGGGGTCAGCAGCCGGAGCAGGAGGTGTGACGACTTCGGGGGGGCTCTCCTGCAGCATGGGGCTTGGGTAGGAGAGGGTGCAGGCATGGGCTGCCCCACTGGGATGAATTTAAGTTCAGTTTGCTCCAAGCGAGGTGATTCAGTGACCGTGCTTACCGGAGGAGGACGCCTCTGGGTGCGCTCAGCTGAGAGGGGCCAGGAGAAGAGTGGTGAGGAATAAGGTAAGGAAGGGAGGCCGAGGCGCTGCTGCTTCGGGAAACATCACTTGGATGCGCCCTGGAGGGGCAGGGGGGGTGCAGAGCCCTCTGCCACCGCTCCCAGAGCTTCCTGGGGGCTGCATCTTGCAGAACTAACCCCCCCCAAAAGAAATAAAACCCCGTGCAAACAGCCAGGGCTGGCGTTTCGTCCCTCGGTGGGCAAGAGGATCCATGGCTGTGCAAAGGCACGTTTCCGTCTCCTCTGGCTGCGGGGAAGATTTCAAATGCCCTGCCCCATGGCCTGAGCCACCCAGAGGCCAAAAAACCCCACCAATGTGCACCCCATGGGGTGCAGCTTTGGGAGGAGAGCTTCATCCCATCCCTTTCCCTGCAAGGAGCGGGGCAGGACGGTGCTTCTTCTGTCCTGCTGGCAGGGGGGTGATATTTGTTCTCCCGCGGCGATCATTCAGACGGGCAGCCTGGCACTGGGATCTGAAAAGGAGGTTGACAGGGTAAAATGAAAGGGAAAAAGAGCGGGGGAGCGAGGCTGGCCGGGGCGGCGATGCATTATTTACTGCTGCTCTCGCATGTGTGGTCTCGGCCAGGTCTCTGATGCGGCATAATGGATTGCAAAGCCTCCTTTGTATGCTCGGTGTGGCCGCTGCTATATTTTAGACTTGAGTCATTCAAGTAAAGCCTGGGCAGTGCTCTGTGCGGGCTGATTAACCTTTTATTCCCCAGGAGCTGGCTCATTTTCCCTCGCAGCGTGGCCCCGCACCCTGAGCCCTGCCTGGCCCCTGCTCTGCCCGGCTGGCCTGGGAAGGGGCCACCACCACGACGCAGAGCTGCTCCAGGGCTGAAGCTGCCCTCATTTTGTGGTACTTAACACTGAGCACCATCGCTGCGTCCTTTCATCCCAAATAGCCCCCCCATTGCAGGCTGGGGCGGGCTGGGGGGAGCAGAGGGAGGCAGCCAGCCCCCGGTGGGGTTATCAGAGGCGTAACGGGGATGAACCCGTGCTGCGAGCACACCCCACAGCCCGCAGACCCCGCACCGCCGGCCCTCAGCCTCCCAGCCTGCTCTCACCCCTTGGGCTCGCGGCAGCAGGCAGCTGCAAAGCGCCGCCCGTTTATCTCCTTCATCGCAGCGGTTCACAGGATGAGGTTGTATTTCTCTTTTTATAACCTGGGAAAGAAGTAGCTAGGTTTTTTTTAAAAAAAAAAAAAAAAAAGAAAAAGAAAAAGAAGGAAAAAAAAAAGAAAGGGAGGTGTTGGTTTTCTGAAGAGAGCTGCCTGTAATTGTATCTGTGAAGGTAGATGCTCTGCAAGCCTACAGGGAAAAAGCCCCTCTAGGGCCATAAATAATTCAGCTGTTCTGAAATAGACTGCAGGCACGTCAGAGGAGTTCCTCCGCTGCAGATAAATCTATTGATCCCTGTTTATTTTCAGTCCTGGAGACGGAGCTTCCTGCACCGGCTGGGGCATCGCCCCCATGCAGAAGGGGAGATGTGTGCCTGCCACATCCCCATGGTCAGATTTTTGCTGCAGCCTCGTACCCCAAATGCACCCGTGCCAGATGTCACCTCTGGCATGTGCTCCGTGGGGAGCCACCGCTCGCTTCCCACGTGTTTCCATCCAAACGAGGAATTTGGGAGAAGGCAGCTGGACATGCTGAAAAAATTATTTTTTCCGTGCACAGGAAAAAAAAAAATCAGCCTGTAGTACAATTTCAGAAGGGGAGGCAATGGGGCAGCCCCACTGCAGCACCAAGCTGGAGCTGGGAGCTTGGGCTGAGCCCCCTGGGCGTGCAGGGATGCTGCATGGGGAAAATCCACTTCTCCTGTCCTCTGCAGGGCCACGGCCTCCCAGGCACACTCCTGTTCCTCTAGATATTTGCAGCCACCCCATCTTTGCCCGCATGATAAAGCCAACACAACTCCCGCACAGACCCAGGCGAGTTATTACAAAGGTATTCAAAGACACCTCTCCTGGCACAGTTCTCCTCCCCATTGTTGAACACACTGGAAAGACTCAAATGCTTCAAATGGATTAAGCATTTGGTTTTACTTGGATTATTTTTTTTTCCATGAATATAAACCATTTTGCATTTCAAAATCCTTCAGCAAACAGAGCAGTTTGTCTTTGTGTTTGCTAATTTAAAAACAAATATTTGCCTGCCAAGCAAATATAGTCTCTTAGGATGTGCTATTAATAGGATAATTAGGCAGCCGGTAATGAAAAGGATTGCTGGTAATTATGGCAAGATTTGTTTTGGCATTTGAAGGCAGAAAGGGAGGCTGAAGTGCTAAAATCTACCTTAGAGTTAATTAGTGCTATTAGAATACACCTGAAAAAATAGGCCAACTAATGAACACTTCAGTTTATTTTTAAAGAGGCCATGCAAGTATTTTTCCTTGCGATGTTTAGACAGAAGACAAAACCCTGTTTCTTACTGGCCTCCATGAAGCGTTTCAGGCTCGAGGCATTGCCGGAGGGCACGGGAGCAACCCGGCACCACGGGATGGGTTTGGGCTGAAAACTGGTGGGTTTTGGCAACGGGACGCTGGAGCCATCACGGGGCGCCGCGGTGGTTTGTCTTCCAGGGCCGAAACCTGGCTGTTACATAAAACCTCCCCTTGCTAGCAGTTGAATTTCATGTGCGTTTGTTGGTATACTAAAAATGCAGTGGCTGGCTCCGAAATGATTAATTAGAAAATTACATTTATATAACCCTCTAATCTGTATTTATGTGTTGCCAAGGGCAGAGGCAGAGGTAGGGGAATTACATCCAGATTAGCTCTGAGCCAAAAGAAGCCCAGATCTGAGATTATTTTGAGGACAGAAATGATAAAATTGTACCAACCCAGGGAAAAAGAGCCAAAATTAGGATTTTTCTTAATGCTTCCCTCCCACGATTAAAAAAGAGAGAAAATGAATGGAGTGAGGTGGTGCCTTTCAGGGTTACTGGGTAACGGCCCCGGAGCTGGCTCTGTAAAGCAAGAGGTGAGATTATAGAAAAAGCTTATTTCCAGCTGAACATGGCCTTCAGTTTCCCAAACAAAATTGCTTTTATTCTTCTCAACATGTGTTCAAAAAGATTAAAGAGCTGTAAGCTTGCACAGCTTAATAAGAGTATGCATTAGAAGAGTGGCCTGGAACGGCGGTGCAGAACAAGTCCACCCTGGGCTGGGGAGGATTTGAAATCCTGTTTATTGAATTATAAAGAACCTTAAAGGATAAAGGATATTGAAGTAGGGATTTTAATACTTTGTGGTATTTGGGGGAGTTATTCGATCACAACAAATCATTTTAAAAGTATTTTGTTCGTTTTTTTTTCTTTTTTTTTTTTTTTTATGCAACTGGTTGGTTTTCTGAGTGTGAGGGAGCAGGACTGATTATGAAGAGTTAATTGAAAAATAGGACGTGGCTCTGATCACGGTATCGATCTGGAATCTGATTGCTATAAAGCATACATTTGCTCTGCAATTATACGGACAAATTAAAGATGAAGCCTAAAGGCTTTTTCAGATGCTCTGTTAACTGAAGAAGTTGAACTGCAGAAATGTTCTCAAGCTGAGCCCTGCGTGGGCTTCCCAATGGCAGGAAATTTTGGGTTAAGTTAATTCTGGAAGGCAGATGCAGTTGAACGCGTATCTTCAGCATGTCAATCACGGCGGTATTTAAGTTACTAATAAGATCTGGGGATAGGCAAATTGGTTGAAAGAAAAGAAGTGACTGAAAGCCCTGAAATACCCATCAAGCTATTTTGGGGCTGGAGGCTGACCCAGAGGCCATGGCGCTGCATGCCTTGGGACTGGCAGGGCAGGGACGTCGGCACCTCCTGGCACCTCCAGCCCCCCAAAAAGATGGGACGTGGCCCCAGGTCTTCTATGGGGACGTCGCTGCTGCCCCCAGAGAGGAGCTGCTGGGGGGACATGGGGCCAGGGGAACCAGCCAGAGGGGCTCGTCTCCCCTTCCCCTTCCCATTCCTCCAGCACAGCGGTGTGCTGGCAGGTGCCATGTCCTCTCAGGAGTGGGATTAACTCAAGAGTTAGGGGTTTGTCAGGGTGGATGGGAGGGTGGATTTGCAGTTCCTAAGCAGCCGCGTCGTCTGTGATAACTTATGCTGTTCTGCTCCGTAAGAGGATTGGGCAGATTAAATGAAATCATGAGACATGCTATGCAAATTACATCCCAAATCAGATTTTCTGTCGGAGATTAGGGTTAAAATACTGGAAACTGTAAACTTTTCCTTGCCTGGCCTAGCAGGTACACTTTCCGAATGAATCGGGGAATGCGAGATCTCAAGCCACAGGTGATTCCTCGGCGTTTCCAGGTCTGGTGTTTAACCACACAGAAAATACCCCTCTGCTACTTTGCGTGGCGCCTTACAGCTTTGGTACCCTTTCCCGCTGGTGGGCTAATCTTCCTGAAATTTCCTGGGAGCAAACCCCAGCCAGCACTGAAATGTCTCTGCCTGCCCGCTCCCACCCCGCATTATGCATGCGGCGGCTCAGGGCTTTCATTATATCTGGCCCGCAGATCAGTCGGCGATGGGGCTTTCAGCAGATTAGTGCTCCTGACAACTGCTCCTTACACCCGGGCTGCTGCGGGCGCAGACAGAGATGTAAATCTGCTAAATTTCCCGAGCTCTGCGCCCAGGGATCTGCTGGAGTTGCACATTGGGTTACTTTATGTCTTTCTAATCTCTTTTGTTCCATAGCCGGGCAATGACATATTGAGTGATGGATTTGAGGACGGAAGGCATTAACAGTCCCCGCAGCTCCCCGTTTTGTAATCCCCCACAAACCGATCTCGTTTTCAGGTGCTCTGTATTCTTTCCAGGACAATTAGCCCAGGCGCAGCACCAAGCCCCAGCCGCGCTCCCCCTGTGTGTGCAGAAACCCGTCGTGGCCACGCACCCGCAGATGGGTGCAGCAAAGCAAACAGAAATGAAAGTGGCTTTGTTGTTGACTTGAAAGGTTACGGGGCAGCCCGTCAGCCCCCGCGGGGACACCGCTGGGTCAGGCACAGTGGTGGTGGGGACGAGAAGAGCAGGCAGACCGGGGGAGAAAGCCCGCACCAAATCTCCGAGGAACAACATAAATAAAGATAAATCGGAGTCTTTCCATGACTCAAAGGAATTTGTCGTGGAAAATATGTTTTGGCCAGTTAGGAGTCTCTGTGGGGTTTGGCAGGCAGACGTGGCAGAGCTGTGGTGCGTGCTGGGGGGACCCCAAAGCACTTGGTTAGGGGCAGAATTTCGGCAGACACACGCGTGCCTGGCCTCGAAAGCAAAGCAGCCTCAAAAGCAAGGCAGCGTTAGCCAGGGTACGGCTCCTGTGGGGGTCTCGGAGGTGCTGGGCAAGCTGGGTGCAAGAAATTGCTCAGGGTGTGCTTGCGTTGACCCAGGAAATGGTGAGCAGAATAAGGGGAGGTGAGGAACCTGATGAGGGGAGGTTTGGCACCAGGCATCGCTGTGGCATGGAGGCAACGGGGAGCAGAGGCAGCGCTCGCTGGAGGCCGGCGTTTCCCCACGGGCCTCGTCCCGCAGCTAGCACCCTTTGTGCGCTCCTCTATTCAGGCTGAGATTTAGCCTTTCGCGGCGGCAGCCTGGGAATCACTCAAATCTCTGACTGATCATTAACCCCTTTTGACGTTCTCATGTTCATTAGGCCTCATTATTTTCTGTTTTCTTCTTAAAGCCCGGGATCGCAGCTCATGAACTCTGTGTTCTGCTGGCTCCTCGCCACTTGGAAAACGGTTCCCGGTTTGGGGCTGTGAGTCAAGGCCGTCCCATTGGAGCTCTCGGCGAGATTCACGCTGGTCTGGGGCGTGAGGGCTTTTCTGCGGGGTTTCTTGGGACGTCGTGGGGGTTGCTGCGACCCAGATCCCCTGGGAACAACCCCCTCACACTGCAAGGCAGCCAGATGTTTCATTGTGCTGGATTTTAGAGAGCTATGGGGAGATCAGAACTGGCTGGGGGGACCCTTCCCTTGGTTTGCAGGGTCCCAGTGAGCAGCTCGACCCCAGGAACCACGCGTTCATGTGCTGGGAAAAGACCTGGGTGGTCCCAGCAGCAGCCGGTGGTGCCATGGGTGCAGGTGTCCTGGGAGCTGCTTTTCGGTGTGCACACCGAAAGCAGCCCCAAACCTGATCCCTGCTTTGCCCTGCCAGTCGGGTCAGCCCTATTTTATGGGATTCTTCAAAGGGAGAGCAGGCAGGCAGGGCAGAAGCAGCAGCCCCAAACCAAAGCTCAGTCTCCCCGTTTGCACCACACCAGCGCTGGCAGCGGGTGCGGGTGGCAGGGCTGCTCTCGGCGGCTCTGCTGGCGCTTAATGTCCCGAGGTGTGGGGCGAAACGCTGCTGCGTGTAGCACGGGGCGCGCCGGGCTCTGCTTCTTGGCTCCCGCGCGCTCCTTGTTTCCTTTTAAACATTTCCAGCCCGGCTCAATTTGTTTTCTATTACCATCAGCTCCGGTGCCTGTGCAGTTTGTTGATCAAAGCAGAACACGTTGGCCGACATTGAAGCGCTTCCAAAACACAGGGGGAACACGACCTCCCCGTGAACTCGCTGCAAAAATGACCCGGCTCGGGGCCGAGTGGCGGCTGGGGTGGGCTCTGTATGATGCTGGCCCTTGGTGAGACCCAGCGCCATCGTCTCATGGCAGTTAGAGCAGCGGGGAAGCGTGAGCATGTTCCGAGCTTCTCCCCTTCGCATGTTCCAGATGTGAGCCCGGTACCCGTGTGTGGTTGCCTTCGACATTACCGGAGCGGGGAGGTTTTCTGCAGACGCGTTAGGAGACCTCGTCCCGCGAGCGCTGGGCAGGGACCGCTGCCCGCGGCCGCTGCCGAGCTCCTCAGCTGCGCTGTCTGGCCAGGATTAGGCAACATTAGTGGCCACAGCTGAGGGTTTCCAAAGGCAGATGTATGAGCTGGCATGGCCTTGCCGTTTTATTTGGTTTTTTGATCCATTCCTGGAATGTAAATTAAGGCAGAGGAAAAACATATGGGGCCAAATCCTGCCGCTCGATAGGCGGGCACCCGGCCCGCTGGCTCCGACATCAAGGGGAGCTGCACCCGCAGCGGGGCCGGCTCTGGCGGAGGCTGCACGGGGTGGGGAGCAGGGCTGGGGCTGGGGACACGGGGGGAGTTTTGCCCCAGGGAGACCCCCCCCCAAGACCAGGCTCCCCGGTGTTCAGCAGCACAGGAGGGGACATCTTCTGCAGGGGGCTCACGTAACTGCCATCAGCTCGCCACTGACCTCAGCTTTTCCCATTTTCCAGGGCATCTCCCACCCCACGAGGGCCCTTCCCTTGTACCAGAGGGGCCAGCTGTATTTCAGGTTAAGCGGGGAAGGAATCAGGGCAGTGACCTGCGTCAAACTCAGAGAAGTGACACCCGGCCTGGGGGAAAAATCTTCTTCTCCACTGGCCCCATTTGCTTTCTGAGCCTCTTGGGCTCCGAGCGATGGCCTCCTCTCCCTGGGAATTGTCTGCTGGATTTGTGCATGGAGAAGCAAGCTTTTGGGATGGGCTTCCACAGCTGGTCTGATACATAGCTCAGGAAAACTCTGGGCGGCTCTGCCGGGCCCCCGGCTGTGCAGAGCGGAGCTGAAGCATTGGGATGCATTTATGCGGAGTGTCTCCTCCAGTTAGCGTGACTTAAGCATCCCTAAGACTCGATACCGGAGCTGGTAGTTGTCAGGGAGAGCAGCCCTGCGAGCTGTACACCTTCAGCATCCTCCAGAGCATGTTTGAGAAGCTGACACTAGATAAATAATACTGGATTAAGATGCGGGGGAAATGCTGTTCTCAGGTACTGGAGCATGGTGCTCAGCAATCACCTGGCATTTCTCCTGGAGTTTCCGTAATGTCTGCAATCTCATCATCCCAAAGCCAGGGTATATTAATGCTTAGAATGAGAAAATCTTTTTTTTTTTTTTTTCCTCCAGATGGTGCACGGGAGCCCCACACTGCTCCCCAGTGTCCCAGACCAGGGCGTTGGCACCCCAGAAGAGGGGAGAGCAGCGTTGGGACTGGGGTGGGTTATCACCGAGGATGTGGCGCTTCCAGTCCCAGGGTGCGGTGTGCTGCTCGCTGCTGGTAGCTCCACACGGTAATTAACACACCACTAATAGGATTTACAGGGGCTGGAGCCAAGGTGCAGCGGCTGCAACAGGAGAAGGGACGGAGGGCTTTGCTGATTTTCCCGACTGCTGACTGCCACGGGCGCTGTCTGCTCTCTTTCACAAAAACCAGCCACCCCGTAGCCTTTATGCCTTCCCTTTCCAAGTATCCCCATTTCTGTGCTGTTCAGCACACCTAGCAGGGTTGCAGGGAGCTGCTCCTCCAGCGGCTGCTCTCACTCCCCCGGGGCTTCAGTTCCTCCTGCTCTTCTCCACGTTGGATCTGGTCTAACGCCTGAAAGGCACCAAGAGCCTCCCCCACCGACCTCCTGCCGCTGGCTGTCTGCAGAGCCCCAGGCTTCCCAAACCAGCCTAATCCTGCACGCCGGGGTGCAGTGGTGCTGTGCACAGGGAGCTGGAGGAGCACGCGTTCCTGCGCGGGTCAGGGCCCCGAATTGTGCTAAATTTGGCTCCCATCTGTGAGAACTCTCCATTAAACCCTGAACCGTTTTGGCCACCTGCCTAACCAGCTCCAGGTTGGGTTTGGTGTTTTGTTGCTCTATATTTTTTTAACAGAAAAGGCCTTTCGGTCACATTATTCAAATATGGGATTAAAATGTAACTCCCTGAATTCAAAGGTTACAGCCAGCCACGGTTCCCTCACGTCCTTCTGGTCTGCCCCAGCAGCCGAGCAAAGTCTCTCTGCAGACCCACTTTAAATTATTCCAGAGGATGGATTACTGCTTCTTTTGTGTCCTGCAAACTTAAGAGGGGGAGGGACGTTTTTTTTAAAATTTATTTTCATGGATTAATCATCGTAAGGGGAGCATAAAGGGTAAGTCATAATAATGTGGGTTTGAATTAAACTTCTAAACTTCAAGCCCCTAAGCCTAATAAGATTAGAGCGTGCATACCTCAATGCCACATTAAAAGGTCGCGTCCGCTGCCCGCGCCCTTCGGCAGCGCGCTCGGTGCCGTCCTGCTCCAGCCTCCGGTGGCGTTGTATTAAACTGGATGCTAATGAAACTTGCAGGGGACGTTTATATTAATTCCAGAGGAGGAACTGCGAGGCACACCTCAGAGCAGGACCCGAGCCCTGCGCCTTCCCTTTACGCAGGGCTGTTCATAGCTTTTTGCTATTATCAGTGGGTTTCTGCTGCCAGGAGCGCAGCCTAATGCCGGAGGGACTCGCTAGGAGGCAGAAAAGCCCATCTGGGGGAAATCCTTTGCAGCACAGAGTTGGTGCTCCAGCTCAGGGTTAGGCCAAGCCTGTGGCCATGAGGTCAAGGGGCTTTGTTCGTGGTCCAGCTCCCTCATTCTCCGATTCTTTCGGGTGGCTTTGCCACCCGGCTGGGTGGATGGAGACAGGACTGCTGTGCCCAAACATCTTCCCTTCATCCCACGTTGACTCTGTGTCTTTAGATATAAAGTTTTGCCACTTCTATCAGAGAAAGCTGGGGAGGAAGGTGAAGAAAGACTTGGTTTTATTGTCTGGGAGATGGAAAGGAACAGGCTCTGTGTTTTGGCTATCAGAGGTAGGAGATTTAAACCCCGTTAGCATTCCCGGCTGCCGCCAGCATCCATCCAGGTGAGCGCAGATCCCATGGGGCTGGTTAATCTCTGGGACTTTCCCCTCCAGCCCACAAAAAGTGTATTTCATTTAACCCGTATTCAGAGGTACCACCGGAGTTTATGCACTGTGGTTTCTCTTCCTGTCAAACAGACTAAGGAGATTACCACGCTGCAAATGTGATATAAAAGATTTCTTTTAAAGTCACTGATAGATCTCAATAAATAATGAGCTCGGTGTCTGAGGCTGCTTCACAGAGATATTAGACTATAAAAAAATTTAAATGGCTGTTACTTAAAGTAAAATAAATAAATAAATAAACTGTAGTGTATTGCATAAAAACAATACCGGTGGGAGAAAATGTGAAGTTCTGTCTACAGCAAGAAGAAACATTTCAAATTGCTATCTATTCATACCTGAATACATAATGGTTTTGAGCTGCAAGTTTACATACATTTGCAGAAAGAAGACTGTATTGAAAGGGAGAGCCAAGAATTTGTGTCTCATTTCCAGGAGACAAAAAGAAGGCTGCAAAAATGTTTTTATGCACAGCCTGTGACTTGCCAATGGGCCCAATATAAAAAGATGAAACCCAGCTATTCTTGTTATGAGAGTCATGCAAACACAGTGAGTACAAAAGGGGCATTTTAACCAGTGCATGGCGAGAGCTGGATTCTTTCTTGGAGAAAATTACAAATGTGGAAGGTAAAGCTGCAAAGCGAGCGGCTGCAAAGCGGTTATGTGGCCAGAGACTAATTCTTAAGCAAACATAACCCCATATGATTGCTCCTTTGCACCTCTCCCTTCCTTGCCTGGCTTTCCTTGAGTCCCCATCCCTGGTTTGGGTGCTTGCATCCTCCCAGAGCATCCTCCTGGAGCCAAACAGAGCTGGGCAGGGCAAGGGGCAGCGCCGGGAGCAGACACAGCACCCCGGGGGTCCCAGCCTGGTCCTGGCACCGGCCATGGCACCCGAGCCCTGCAAGCAACCTCCAGGGCCTGGCAGACGAGCAGCAGCCACCTTCCCCTTCCTTTGCTGCCAAGCATGGTTCCCGACAAAAATCACAACCTCCATGGGGGAAACCTGCTGTATTTATGGCTGGGAGCAGCCCATGAAAGGTTTTTCCTCTCCTGACAAACCTGCAAACCCCCCAGCACCGGGAGAGACTCGGGGGTGGGCAGCGAGGCTGAGCTGGTGGGCCCTCGGGTTGGGGCCAATTTGGGATCAGAAGGCAGAGCTGGACAGGCTTTGGGGAGGCGGAGAACACAGCATGCAGCCTTAACGGGGAATAGCCCAGCACCCAGGCTGTTTGCCCGGCGGCAGGGAGCGGCGCTGAGCAGGTGCCTTGCACCCTTGGGTGATGCCGCACACCCGAGCTGCAGTGGTGCTGAGCTGCTGATGGGGTGCTGGGGACCCCCAGACTGCAGTCCCACACCTTGGGCACCCCTGCACAGCCTCCAGGCACGGGGTGAGGAAGAGGAGGGGGCTTCAGGGATGCAGCAGAGTTCGGGAACACGGCTGGTGTGGAGGAGGACTGGAAAATCCTGCAGGGAGCGTGCAAGGGGCAAAGGGGCCGCAGGGGTGTGCTTGCAGGGTCAGTTCCAAGCAATCTGGGGTTTGCAAAACCACGCTGGTTGCCCAGATAATCAATATCTTCCTTCCTTTTAATGTACAGGAAATGTGGCTTTCTTTTTTTTTTTTTTTTTCGTCATTTCATTTTCACTTTTTCTTTTAGAGGGTGCATGCGTTGCATATCCATTTTAACCCAGGCTGCCCCGGGGGATTTATAGCCTCTATCCAGTTTTATTGTTGATACAGATCTTTATCTGCCCTGGGCTTATAACTGACATTTAAATTACACTGCAAACAGTGAATCAATATTTATGGATTACTGGTCCAATACATTCGCCAAACGAGTTGTTATGGGATTCCGTCTCCCAGCAAACAGGACAATGAGGTCAAGGTCAAGGCTTTGTCTAATGAGAAATAGGCACAGACAGGAGCTGCCAGCCCAATATTGACTGCCTAATAGGAATGCATTTATGTTAGTCATTTAGCCGAATGTATTGAGCTCTTTGTTAATTTTCTCATTCTTGTCATTTTCCCGCTGATAATTGTTCATAATTTAAAGCCCCGAGCCCGGAGTGTTTCCCCCTGCCCGTAGCAACCCCGAGCACCCGGGCGAAGGAGCCGGAGAGCAGCTCTGGGGAGCACTTGCATGGAAGTGCACGCTCACGCTCACATGCACACGCGCGTGCACGCTGCTCTCGCACACACGCTGGGCAGATTTGTGCTCTTCTTGGTTTTCCAGCCCTGTTTTTGGTGCCCCGGGCTGGCTGGCAGGAGGCGAGGAGCCACGCTCATTCCTCCTGCTGCAAACGGCTTCTGGGGTTTGGCCTGAGCACCCTCGGATGGAGCCTGCGTGCTTTTCATTAGCCGAAATCAGGAGTCAAGCTGGCAAGAAAGAATGTGGCTTTTTTTTCTTTTCTTTTTTTTTTTTTTGGCCCTGTTTTTGTATAATTCTGGTGCACATTATGCGTAGGTATCTGTTGTCTTAAAGCAGGATTAGCGCCGTGGCTGCTTGCTGGCTATTTGCACTCCTGCGCCACTTAGCATTTTATAAACATCGATTTATTATGTTTCATGTGGCAATTGGAAAATAGACGGGGGGGAAGAGAGTATTTCTTTGACGAGAAGGCTAACATTTATTAAAACTCAGCTTCTGCTTTTGAAAAGCAGGAAGGCACTGCCAGCTGAGCGCAAAAACAAGGTCAGCTGCATGCTCGATTTTCCCACGCAGCTCCTCTGGACGCGTGCACGAGTAGGTGAGGGCCCAAGGTCATGGGGCAGGAGGAAAACCAGCAGCTCCCTGCCTCTGCACGCCACGGGGCTCGTCCTTGTAGCCTCCATGAGGCTTGTCCCTGCAGCCTCCATTCTGCCTGTCCCTGCAGCCTCCATGGTGCACACAGCGGGGGCCATGGCTGCAGCGGGGGGCACAAGGCTGAGGCTGGAGAGCAGCCCCCCAAGGCATAAAATCAGCATAAAGTGGCACAGGGCAGCGCTCCCCCCTCCCAGACCCCCAGCTCTGCCCCAGCCCCTCTTTTGGGGCTGTGCCGCCCCCGAGCAGGAGCACGGCTGGGAGGGGGCGGCCGGCGGGGCGAGATGGGGAGGGGGGGCTCTGGGGTTTGTGACACTGCTTTTAAAAGCTGTGTTTATCCCCCTTGTTAAACGCCAGATGAAAAGTTTAAGGCCTAAATTAGTTTTGTCCTCTTCCATTCGTTTATTTACATTATAATAATCCAGCGTCTGCGAATTGTGTCAATTATTCTTTCCTCTTGGCAAGCCAAGAATTCTTTGTTCCTCGCTAGTTTACAAAAGTGAAATATAGGTGAGGTTTAGGACCTTTTAATCCTCCTATGTAATTACTGTTCCCTGCAGACACCGCAGCATTTTACAATCGCTGCGTGTAGCTGCTGGGCCCAGATTAGACACACAAAGTCCCTTCACTTCATCAAAGGTTTCCTTATCTGCCCAAGACAGCGAAACAACAAACGATCCACAAATCTCAGCGGACCCAGTGTTTATTTGACCACCGCTGAAATAAATAAATTTGCTTTAGACAAACACGCAAGGGCCTGGAAATTTCCCTGAGAACGCGGGGCTTGGCAGGCGTCTGGGTGGGAATTTTCAAGAGCATCAAGGGCCGGGGACTACAGTGGGGCTTTTGAAGTGCTTTTTCCACATTTTACGAGCCCAAATGAGGATGAAACTAAAATGACATGAAGAAATAATCCTTCATTCAGCCCTGAAAGGATTATTCTAATTACTTTGATTATTAAAGATCAGACAGATTTTTTTCAGCGTATGAGCATAAGTAAACCAACCCAGAAATACAAATCCTCGCTGGGAATTGAAGAACGTCTTAAGTAAACAGAGGGAACAAATGGGTTGTGTGACAGATATACAGGGCTTCTGTCTGCAGCGCAATCAGCCGGCCCTGCCACTGCCGTGCCGGGGGCCCGGCTTTTGTGCCCGCCTGAATAGGGGCTAAATATCCCTTGAAATCAGAACTCTTTGGCTTCGCGAGTGGAGGGGCCGCAGTCTTGCTCTTTTCAGATGCAAATGCAAGTGGTTTTCTTCTTTATCTCGCTAGTAAGATGGTGGTGTCAAGCTGGGCCTAGATGAATAAAACGGAGAATTTATGCTTTATTGAGATCTATTTTTCTCCCTAAGCCTCATTCCCCGCTCCCTGCCTGTGCCGGGGAGGGGGAGCACAGATGGTCCCTCCTGACCCGCTATTTATCATCCCGGCAAAAGCTTACTCAGTGTAATGCTGCGCAGCAATTCATTTAAGGACTCTGTTTGTTTCTGCTGATGAGGACTGTTAATTTGCACAGCAGTCTCATTAGGCCTAAACCACCAATTAATTTCTTTTGTTCTCATTAAATGCCTGATTCCGAAACATTTCGGAGCCGACAAGGGGCGGCCGGGCACCGCCACGCAGCCACCCCGGCGGAGCTGCTCGGGGTGCCTGTACCCACCTTGCCCGGCCCCCGATGGGCACCCCGGCACTATGAGCACCCCAACACCTGCTGAGCACCTCGAAACCTGCTGGGCACCCCGGCACTGAGGGCACCCCGCTGCCTACCAGGCACCCCGGGCACCCTACCACCTGCCCAGCACCGTGGCACTGTGGGCACCCCAACACCCAGCACCTGCTGAGCACCCCAGCACCTCCGGACACCCCAGCACCTCCGGGCACCCCACCTCAACCCAGCAGCGAGCCATGGAAGCCAGCCCATGGGCCTGAGCCGAGCGTTTCGGCAGGCATTTCACCACGCTGAAAACAAGGGACTGGTGTCTGCGCACCATTATGGTTTCATCTGATTATGGGTGCGTTCAGGCCAAGAATATCTTGTGGCTTGTGTTTTCCAGCTTGGTCACACAATTTGCAGCCGCATTGAAGAGTCCTTGACTGTCTCTTAGCAATTTAATGCCAGAAAGTGTCGGCTTTTGTCTGACGGTGATGCTAGGGCAACTACTTAGCCTCGTTTGACATTCCTGCAGTTCAAGCTTTCTTTGGAGAATAAAACACCCAAGGTGAGGTTACAAAATGGCTCGCCTTTTACCAAAAAACATAAAAAATAAAATAAAAAATCCCACAGGGAGGAGATAACCTCTCTAAAGCAGCCTCGCGTCAAACCCTGCTGCAAACCAGCCGCTTTCAGGAATAATGGGCTCGGTCTCCAAGTATTGCTGGAATCCATTTTCACATGGCCGTGGACGCGCATTCAGGCCCTGCTGCTCCTTTCACGCCACTGCTCTGGGAGGGAGCAAGGGGGACGCCGGCCCCGTCCCAGCACCATTGGTGCGGTGCTGGGGCTGCGAGCACACAAGGCTGAGCCGTGCACAGCAGCGCGCTCGCATTTTTCCTTCCCCTTCTTCCTCCCAGCAGCGGTGATGCTGCGCTTCGCTGCATAAATATTTTCTTTCCTTTGCTGTGCACACTTTTGTTCTTTTCCCAGCAGTTAGAAGAGCTGGTGCGCAGAGATAAAATGCGAGCGGGGAGAACACAGCCCTCGTCTGTCAGCTCGGGAGCCCAACAGATTGCCCTTTGTCTCGCCTTGGGCGCAAACACTGGTTTGTCCGTCGGTCTCAGTGACACATCTGGTTTTTTAGATGCTGCTGGTTACTCCGCGGTGGTGGACAGGGGACGGCTACGCCAACAGCTCGGTACCTTTAGACCCCGTTAGCCGGGGCATTGCCTATCAGAGACCTCCGTGCCGGGGACATTGTGCAAGAGCTGTGATGTCCCTTTCAAAGCCATGGTGGGTGAGGCTCGGGTGTGGGGGCTACTGGCACCATCCATCCCTTGGAGACTTCCCTTCCCGGGGAAGCTGGAAGAGGTCCCCTGTTTGCGATGGCTTCCCACGCCCTGGCTTCTGGTGCTTTCTTTTTTCTTTTTTTTTTTTTTTGGTGCTTTTCCAAATCTTCTCCCAAAAAAGCCATCCCTGCTCCATGCAAACCCAGGAGCACCTGGTGTGGCATCCTCTGCCCCAGTCCCTGACTCAGCCATCAGGAGCTGCGGGTGAGCGCTGCGCCCCGGGGGTGCTGGTGCCGTCACAGCAGCAAGAGAGACACCCCGGGTGAGCTCCCCCTTTGCCAAACAGCAAGCACGTTTTCATCAGGTTCACGTCAAAGGGCACATATTTATTTATTTTTAATGAATTTGGGGAAGCCTAGAGAAACAAGTCCCAGTGAGGCACACATGGGCCAGGTGAGTCCCTCGGAGCTGTGCATCCCCCAAAGCACGTGCCTGGCCCAGCCCAATTAACCTTCTTAACATAAGGCTGTCCTCAGGTGGCTAGCCATTAGCAGTCAATTAAGAAGAGCTGTGCCTAGGTATAATTACCACCAGACTGGGCTGCAGGAAGGTGATGTCCCTGGAAGAGAATGTGGTCATAGCCCTGGCCTCCTGCCGAGGCAGGTTGGGTGACGGTTCAAACGCCATCGGTGCTCTTAAATAACAATTGTTCATTGTGCTTGCTGGGCTGGCTGGGATTTATGGGGTCACCATGGCCTGGTGGCATGAACAAACATCTGCTGAGGAGCACGCGGTGAGTCCGGCAGTGCCAGGACAGAGCTCAGCACCCTCTGGCCCCAGCACCCATCCTGTGCGGTGGGTGCCGATGAAACCCTGCGGGGGAACAGCCGGCCCCGGGGGCTGCCCACGCTCACCCCTGGGTGCTCTTCTGGTGGAAAGCAGTCGGTAAGGCGTGCAGTGGGGATGCCTTACAGGCATTAAGGGCGATTTGCATTCATCTCTATTACCTGCAGGAAGGGCACAATGATCCTTGAAAAGGGCCCGTGTTGGGCCGCACCGGCGCTCCTTCCCTGCGCTTCCTGCGGCTAATGAAGACAGATGGATGTTATCGGGTGAATGTTATCGCAGCGTGGCAGAGAAATTCCCCCTCCCCGGGCCCTGGCTGGGTGCTCGGAGGTCAGGCAGTAACCCCTTTGCCTGTTGCGCTGCTCTCGCTGCTGCGCCGGGTGTCCCTGCGAGGGTGTCGGTGGTGCCCTGAGAGATCCAGGGGCTGGCTGCTCTCCGTGCTGTGCACGGGGCTTGTCCTTTATTCCCTGTGAGCTGCTCTTTTGGTCCCACTGCTGGCTTTGCTGTAAGCTCTTACGAGTCACCGCTGCAAGTGTCTGCAGGTGTAGGAGAGCAACTTGGTCCTTGCCTAGAGGACAGCAGCCCAGGGCTGCTCTCAGACAGCACCGGGAGCTGGGGAAGGGGCCGGGGAACCCAAACTAAAGGAATAGTGGAGGCCAGCAGAGCAAGGCTGAGAAGAGCTGTTTGGAGCAGGATGTCGTGGTGATGTATTCCTGCTTTGCGGTGAGGGGGAAGCGAGGCCTGGGAGCGGTGGTTGGTGACGAAAGAGCTCCTGCACCCACCGCAGCTCGCACGGACGTTGGGCACTTGCTAAATGCGGGTGTTTGGAAATCAGCGGCTCTGGTTAAGCTGCTCCAAGGAGTTTTAAAACATCTGGTCAAGGAGAGTGGTTGGGCCGTTAATGTTGATTTTCAATAAGTCTTTGAACACCGGGGTGGTTCCAGAGGGCTGGGAGAAAGCTAATGTTGTGCTGGTATTTTAAAAGGGCAAACAAGATGACCCAGGTAATTACAGGCCTGTCAGCCTGACATCGATCCCGGGAAAAATAATGGAGCAGCTGATACGGGACTCAATTAATAGAGAATCAGAAGAGGACAGTGCAATTAATGCCAATCAGCGTGGATTTATGGGAAACAGCCCCTGTCAAGCTCTTGTGATATCTCTTTGATGAGATTACGAGTTTGGTGACTAATCATAAATGTCGAGGCAACGTGTTCCTCAATGTCACCCCACGCGAGGGCGCAGAGCAGTGCAAAGCCCAGTGGCAAGTGGAGGGGCTGCTGCAGGGCTGCTCCCCCAGGGAACGCCGGGGTTTCCAGCGGGACCCCCACTTGTGGGTGCTGGGGACGTGGGACGTGGCCACCAGGGACCTGGAGGATCGACGGGCATCGCTCCTGGCGTCGGCGGGTGACACGCAGGATGAAGGGGATAGCACATGGGGAGGGAAGGGGTGGGCGAGTCTCAGTGCAGACCGTGTGCATTTCCACCAAAAAAATGGAAAAGCAAACCCTGCCTGCAGGACCAGAGGCAGGTCAGGGGGATCGGGACCAGGGCAGGTCAAAGCACCTCTCCGGGAGGCTGGCCTGTTTGAACAGCACGGCTGGGCTGCTGAGCGTAGTGCCCAGCTAGGAGGAAGCAAGCACAGTGCTTTATTTAACCCTCCCATTAACCTTTGAAATCTCGTACAGTTTTTAATTTTAAAAATTGGGGAAAAAAAATGTAAATGCGAAGGCTAAATTTCATTTTTAAACTACCATGCTTAGAAACAAAACACACGAACATCTTCAAAAGAAAATCCCTATTTATGTTTTTATTTTCAGGCAGATGTGACCGGCTGGTTTTGTACCAGATCCCTGGGCTTTCTGATGCCCTTCCTGTCCTGGACCTGCAGCTGGGCTGCTCCTGGCACATGGCACAGGTAGGGGCTTGGAAATGTGGATTTGGGGTCTGTGGGGCTGGGCTGCTCCAGGCTCTGTGGCCGGGCCATGAGCGCGGGGCCCCTGGTGCTCGACACGTTTGTCCCCGCAGATCACCCTCACCAGCTCCCGACACGCACTTCTGGGGAACCTTTTATTTAAAGTATTAGGCAGGTTATAAAAACGTCACCGATGATTTGCTCGTGTTTTCTAAACTGTCGTTAAAAATTTACAGTCAGGACAAAATGCAAAGGATGGAGGGGGGGGAGAAATCCTCGTGTTTTAAGCTGAGCCTCTCCATAAATGAAAGAGATTTGCTTTTGAGGGTGGTCCGCAGAGCTGCGTGCCAAAATTGTGTGTGCTCAAAGAGAGAGGATCATGAGGTTAAGTGTTGGGAAAGGGGAGGAGAAAAGTAACTGATTTCAGAGAGCAGCAGGCAAAGCAGGGAGAGGTCCTTGCACCGGCCCGGGCACCCACGGGGTCCCTGGGGCAGGGCTGGGATAATCCCGGCCGCTAGCGTGCGGAGCCGTGCTCCTGTGCTGAGGAATTTTCTGGTTGCTTTCGGGGATTACTGAGACGCTGGGGGCTGCAGGGAAGAGCTGCAAAGGGAGAAATGGCGTAAACTTGTGGAGCAGCACCGGGGCCTCTCCCACCCGAATTTTGCGCCGGGACTCAGCAGGGGCGCAGCAGGATGGGTGAAGACCCGCACAGATGAAGCGGTCCCCGTTCCTGCTGCGGGAAGCGTGTGCTGCCTTGGGCTGCTCTTGCATTCGCTCCCCGCCCTCAGAAAGCAGCAGGCAGGGTTTTACGGCTCACGAGAGCTCCTGAGCGGTTTATTAGCTGGGATGATTGCTTTTCTGTTCAGATGGCTCCTGTTCCCTGCAAGTTATTTATCACGAGAATGCGAAATCTCCCTGTGGCTGGGTGGAGGGGTGTGGGCAGCCCCTCGGTGCTGGCAGCGAGGTGCTCGGGGAGCGGGGGGGAGCAGCGACCTCCAGCCCAGGGCAGCACAGCCAAACCTGGGATAGCCGAGGAAGAAGCTCAGAAGGAGCCCCAGGGCCCCCAGGCCTGCAGAAGCAGCGGGCAGGGAGTGTCCGTGAGCCTGAGCCTCGCTGCTGGCAGCCTGGGGGGGGGGGGGGGGGGGGGGGGGGGGTCAGATTTGGGAAAGGCAGCTCTCCCCCCAGCTCCGGGTGAGCTCGGTGGGTGCTGGCAGCGTGAGCAGGGCCCAGCTGCTGGGCGAGGGCCGGCTGCCCCTCCTGCAGGTGCAGAGGCAATAATTCCCTGTTATTGACTGCACCTCCAAACCCCAGATTTGCTATTTTCTGCCTCTTTCATGTACCGCGGAGGACAGCCGCCCTCCCACTGTGGCATGAGCCAGGCCGGGAGATGCCGGCGTGCTCCGTGTACCTGTCCGGGCGGGGATTTTGCATTTTGTGCTTTGCCCTTTCTGGCTCCCGCTGCTCCCCCAGGGCCAGGCAGGGGCTCACAGCCCCACTGCCAGTGCCTCGGTGGAGAGCCACCTGCTCCGTGCCTTGAGGAAGATGGACTCAGCCCTGCCTGGAAGTTTTGCGCCTTTTCATGGGTTTTTAATAGCCAAACCATCACGGAAACGTAACGTATGTATTTAGTGGCATCAGTGGAAGACGCCGTCCCTTTCATGAGCTTGGGTAGCCAACACAAGACCTGCTTTCCGTCCCTGTGCTCCTGAGCCATGCTCCTCACCCACCCTGATGGGAGGCTGAAGCCTCACAAGGACGAGCAGCCTCCCGTGGAGGCCAGACCCACTGCACACACCCGCTGTGGGGCAGCCCATGGCCAGCTCGGTCCTTGCTGGGCACCAGAGGTGGAGGCACGAGCCCCTTCCAAGGACGCGTCCCCACCGTGCTCTGCCTGGAGTAATGAGCATCCATAAACACCGCATCTGTCAGCGGGCTGGAGCCCGCTGCCTCCCCCAGATAGGCTGCACAGGGGGATAATATATTTATCTGCGAGTAAGGTATAAGGCCACGAGTCCAAAGCCACAAATCCTCACAAGTGAGTATTAATGGATTATGCCTCTGCAATCCGTTGCATGTTCTAGTTACACAACAGAAATTGGGATAATAAAACAGCTCTTAGTGTCAAAATGTAATTAAACTGCTTCAATATGCCTTGAGAACAGCACAGCTGCTCTGCGCCGCCATAAAGCATTGGGAAACTGCGGGGCCATTTGCTTGGGTGCCTCGATGAGAGCTCCTGGACCCGGCGGGGGCTGGCTGGGGGATCAGAGCGGCCGTGGCTGGGGCTCCAAGCGCCTCGTGGGGATGCTGTGGGTCTGTGCCCACCCCACGAGGAGCAGATGGGGGGCGGGCTGAGCCCCCAGGGGGCCGGGGGATGTGATGCGGGGACCCTCAGCAGCCCTGCTCCCGCAGCAGGGGTCTGGTCCCCGGTGCGAGCAAGGCTGGGGGGGTGCAGGGGGAAAGGTGAGCACGAAGTGAGCAAGGCCTTTCAGTGTCCTCCCGTTTAGTGCCTCTAATGGCTAAATGAACCATTAATTAACCTCTCAGCAGAAGCTATCAGACCTGCACACACTAAATACCAATTATCAGCCGGGCGCGGTGGTTATCCTCATCAGCCTCGTTAGCGTCCCAGGTGTGCCGGTGCCCCCCCACCATGCCCCCAGCCCCGTGGTGCTGAGGCGTGGGAGCAGCGTGGCTGAGCCCGGCCCACCGGGGTGGCCACACCGGGTGCTGTACCGGTGTTTTTGGCACGGATTTTGGCACTGGCTGCATCTCTTTCAGGTGCGTGCGTGCGTGCACGTGCACCCTGCCCGCCACCGGCGTTATCATCTCGCCCATCTCCCCCCCGCCGGGGGGAGCCGGGGGTCGGCTTTTATGTGTAACAATCCAAACTTTCATTGTAGCAAAACATCGGCTGGTCAAAATTAGACTAGTTAATTCCAGAGAATTGTTTCATCTCGGCTCAACGGTAATAATGAATCTTTTTTACAAGACGAGTTGGTGAGCAGCCAGCTTCCTCCGGGGCAATTCCTGTGTAGTGTTGATCCCGCTGGAATTTACCTTGGGAAAAAAAAAAAAGAAAAAGAAAAAGGTTTAAAACTACCAAATGCTACTATTCATAACACCGTGTTGTTTAGCTCAGCCATTTACTGACAGCGTGCAGATGGGGCCAAGTCTTTTACAAAAAATGCTCACACAACACTTTTTTCCTAAGCCAGCCGCAGCCTAGAAGCACATGAGGTGCACACGAGTGAGTTGTTATCCTCTGGGAGGCCAAGGAGCGCGATGGGCGCTCTCAGGACGCAGCTCTGCCTTCAAAAATTAATATGGTCCTGGCCTCTGCCTCAAAGATAAAAAGGGTCCCTGCTCGAGTGCTTGGTGTTGAACGTGTGAGCTTCTCCTGTGCCTGCTGATCGTGGCTTCAGCCCCCAAAATCCGCTGAGGTGGTGGGCATGGGCATGGGGCTGGGCTTGCTGGGTGCCTGGACACAGCCAGCACAGGGAAGCCAAGCCCTGGGCAAGCCCCCCCAGGGGAGGCCCCCCCCCCCGCCCTGGGAATCCTGGTGTGCCAATGGCTTTTTCAGTGGGCCAAAGCCCTGCAGGGTTTTTGTTGTGGTGGTTTGCTTTCTTTATTTTTTTTCCCCTTTATTTATTTTTTTTTTAAAGAGGGATTAAGCCAAATTAGTTTTTATCTGTTTCTGCAGTTTTCCATCGGGATTCAGTGAAGCACCATTGCCTGAGAACAGAAAAACGATAAACATCTAAACGCAGACACTCTGAGTACTGTTTTATCTATGCCATTTGAAGTGATGACACCCTTCAACCAGATAAACAAAGCAACGAGGAGGGGCATGTTGTTAGATGGAGTGTGTAACGAACAGAATACTCCCTGCCACATTACAGACAATGGTAATGCACAATCATTCATTATAACTCAATTACAGTAATTAAAACTGGTGGGATGCAGAGGCAGAACAGACGAAGGGAGTAGTGCCAACAGAATTTACACTCCGTGTCATCAGCTAGCGATAACAACAGCTGATGGTGTCCCAGAGCCTCCTCCTGCCATCTGTTCGGAGAGCCGCCACCGAGGGATGGCACGAGGTGCCGCAGCAGCGCACGGGGGGGTGCAGGGGGTGGGACGGGGCTCTCGGCCCTGCCCGGCACCGCGTGCGCGACGCACGGCGCCCGACGGCTGCAGGCGCAACGCGTGCTCGCTGCGGGCACCCCGCTGTGTCCCCGGAGCCTCAGATGTGGTTGTGGGGTGAATGAAGGGGGCACCCCATAACCTGAGGTGCGGAGGGGGTGGCTGCCCTCCTAGGGAGCCCAGCCTGAGAGTGGCTTCTTGGTGTCCGGGGTGGGCACGGTGTGGCGCGGCACGGCGCGGTTTGGCACAGTTCATCGCAGCACGGGGTGGCACAGCGCAGCACGGCTTCCCTACACCAACACCGATGCCCAGTGCTGCCCTGTAGGGACCAGAGACACAGCATGGGAAAAGGCACATGGCCAAAAGTCTCCTTGGGGACAGAGTTCCCATGGGGTGGCACAAGAGCCACGACCAGCGAGGTTTCAGCCCGCTCCAGCAGCCCGGAGCTGGGGGGTGCGTCTGGGCGACAGTGTGGGCTGCCACCCACCCCAGTTATTTTCTTTATTATATTTTTCGAGGCAAGCTAACAACCTCTGCCCCAGCGCCAGGACCTGAGCACTGTAATTTGCTAATTATCGGTTACTCAAAGTGTAATTTCACCTGATGGCCGCCCCGGAAAACCAGGCTGGGGAGGAGGAGCGGTGCGGGCGCGACGCGTGGGCTACCTCCAGAGGGTAGCGGCTCGGTTCAGCAGCTGCCGGGACCAAACACCCCATGTGCCTCCTGCGTGGGAGCCCATCCTTGCACGAGAGTGCTGCTACGGTGCTCACAGAAGGCAGACGTTGACAAAAAAGCAGGTAACACAACCCATTGGCTGCTGCGTGCTGGGGACGGATGCAGCGCACCCGCAGCACGGCGTGGGCAGCTCCAGGTGCCCCACTGCGATGCCCATGGGATCCAGGAGCCTGACACCCGAGGTTTGCACAAGGGTCACAGCAGCCTCGGCCACTGAAAGCATTAAACGCCAACAACAAAAAAAAGGCCTTAAGAATGTATAATAATAATAAAAAAAAGTGTGCAGGGCTCGGAATACTTCGACTTCAAAGTCCACACATTCGGCGCCTGGCTGATAACGTAAATGGAAATCGGAGAGACTGTGCCTGGCTTCAACACCTTCTCCGTCAGCACTTCTGGAAAGGTTGCAGTCAAACCAAATTAACTGCAAAGGGCAACAGTTTGCTGGGAACTGCTGAGAGCCGCTCAGTCGCCCAAAGGGGCAGCACCGGGTGCCCCCAGGCTGGGGCAAACCCTTCCAGTGCCGTGCGCTGGGCTCTCCAAAACCTGACAACAAAGGAGTTCTTGCAATTTTTATCTTTTAATGGTCCCCTGTGCAAGCCCCTGATTCCATCCAGCTTAAAATCAGCTTTAAATGCACTCATAACCATTTACCGCCGTACATTATCGGAAGCCCGAGCAGTTAGAGTGCTGCTCCTGCTTTTTATTTCTCCCTCGCAGCAGGCTCTGTCATGTTCAATACATCACGGGGCAGAGCCCTGCAGGACGGTGCGTGTGTCCTTGCTCAAGGAAAGCGCTTTGTCTGCCGGGGCACCCGGGCTGGCAGCAGAGGAATGCAGGACGTTGGCGTCGGGCAATTTCGGAGCACACAGGAGCCCCCGACCCCACACAGCAGCAGTGCCACGGTCCCCACGTGTCACCCAGGGAGAATCCCCATCAGGCTGCGGGTCCTCGCTGCGGGTTCCCGACGGCGAAAACAAAGCAGCAGGCGATGGCTTCAGGCTCGTTTTGAGAAGAAAAAAGCAAGGATGGGGTCGGGGTGAGCTTTGTGGTCCCCCGGAGAGGTGGGGACGCCCACACAGGAGGCAGCAGAGCCCCCACGCAGCATCCTTGGGGCACGGCGGCAACCGAAAGCATCCACAGCAGGAAAAAGAGGAGTCGAGCGCCGGGGCCGGAGTCCAGCCGCTCCCACGCAGCGCAGCTCGTGGTCCCAGCCCACTTCCACGGGCGGTCGCATCCCGCAGCACCCCGAGGCTGCCGAGAGGGGTAGGGCCCTCCTGGCAAGGGGGGGGGTTCTGCACCCTGGCCCCCCCATGCAGGAACAACAGCCTCTCACTGTGCTTGCTTGCGTTTATTACCAACTCAGTGCGGGTTTTCAGAGGTCAAATCGTTCACAGACACTTTGCCTCTATTTGAGCTTCATTACATTTACTTTTTATTCTTTTTTCTCCCCCTCTTTTTTTTTTTTTTTACAAAAAAAAACAAAACAAACAAAAAAAAAACAGTTGTAGTTATTAACAGCTGTACACGTTCTGCTACATCCTTTGGTGTGAAGTTGAGAAGTCTGACTCGGCCGCCCTCCACCACGCGCAGTTCCTCGCTGGCGGGGGGCTCGTGGGGGAAACGAAGCGTCGATTGCACGCGGCGAGCAGGCAGGAGGGGAGCCGGCAGTGCCCTTAGGGCAGGGGGCAGCTGCTATCGAGGTTTTCCAGAGCCACTGACCCTTTTCCCGAGGCTGCAGACCAGGGGATGCTCCCGGAGGCTGTACCGGGGCTGGGGGCACATCTGGGGGGACGCAGCTGCCCCTGCTGGGACCGTCCCCCGCTGGTGGAGCCCCACAGCATCACCGAGCCCGAGAGCGCACGGAGCTGGTGGGAAGGGGCTTTTTCAGTCCTTTTTCTCAGCCAAACCGCCCTTAGAGCCACCTTCCTTAAATGCAGTTTTAAAGAGCTTTTTTTCCACTGTTCCTTGCCGGGTAATTAGCGCACGAGATCAATCCCATCTCCTCCGGCTGGGCGCAGCGAGCACTAATGAGCCGCGCAGGGCAGGCACACTCTGCCTGGGACGTCTCCCTCCGTTTGGAACAGAAAAAAGGGCAAAAATCTCAGAAACGCCGTCCTGAAGGGGAAAAGATACATTCTGCACGAAATCTCCTTTCCACCCCAACTCCTCTCCCCCTAAAGCAGCCACGATGGCCGGAGGGAGGCGATGCTGGAGGCACATCCAAAGCTCACGGCCGGCCGCTGGCCGCTCTACGGCACCCACGGGCCACCCGTCCCCAACGGGCAGCTCTCACCTTGACCCTAAGTGGGCTTTGACCAGGCTAAAATCAAAAAATTAAAAAATAATCCATAAAAACGTAGTATAAAAATTCTCTTCCATATGCTACAATACAGGGTGAGCACTTCTGCTACACAAATACTTTTATTTCCCGTTATTTCTTTTTTTTTTCTTTTCTTTTTTTTTTTTTTTTTTTTACCCTTTAGTACAAAATGCTGAAATGCAGGCCTGTGCGGGGATGGGTTTTGCTTCATCGGAACCTATACACCAGAAGACACAAGACCATATAGCCACAGGACCCTACCAAAGCCAGCCCCTTCCCCCCACCACACACAAACCCTACTTGTTAGTAAACTTTGCTTTAAAAAACTGTATTTTAAAGGTTATCAATTCTAATTCTTTACTTTCATTTGAATACAAAACACATAAGTTGCTATTATCTTTCGTGGCTCCCTGAGCTGAATTTACTATGCTTTCTTTGAAATCACTCCTCATTGCTTATGTCCGAAGACCAAGAAGGGCTTGAGCAGATGATTCCCGGATCATGGGCTTCCCCTTTTCTTCAAACATACGAGCACAAAAATCCATATAAAAACGTGATTGTTTTGCTGATGTCCCGTCAGTAGCTGAGGATCCGACCGACTTCACCGCAGTCCGTACAGCGTCCGAACACGACTAACACACCGAACAACGCACGTGTACGACAGTAGGAACAACTTTCACCAGTGGACATCTTTGCTCAGTCTGGTTACACGCTGCATGTCCAGGTCGCGTCCCAAACGGACGCTTCGGGGGGGGAGGGGGTAAGGAAAAAAAAAAAAAAAATTGCCACCACCAAAACCATCAGTGGAATACAATTACAGCAGACGAAAAATACACACCTAGTGTACCGGGAGGGGTCCCCCACCCTTCCAATGCTATTTACTAGTCCGGTATTTACATTTTTCACAAGTCTTATGCAGGATGCACAAAAAAAAAAAAAAGTCACAATAAAAAATAAGTCCTGTATAGTGCCACCAAAGCGCAGACGGAAAGAACCAGAAAACCAAAAAAAAAAAAAAAAAAAAAAAAAAAGGAAAAAAGAGGAAAAAAAAAAAAACCCCTAAAACCAAACCAAAAAATTCGTTCAGGGCTTCAATGTGTGCCATATTTGCAGACCTCCAAATAAATCCGTGTGTAATCCCAGGCCGCCCGTCGGTGGCCGAGCCCCCGGCCGCTGCCTCCGTGCGCCGAGCCCTGCCACCGCCCGGCTGCAGCACGGCTCGCGGCGCCGCCAGCCCCGCTCCGCTCCGCGGCTAGTAGATGACCTCGTAGACCGTGGCCTTCTTGTCACCAGAGCCCGTTACGATGTACTTGTCATCCGCTGAAATGTCGCAACTTAAGACAGACGAGGATTCCTTGGACTGGAAGGAGCGGGGAATGGGGGAAAAAAACAAACAAACAAACAAACAAAAAAAAAGAAAATGGGTCAGCGTGGCGGCACTGAACCTGGAAGCCCCCAGGATGGTCCAGGTGCTGTCCACCCCCCGTGCCCTCCCCAAAAAGCATCCACGTACCTGGAAGATGCTCGCTCCGTAGGGCGTCCTCCAGGCGTTGAGCAGGTTGTCCTTCCCCGTGCTCACGAACCATTTACCTGCGGCCGGACAAGACGGCGTCAGCAGGGGCAAGCTGCCCACCCCGGCACCAAAGCCACCGGCCAGACCCGGGTGGCCGCCCCTCTCCCGGCCCCAACAGGTCACTCTTGGGAAAGGGAAGGTTTGGGAAACGTTGGAAAATGGGGAGTTTTTGGACGCCCACCCCAGCACCGCGTCACCTTCACACGCCGCCAGCCTGCGGCTCGCCCTCCCCGCGTCGTGGCAGCTCAGAACCACGACGAGGTGGAGCAGCAGGATTGCTCCACGGCAATAACCCCGCCGGCACCCTCACTGGGATGCATCCTGCTTGCGGCCTCCACGCTCAGCCCGCCCAGCACCAAAAACTCGTGCACAGCCCCAGCCCTCCCCGAGGCACCCACGGGAGCGCGGCGCCCGCTGCCCCGACTCACCGCAGTAGGCGAACTTGAGGGAGAGGACGCAGCTCTCGTGGAGGTGCAGCTGGTACTTGTCGGGCTTGGTGTGGTGCAGCACTTCCACGTTGCTGCTCTCCATGCCCACCGCCAGCCACTCGCCCGTGGGGCAGTACCCCAGCGAGAAGATCTGTGGGGGCAGACGGGTGCTCTCAGCGGGGTTTGCGTCTCTCCGGCTTTTGCAGGAGACGCCGGGGGGGGGGGGGGGGACAGCGCCAGGCGCGCCGTGCCGCAGCTCCCCCAGTTCCGCCCACCCCGCTCTGTTCTTTCTTTTCCTCTGGTTGATTTTAGCGCGGTTTTGCTCACAGAGCTGACAGCAAGGCCAGCGGTTCAGAAGAGAAACGGGCTGGAAGGGACGGAGCCCCGTCCTCCTAAATCATCACCTGCCCCAGAGCCGAACAGGGCTTGGCAAAGCCGGGAGCTGCAGGAAGGCAGCGGGGGCCCTGCTGCGGGTCTGGACGAGGCACCCAGCAGCATCCTGCGGGGACAGCGCTCCTGCCAGGGCCCTGATGTCTTTGGACAAAAAGTGTCTGTCCGGCATGTCCAGAACAGAAAGCCTCAGCGTGGACGGCAGCACGGCCACGTGAGCCGCGAGTCCTGGCTCCCAGGGTTCGGAGAAGCACAGATGCACATTCAGGGGTCTGGAGCCATGCAAAGCTCTGGGGGTGCCAGCCCCATGGGATGGACACGTTTGCTAAGGGGACGTGAGGTCCCAGTTTCTTTTTTTTTTTTGGAGAAGGGCTATGGGAGGGTCTCCAGGAGGACACAGGTTCCCGCGCCCTGCTCCCACTCCACACACTGGGCTCCTCCAGCCATCCTGCAAGGCCTGCCAGCATCCCGGTGCAAGCACTGCTTTCCTTATGGCAGCCCAGTCTTGCAGCAAATGAAAAAGCAAGAAAAAAGGGAATAAAATGAGAGCCAGGGTAGCCCTACAGCTCTCACTGCCTCGAACACTCCTGCATTACACCCAGGCACCAAGCGAGCCAGGGCTGTGCAGAGCATGTGCCCAGCAGGAAGAGCTTCCTTCCATCGCCATGGAGGCACCAGCCACTTCTGGGGCCATCCAGAGCAGGCAGGCCCAGTTCTCACGGATAGAAAACCCCTGCACGAGGGCTCCACGAGGCCAGGACCTTCCCCTCTGTAGCCCAAGGGCTCCCCGGCTCACCTGGGAGGTGAAGTCGTGCTGCTGGAGCTGCCGCCCTTCCCGCAGGTCCCAGGAGCGCACCGTGTTGTCCAGCCCCCCCGTCCACAACTTCGTACCGTCATGCGAGATGTCGATGCAGCTGGCACCGTCCGTGTGGCCTTGGAATTGCCTGGGAGGAAAAAAAAAATCACGCCTTGAAGGGGGAACCCATGGCTCAACCCACGGAGGTCGCTTCAAGGGAGCTGGGGAAGCTGCGGGATGCGGGTTTGCTCGCGGCGGGAGAGCATCGCCGTGCGCACCAACACCTGGGCTGCACCTCCAGGGCTGTCCCCGCACTGAACGCACTGGAAACCCACACAGGGAGCCCGTGGCAGGGTTTGGCTCACCTGACGAGCGTCTGGTTGTGCAGGTCCCACACGGCGATGTTGCCGTCGCTGCAGCAGGAGAAGCAGACTTTGGCGTCGGGGCTGATGGCCAGCGCGTAGCAGGCGGGGGCGGAGGAGGTGAGCTCGGCCTTGATGCGGGGCGTGGGGGAGGCCAGGTCCCAGATGGTGAGCGTGCTGGCCTCCCCGCCCACGATCAGCGTGCGGCCGTCGGGGAGCAGCTTGCAGGAGCGGATGTAGTTATCTCTGTTCTGGAGGAGGCAGAGGCGCGGAGCTGCTGTTAGCACGAGGGTGGGGGGACCACACGCCGCGCCGGCGGCACGGGGACGCAGGGGGACGCTCCCGGGGAGGACCCCCGGCCCCTTACCAGGCAGTCGAGCTGGGAGATGGGGCTCTTGCTGCCCGGCTGGCTGATGTCCCAGATCTTCACGCAGCCCTTGCCGCCGGTGTAGACGTGCCGGGTGGGGTTGCTGATGGTGACGGCGCACACCACCTCCCCGTGGCTCAGCGTGTTGATCTGCCGGGCGTGCCGCGGGATGCCGGGGCCGGCCAGGGCGTCGTGGGGAAAGGGGACCGGCTGCATCTGCCCGTCGGCGCTGACGTGGAACGAGTAGGCTCTGCAGAAAGGGGGGGGGGACACATGGGGGTCAGCCCCGGGGAACGGGCTTGCCGAAATGCAGCACGGCCTTTCTAGGGGCACCACCAAGTTGGGTGCCACCGGCACTTGACCCAGCCCAAGCGGCGCGCCGCGGTCCCCCCGCGGCGAAACCCCGCACCCAACCCCGCAGCAAACCCAGAGGTGCTTACGGCTTCCCGCCGGGGATGGACGCCAGGCTCGTGGGCAGGCCGGGGGCTCGCATGGGCGGGTGTGGATCGAAGCCGACCTGCCGAGAGACACGCGGTGAGGCGGGCACGAGCCGGGCACGGTGCACGTCAGCCTCCCGGCCCCATCCCCGCGCCCGGCACATGGACACGCAGCCCTGTGGCTCCCCCTTCGCTAAACAGCTTATTGCAATTTTACCCCCCACACCACCGGAAAGGGGAAGGATTTGGGGAGTTAACCAAAGATTTTAGGCCCTCGAGGAGCAGCATGGGACTTTCCCACCCTCCCCACACCATTCCCAAGTCCCTGGGGATGGGAGCAGGCAAGCCGTGCCCTAGTGCTGCAGAAACCCCAAACTCTGCGTTAATGGCAGTGGTTTAATTCTCATTCTGACTGTGTTTGGGCCTTAAAACACACAACGAGGCTTTAGCAGTACTAATCATAGAATCATAGAACATCCCGAGTTGGAAGGGACCCATAAGGATCATCAGGTCCTGGCTCCACACGGGTCTACCCAAAAATTCAGACCACGAGGGTCTGAATTAAGGGGAAGGCGGCTGTGCAGTGGGTTTTCCCATGGACAGAGGTCAGGATATCCCATTGCAGAGGGGCACACAGCACCCAAAGCTGCGCACCCCGAACTCCATGCCCAGCACCCCTCGCCAGCAGCCAATTCAAACCACGACTAGCAAGGTGCCCCCACTCCCCCATCCAACACAGGGGAGCCCCCCACATCCCCAGCCCCTCCCGCGCCCACCGTGAGCGAGAAAAGGAGCTAAAAGTGCTACGTACAGCTCCAAAGCTCACCATTGGCGACCGGCCATAGGCGGCGGCGGCGGCGGCAGCGGCGCTCATCTGCGGCGGGATGTTGTGCAGGCCGGCGTAGGCGCCGGGGCTGGTGAGCGAGCCGTTCATCTCGTGGTGCCCCATCATGGCGAAGGGAGCCGCGTACGAGCCCGCGATGGAGATGGGCGTCCGCAGGGCTGAGGCTGGGGGGGGGGGGGGTCAGGGATACGGTCAGGGGGATGTGGCGCGACGGGTGTGCCACCCCCTGCTGGCCCCCATCCCCACGCAAACTGCTCGCAGCTTGTGCCGAGCTGGATTGGGTCCCCGATAACCCCCCCCAAGGCTGCTGCGGCCCCAGGGGAGCCCCGGTGGTACCCACCCAGCGGGTCCATGCCGCTCGGCTTGCCGGGCATCGGCCGCAGCCCCGGGGTGCTGCTCGTCCCCGGGGTGGGAGCGTCGTTCCTCGGCGTCGGAGTGTTTGACTTGAGCCCGGGCGTTGATGATTTATCATTCTGGATGGAGAAGGGACCAAAAAAAAAAAAATCATATAAAGGATGAGGTTCAACCACCAGCACCCATGGGAGAGCATCCCCTGCTCGGGAAGCCCAGGACCCTGCAGGCAGGGCAGGGCAGGGCAGGACAGGGGACAGGGCACGGCACGTACGTGGCCCAGGTCCTTAGTCTTGGAGGAGGGAGTGCTGCTGGAGGAGGCGACCGAGGCCGGGCTGTTTGGCGCGTCCCCCTTCTTCAGCCCACGGGCTTTGTCGATTCCGTTCTCCGGGGGGGAGTGGGCCGGGCTGACCCGGGGGGTGGCGGGGTCCTGCAGGACGGGAGAAAGCGCTCGCACCCCAGCATCGCCCCCTTGGACCCCACCCCAGCAGGCAGACCTGCCGGAACGCCCCTCGACTCACCTCGTTGGAGACGTCGACGACCAGGTCATCGCTCTTGTCACCATCGCTGTCCTGGAACGCAGCGGGAGTCAGCGCCCCGAAACCCCGGAGCAGCCCCCGCAGAGCCAAACCCCCCCCGGCAGCACCAGGCAGGGCGCATCCACCCCGCGTTCGCCACGTTTTGCCCAAACCCAGCTTTCTTTTACCCAAAGCCCTGCCCGAATGAGCCCTGCCCGCCCCTGCTGGCACTCCCGAGCCCGGCTCCTGCTGCTATACGACTCACATATCGGCTCATGCTGTCCTTCTCCTCCGCTTTCCGCTTCTTGGAGTCGATGCTGTAGTCTGTGGAGCTCCGGTGCTTCTCGCTGGCTCTCAGGCTTTCCGAGGGCGAGACGGAGTTATTCTGCAAAAAACAGCAGGCACGGCTGAGTCGCGAGCACAAAGAGACGGGGTTTCATGAGCAGCAGCCCGAAGGGCACAGCACACAGCCTCCGGCCAGCACCGAGCCCAGAACCCAGCCCCAGAGCTTTTTAAAAACCCCAGGGGCAGGCGAGCCCCCGGCCCCCTGCATCGCCTCCTCCAGCCCCACGCAGCTGCTCGTGGGCACCCGAGCCCGCCTGCCACAAAAGCAGGGAGAAGGGAGGAGCTGTTTGGTGTTCCGAAAGGAAAACCCTGCGAGGAAGCCGTGCAACTACTGCACCTCCCCGGGAGGCTGCTGGTAAATAGGGACACCAAACCACAGCCCCGGGCTGGGCTCGGCACAAGGGCAGGCGCCCTCGAGAGCCCGGCCCCAGGGGAGCCCGCGGCCGCTTTCTCCTCGGTGGCAGCAGAGCCAAGACCTCGTCCCTGGGTTTTATTAGGGGAGCAAAGGGCAGAGTGGGGCCCGGTGGCTGGGGAGCTGCTTTATCTCAGCCCCGGCTAAGCCGCAGCAGCAGCCGAGCTCAGCCAAGCCAAAGGGCGTTCAAAAAATGTTTGGAAAAACACCCGGCAACAGGAGCCTGGAGGCGGCGATGCCAAGCTCGCTGGGCTTTTGTGCAGGAGCCCCGGGTGCATCCGAGCCCGTGGCACCCCTGGGACCCTCCTCGCCCACCAGCTCTGGGTTTGGAGCAAAAACAGCAGCGGGGAAGCGACGCCGGGGCTGGCAAAACCCCGGCAGCCCGGCCCCACCACGTCCCCGCGGCACAGCGACGGCCCCGCGCAGATGGGATTCAATTAGTTTCCCCGAGCTGCAGGAGAAATCGCCGTCATTTCGTGTCTCGTAGCAGAGCCCGCCACCCCTGCTAAGCAGAAATGTTTCTAAGCCCCTCTGCCTGCCTTTCTTTTCCTTCTGAAAGGGAGAACTAAAGCAGTTCATGTTTCTCCTCGGTACCCAATAAGCAGCTTTGGATAACACCGGGGTCTTTCTTCTCAGGCAGTCATGCTGAAAAACCTCGGAGCTACCAGAGAATCATGTCAAGCATTTAGAGGCATCGATCCATTCAGCCTTCTGCTGGCGCGCCGCCAAGAAACTAAATATTTTTTATTGCTCAGGCAAGGCTAGGAAAATATGAATGACTAACTCTGATTATCGTGCGCATTAAACCTCCCCGGGGAATGCCCCGTGTTTTATTTTATAGATCGGGAACATTCCCATCTTTCACGGCCCCCTCCCCGCCCCTGCGAGCAGGCAGGTTAATGATGCCCGATTCCCCTCTCCCCCCCTAAATAGCGCTTTTCTTCCCATCCGCCCTCGGCTCTCCAAGGGCCCCTCCGCAGCGAGGGGCCGGGGCGTGCATGGATGGCAGGAAATCGCTGCAAAGCCGCGGCTCAGCCGGGCTTTGTGCTGGCAAGCTCGGCTGCGGGACGCAGGCAGCAGGCACCCAGGGTGGGGGGCATGGGTTGAACCCCCCCCCCCCCCTGCTCCAGAGGGTCCCCCCCCCTGCCTGTTTGAGCCCCCATTGTGCCGCAAAGCAGCGCCCGGCCGTAGCGAGAGCCAAACCGCTGCCATTAACGCAGCCGCATCGGGGCCAAAAATAAAAAATAAAAAAAAAATAAAATCAGCGCTGGAGGTGGCAGTTGCCCTCGACCACGGTTATTTAGCTGGTTAGTTAACTGCCTGACCTTCCAAGTCCTACTTAACACGGCGTAATAGCCCCAACCAGCCCGGCAGATTAGATGACCCAAGATAATAGGAGAGTGATCAGGAATAAAATAGCTTTCCTAATCGCCCAAGGATTTTTTTTTTTTTTTTTTTTTATCCGCGCGGACTTAAGCGCGCTCGCTCGCGGAGCTCCGGCATCGGGGAGCGCGCCGCCACGCCGCAGCCCCAGGGGGGTCCGAGCCCAACGGAGTGATCGCATCCCTTAGCGGGGTGGGGAATTTTGCCTGGTTTTTTCCTTTTCTTTTTCGTAAGACCCATCGGAAAGGCGTCCCCCGAGCTGACGCCCAGGAGCCTGCTCTTTAAAGCGATAGGTGGAGCAAAACCGCGCAGCCATCGGAGAGCGAGAGTGGGGAGACAAAGGGGGGGGGACTGGACTCACCGCGCTCGAGTCGCGCTCTTTTAGGAGAAGCCGGTGTCGGAGGCGAGGTCGCAGCCAAACAAAAAGAAGACACAAAAACAGCAGCGGTTAGAGCAAGGCTTAGAACAGAAAAAACAAACCCAGAAGCTCCTCGCTGCAGCCCCCTGCCTGAACTCAAATCCACCCTGCAAACAGGCGCGATGGGGAAAGGTCAGGTCTTGTGTGGCAACGCGGGGCTGCAGGGAAAACCTTCACTGCTTTTGGTTTGCGGCCGAACCCGGGCGTTGTTTTTTTCTCCCAAAAAGACTGATTTATTGCTAATAATAATAAAAAGAACATGCATGGTAGTGAACATCACTGGTTTCCAGGCCATCAAAGCCTCTGAGCAGAGCTCTGAGGGTGATGGAGGATGCAGGAGGAGGAGGAGGAGGAGGAGGAGGAGGAGGAGGAGGGGGGGGGGTGCTCAGCCATCACTGCACGGCTCAACGGGGCCGCAGGACTTGCGTCAAGGCCCCACCGGTGCCTGCAGGGACTCAGCCCCGCGGGCGAGCTCAGGGCCACACGAGGAAATCAACCCGACAGAGGTCAACCTGCCGGTGTCGCTTCCCGGGCAATTTGCATTCCCTCTCCTAAAGGGGCAAAGAAAGGAGCAACCTGGAGCCAGCCCCCCCGCCCGACGACACCTCTCAAACCCCAGCAGCCCCAGGCTGCTCTGACCCACCGGGTGCCCCAGCGGGCACACGAAGCAGGAGCAGCTTCGGGGTGGCCTGGAGGCAGCGACACCCCACACCGGGGGCTCCGGCACCGCTCTGGGACCACCCCACACCCCAGGCAGCACAGGCTGGGCTCTCACCTCTGTGGTCCAGGTCGTGGTGGTTCTTCTCGTCCTTGACGGCCAGGTGTGCCTGGCTGCCCAGGGCGCCGAGCGCCAGCAGCCCCGAGCTGCTGCCGGTGACGGGCGGGATGCCGGGCGGCTGCAAGCCCGAGGGGTGCGGCGGCAGCTGGACCGGGGGCCCGTGGGCGGCGTGGGAGAGGTGCTGAGCCTGGAGCTGCTGCTGCTGCAATGAGACCACCAGTGAGCCGGGGAGGGAGGGGGCAGCGGGACGGGGGCGGTTTTGGGCCGCCCGGCAGGATCTCGAGGCGCGCGGCGCCGGGAGCTGAGGCCCCGCGAGCTGCCGGCTGCAAGGAGAAGCCCCGTTCGCAGGAGGGACCCCGGGGGGGGGGGGGATTCCAGGGGTGGTCCCAGCCACGGCACGGGACGCATCCTTAATGCGAGGCGACCTGCGCCGTCGCTGCAGACCTGGTTTTGCTCTCCGACAGCCATAAGCAAAAGCATCGGTGTAACGCAGGCTGCAGAGAACAGCTCTGGAGGGAGCAGCAGCCGCTCAGCCAGACCAGAGGGACAAAGCCAGAGCGCCCAGGGGCCAGCTGAGCTGCAGGTGACCCTTTTGCCACACCGCAACCCGGCCAGCACCCACCGGCCCGGCCATCCCATGGTGTGCCCGGGGCCAGCGGAGCTGCAGCTCTGGGGAGAGGAAGGTACAGAAGGAGCCGCGTTCCTCACGCCTCTGGGTCAGACACAAACTCACTTGGAGAAAGCGAGCTGAGACCTGAGTTAGTGGGTTACTGCTCCAAGCCTGGCTCAGAGCGCTCATTTCCAAGCGCCGTATTTCATTGCCACAGCTCCTGCTCCAGCTCCCCACGCCGCGGGCAGCAGCAGGCTGGCCAGGATGCCCTCCGGTGCTGGCATTTCCACCCCTCCTGCCTCTGCTGCACCAGCCACAGGAACGAAGGGCTGGGGGGACCAGCAGAGCCCCCACCTCTCCCCTGCCAGCCTGCGCTGGCACTGGCCACGTCGTCTCCCTCCCCGGTGCCACCAAACACGGCACAAACGGTCGCCGAAGGGGGCAAGCTGGGCATGCAGGTCCCGCAGCATGGTGAGCAGACACACCACCAGCCTGCGCTCCTGCATGTGCACCCTGACGGGGTCACGCACAGAGGGCGGGCAGGGGTCCTTCGTGCAAGCTCCAGAGGGGCTTTGGCCCCAGCACAGAGCGAGGGGGTGGCAGTAGGCAGGGGCCATCCCGCATCCCGACACCAGGGCCCCTGCTGCACCACGGTACCCAGGGAGCACGGGGCTCCCGCCAGCACCATCACGGCATGGTTCGGTTTAATCCACGGGAACAAGGCGCAAACGCCACGCGGGGTCCTTCAGGGGGATCCTACACTTCCAGCAGGGGCATTTCTAGCACCCAGCTCATCTCCCCAGCGCTGCAAGGGGATGCGCCCCATGCCAGCACGCGCTCTGCAGCCCCATGGGGCGGCACAGAGGTCACAGCCCAAAGCTCACAAAACGTACTGGGAAGGCACAGAGTGGGGGGATCAGCCCGAGGGACGCTGGGGTCTGTGTTCAGGGCAGCGGGACCAGGTCACGCGTGTAAAAGGCGCCTGGAAGTACCCCAGATAGCAGCGCTTTGAGCCCCGACAGCTCCAAAGGAGCCTTTTGAACCCCCTGTGTCAGCAGCGGGGGGAAAGGGCTCCCAAAGGGAAGGGCGGCCGCAGCTGCCGAGGTTGCAACGTTCTCCTCCCCACCATGGGGCCCCCAGCCTTGGGCACTGACGGTGCCCTCCAGCCCGCAGCCTCCACGTGCCCATGGCACAGAAGCAGAGCAGCTGCACGGCCACGCACACCCAGCACCTTGCACACCCGGCACCTTGCACACCCCTCGGGGCACGCTGCAAGCGCCCAGCAGCCCCTGCAGTCCCACCTTTTGGGACACGGCCCCAAGAATTCCTGGGGGAAGCAGCGGATCCACCTGCCCCATGAGCTCCCACAGGGGCAGTGGGGCTGGCGAGCTGCTGCCACCTGCCCGCGGGGACGGAGCTGCCCCCCCCTGCCCGGGCAGAGCCGGGGTGGGCAGCCCACGCCTGCCCGCACCTCGCAGCTGGCCCAGGTTTCTAAACCTCATGCGAGGCAAGAGGGAAATCCCCACCCAGCACGCGACCCGGGGTCAGATTGGAAAGTAAGCAGTTGCAGTTTCAGGCAGAGGAGATGCATTATCTCCAAGTGCAGCTTCTTCCGGGCAGCGCAAAGGTCTCGGCTGTGGCAGGAGCCAAATCCAGAAGGCAATTAGGCATCCGCAGCGCCGGTAGAGAAAAAGCACGAATCGTTTCACCCTCAAAAGCAGGAGCTTTGGACTTCTGCTGGGCTGCTCCATCCATGGTGCAGAGAGGGGGAAGCATCCTCAGGCCCTCCAAAAGCTCACAGACATCCTCAGTCCAGCGTGCACGAGGCAGCAGCGCAAGGAGCACACGCTGGCAGGACCGGGGGGCCACCATGGCTCACGAGGGGGTCCCCAGCCCCACGGCTCCGCCAGCAGTGCCAGCATCCCGAGATCGATCCTTCCCGGCTCCAAGTGAGAGGAACAGAGCCTGGCCTCGTGCGGAAATCAATGCGCCCTTTACAGTCCCAGCCCCACGTGATTTCCACCCGTTTCAGCAGGGCTGGCCATGGGACCGCAGCGTTCCCCGGACGCTTTCCAGCACCAAGATCCGATGCTTTCTCCTCGGCGGGCAGAAGCGTGGTCTCGTGATGCTCCTCCAGCCAACTCCACGTGGCAGCAGCAGCCCTGGAGGAAGGGGACGGTGCCCTGGGCACCCTGCTGCACGGGCAGATCCTGCGTGGTGCTGAGGGCGCAGCCTTGGCACGGCCCAGGGACACGGCACAGCCCCACCGAGCCCAGCAGCACCCAGGCGGGGCAGAGCGAGGCAGGCAGGACGGCTCGGCCCCCTGAGCCTCTCCCTCCAGTGGAGCAGAAAAACGGTGTTTTCTTCCTTTTCTTCTTTTCTTTTTCTTTTTTTTTTAAGCTGCTGGCAAACACGTCCATCCAACGGTTCGCTGAGCTGCGTGGGACCGGCCCCATGGGGTACGAGCCACCCGGCAAAGGTGTGGAAACGAGCACCAGGCCACAACGTCCCGCCACAGCTCGAAACGATGTTTAGGAGTCATTTTCCTTCCCTTTGGCAGGCAGGAACCGGTGAGCAGAAGGCACCTTGGGAGCTCCCTCGCTGGCTCCTGGGAGGCTGCAGCCCCTCGCCCCCAGCGTGGCAGGAAGGTGACGAAGGGACGACGAGCCCAGGGTGCCCGCTCTTTGCTCCCAGCTCCCGTCCTTCCAGGGTGCTTTGCTCTGCCACATCCACACAGGCGAGCCCACGGAGCTGTAGGCACACATCCCACCAGGAATCCCGTCCTGGAGACCCCGCGGCAGGGGGGACCCTGCCCAGGTGTCCGCGGAGCAGAGGGACGCAGCGGAGTCCAGCGACGCTCCTCGCTCTGTGCCCGCTCTGCCAAAAAGCACCATCCCTCCCCACCCTCACTCCTTCCCAGAAAAAGGCAGTTTCCAAACCCCACATCACCAGGGGGTTCATCGGCAAGCAGCCCCATGGGTGAAGCTTCAAGCTGGGGGCTGATGGGGCGCAGGAGCTCTTCGGCCACCTCCACCACCCAAAAACCATCCCACTGCTCAGCCCTCGCCCCGGGTCCCTGCCAAATGAGAGGAGGCGGCGAGGGATGCGCAGGCGCAGAGCCCTTTTCCTCCTGGGGTCTCCCGGCGTGTGCCAGACAAATATGGTTAAGATATGAAGAGGTTACGGTTTACGAGAAAGGCTGGCAAGGAATATCTTGTATATAGAGTGTTTTTAATTGGATTATGTACATCATGCTTCATGCCTTTGTTAACCGATTTAATGGTTCACCACTTAAGTTCACCACTTGCGTTAAATTTAGTAAAGTAGTCTAATCATTTCCAGAGCTATAACCAAATCAAGGGCTCAATTTCACAGAAGCCTGAAGCAGAGGAACTGTGAGACAATGGCCTAGATGCATAAAATTAACAGTTCTTGACCTCAAAAGGGGCGAAAAAAGGTTTTAATGGTTTGGTGCATTTTTTGTGCCGGTCGGTTTTGTTTTGGGCACCTGCACCAAGACGCTGGCGCGGTTACAAACGGAGCCACCTCCTCTGGCCGCGAGGCCCCGCAGGGACAGCACAGCCACCCTGTCCCCGCTGTCCCCACCCTGTCCCCAGGGGACACGGGGTGCAGGGGCCGTGCACGCCCCATGGGCTGCTCTCTTCCACCCCAGAAGCACGGACACGCGTGAGCGACCCGCCCCACGCCAAAACCCTACAACAACAAAGCGGTGCGCGAGCACACGGGGGAGAAATTCTCTCTGGTGAAGGACAAAAAGCTCTGGTTTTGGGGACGGGGTGACCAAAGGCCCCGGCACGAGGCAGCAGTGCCCGCTCCCCGGGGACGCCGAGCGGCCCCGCGCTCTCCTCTGCCCGTAATTCCTGCCTCGTGCACGTCTGTCAGGCAAAGCCATTAAATGGCTGGCTGCTTAATGGTGGGACGACACTCGCCTTAGCTCTGCTCGGAGGAAGCAATTACCTTGAAAATGGGGGTCACAGGCCCCGCTCGTTTACCTTAATTGAATTCCAATATCTGCCTCTAGCTGCCTGCCACCTGGCTAGGGCTACGAGCAGCGAAGCAGCGCCGAGCGGCTCCCCAGCCCCTGCCCGGGCTGCAGAGCTGGCCGCCTGGCCTGGAGCTGCTTGGGGCTGCCCGTTAAAAGGGAAAAACCACGGACACGGTCTGCACGTTTCCCAGGGCGTGCAGAACGCGGAGAGCGCTCCACGCTCCCCCACTGCAGCAGCAAGAAGCTTCTCTGCCCCTGCTTCCGTGCAGCAGCGGGAGAACGAGAGCGGGTTAAGTGCAAACAGTCGAGGAGCTCCCTTGTACCGTAAGGCAGAAGTGCAAACAGTGCTCCGAAAAATCAAATGTTCGATAGAAAAACCAAAAACAGTGCTCCAAAAAATCAAATGTTCTCTAGAAAACCAGGAGCTAGACCCAAAAGAGCTCTCGGGCCGGGACACTCCTCGGGAACTGCGCTGCCCCATGTGGGGGAGCTCCGACAGGAGCAGGTTTCCTGCAGGACCGAGACCTTTACATCAATTAAAGAGACAATTAAACTCGTTAGTCTTAAAAACGCTCGAGATCCACGCGACAGACCCCAGCGACACCGAAGCGGGTAAGTCAATGCATGGAACAACTCCGGCAAGCTTACAGCACATTTCACATCAACAGTACAGGCAGAGGCAAGCCTGGGCTCGGGGGGCTTGGGGGACCTGGGCCCTGCTCGGCTCCCCTCAGACGCCTCCCAGCCTCGGGGACGAGCAGCATTTGGCCGGCAGGGGCTCCTGGTGCTGCCCAGTGCTGGGGGGGGGGGGGGGCGGAATTTGGCTGCGACCCCACCTCGCCCAGTGCCGGATCGGGGGGGGCTGGGACGGCCGCGGTGCCGTGAGCTGCCCTTCCCTAACGCCGCCCGAGCGCAGGATTGCCTCTGGTTATGGTAAATGATAGGAATAAAAGGGGTATACACACGGTGAGAGGCAGATTGGGAAGTCCACGTACCCCGATGATAGCATTCAACTCCGTCATTGTCACTTGCTTGGCACGTTCAACAGCCTGTGCAACTTGCTGTTGGTGCTGCGGGGACAAAGGCTGGGTCAGAGCAGGACACGCGGCACCGAGCCGGCACCCCCCCCATGCCCCGTGGCCACCCTGATCCCCCCCCTTCTGTTTATTTATTTATTTATTTATTATTATTATTATTATTATTTTTTATACTGGGGGCTGGTTTTGTGTTGCCAGCTCGGTCTGGGCAGGGCAGAGCCCACGAAGCTCGGGGTCCCGCTCTCCCCCACCAAAGGTTTTACAGCACCCACGGGGGGCTGAGCCCCGCTTCCCTCAAACCAACCCCAGCCCCCCCAAAAAGCTGCTCCGGTGGGGGCGGGTTTCCTAGGGAAGTACGGCCCCCACCCGGGGCGCGGAAACGTCCTTACCTCTTGTGACAGAAAAGGCATGATCTGCGCTAAAATCGTATTCAGCCTTTTAGCAATTTCTGTCTGAAAAAAGGGAAGAAGAAAAGGCACGGGTTAGCACGAAGCAGCCTTCCGCAGACTGCGCCGGGCTTCCCAGCAGCAGCAGCGATTTGCATCCCCTCCCTCCCGTCCCCTCCCCGCTGCGCAGGAGGAAGCGACTCCCCGGAGCGCAGCGAGAGCGCGCGGGGCGCACGGTGCCCGCTGCACGGGGCAGGGGCTGCTCCCCCCTTCTGACATCTCGGTCCCGCTCCTCTCACGGGACCACGCACCGAGCGGTTTGCCAACAGCGATTTTGGCCGGTGCCGTATGCAGCCGACAGTTTTCTCTGATCCCAGCCGCACCGGGCTCCTTCCCCACCCTAACCGGAGCCTGTTCGAGTTACTTCTGCCGTCCTTACGTCACACCCCAGATATTCAACCCGTAACCATTCACACCTGTCGGCTTGACCGCATTATTTGGGAGTTTAATAATAACAGCCTATGCTGTCAAACTGTGGTTTCTGCGACGTCTCCATTAGCTGGGAATAACGTTTTCCTTGAGCAAAAACCCTGCCGCGCGTTTCAGGCGAGTCAGCAGTTTGCATCTCAGACCCCGGTGCCGGGAGCTGCCCGCACCGTGCGCCCCGAGGACGCTCCCACCCCGCAGGGTGAAGGCACCCGAGACACGGACAAAGGCTTGGAGAGGGGCCTCATCCTCACCGGGGGCACCTCCGCACGGGAACCCGGTGCCCAGCACAGCTCGAACTCTGCGGGAGCAGGGGATGGAGAGCAGCGGCCGGCCCGGGGCAGAGCATGCCCCGGATCCCAAGAGTTAACGCCGGCCGCTTCGCTGGCCGCAGCAGCTGTTAAAACAGCTTCTGGTCCAACTCAAACAATTCCTGAGCAGCCGTAAGGATTCAGCGCCGCAACAATGGTCGGAGCAGAGCCCTGGAGCACAATCAAACGCCGAGGAATTCCTCCCGACGGCCCCAAGCAGCTCCTTACCAGTAGGGCAGAAGCGATTACCTGGTCTTGCTCCCATCGGCCAGCACCAGCTCAGAGCCCCCCCGCGTGCTCCCCAGAGCCCCCTCGCTGTGCCCAGCTGCAGCCACAGCCCTTGTGGGTGCCGCCCGGAGAGGGGCTCACCCCCGCCTGCTCCCCAAACACCGCACTAAAAGCGAGAAATCCAAACGCGATCGTTTACAGGGGAGGAAAAAAAAAAAAAAAAACACAACAGAATCTCAACATCGCTTTGAGGAATGGAGCGGAGGCAGGGGAACAACCAACAGGAAAACCAAGGGGCGGCAACGCGCAGGGAGGACCCCAAGCCCTCCTAATAAACCCTCGTAAATAACCAACAGCGAGGCAGCACCTGCACCGGGCACTGCCCGCTCCGACTTCAAAGCGACGGCGGTATTTCTGGACGCCGGCTTTTCAGAAAGCATCGCGGCGATCGGATGACACCTGATGCTTTTATTAGCCCTTTCAGAGGTCATGGGAATCGGCTGGTGCTCTGTTTCAAGCAGGAGGCATCTCCGAGCTCCTGCCTTTGAGGCTCAGGTGCATTAGCCACAGCTACGCGAGCGCCGCGGCCGCCAGGGCCATAATGGACCTGAAAGCAAGGACGAAGGCGCTCGCCTCGCGCGCGGTGCACTTAGGATGCTCCTTCCTCCCCGCAGGGCTGCGGCCAGCGGGAGCCTCTCAGTGCCTGCCAGCGTCCGTGCCTCCCAGGCAGCAGCACCTTCGTCCTCACGCCAAATCCATGCGAGATAAAGCCACAAAAACCCCGCCGAGCCCCGCGCGGGGCTGCTTCAGAGCGGCAGTGCCACGGGAAAGCACCCCGGGGCCCGCATCACCCGCTGCTCGGCGATAGGTAAACCTCTCCCAAGGCCTTTTTGGCATTGACAGATCGATTGGGTTCTATATAAACTGCAGCCCCGTTAAATATTTATTCCTTCTGATGAAGCCGATCGGATTCTGGACGCCACGAGCACTCTGTATCGCTCCTCCAGCGCGACTGCTCTCCGTGAGGAGATGCGTGAGCTCCTTTCTGCTGGCTCCTGACAGATTCCAGAACAATTTCAGTCCTAATTTGAACAGAGAACCCCGGTGCCAGCAAGAGCAGCCCCTCAGGCTGAGTGTCGGGCAGGTTGTTTAGGTGCAGAGGGAAGAATCCTGCACCCCAACAGGCTGCAGGGGGCCCAGGGAGAAGCAAGCTGCTGCTGGGTCTTCCCTGGGCGCTGCCGAGCACTGACACCACCCAGACACACAAACTGCACCAAGAACAGCCATTCAAGCCCAACTTTGCCCAAATTTCCAACAAAGATTTGAAGAAAAGCTTCGTCCCCTACAAAAAGACCTCCTATGTGGGATTCAGCAAGCAAGAATATATTAATGTCCAAAATACCACAACTGCCACATTTCCTGTTAGCAGGAGGCTCGATAATCTATAAATACTTGATCACTTTAATTTTTCCCATTCCCCAGCACGTCACACTCCAGTTTAGAGGAGGCAGAAGTTTAATTGGCAGCACAAAGGGGTGCTGTGGCACTGTGGGAACAGGGCAGGGTTCCACACCCGACACCTTCCCCGTGCCAGGGCCCGTTCGTCGTGCCCTGCGGAGCCCCCCCAGCCCCAGCGGGCAGATCCAGCCATGAAAAATCCTTATTTGTGGCACAGGGTTGCCATGGCGATGGCTGGCCCCGCATCCCCGCGGCATGCACCGTGTGCTTTGTCCACAGCAGAGGATGGAGAGCCGGGAGCCGTGCCCGGGGAGGGGGGGTGGTGGCAGCACTGACACCCACCGGAGCACCCCGAGGGATGCTCAGCCCCGGCAGGGATGCCCACGGCAGATAAAAAGGGTGAGGAAAACCCCAAATCCCGATTAATCCCGCTCTGCCCCCAGCCCTGCCAGGAATCCGACCTGCTGCTGCGCCAGAAATGCTTCTGGCTCGGCGTTTTGTGAGCCTTTTTTGTGATTTTTGTGATTTTTCGATCAGACGCCTGCGGTGCCCGCATCAGCCCCAGCACCCACGGCGCTTAAGGGCAGGGATAAGGGCAGGGACAGCCACGTCAAGGGACATCAGTGGGCACCAGCCTGGTGTTAAATAGCTGCGGGTGGCCCCCGAGCGCCTCATCCTCTGCCATTACACCTGGGCACGGCAGGGGGGGACCTTAAAAATTGCGCTGCTGGCAGCAGGGCACGCAGCAGAGAGCTGCAAGGAGCAGCCTCGAGCCTTGAACAGAGCAGCATTATGCCAGGACGGAGGCAGGCAGGCGAGCACAGCGGAGCGAGCCTCGTGCCCCCAGTGCCACTTCAGAACAGATTTCGGGCCACACCAGGCTGAACCCCAACCCACCCCAGCGTGCCGACGTAACCAGGTGGGACAACACCGGAGAGGAAGGGCCAAGCACGAGGCACAAGGCGGCCCCAGCCCTCCGTCCCCTCCACAAAGCGCCCCACAACAGCTTTAAGAGCCCTGCTGTGAGCCCCCAGCACCCCGGCTCACGGGGGACAGGGCGAGGAGCCCCCCCGGAGCCCCCCGGGCTTGCCCCAGCTCCGCACCCGGCGCGCTGCCCCAGCCCAGCGCGGGAGGAGGACGAGGAGTAAATCACACCAGCCGTGAAGCACCAGAAGCGTTTGTTGAAGCCAGGATATTGTCTCTTTAAGCACATGAAAATCAGGCCCTTGAGCAGTGTGGTTCTCACTCCGGCACACAATTATGGGTACTTTCAGCTGTCTACCACTATTTCAAGTGCTCTCTCCAACCAGGCTGTCAATGGCATGTTGAAAGCTATTTGTGGCTGCTATCGTTATTAGCAAAGTGGAGAGCTTCGCTGATGAGAATTAAATTCGGGGAGGGGGCGCGGCGGGGCGGGCACCCCCCCCTCGTTACGGCATTGCCAGAGGCCGGGCTGGGGGGGGGGCAGAGCCCCCAGCACCGGGGAGCGCCCGGCCGGGGACACCCGCAGCTCCAACGGGCTGGCACGGGCCCGCTCCTACCTTGGAAGACCTGAAAGCCATCACCCTAGCAAATTACTTGGCTTCCGAAGAATTTAGCAAATTATTACCTGGCACTCCTCGCTAACAAGCATGACAGAAAGTATATTGTGTTCTTGGAATATTCTAGAGAAGGGAAAAAAAAAAAGTAAGCCTCTCTTCCCAGGGAAGTGTCAGGAGGGTTCAGGTTTGTTCCAAAGCACTAAGTGTTTAAGCACGAAAACAAGAAGTGCTTATGTGGAGAGTTCTCAGCCATAAAAAAAAAAAAAAAAAAAAAAAAAAAACAACAGAAAAAAACACGCGACACAAAGGTTCCCCCTCGGAGGTGTCCTGTTTCCCAACGCAAAATTAGTTTTTCTTTTGGAATCGTTACTCCCTCAGATGGCATCTGGCGATTATCTGCAGAGATCTGAACAAAAACAATGCAGAAACAACACGGGAAAGAAGGGTTCTTTGTGAAAATCAATTAACCTTAAAGAGAGTTTTCGCTGGGGTTTAGGAAGGGAAGCCCTGAGCAGCCTACGTTGGGGAAGCCGAGCGGGGTAACAGAGCGCTTCATTCACCGCGAGACCGATGTAAGGAGCGATTGACTGCCTGACATGCAACAAAGTGGGTAGTCACTTCCTAAATATTTCCTTGCATATGGAGTTGTTTATGAAACTGCATTTTTTTCTTAACAAGAAACAAAACGAGAAGAAAGGGGGGGGGTGGGGGAAAACAAAAAACACACACCCGGGCGCATATGCACGCGCTTAATATTCAGCGTGGAAGAGATAATCTGTTATATAAGCCCACAGACAGACAATCCCCTTTTGCTTAAAGATGAAGTATCCATCAATGTTTGTCTCAAGCAGATGTAATCACAAGCAGTCAAGTCTGGAGGGCAGGACACCACATGAATAATTCAGGCGCTTCAGCCTACTTGATTGTGCGCGGATAAACACGAGTCAACCGCTAAACAGGTCAGCCGATAAACTTGTTTGCTCCGACCCGCCACGGCCACGCCGACGGCAGCGGTGGGCTCGGGTGGGCACGGGGCTACCCGCCGTGGGCACGCAGCAGCCCAGGAGGGGCTCAGCCCCCCGGGTCCTGGCTCCCGGCCCCGTCCCCGTTCCCACCCCGTCTTGGCCTGGAAGCGCGCCGGGCTCGCCGCTTTGTTTTCCTCCGGCACCACGCACGCCGCTGTCAATTGAAGCAGGAGACGACTTCGCCTCCCCAAAAACACTCAGTGAGCGCGAGGCACGCAGCATATGGCACCGGGAGCAACGCGCGCGGGCGGGGATGCGCGGCGCGGGCTGGGGGCACCCCGGGAACGCTCGCCCCCTGCGATTCACACCGACGGGGGAGCCCCCGGCACGTCTCGGGGTCCCCAGCACCAGGGTGCTGACACCGGCCCTCGCTGCCATCCTGCAGCACCCAGGCGGGAGATGGAGAGGGCAACCCCTGCCCCCCTGCCAAAAAGCACCCATGGGTGCAGCGGGGCTCCTCCGTTACCTCCGAAACTGCCCCAGACCTGAGGCCAACGGGGAAGGCGCGACGCACGGCTACACATCATGGCACGGACGGAGCAGAGCGTCCCATCGACACACCACGAAGCCAAGGCCAGCGACCAGCCCCCGTCCGGCAGCACAACCCCTCCTGCAGCAGGGCTTTGTAGGCAGCCATCCCCGGTGCAAAACACCCCGCGCACCTCAGAGAACAGCGACTGCTTTCCAAAGCTCCCATCAGCAAAAAAGAGCGATGTTTCAACACCTGCATGGGGCCAAGCCATCAGAGCACCAAGCGACCGGGCGACAAAACGCACTGCCTCTCCAGAGCAAGGCTGGCAGAGCTCTCCAAGGGCAGCAGGCACCAATCCTGCACGCGGGGGCATCCCGGGCCGCACCACGACCGAAGGCACCCGAGGCAGCGCGGCCTCGCACGGACACCTCTGGCCGGGCAGAAGCGACAGAGAAAAGGGAGCTGGGATAATCTGCATGGAAGAAGACATTAAAAAAACCAACACCCAACAACAACCGAAAACCCAAGCCAAACAAAAGCACAACAAAAAGCCCTGACGGCTAAGCAGTAATTATTTGTGCTACTCTGTGACTACACACCAAAAAGCCGAAGGGAACCGTGTGTGAAGGAGAGGCAGATTCACAGACACGCTGCTTTGAATTTAATCATCTGCTAACGACACTTCCATAGGCAGGACTGCCATGCTGCTATTAAGCAAAACCACTTTGGAGCTGAACGGGCTGATCTGTGAGTTGCAAAGTCGATGTCAACTTGTATCTGCCTTCAGTTCTTAATTAGAGCTACTTCTAAAACCAGTAAGCAGCAGCAGCACAAATAATCAGGTCTAATCTCAATAATAACTTTATTCCTTTAAGTTTTACCATCATGTGCCCAGCCTTTAGGCTCTTTAACTATAATCTTATCAAGGCAGCACACCGCATTCTGCTCCGGCCTTCTATATTTTTCCTTCAGGCAAGTTACGTATTAGAGGAGAACCAAGGAAAAAAAAAAAAAAAAGCACCAAACATTGCTTCATTTTCCAGATGCAAAGACAAATCCGTGCCATTGAGCAACACACCACTAGCCATCGGTATCCCGAAGATAATTCCCTGCAAGTCTCACGCCACGGCGCTGCGAGGCTCGGGGTACGACCTCAGAGAGAGGCGCTTTGTACCGACAGCGAACCGGAGGGGAACGCAGGAGACAGCAGCATTTCCCGAGCGCCTGGAACGCGCCGCTCCAGGTACGCGCCTCCCGGCACCGAGGCTGCTTCCACCTCCCCGCACAAACACATTTTCAAAACCCGAGTTTCTCCTGAGTACACACAAAATCCCGCTGGCCTGCCAGAAACCCGCCCTTCAAAAGAGAGCCGCCGGGCCCCGAGACCTCCCCTGGAGCCACGTCCCCGCCTTTGCCCTTATCCCCACTCACTGCAGTCAGGATCTGTCCCCCCCCCCCCCCCCACCTTGAGAAAAAGGCAGCAGGAGAGCCATCATCCCACCTCCCCCCTTCCAATTACTCACCTGTTTGTGCATTTCAATATTCAAACCGTACGACATCTCGTAGTACTGGGGGGGAGGGAGAGGAGGGGAAAAAAAAAAAAAAAAAAAGAAGGAGCCAAGGTGAATTTGAATTAATTTACCATCCGGCCTTTGCATAAGGTCATTACCAGAAAGCATCCTGGTCGGGGCCGCGCTCGGAGCGCTGGCAGCCGAGGAAATTACACCTTACAGCCAGCAGATGTTCCTGGCTCTGCCCTGCCAGGAGCTCGCACGGGGACACCCCGCGGCCCTCCCGTGCCCCCCGCCCCGGGCACGAAGCGGCGCAAAGCCGGGGGCTGGAGGGCCCGGGGCGGGGGGGGGGGCGTTAGCAGCCCCCAGCCTGCCCGGGGAGGGGGGGGGGGGCACGCTCCGGGCTGGTCCGGGCCAGACCCGGGGGTCCGGGGGGGGTGCCGGAGGGGGGGGGGATCCCGGTGTTCCCACGCCCGCCCCCCCACGGTTGGGAGCCTGCGATTGGGACGTGTGGGGGGGGGGGGGGGGGGGGGCTCAGCGCTGCCGCCCCGAGCCTCGGCTGCCGCAGGGCGGAATGGGGGGGCGGTGGCGACCCCCCCCCCCCGCCAATTTCTCCCCCCTCCCTCGGCCGGGGGCTCCTCGGCGGGGCCGCCCCCCCCCCCCCCCGCGCGGCCGGCCCCCCCCCCCCCGCCCGCCGCTCACCATCACGTAATGGCGCTGCATCTCCGTCTTCTCGTTCGCCAGCTTGTCGTACTCCACTTTCAGGCTGGGGGGGGGGGGGAGAGCAGAGCACAGCGGCCGGGGGGGGCCGTCAGCGGCCGCGGGGCGCAGCTCGCCACGGAACACCACCCCCCCCCACCCCGCCAGGTCCCCCCCCCTCCTCCTCCTCCTCCTCCCCCCCCCGGCTCACCTGTGGTACTGGGCTTGCAGGAACTGGAACTCGTCCTTGATCCGGTCGCACGATTCGGCCACGGTGAATTTGAAGCCCGGCTGGCCCGGCTGGTGCGGAGCTGCGGGGAGCGGCGGGGGGGGGCGCTCAGCGGCTGGGGGGGGGGAGGGGGGGGGGCAAGGGGAAGGGAAAGGCGGGGGGGGGGAGATCGGCAATGGGGAAGGGGGGGGCCGGGACTCACCGGGTGCCGGCCCTGGGGTACATGGCCGGGCTGGGGCGCGGTCACTGGAGCCAGCCGCGACGATCGCGACGTGCGCTGCTGCCCGCCGGCCACGGAGCGCTCCCGGAGAGGCCGAGAACTGGAACAAAGAGACGAGAGGAAAGTCCGTGCGGGGGGCGGAGGAGGGGGGGGGGGGGACGGGAGGGGTAAGGGGGGGGGGGGGGGGGGGGGGGGGGGGGAAAGCAGCGGGGCCCGGCCGCCCGGCTCGCCCCCCGCGCAGGCTCCGCACCGCGCGGCTCGGCCGGGGAAGGCGCTGCGCACCCCGCGGAGCCCGGCCAGCCCCGCCGCTTGCTGCCGCCGCCGCCCGAGCCGCCGGGCTTCCCCCCCCCCCCCCCCCCCCTCCCCGCCCCAGACACCGAAACCAGGAAAAAAAAAAAAATTAAAAATTAAAAATCGCCCAAAACGATAAAAAAATAACAAACAACACAATTAAAAAAAAAATCAAAGCGGTGAGGAAGGAGAACCCCCGAGGTATTCCTGTGCGCGAGAAGGGGGAAGCAAAGCCAGGAACTAACGCCGGAGCACGACGGCCATGGAGAGAGGAGGAGGGGGAGAAGGCCGTACACATCCGACTGCCGCGGGCATGCGACGGGCGAGCGGTGCCTCCGCCGGCCGCTCCGCCTCGGCTCAGCTCCGGACCGGCGGCAGCGCCGGGACTCCTCGGGCCATGCTGCTGCTGCTGCTGCTGCTTCTTGGGGACGGGGGGGGACGGGGGGGGCTGGTCCGGGACCGGGGCCGCCGCCGCTTAGGTGCCGGGTGCTGGGGCCGCGGTGCTGGGTGCTCGGTGCCGGATCCCGGTGCTCGTGCCGCCGCCGCGCGCGGACTGCGGAAGAGAAAGAGTTTCGAGAGAAAAGGGTGCTTAGGTGAAAAGGGCTCCCGGTGCTTTGGTGAGCTTTCCGGGTGAGGACCTGGGGCCAGGCCGGAAAGCAAGATTTGTTCAATGGCGCCACTTTGCTTTTGCTGGAGGAGCTTTTGGAGAGGGAAGGGCTCGCCTAACTTTGTTGAGCGAGACGGACGGACTGGCCAAGACTTTGGTTGTGTGTTCACGGCCGGGCCAAAAAAGAAAGCTTGCGGAAGGAGCCTCACGGGAGGTCGCGGCGATCTCGCCTTCTTTGTTTGAGCTTTTTCCGAGGCCCTGGTACTGCTTTGTATGCAAGTAAAAAGGTATCCGACACCGCTTTAAAGTTTCCTGGACAAAGCTCCCGTTTGCATTAACCTTCGGGGGCCAATCAACTCGGCACCGGCTTTGTTTTGCTTTTCCGGAACCGCTTATGCTTAAGGTTTGGAACTTTCAGTTATGTGTCCCACGACAGCCGCTTAGGGCCCCTTTTCACTGACACTGGCCGTTAGTTTTGTGCTTCGGTTTTCTCCTCCACCCGCTTTGTTCGCACTCCCCCCCCCAACCCTGACATTTGCTTTTATTCAATTTACCGCACTTTCTTTTCCCTTAAGGTGCTTAACTTTGTACTTACGCTCCGCCACCAAGAGTGCAAGCTCTGAAGGGGGTAGTATGCTGCCGCTGGCGGCGGGCGGAAGGATTCCCGGCGAGGAATGCCGGATGAGTCGAACGGGTATTTGCCCGAACCAATAGCCCGAAAGCCCGGCTCGAGGAACGAGAAATACGCCGAGTGAAAGCCCCCCCCGAAAATTGAGGCCGCGCAAGACGAATAAAATGAAAGTCCCGTATATCGCACCGGAGAAGGCCCGGGGAGGCAGGAGGGGGCCCCCCGCACCAGCCCCAGCCCCGCATGCCCGGGGAGCCCGGTGGGTCCCGGTCGCCGTCCCGTCCCCGACTGCCCATTTTTTTTCCCGGCCGAGCCCCTGTTCGGCCCCTTCCCGGCGCTAAGTGACAACAATATGAAAATAAAACCTCGCCATCGCGTCACCCAAGTGCATCCCCGCCCCACGTGGGGCCGCCGATTCCGCTTCCAAAGTCCGCAACGCTCCGACCAATGAGGAGTGTTGCATTTGCTGCGGCTCCCTTCGACGCCATTGGCGGGCGCGAGGACCCGCGCTGCCACTTTGTTTTGCGGAGCTGTTATTCAAAGCTCACTGCTGGCCGGAGCTTTCCTTGACAAATCTCCGCTTACTGCTTTTCCTCGCCTCCCGCTTGCAGATTAGCTTTGCCACGGAAATGGCTGCTGAATTAGCTTCTGAATGGCTTTTTCGCTCCCCAGCTCAAACGAATTCTGTCACTACCGCGCGGCGGAGGGAGCCATGCATAAAAAAAGTAAGCAGAGTGCTAAATATCAATTTGATTTTGGGTATCAACTGGAAGATTTTTTATTTATTTACGTTTCTTCATTTTTTTTTTCACCTCGTAATGAAACTTGGCGATTTTAAATTTGAAAAAGGATGGGGGGGGGGGGGGGATAAAAAAAAAAAAAAAAAGAAGAAGAAGAAGAAAAATCCCCCAGCCGAAGCCCACCGCCTGGCCTGGCTCCCCGCCAGCAACCCAGCGGCTCCTTTGCCCCCCCCCCCCAACGGGCCGGTACGGGGGCTGCGGGGGCCGGGGACCCCCTGGCGGTGAGGCCCCGGGCACCCCGAGTGGCTCCTTGGGGGGTCCCCGGGGGGTCCGGGGGGGGCCGGGGGGGGCGGGGGGCCGCCCCTTTTTTTTTTTTTTTTTTTTTTTTTTTTTTTTTTTTTTTTTTTTTTTTTTTTTTTTTTTTTTTTTTTTTTTTTTTTTTTTTTTTTTTTTTTTTTTTTTTTTTTTTTTTTTTTTTTTTTTTTTTTTATTTTTTCTTTGTCTTATTATTGTTTCATTTTGTTTTTAAATGTAGTTATTTTTTCACCGCCGGGAGCAGAAGGTGGCTGGCAGCACATGCGGGCCGGGACTCAGCCCTGCCTTCCCCCAGCACCCAGCACCCGCAGCGACCCTGGGGCACCCCCTGCCCGCGCTGCTTGGAGCCGCCCGCCCTTGGTCCCGTTGCTGCTCCTCGGGGTGCTGGCGGCCTCGGGAGCCCCGGGCGGTGAACCCAGTGCCCATCCCACGAGGCTCTCCCTGGCAGCCTGCGCCTCCAGGTCCACCCAAGGCCATGGCCGTTCGGTGGGGAACGCGGCCGGTGCTCAGCTGGGCCGCACGCTCCCTCTGCTCCCAGGGGGCTTCGAAGCCCCGGCAGTCCCGCCGCCACGTAAGGCCCCGGGGAGGAGAAAGCCCCAACCCCCAGCAGGCCCCCCCTCGGCCCCCAGCAGCCCCCGTGGCCACCCCATCCCCAGGGCTGCCCGGGCTCCCCGCGGGCTGGCGAGGGCGCAGGGCTGGGCCCCAGCGCTGCCCTTTGGCCCCGGCGCCTGCTGTGGGTTTCGCACGCGGTGGTTAATTTGGTGTGGCTGGGGAAGGCAAAGCGACCCCCCCAGCAGGCCCGAGCAGACCGGCGGGCCCGATGCTGCGCGGTGCTGAGCCCTGCAAGCCCACGCTGGGCACTCGGTTGTCCACCGCTCCTTGCCCTGTGCCGGACGGATCGGGATAAACCACGGCAGCGTTACGGGGCTCCCACGGGGCCAGCCCTGCCCTGGGGGCACAGCGTGGCTCTCGCTGTCATGCCTCCAGCCCCCAAAGAGGAGAAAAAGCCCCCAAGAAAAGCCCCCAGACGCCGGGGACAGCCCCGTCCCCTGCAGGCTGGGGACAGGAGCAGCTGGTGGAGCATCCAGGGCCGATCTCCCATGGGTGCTGGGCACCCGCAGGGTCCCCATCCCGGTGCGGTGACCCACGGCCACCCCACACGGTGCGTCACCGGGTGCTGGGACGGGGCCGGCCCCGCAGCCCGCAGCGTTTCCTGGGCCCCGACGGGGTGGTGGACAAAGGGGACAGGAAAGGGACCGCGCTCGACGCTGGAAATTCGGTTCCGCTGCTGAAAATAGGAGGCACTAGACGAGCTGCTTCCCTCCCCCAGTGGTATTTACGGACAAATTCTGATTTTTATTTAATGGTTTCCCCGAAAAGGTTGTAATTTTCTTCACATTTCCATCCAGCCAGCGCTGTTGTGGTGAACTCAGACGACCAAGAATGCCTCTCATTAATTGATATTCCTCACGCTAGGACTGCACTGAAATAGCAGATGTTTTATTTTAGGTTATTAAAACTCACCTGGTTGAAAAGGAAAAAAAAAAAAAAAAGGAAAGAACGATTAGGGGTGAAAGGAAATGTTCTGGTTCATATTGATTTAAAATCTACTTAAATTGATATTTGCACATCCCAATTAGAAACCATGATCTTTTCCCATAAGTTTTTTTTTTTTTTTTTTTCTTTCCCTGAGATTTTTTCGTAACGATCTCAGAGAAAGCCTCGGCGGGAGAAGTGGCTGCCTCCTCTCCCAGCCCGACGGGCTGTGCTGGAGCTCGAGGTGTGGGGCCACCAGGAGCCGCGTCCTTCCCCTCGGGGCAGCGGGGGAGCCCCAGCCCACTCCCGCCCCTCGCCCTCCACGTGCCCCGAGGGTTGTAGGGCCGAGCACGGCAGAGATGGGCCGAGCACAGGAGGCTTTGGGGTCCCCGGGGCGATGCAAGGTCCCCCTGAAGGAGGCCGCTGGTCCCACGCGTGGCTTGGCCGAGACGTGCTGCATGCTTGAGGCCACGGCCCCCCGCGAGGTCTCACGGCCACGGGAAAGGAAGCGGAGATGTCCTCACCCACCCGGCTCAGGGAGAAAGCTCGGGCACGGCTCCTGAGCGCGGGGTGTTGTGACACCGAGCAGACCCACCGCGCCGCCGCCCTTTCGGGGAAACCGAGCCGCTCTTCCCCTGCGCAATCGGCCTCTGCGGGGAAGGAGCCGCCGTGCCCCATCCCATGCTGGTCCCCGCTGCGCCTGCTGCTCGCCCTGCCCCAAATCCCCAGCACCCGGCCGCTCGCAGGCTGCCCCCGGCACCGCTGCGGGGTTCAGGATCCCGCACGGGGCCGTGGTGCCTCCCTGCGGGACACGGGCCCTGAACCGAAACGCGGGGCTTTTCTTCCACATTTTTTACCTTCCCTTCGCACTTCCCCGTGTACCCGTTAATCCTGGGAGAGGCTGACTGAGGCTTCACTACAGCTTCATCAGACCACGTTGGTTTGCCATTAGGATGCAGAGGAGGCGGCGGGGGAAAGAGGAGAAACCTGCACGGACACACACACGCACACACGCACGCACGCACGCCCCGCCGGTAACTGAGTCGCTTCTGTTCCCATCTCATTTCCTGGACGACATTAATAGATTAACTCGCCAAACATGAAAGCGGCGCTCATTGTGTGCGGCTGTGTGAAGGCAGCCACCCCGTGAGGTGGCTTTATCGTTGACAAGCCGGTCCCGGCCCCAGTCAATAGCGCGTGTTTACATTTAAGGTGACACTATCTGCCCTCCGCGCAGGGCAGGACCCTGCCTGCCAAATTTCCTTTAGCTTTCAAGTTTATCTAAACAAGGATTTCAGAGCTGGAAAGGCACTGAAACGCATACTAATGACCGAGCAAGGAGAGCTAGGAGAGCTATCAGCAAGTTTATTTGGCTTTGTGGGGAAGCTCTGTGGGTTTTATCTGCTCTTGGCAGGGAGGTTTCGCAGCCCCCCCAGCGCGAGCGGGCTGGGTCCCGCGGCCGCTCCTGGCACTGGGAGCACCGGGAGCTGCCTGGGGCATTTGGGGCCTTCCCTTTGGGGTGTTTTGAACCCTCGAACCCAGCGGGGGCACCGCCAGCCTCCTGCGGGCCCCCGAACACTTGCCAGGCTGGGCCACTTTCTCTTCTGCCCTCTTCAGAGCAGACATCGGGGCCCCTCGCAGGGAAATGCGCACGCAGCAACCTGCGAAACCTCGCGGGCCCATCGGCCCCGGTGGCTGGGGCGCTGGAGCTTGGGTTGCTGATGCACTCGGGCACTTCGTTTCACCCCAGCCTATAAACGTGGCGCTCTTTACCAAATCCTTCAGCAGAACTTTTGAGCTGTGACTTTCCCGCAGAAACGGAAACCGAAAAAGAACCAAAAATAAAACCAAGGGAAGCGGCGGCAGGACACGGACACCCTACAAGGAGTGTGTGCAAGCGTGGGCAGGGCTGTGCCTGGCAGCCAGGGGCATCCCCTGCCCCCCGCACCCCCCTGCAGCCCCTGCCCCTACGCCTAAATTCGGGGCGGACGCTCAGCGCCCTGCGAGGGGCCACGGCCTCGCCCGGCGGCTGGAGGAGCGCGTCGGGAGCCGGTGCTGTCACGACAGGCCCCGATTACGCGGTCCTTTCACAAGCAAAGCTCCGGTTGACCTCACCCTCATCCGCGGGATCTGCTTGGGCAATACCCGTGCCGCCCAGCCCAGGCTCTGGGCTGCGCTGCCGCTGCCGGGGGCTGCCCAGGCAGAGGCGCCCGGCGGGTGGGAAGCTGCTGGGGACGTGCCACGACCTCGTGCTGGCGCGGAACAAGGGCCTGAGCCTCAAAAGCCAAGCCTTTCTCCTCCATCCCCCCAAACTCGGGACAGGAGGGGTGAGAGGGGTAACGGGTACGGCCGGCAGCAGAGGCAAGGTTGGTTTGGCATGGGAAGGGGCCGTGGACTTCCCTCGAGGTCCCAGGCATGTTTCCCACAGAAAATCCCACAACCTTTGAGCTCGCAGATGTGCCCAGGTGCCCACAGCAGGGCAAGCCTCAGGACAGGCCCGTGGCAGCAGGGGCAGCTCCGGGGAGCTGAGTTCAGGCTCGGAGCCGGGTCCCCCTGCCAGGACAGCCCCGGCCCATGCTCATTGCATCGATCTGGCCACGAGCTCGGGACCGACACGAGGAGGAGACGAAGGGATCAGGCCTGGGACCCCCTAACGGGGCTCAGCCACAGCTCAGACCCAAGCCCAGCCGCTCCATCAGACTCTCCCCTGCATCAAACCCAGGTGGGGAAACGCAGCAGCAGCGACCTGCTGCAGGCAGGGCAGTGGTGCCCCGGCCCCGACGGCCTCCCCGTGCCCACCGCATCCAGCCCCGGGACCCTTGGATGCGCGGAGCCAGGGCTTGTGCAGAGGATGGACGAGGTGCTGGTGGGTGCTGGGGGGTTCTGCAGGGTGCCGGTGGGTGCTGGAGGGTGCGGGGGGTGCTCACCTCCTCCCGAGCCCCCCAGCTCCCCAGCGCCCACCTGCCCTCCCCTGCCAGGGCAGCAGCTCAGCCCCGGCTTTGCTGTGCGCTGTCTAATTATAGATATTATATTGCAAATGGCTTTTGGGCCTGCTAATGGTATTACTGGTGTTATTTTTCTACTTGTTAATTATAACCAATTTGTTTGGGATGCCTTCCCAGTTTTCGGCTGTAATTGCTCTCCCCGTTCCCCGGTGGCTGTGACTCAGCAGAAACCCGGCAGTTTCGCTCCAGGATGGGATGGGATGGGATGGGATTGGGATGGGATGGGATGGGATGGGATTGGGATGGGATTGGGATTGGGATTGGGATTGGGATTGGGATGGGATGGGATTGGGATGGGATGGGATGGGATGGGATGGGATGGGATGGGATTGGGATGGGATTGCGATGGGATGGGATTGGGATGGGGATGGGATGGGATGGGATTGGGATGGGATTGGGATGGGATGGGATGGGATTGGGATGGGATGGGATGGGATGGGATGGGATTGGGATGGGATGGGATGGGATGGGGATGGGATTGGGATGGGATTGGGATGGGATGGGATGGGATGGGATGGGATTGGGATGGGATGGGATGGGATGGGATTGGGATTGGGATGGGATTGGGATGGGATTGGGATGGGATGGGATGGGATGGGGATGGGATTGGGATGGGATTGGGATGGGGATGGGATGGGATGGGATGGGATGGGATGGGATGGGATGGGATTGGGATGGGATGGGATGGGATGGGATGGGATTGGGATGGGATGGGATGGGATGGGGATGGGATTGGGATGGGATTGGGATGGGATGGGATGGGATGGGGATGGGATTGGGATGGGATGGGATGGGGATGGGATGGGATGGGATGGGATTACCGCTGCTCTCCTCCTGCCAGCAGCGGCTGCAGGCGGCTGCGGCCCCGGCCCGGCCGGGGGGCTGCGGGGGGGCTGCGGGAGGGGTGCTGCGGGAGTGGGCCCGCAAACCCGTCAGAAGGCTCCGGCGGCTGGAAGCCTCCGAGGCTCGGCGTGACTAAAGGCTCAGCCAAACAAATAGGGAAATATTAAGCGGATTGTTTTCTTTTTATTATTGCTAAACTCTAAAGAAGTTTGCTCTCCCCTCTCCCCAGCGCTGACTGCAGATAAGTTATTTGGAAAGCGAGTATTTCACCAGAACAGCCATTCAAGTAGCCTAATACACACATTAGAGTCTATTTGCACTTAAAAGAAGTGGGAGGTATTAAATCAGCCTCTGGCCAGATAGTCATTGTATAAACAAGAGCTGTTAACTCCTACTTGATAGCAGCGATAGCAAGAGAAAGGAAAACAGCCCTGCAGTGTCACGACCAACCTGACACAACATGCTTCAGGTCTGGGGAAAGGGAAAAAAAAAAAAAAAGAAAGAAAAAAAAAAAAAGAAAAAAAAAAAAAGAAAGGAAGCAAAGCAAAGCAGAGCCCGGAGAGTTCAGCACGGCCCGGGCCCCGCTGCCGCTGCGGGGGGGCTGCCGCTGCTGGGCTCCACCGGCTCCGGGCAGCGCTGCAGCCCCCGGTGCCCCCCGCCCGGTGCCCGGAGCCCCCCGCCCGGCACTGGGGCGATGCCGACCCCCGCAGCCGGTGGTGCCCGGACCCCCCCTCCCGCAGCCCTGGGGGGCTCCGCGTGGGGTCAGGAGGGACGGAGGGGCCGGGGGGAGCGGAGAGGGGTCCGGGGGGGCGGCGAGAGGGGCCGGGGGGAGCCCCTGCTGTGCCCTGCCCCGCAGCGCTGCCCGCCCGGCCCCATCCGCCCCTAGCGCTCAGCACCGCGGCTGCTGCCGGGTTTGCTCGCTCCCTCAGCCGAGCACTCTCGAGCTGTTCTCTGTGGCTAATCAAATGTCAAAACAAGCTGCCCCCGTGATTTGGAGAGCTTTTAAACAGGAAGCCGTTTACCACCGATACACGAGAGCCGCGCGCGTTTGTCTGGGGCTAAGCCTGGGACGGGTTTCGGCGACGGCTCAGCACCGGTTTCGGTCGCAGCGAGTATCTCTTGGGCAGGAGCCGTGTTGTGGTGTCCCTTTGGAGGAATAATGACCATTGAAGCCCGTGGCAGCGATCCCACCGCTCGCCCCAAGCCACTGCTGCCGCCTCTCGTGGGGCCGTGGCTCTCCGCTCCCACGGGTGGGCCGGGGTCGCTGCCCCGCGGGTGGGCAGCACCCCTCCGCCCCAGCACACCCCAATCCTCGGCTCAATAACCCCCGCTTCACAGCCCGACCCTAAATCGTGTGCTTTAGGAGCAAAGCAAGGAGCTTTTGGCACTCACTCGGAGCTGCCCGGCACACCAGGAGCTGCTGCGAGAGGCACGAGGCAGCTTTTGGTTCCCCACGGGTGCAGCACCCAGGGAGCCCCGCAGTGGGGCAGGCCGGGCTGGTGGCTGCAGAAAAGCTGCAGAAAAGCTGCAGAAGAGGACAGCTCTGACCTCACACCGCCCGGCACATCCCCACGCAGGGCCAGCCTCGTGCAGCTGCTGAGCAATGACAAGGATTTTCCGTTTTCTTCTTCACCCCCTCAGCAGAGCAGAGGGAGCCCGTGCCCAGGTGAGCGGCAGGCTCAGGGCTGGCCCTGGCCGGGCTCTGCCCATCCCACACGAACCAAGGCCCTGCCACCGCTTTCCAGCAACCACAAAACCACATTTCCGTCACCAAAACGGGAGGCAGTGCCCAGCACGGGGCGCGACTTGACGGGTGGCTCTCCAAAGGGCCACGCACAGCCGGGTACCCGCTCCCCCCCCAGCCTGCAGCATGCTGGGCTCCGTGCAGGGGGGCAGAGCCCTGGCGGGGGGGGGGGGGGGGGGGCTGTCAGCAGGACCCCCAGCCCCCCGGCACGCCCCTGCCCAGCCCCGTACCACACACGGGGCGTGCAAGGAGCCGCCGGGGGGTTCAGGATGCCCCGGCGCGCTGGCGGGGCTCCAGCATTGTTTGGGCTGAGTTACGCTCGCCAGCCTCATGCGAACGCCAGCTGGAGCGCGGGGCTGAGACAAAGGGTTTGCTTTGCCCCGGCAACCCACGGCGCTGGGCTCTCGGCGAAGCGACAAACAATTCCGTGCTGCCTGCGAGAAAATGGGAGGACTTGCCTCAAAGCAAGAGGGAAATGGAAGACGGAGAGACCCCCCCGTCGCCTCCCGTCCTCACCACCACCACTTCCCCCGGCGGGATCGGTGCTGGTTTGGAGGTTGATGCCGCCCAGGTGTCCCCTCCTGCAGCGCTCACCGCGGGGGCACTGCCCAGCCCCGGCAGCCAGGACCCGGCTCCAAAGGGCTGCAGGAGCAGCAGCACTCACGGCCCGGCCTTCAGAGCCGTCACTTGTCTCAGCTGAGTGCCAAGCTGCTCGCAGGAGCTGCCGGGCCCGCACCGCGCTCACCCTGCTTTCTGCTCCCCTCCCAGCACATCTCCAACGTCTTTAACAACAAAAAAAAAAAAAAGAAAAAGAAAAAGAAAATAGAAAACAACCCACAGCTTCCTGAAGGCTCCACAACAGAGAAAGATGCTTCTGTTGCTCAATCAGTTGCTGGTCTGGAGCTGAAGCATCGCACTCAGAAGCACTTCACCAAACACGAAGCACGCACGCACAGCCGGCAGCCCTAGCAGCGGGCGCCGACGCTGCTCTCAGCTGGGAGCACACCGGGGCAGCCCCACACCGCAGCGAGCAGCACCGAGCACCCACCGGCTGCAGAGAGAATCCCTGGGGTGCACCGGGGCCGACGTGGGTCCTGGGGACAGGGACATGGTGCTGGGCTGCCGAGGGGCTGCTCCACCAGGGTTGGAGGGGAGCAGCCAGGCACAGTGACCTCGCAGAGCCCATCTAGAGCATCAGCCTTGCCACCTCCCTGCCCCGAAATACACCAAAATTTCAGGTTTCTGGTTTTGCCCAAAGGTCTCCCTTAAAGCTCCCCACCGAGCAGTGCTGGAGGGGCCGGGGCTGTGGCCGTGCTGTCCCACGGGGCCGGGGGGGCAGCGCCCGGTGCCCCAACGCGCGGGAAGGGCGCTGGGAGCAGACAGGCACAGGCTTTGTTCCAGCCTGAGACAAGGAGAATGCTGTTGGTTTGCTTTTAGACAAATGAATGGATTTCACTGTTTGACCAACACTCATGAGAATGCCAGTCAGTGCAAATTTGGCAGGAGGGCTGACACTTGTCAGCTTTGGTTTATAACCAGAGAAAAGGAGCCAGCTCTCCGGAGGAGAATGACGTGCGCGCGTCGCTCTGCGTGTTTGTTCTCGGAAGAATGTGTGGCAACAGCAGATCAAGCAAATACTTGGGACCGCTACATCACGGAGGACTTTGTCAGCTCGCCGGAAAGTTTTAGAAAGGCTTCACACTCGTTAGAGACAGCCAGGGCACTGCCTGGAGCCCGGGCAGAAACGCAGCCGCGTGGGCTCTGTGAATAACAAGCAGCATTGCTGCGGCGTCCCGAGGGAGCGGCAGCCTGGCCAGGAAGGCCCCCGGGGAGCGGTTTCAGCAAGCAGTGGGTCGCCCCCCCCCAGCCTCCCCGAGCTGTTGTGGCTGCTGCCTGCGTTTCCAACCCCCAGGAGCTGGGCAGAGCCCCCACAGCTGCTGCAGGATGCGGCCGGGGCCGGGCGCGTTGGCAAAGCAGCGCGAGGAGGGCAGGTGCTGCTCGTGGCCCCCGGGGGGGCACCGCCAGGATCACCGCCGGGACGTGAGCAGGGCCCTCAGCCATCGGCAGCCTGCACCGAGCAGGATCTGGCCCCAGATCCTTGCACCCCCCGGGCAGGGTCTCTCTCTGTTTAAAGAAATCTCCTTGGCCACATTTCCTGCGCTAAAGCCCAAGCTGGCAGAGAAGACAAACACATGCAAGTGGCCTCGTTTGGGTTTTTAAAGGCTCTCCAGCCTGTAAGAGTGATTCGGGGTTTCTCTGCCAGCCGGGGCAGCTCACTGCAGCATCTCTTCCAGGAGGTTTTGCTGTGCTGACAGAGCCTTGGGACAGGGTCAATTGGTGCTGGGGATCGTTCCCTCTCCCCCTGACCTCTCTCCCTTGTGCAGGGGGACCCAGGCAGGCCAGGAGACCGCGTGGGTTCAGCCCTGTCCCTGATCTTGTTGGTGACACGGGGACACGGGGGCTTGGGCATGGGAGCTGTGCAGGTCCCATCCGCACGGACCACGCACGCGTATCGGGAGAAACCCCGCTGTGATGGCGCAGCAGGAGCCAAGCCCCGAGCCTGCAAAACGGCCCTGACCAAACAGACCGGGAGAGCCCCGAATGAATCATTGCAGGCGGTGCAGTAAATCACCCCGCTCTCAAAGGTCAGAAATTGCCTTTCCCTGGCTTGCTTTGGAGCAGGGTTTAAGGAGACGGGACTCGCCGGCGAGCATCACCGAGCACCACGACCGGCGCGGTGGGAGCTGCGCGCCCGGCCGGAGGGCAGCTCCTTTCTTTTCTCCCGGCAAGAGATTTTCTCCGAGGCACGGCCAAGCTCCGGCTGCGACCTGCGGTGGCGAAGCTCGTTCTGCTTGGTGCTGACAGCTCAGGCTGGTGCCGCAGCCCGGCTTTGCTGTGGTCGGGGTGGCCCTTGAGTACGGGCTTGGTTGGCTCCACCCAGCCCCTAATGAGTGTTTGCCTGCTGCGCCGGGCAATTTGGCAGAATGGGCAGCTTCTGCTCGGGAGCTGCCCCAGTCTGGGAGAGATAAGGGTGGTGCAGGGCAGCCGCGAGGCAGGATGACGGAGCTGTTTGCACGAAGCTCCTCTGATCTGCCCAGCTCTGCTATTACTCCCCGAGCAGCCCTTAATAACGCGGGTCATTAGGGGTGCTTTTCCATTCGGAGACTTAACAGCTCCCTCAAGTCAAATGAGCGCGGCGGGAGGTTACGTGCCTTCCCCGCCTTGCACAACGAGGCCGCAGCCGAGCCGGGAGCCAAACGCAGCCCTGAGCCTGGACACGGCCGCTTCACAAGGCTGCACCAGCACGGTGCTCGCTGTCAGGGGCTGGGCAAGCTCGTGGGGTGTTCCCGGCACCCCCCCCGCCCCCCCACGTCTCGCCCACCTTTGGGTGCCTCTGACCTGGGCGCAGGGAGCTGCCCGGCCTCCTGCAGCAGACGCGTGGAGGATGAGGAGGGTCAGGAGCTGCTGATCTCCCGGGTCTGCCTGCCTGAGCAGCTGGGGAGGAAGGAGGAACGGGTGGCTCCCGGCCTCCCAGGGGGTCATGATTTACCCAGTGCAGGGCGAGAGCCCGTTGCAGGACCCAGGAGCAGCCCCTGCCTGGCTTTTCCTCCAGCAAAGGGGTCTGACCATCAGGCCACGGGCTGCTGAGGGGAGGCAGAGGTGGTCTGGTCGCTCCGGCAGCAGTCACAGCAGCCTCCTGCTCGAAGGGATCACCAGGCCCTAAAATAGCTCGGTATCATTAGTTACATCTAATTGAAGGTGTTTTGAATGCAACCTCCACAACACACAAACCCAATGGGAAATGACATACCATCAAATTAATGCCCCCAAACCATGATAAATGACTGGTTAGATGATTAATGTTTCTATTTCTTGTATTAAGAGAGAACAATGCCGCTTGGCCCAGCATTTATCTGCGCTGCCTGCAAAAGGTCGCCAGGCGTTCTCGGAATAAATGGGATTCTCACCCCGCTCTTATGCCTGCAGGTACCCCGTGCTCTCATCGCCTCAGCTGTGTCTGGAGGGGAGGCTGTGGCCACCATGGTGCCAGCAGGACGGGGCTGTCCCCTTCCCCGCATCCCCGCCAGCCCCCTCGCTGCTGACACCCCAGGCTGGTCCCAAAACCCTTCCCTGCTGGTACGTGCAAGGAGGCCGGTTGTCAGAGCCGTGGCGGATTGCACGAGGGTTCTGACGTCTGAGAGGACTCACTGCTACGCCGGCGATTTTATTAAATCATTAAAAGACACTTCTCTAATAGCTCCAGAAACATCAACTTTTCATGTGGCTGGGGCGGCTCGCTGCGCTGCGCCTGGAAACGGCCCCGATTCTCCGCCGGGTTCAAAGCCGTCTGCCTTCTGATACACCGCGTGTAATTAGAGGTAATTGAAGCCAGCGCGTTCAAAGGAGCCCGGGGAGCGGCGGAGCAGAGGCGCTGGCTGCACCGACCCGCACTGCCGGCCCCTGGGCACCGGCACCGGCTGCGCCCGCGCCGCTCATGGCAGACCGGTGGTGCCGTGGGAGCCCCGGTGGTGCCGTGGAGCCCTGGCAGTGCCATAGGAGCCCCGGTGGTGCCGTGGGACCCCCGGTGGTGCCGTGGGAGCCCCGGCGGTGCCGTGGAGCACCGATGGTGCCATGGGATCCCCGGCGGTGCCACAGGAGCACGAGGGGAGCCCAGCACGGGATGGAGCCGGGTGGCAAAGCTGGCACAGCTCCGCACGGTGCAGCCCGCGCATCCTGCAGCTTGTCCCAACAAGACGCTGTTTGTGTGCGGAGATTAAAGTCTCTTGTTTAGTAGCAGGGAAATGCAAATGCTGTTGAAACAAGCCGTTAATTGTTAAACCGCATTATTTAGGGGTAATAATCACTGGAACACCTTGTACTGCTAGAATGAGGCCAAGAGTTCTCTGGTCATGGGCTCCAAAAGGGGAGGATGTGCCTTGTTTACGAGCTGGGTTTAATGAAAACTATTAGGCAAAGACATGGGGAATGGGGAGAAAAAGAAGAAGAAGAAAAAAAAAAAGTAGGAAATGACCGAGGTGTGAAAGGAGAGGTCAGAGGGAACAGCTCTGGTGGTGGTGCTTCCCTATTTGCCTCCTGGGTGGGCGCAGGCACCCGCTGATGGGCACTGGCTGCCCCCCCACAGCCGGGCTGGGGCAGAAAAGGGGAAAACAGGGATGGAGAAGGAGATGCCAGGGATGGAAAAGGTGATCCCGCTGGTGCAAAGGCTGATCCTGCTGGCTCAGCATCAAGGTGTTCGCAGGCGCAGGCACCTCTGCATGAGGACAGGGATTTCCCAGCTGGCTGTCACGGCGGGAGCAGGCGCCCTGTCCTTGCTTAACACCGAGCCCCCTGTGATCCTGCTGCGTTTTGCATTTGTTTGCGAGCGAGCCAGGCCTGCAGGCAGTTGTCACGGCGTGTTCGCCTGCGGGCTGGGTGCGTTCAGACCCTGGGTGAGCTGGCCTCTCTCCGAGCCCCGCTGGCTTTGCCAAGGCTGGCATCATCCTCAGCAGCTCGAAGCCATGGGAAATCCCAGCGGGAAGGCTGGGGAGCAAAGCTGGCTCTGCCCGGCACTGGGCGATGGAGCAATGCCCCAGGGCACTGTCCCCAAAACCCAGCGCCCACAGCCCACCGCGTTCCCTGCGGCGGAGGAGCGTGGGCACGCTCGTGCCGCTGTTGGTGCTGTGGGATGCGTGCGCAGACCTCCCAGACCCACCGCGCAGAGCCGAGAGCTGTGCCAGCCCCAACCTCCCCAGCTCCCCGCCGGGAGCAGGCGTTGGCAGCCGCTGCGCTCTCCCCGTGCCCTCGTGCCAGGGGCTGAGCTGCTGGAGCTGTTTCCTACCCAGCTGCAGCAGGAGCGAGGGGAGAGGTTGCCCAAGCCAGCCAGAAAGGGAGCCCCAGCCACGCCACGGCACCTCTGCACCGGAGCAGAAACGGTGCGAAGCGCCCCAAAGAGCCACCGTGCAGGGAAACCACCGCAGTGTGGTGCAAATACAGGAGCCTCTGGTTTGGGGGAAGGTGGGCAAACCCTGGGCAGAACGCTGCTCGCCCCAGAGCCAGGGCTTCAGCAACCGGGAACTGGTGTGCAGTTGGGACTGCCTTCCAGCGTGGCTGGGGCCATGTGCAGGATGTAATTTAAGCCCCAGCTCGGGGTCCGAAAGCTCTCCAAGTGTGGAGGTTTTGGCACCGGACTTTTGGTTCGGTCCCAGCGTTAATGGCAGATTGGATAACCGTGTGAGGGCGAGGCAGGGAGAAAGAGCGAGAGAAAAAAATAAAAAAAATAAAAAACACCTCTCAACAGCTCTTCCAACAGTGGGAAGAACCAAAGCACATTTTGGCTCCACAAACTCTGCAAAAGTTATTTCCCATTAGATCTGGAACAGCCTTTTGAACAACGCTTTTCAATTTAGTTTTTTATTAAAACAAAGCTGTGCTCTGGCACATCCTCGCCGAGCTGTGGTGTCCGGCAGCAGAGGTCCCCTCTCTTTGTGGGGCACAAAGAGAGGTCCCTGGGTGTGTATTTAAATCACCTACTGCTGTGCTGGCTTTCTGGCCTTGTATATCTCTAATTATTCCCATGTTTATAATTTGCTGCAGCATGAAGGATTTTTTCCCCTTGAATACCTGCTTTCCCAACAATTAGTCCTGCTGGCTGGAAGAGCGCAGAGGAAGAGCTGGAGACAGAGACGAACCCAGCCGCCAAGCCCAAACTGCAGAGCCCCATCCCCGGTGCATTTGGGAGCCCCCCAGCCGAGCGAGGCAGGATCCAGCCCGGTGTGTGGGTTTGGTTTCCCCCAGCCCCTCCAGGAGCGGCAGCGGGGGAACCCCAGGGCTCCCCCCGCGCTGCCCCGGCCCTGCCGTTTCTCGCTCTGACTCAGGCGCATCCTGCACGGTGCCTGCTGGAAACTCCCGCGGCTCACGCGGGGCCGCCACGTGCACGGGCACTGCGGGGGGAAAAGGTCCACGCTGGGGAGGGCGAGGTGTGAGCAGACCCTGTCCCCTGTCCCCAAAACCCTGGCCCCAAAAAAACACTCGGGGCCAAGAGCCCAGCGAGGTGCTGGGGCTGGAGCTGGGGTGCTGCCGGGGCAGCCAGCCCTCATCTCGGCCCCGCCGTGGTTGCCCTGGGCTGTGCCCGTGCTCCCTGCGGCCCCAGCGGGCTCGTGCTGGAGCAGAAATCCTCTGCACCTCGGCACCTGAGGAAACCCCAAGCAACAGCCCCAGCCCGGCTGAGTCAGCGGGGATTTACGGGTGTGCAAACAGCCCAGACCCGGCGGCTGGATGTGCTGGGGACAGGGCACAGGGGAGGTGACCTGGGACAGGATGGAGGCAGCAGGGACTTTGTGCCACCCCTGTCACCGTCACCCCGCAGGCCCGCTGCCCTCAGCTCAAAGGCGGGACCTGCATGCAAAGAGAAAGCCCGCTGCTGGGAGGGGAGCGGGTCACGTTGCTGGGGCAGGACGAGCTTCGTGCCTGGCCCCAAAGGGCAACCAGGGCTCTAAGCACCTGCTGGGGGCTCCACCAACCCCCTGCCCACCAGCCAAAGCCCCCGAGCCGGAGTCTCACCCCCCGAGGAAGCAGCTTCCCCAGGTGTCCCAGCAGAGCGCAGAGCACGGGCAGGGCCGGGGGCTCAGCACCCCCTCGAAGCCACCCCGTCGTCCCCCCCCCCCCCCCGTGCTGCCACCCAGCACCTCCCCGCGGCGGGGTGGGAGGCTCCTGTTAATCACCTACAACCCATTAAGTCGTCGGCCCGACTGCTCGCCTGCTACTTTTGCAAGGAATTAGGCCTCCATAAAATCAAACAGCATGAATCTTAAAGATTTACACGGTGCTTTTTTAACAGTTTTCAGTATATTTCAATAGTTAATAAAACTAAATGCTGCTTTGTGTAAAAGGTAATAGATTACAATCGGGTGTATTTTACTAGCACTCAGTGTGTTCATCTAACACCTAATACGTTAAAGTTGGAATCTATGAAAAGCACTTTGTGGAGATTAAAAGCAGATTTATCACAGATGTGCCTCAACATTATGCTTGGCTTGAACCATTAGACTCCTGGAGTTTAAAGGTTAGACTTTAATGACTTCAAGGAAGTCGGTTACTTTTTAAAGCTCTAAATAAGCAGCTAAGATACTAATGCCATTTACAAAACAGGGAGGACTGGTTAAGAGCTGCTCAGAGGATGCCTGAGTTACCACTTCAATGTCTGCTCCCTAACTCGCTTTGAAGCAGATACATCCCAGCGCAGTAGTTTAACCCTCATGCAAATTAATAATACGTTGTTTGCTAGATGAAAGTGTTTCCTTGAAAACTTCGGTGGCAGAGCTTGGCTTCCACGCCTGCGCTCCGCGGGCCTCGCGGTGACGGAGAGGGGAGCTGGGGGTCAAGCTGCCCGGCTGCTGCTGCAGGACAAGGACGTGCTACGTGTCCTCTCCGTGTGTCCTCGCCGTGTGTCCTCGCAGAGCAAACACCCCTCGCGGGGGAGCGGCAACTTCAGCTCCTGTGTATGCCCCTTTGCCAGGCTTGGCCCCGCTGCCAGGGCAGGTCCCCAGGCAGGTTCATGGCATGGCCGTGGCTCCCCATGCCCCAAAACCCGCTGCTGGAGCCCTGGCGGTGGCAGCGACGCAGCGCAGAGCACGGCCAGGTCGTGCCTCTGCTCCTGCCCCCGAGCCACCTGCCAGCGTGTCCTCGGGTGGGTGCCCACCGGCTGGTGGCCTGGAGATGCCCTGGACGTGCTTGTTCATCTACTGGGAGATCGGATGATGCTGACACGCATTTTGCAGAGCTGCGATGATTAATATCGAGAACGCTGTGGGTGAAATCCCTGCGTGGCGTAAGCCGGCCTGGAAGCGGTGAGCGTCTGACCAGGCAGCACCTGAAGCCCAGCGAAAGGCCGCGGAGAGGCACCTGGCCCCTGCTCCCTTTTTGGTGCTTCCCATGCCTGGCACCGCAACCCCAGCCCTGCAAATGCCCTGCCAAAATCCAGGCAAGCGCATTCGGCACAGCTCCCCGGCAATGCCAACTACAGCTCCATAGCACTGCCACGCAGACCAATTTATTTACACGGCTTTACGTTACGCGACGGCGCAGGGCTGGAGTCGGGCTTTCTTTCTCCCCTGGGAATATCCCCGGGCCCCGTACATGCAGGGCACACAGGGCACACACACGAGACGCCCGCCCAGCCCACTCGCTGTGCTCGTAAGGTGACTGCACAAACTTATCTTGGTTGTGCCTTAAAACAACCCCTTTATTGATCTTAATAAATACTTTATCTTTATGCTTTAACAAGGTGTATATTGTCATTCCTTCTGTCCTGAGGGCATTGACTCTAATTAAGCACTCATAGGGGTGCTTAAAATTTAACCCCGGTGACGCTAAGCCTTCAAGGACACGCCGAACACGACACGTCTGGCAAAGCACTCGCGGTGATCGGCGCGTGGATGGTATTGCACAGCCAGCCTGAAGCCCTCCTGTGGCTGCCCTGTGCTCGGAGCAGGGGCATTGAGGCCCCCCCAGGTCTTTGAGGAGCCACAGGGCACACCTGTGCATGTGGGTGTTCGGGGGGGGTGTGGGCAATTTTCAGCTGGGGTGTTTTATGCGATTAGGATGCGTGGATCGATGTTTAAACAAAGCGCTATGCTGCTATCCAAATGTATTTAAAAAAACAAAACAAAACAAAACAAAACACAAAAAACACCCTTCCTATGGGTTAATCTGGATTTCCCTGTTCCAGGTGTGACTTCTAATGGCAACGCTGCTCGGTGCCGAGCTGGGGGCTGAGGGCTCAGCACGAGGCCGAGCTGGGGGGCAGCAGCAGGCGCGGGTCAGGATTTGGAGCTCAGCACATGGGCACGTGTGTGATCCGCTCCCATCTCCCTGCGCTGGGGTCCTCCCGCAGCCCTGGGTGCCCCCCAGCAGTCCCACCTCACCACTACTATCTCTATTATTAAATCTCTTAGTCTGAAAAGATAAATATAATACAATAGTTAGCAACTTGCAATGCAGTATCGGGGCCAGCCACTCCCTGCTGGGCTCAGCACACCTGGGCGCTGCTTCCCCGGCTCTTTACCAGGTCCTGAGCCCGGGGGGGGCGCCGAGCACGGCTGCTGCGCCCCATCCAGCTCCTCGGCAGGGGAGCGGCCGGGTTCAGCACCGAGCAGGCTTTTACGATCCAAGACTTTAAGGCAAAAACCCCAAAGCGACCCAGAAGCGAAGCCTGTTCTTCCAACAGCTGTCGACACGTTGTATTTTAGCAATCGTGGTAATTTGTCCGGTATGTTTGTCCTTTTTCATCTTCCTCATTTTCAAAGCGATGTTACACAAAGGCAGGGAGAGGAGTTACCGTTCCGGGGTGTTGTTTGCAGCCCGGCCCGTGGTCAGTCCTGCTCGGCGGGGAGCTTGGTGGGTGCTCTCGGGCTGATGCAAGTGGAAACAGCCTGACCCGCAGTCGCAGCCCGTACGGAGCTTTCTGCTCTTTGATGGGGTCTTTGAAGTCACCCCGAGATGCTGCAATTAGCAAGAAATAACTTGTAGCGCTCAAACTTCGTATTCGAAACTCTTCCCAACCAGAATTAGCCAGTTGCTAAAGGTTTTCCATTTTGCAACGACTGCCCGGATTGCAATTGCAAAACGTTAACCTGCTGTAACGCCACAATTTCAGAAAATAAAGGAAACCATAAGACCTCTTCAGAAACTGTAAAAAAAAAAAAAAAAAAGAAAAGAAAAAAGAAAAGCAGCACTCTAAAGAGCAGATATTCCAAATGTGAGTGGATTATTCAATTGCCACGTGCATACATGTCACCAAGTCAAGGTCTCCAGCTGCAAAAGGCTGCACATCTCTTCTGAGGTGCTGCTCCTCAGCTCCAGCACGCTGCACGCCACCCGAAAGCCTCGTGCCGTGCGGGGGGATTGTCAGCAGCCAGCAGAAACGGGGCTTAGAAAGGGCGCTTGGGCAGCCCCCGGCTGTGAGGGGCTGCGAAACAGCACCGCGAGTGGGGCAGCTTTGTGGGGCCTCTGTGGACGTGCATCTCAGTGGTGTTTGGGGTGACACCGGTGTTTGGGGTGATGCCGGTGTTTGGGGTGACACCGGTGTGGGTGTGCTGGTGGTGTCGGTAGCAGATGCTTTCTGTGGGGCTGAGGTGTGAGCCACCCCCGTTGGTAGGGGCAGGGGGGCTGCTAGCTGTTGGGCTGGGCACGTAGGAGCAGGATTTGGCCCCAACAGCCCTCTGCACGCCAGCCCAGGAGCTGTGCACCCTGACCTCACCGCCAGCTTCTTGCTTTGGGAAGCGCGAGCCAAACCCGGGGCTGCGCTGCCGTGCAGGAGCTGGGGAGCAGCGAGACCCACACCTCCCCGTGCCCCACAGCCAGCACTGGGGGGCTTTTTGCTGCCCTGCCCCACACGGCCGGGGTGTCACACCAACTGGGGGGCCCAAATTTCCTCCGAGTGTGGAGTTTGGGCAGCGGAGAGGAGGCGATGCTGGCAGCACCACCCTGCCCGCTGCGGCGCGCTGGGAACCGGCGCTTTCGCCCAGCTCTGCGGGTGGGAATTTGCATCGGTCCATCATTAGGCAGCAGCTCTTATTTAAGGCAATAAAGGTTCTTAATTTCATAGGGAAAACTTAATGGAGCACTTAGTTCCCATGCACTGCTTCCCTGACGTTTTATAGTCTCTGAAAGCATGGCTTACTAATGGCAGAAGCCTGCATCCCCACGTCCTCCTGACCCCCTCAGGAAACAAAATAAAGCCATTTGGAAAAAAGAGCAGGTGTTGAGGAAAAGTCAGAAGATGCAAATTCTTTCTTCTCATTAATTATTGTATTTATACCATGATTCCACCTGTTTGTGTGACGTCTCTCCCTCACAGAGACTTCTCATAGCAGATTAAAGTGCACTTTTATCATTATTCTGAAAGGCATTTCGTAAGGGAACATTAGTTCTCCTACATTATTCTCGCATGTTATAAAAAGTGTCTTTTTAAAATATTAGACAGCAATCAAGATTAATTTAAGCCACATCAAACGCGCACGGCTGGCTCGCTGCAGCGCTCGTCCCCACCACCACCCGCTCCTCCAGGCACCGGCGCTGAGCTCGGGACCCTGAGCTCTGCTTTGGGCATGGCCCCGGCCCTGCTCCGCTCCTGGTGGTGCTGAGCAAGGCTCTGTGGGCTTCGGGGGAGCAACACGGAGAGGTCTTGACCTTGAGGATGAGTGGTAGCCAGGCCCCAGAGGGACCCCAACCGGGCATCCCCCGTTGAGTGCGCAGATGCTGTGGGTGCGGGGATCCCAGCAGCGCTGCGGTCGGATCCAGGGAGGGTCGCTCCTCTGTGACCCACCCCAGGAGGGACAGGATCCCTTTGCTGGCAGGATTGCAGCCTATCTCCACCGCAGGAGATGCTCAGACCTCGCCGGTGGGACTGCTGGAGGCACAGCCCGGCGGGATGGCGCGCACCGGCACCCTGCGCGCACCACGGTGAGTGGAAAACCCCGAGTCGCCACCATTTCCTCATGGCAACAGAAACTTCTAACCCTCACTCATTTTCGGCCGAAATCATTTCCATGGGAGCAGCAAGTTTACGGCGCTTTTAAATATAAATTGTGCCTTCTTTATCGGCTTGGCAAACAAGGCGCTGGCACCCAGACACCGTGGGCATTTGGAGCTGTGGCATTTTATCGCCGCACATCAGAGCGCAGCAATCTCCCCTCCTCGCTGCCCAAGGGGCTGGATTCAGCGCTGCCTCGCTTAGCATTCAAGCCACATCCTCCTCTTGGAGGACCTATCAGCCAGATACCTGAAAACACATTTTCAACTCCAGCGAGCAATTGACTTTCAAAGCTTGTGATGCTTGTCAGCGTGTCTCCTAGGGCAACAAACAAACTCCGGAGAGCAGAGCGAGCTGCGCTTCCTGCAGAAGAAAAAGAGCACGGAGGTAGAAGAAGATTCTGGTTGTATTTTAATGCTATTTACGGACTGCGCAGTGCTCGGAGAAGAAAGAAATGCAAAAAGTTTGGTCTGTTTTGCTAGGTGATGCCTTGTCGTGTTACATCTTCCTGCCCGTGCGCCTGTGGGTACCAGGGCGGTGCCGGCACCCCCACCTGGGCTGTGCAGGATCAGTCCTTGCATGGGACCCCACACAAATCCAACATGTGAAAGGAAATCTGGCCCGATCCGGAGGGACACGGGATGCTCTGGGGCCTGTCTCCAGCTTTGCCCAGCTTTGTGAGCACACGTGCGAGGTGCACAGCGTAGAGGGGCCCAGCACACGGGGGCACACGGGAGCAGGGCAGCACTCAGGGCTCTGTGTGTAGCAGCAATGCTGGGGGGCAAAACCCTCACAAACCTCACCTGGAGATATTTATCTCGAGCAAAAGACCGCGATTTGGGTTTGTCTCCGTGCGTTTCTTCCTGAAGCCAAAACCCACCCATGAATGGGCTGTCCCTGGAGCAGTGCCTCGACCCTTGGGTTTTGGGAGCACCTGGTCCCACAGACCCAGGACACGGGGGTCCCAGACTGGCTGATGGCCTGGCCCACGAGGTGCCAGGGCGCTGGCACCGTGCACAGGGAAGGGATGGGGAAGGCAGGGGAGGTGACACCAATCCCAGCTGCCCGTGGGGTTCCCAAACCCCATGGGATTCCCAAACCCCGCGGGATTCCCCCTCACCCTCTCCGCTTCCATTTATATGAAGTATCGGAGTGCCTTATTCCCACCGTCAAGCGCGGGATGAGCGCTCCTGTTTGCCACGAGTTTTGTTAGCACGTTAAGACATCAAACAGGCACCTAAAGGCGCTGCAGCTCGCACCGCCGCCCCGATCGGGAGCGCGCGGTGCTGCAAGGAGCAGGGGAGCGGCGGGGGCACCAGCTGGGAAGCCCCCTCCCGTGCCCAGCCGGGCAGGAGGAGCAGCTCCCACGCTCTCCACGCAACGGCTGCGATCTCCCGTGCCTAATGACGACCATTTATATGTCAGCGTTATTACACGACTCATCGCCGGGTGACACGGAGTCTCGGCGAAGTTCCTGCTATTATGGAGATCTCTATTACCGGGCTACCCAGGCATGAATCAGCCATCGACTCGGGAGCGCTGGGTGTAGAGCAGGAGCCGTGTGTCTCGGATGGGTTTTGCAGGATGAATGCGTCGTGCTGAGTCCTCGCTTGCCGTGGGATGGGGGACGCAGAGGGGTCCCAGCCCTGGGGGCATGGGGAGCTGTGGGGTGAGCCAGTGGGGTCAGCTGGTGCTGGCTAAACGCTGCGCTGAAACGCTTAACTCACAGGTTATAAAAAGACAAGGCGGGGGGGTGTGTGTGTGGGGGGGGGGGGGGGGCAGACAGTTGAAAAAAAAAAAAAGCCGAGGTTTGCCTTTGCGATGCTGCCTGGAAGTGCTGACAAAGCTGCTCCTGACAAAGCCCCAGCAGGAGGGGGGGAGCTGTCTCTTTGCTCTGCCTGTCTCCCGCTGAACAGGGATCACTTTTAATGGGCTGAATACATACAACGTGCAGCTGACAACAAAGATGTTAGACTAACCTAACAAGAGAGTGAAACAGAAACAGCACACAGCGAGTAATTAGAATCTAATTAATTTGCATTTCACAAGAGAGTCAGAGATGTCAGAGGGAGGAAAAAAAAAATAAAATTCCCCAAGATTAAAGGCCTCGTGGAGAAGGGAGAGGGGGCGAGTGGAAACACTCGGAGCAGCCGGGACCGACATGCAGCGACCCGCGGAGTCAGCCGGGATGAGCAGAATTAAACAGGAGCAGGTGTGAAAACGACAGGTCCGGGAGCAGCGGCGAGCAAAGGTGCCTGTGGGTCAGCAAAACTATGACGGAAATAACCAAGCAGCGACTTTGTCTGTTGAACGGCGTCCCTCACTTCGCAGTGTTCTCCCCCCTGCTGCTCGATGGCTGTGCCAAGGGATGAGAAGGAGAAAGGGGGAGACGTGGGGAGCGCACCCAGCTCGCGGAGCTGGCGGAAGGCGCAGCCGGCACCGCGCAGGTGCCGAGCCGCTGGCAGCACTGCCGACTGCAGCCCTCCCAAAATTAGCGCTTGCAATACGTTAATCTTTATGTTCGACACCCTATTTCTTAACGCTGGCTGTTCCCGTGAGGCAAGCGATGCAGGATCTACATAACATCAAGGGAAGATTTACAGCTTGTTTCCATAATGATGACACCAGGCAGAAGATTATGCTGTCAGAGATGCCGGCGCATCCACACGAGCCCTAGGGAAGAAAAACAACCGTCACCCCGTGGTGCTACGTGATTGCCAGCACCGCTATCGACAGCCCCGTGCCCAGCCCCCCCCGGTGCCCCGCGGATGCTGGGGTGGGATGGGGGGCTCGGGATGGGCGGCGGGGGAAGCGCACGTGGCCACCTTCAGCAGCACCAACCCGGGCTCTTGCCGAAAAGGTTTTGGGGTGAGCCCCAGTGGGATGCCCCTCTGGATCGGGGGCTGGAGGTGATGGGTCAGGCCAACAGGCCGGGGATGGCACAAAACGAGACAGCCGGGAACAAACAGCAAGTCCTGAACCTTGCTGGGGTACAGGGGCTGGGGGCAGCCCGGGGATGGGGCATGGGGGCAGAGGGAGGAGACGGACCCCCCAGTCCAGCTCAGCACCCATCAAGCTGGGCCCCAAAGAAACTGCAAGGAGAGTTTCAGCTTGAGAGGAGGTGGCTGAGTTCTCTTCTCTTCTCTTCTCTTCTCTTCTCTTCTCTTCTCTTCTCTTCTCTTCTCTTCTCTTCTCTTCTCTTCTCTTCTCTTCTCTACTCTTCTCTTCTCTTCTCTTCTCTTCTCTCTTCCTGAAATACCTTGTTCTCCCATTTAGGCTTGTGTTTGCAATACCAAATCAGCGCTATAAACATGCCGACGGGGTATTTATTTTTCTTGAAAGCAAAATAACCAAACAGAACATCAGAAGGGAGGCATTTAACTCAGTCGGCTCCTTTCTTTTGTTGAGAATCAAAGTGATGATTATTTGAGTGGGTTTATTCCAGACAACCCACCACCGTGGCAGAAAATGTGCTGCAAGCATTGCTCCGGTTGCATCAGCAAGCAGAGAGGAGGATTTGGGGCAGCGGTGTTTGGGACATGCAGGGGAGCAACTCCTGTTCCCAATTCCAGACCCACAGCCTGCTGGGGCTGCCGAGAGCTGTGCGGGGGCACTGTGTAAGAACAACCAGCACAGGTCGAGATAAGGATGCACGTCCTCTGCCAAGGCTCCCGAGGGACCCGGAGCAGGGCATCTCCAGAATCCCGGCCCCTTCCATTTAAGAAGCTCCATCCTTTCTTTCCTTCTTAGAAAAATACATAAATAAATAAAATAAAATAACAACCCTCCTGGTGAAGTCAAAGCCCTTCAGAAAACAAACAGGCACCCTGCTATATCTGAAGTCACCAGGCAGCCAGCCACAGCCCGGGCGGCAGGATCTAGCCCATAATTTGTAGTGCGAGTGCTATAGCAGTGTTGCCACAATATGATGAGGTCATGAGTCATCTAACCACTGAAACCATCTAACCAGTCCCTGTATAACTCACGGGCTGGGAAGGGAACACACAATGCACTTAGGTTTGGGGCAGCTCTTCCCCGTGCTGCCCGGGGAGGCGAGCGGCGCCGCCGCCGGGGTGCCCGGTGCTGGGGAGGGAGGCAGCCGAGAGGCTGAGCCCCGCGAGCAGCAGGGGCATCCCCTGCCTTGCAGCCACTTTTGGAGGCAATAGGGGGTGATAGGGATGATGTCTTTTTGGGAAGCAGCCCCGCAGCATCACCTTCAGCAGGGAGCAGAGTGGACCTGGTGGCGATGCTGTGCCAGTGTGCTGCTCCCAAGGGAGGGCTGAGCCTGAAAAAACCCCGGTGCTGCCCAGGAGCTGCAGGGGAGCCGTGATGGAGCTGGGCACCACGGAGCAGCCGGGTGCTGCTTCCATCCTGCTCCAGCTCCCCAGAAAACCACCTGAGAGGCAGCTGGGGAAGGCGGCAGAGAAATCCCGCTGCCAATTCCGCCGGCCCAATTACAGCCCCGTCCTTCAGGGACGTTTGCAAGCAAAACAAAGATGGAAGATTAATGCACCGCTACCCTGACAGCCACGAGTTAGGCGGTGATACATCTCTACCTCTGGGACGTGTGGCAGATCCTATTCATTGTTCCCTTCTCACTTGTCACCGTGCAGATCTTGAGCAGTCGGGGCTGGAAACCAGGGGAAGTTCACAACTTTCCGCTGCGACTCGCCTGCAGATTTGTCAGTTGACTAAAGACCCAAATTACACACAGTCACCGAGCCCAATCCACTGTTAAAACCTGCATGCGTTGCTGCCGAGATTAGAGATTCACTGTGGTAATTATGTTAATGTTGATGTGTAGACGGATAACTGGCAGCAAGGAGTTGCTCTGAAACGTCTATTTATAGTCCGGGGAAAAAAAATAAACCTCGCCATCTCCAGGCAAACATATGGGCTACCAGAGCAGACAAATTAAGTGGGAGATGAAAGGCGAGGAAGAAAAAGAAGCTGGAAGCACGCAAGCTTGGGAGCCGGTGGCACCGAGCTGCTTCCCGTGGGGTGGTGGCACCTTGGTGGCACACCACAAGTCCTGTGCCACCATCCAGGGCCTCCTGTCCCCTGGGGGCTGCTGGACCAAGCCCACGCTGCCAGACAGCCTGGTTCTGCCCCAGAATTGCTCCCTGGGCTGCAGGAAGGCACCTGGGTGCCCACACGGCCCCACGGCAGCAGTGCCCCATGCCCAGCATCACCAAGCCCACTGAGGGCACTGCTGGCACCGGGCAGAGCTCCTGGCCTGGGGGTGGCCCATGGGTGGGCATCCAGGCTTCTCCTTCACCCAGGGGTCTGGCTGTGGTGTAGGCACCTCCCAAAATATAATCCTGGCACCTGCATCCCGCGGCGCGGTGCTGAGCGCGGCACAGATGACGCTATATTCCTCAGCTCTCGGCAGGATGTACGACTCAAATTTTTAGCTGTGTGCTAAATTACATGGGCCGTCAGTCAACTCTTTGAGATGTTTTGAGTAGACAGATTTATACAAACACTCAAAGCTCAGTAGACCCAGCGCAGTATCTTTTACACCAGGCGAGGAGGAAATAAATCATGGCTTCCCTTCCCCCGCTTCCACCGCGCTGAAATTTCTCCCCGACATCTTTCAAGCAGGATCACAGAAATTTTTATTTACCGTGGAAACAACCCAAACCCCCAGAGCACCGGGGGATTGTGCATGCCCGTGACTGACAGGCCACCCAGCCTCAGCAAGGGGAGCGAGCCTGCTGCCACAGGCAGCCCTCGCCCCGCACCACTGCGCCCTGCCCGGGACCCTCCAAATCCCCACGGGGCGCAGTGGGGGCACCCCCAGACCCCCCCATCCCGCACAGCCCCTGGGACATGGCAGGGATGGGAGCGGGGCTCAGGGCGTTGAGCGGTTTGGGAGCAAAAAAAAAAATGTCACTGCAGAGGCTCTGACACCTGAAAATGATGTGATTTTTTTTTTCTTTAACGGCTGCTCTTTTAAATTCCTGGTTGCAGGCTGGCCCAGTGCGCTCTTCCAGGCACAGTGCTATAACATGCCATTAGAAAAACAAAGCGCTTTCTCCACTTGATAGCTGGCCTTTTATTTTTGGAACTGATACATGCAATCACAGTAGCATGGCCCCAGCAATTAGGAAGAAAAGTACTTTTCTTCTCCAGGCCCAATTACCCATCCTGTAATTGACATAATTATTATCTTTCAGTTTTCTAATAATATTTATTGAACACTACAAATTCTCATTCTCAGTGAAGCTGCTCCTGGAGCACAGCAATTTCCAAGCCCTTGTGGGGTTGGCGCTGGGAGGAGAGATCAATACGGCCTCGCAGAGCTCCCAGCAGGGGAGGGCAGGGGCTCGCCTCCTCCCCAGCCGGCTCCTAGGGCTGGAGCCCAGCTCAGGACCCCCCCGAGCCCCTTCTCCAGCAAAAGAGCCCCAAGGTCACCAGGGACATTTACACCCAGGGAGCAAACCGCATCCTCCTCCTGCTAACAGCTGGTTCCTCAGTGGCCAAATACACAACCAAATACACGTATTTTAGCTCAGTGCAGTCCTATACAGGGGACGTATATAATGAACAGCAGTCCAGCTACAAGCCCTAAAGGTCTTGGCAAGAGGAGGGAGGCAGGGAGAATAGCTATTCCTAGCTGCAATGAAACCATGCATATTCATTTAAAACAGGAGTAAAAAAAAAATAATAATAATGTTATTTCGTCTGCCTCAGGGCAACTGTACCATATGCACGGACAAGTTGTGCAGAATTCCTGCACAGAAATGCATTTGCTGGTGCATCCGTGCTCATCACGGCCACCAGGGCTCTGCTGTGCTCTTCCCATCCCTCTTGTCCACAGCCCCGTCCTGGCTTCCTGGGGTTCAGCAAGTGGGGAGAGGTCCTGGAGAGACACAGAGAACCCTCCCTCACCCACCACGAGCCTGCAGATGGACACCCCTCCACCCCGCTCTATCACAAGTTCTGGTAAATCCCGACACAAACCAGCCCCGCTGAGCCTCAGCCACGGGCACAGCAGGGACAAAACCAAGCCCCCAGGGCCCGTGTCCTCGGCTGGCGCTTTACCCTCCGAACCACCCACCTCCCCAAACCACCGCTTCCAGCCACATCCCGAAGCCAAAGGCCTCTTCCAGCCTCTTGAATCCTACACACCAGAACACCTTACCCTAACCACAGTTTTTCTTGCATAATCCGGGTTATTTACGGCAAGGATCTCCTAATTGTCCCAGTTATCTGATAAGTGGGTGCAGGGAAAGGGTGGGTCAGAGCAGCTCTTGGCAGAGCACAGCTGTGTTGGGCATCAGGTGCTGCTTTTCGAGCGTCCTCCCAACTGGAGACGATAACGCCCGATGCTCCAGCCCTGGAGGAGGCTGGGGAGGCCGAGGGGACCACGAACAGCCCCGAATTCACTGCAGAAAAAATGAACATCTCTCACAGAGAGATTGCTAAAATCTATCCAATGCATGAAGCAAGTTCTTCCATTATCCCCCAATAGACTATTATCACGTAGAACTGAACAAGCATGGAAAAAATACAGCCTTCATCTTCTCCCAACCTTCGTCCCGATGCCTCTGTTCGTGCCCGTGCCACCTGGGATCACCCAGGCAGCTTCACCAACTCCCCCCGCCAGCAAAGCCAGGGCTGTTTTGAGGAGCAGCCTCACATTTCCTGCTCCAGCCGGCGTCTTTGCTGAAGTCACAGGGGATCGAGGCCAGGAAGAGCGTGGAGCATCCGCCAGGGAGGCACGGAGGGGGCCGGGGGGGTCGGCCCGGGGCTGGCACCGCGTGGTGGCTGTGCCTCGCCGAGCTGCCCGGCACGGCCGGCTGGAGGACCCTGCTCGCATTGCCAGGGCAGACAATGCACTCATTGTATTTGTATCTGATTCATTTCATCTACAGGATAAAATTAGAAAATCAACCTAATTCCCAGGAGCCTTGTTAAATCAATACAACATACATCAAGCAGGAGAGGCACAATGCAAGTCTGAGATAAAATTAGAATGAGTCCCCCTGGGTGGGTTGATATCAGCTCTACATTTCAAAATTGGCAGGCACTTTTGCATAATTTATCAATTACAAACAATTTAATTCATCCAGAATAATGAGTTGCAGGGCAGCTTTTGACGAGTTAAGCGGCGCGGAGGCCGATGGCCCTAACGGACCAGAGGAAACGCCCGCAGTGATGTGGGGCAGGAAAACTGACCCGTGCCAGGGGGCTGCTCTGCTCGGGGACCCCGCATTCCCCGGGGTGCTGGGCGGGACCCAGCCCTGCCAGGCACCGTCCCAAGGGTGCCAAGAAGCAGGACAGGGCTGTGCAGCAGAGCCAGGCCTCGGAAGATGCTGATGCCAAAGGGGAGATGTCTCCACTGCAGCTACGAGAGAAATGGGACATGAAGTCAGGAACTAAACCGAACGCCTCCCCGCCACCAGCCTGGAGCCAGGAGCCGCAGGCACTTGCAGCACTATCTTGCTGTCCCAGAAAGGGAAACACGGAAGGTTAAGGGTAGGTTATTTGAAAGAACAGAAGTGATAAAAATCAAAAGCATTTCTTCTGCTGAGACCGAGTCTTTAGAAGGTTATGAAGCATTTCCTTCCTGCAGCCCTCTTTTGTTCCTCTGCCTATTGCCCCGGCTGGGCTGAGGGCTGAGGCTCCGTCGCCGAGCTGCACGCGGTTCTCACAGCGAACAATAGCGATTTGTTTGGGAGGGGGAAGGTTTAAGTGCACGGGAGGCGTAACAACCCCCTCTTGGAAATGACTCCTTCCCTGTATATTTCCCCCACCACCGAGCAGCAAAATCCTGCTCTCTTGTTTTAACGCTGGCTCACGCAGCTATTAAAGCCAAGAAGTTAAGTGGTGCGTAATTATGGCATTGTGCTTGCTAATTATAATCCCACAATGAAATCAGTGCTTTGCAAGGAAGGCCGCAAAGGCCTGATGGCTTGTAGCAGGCTTATTCCCAACTCCTCCGAATTTCTCGCCGTGGCAAGGAGAACTTGCAGGGAGGATTTGGGGGAAGGGTGAGGCAAACACCAGCACCCCTCAGCCCCGTCGGCGTGCCCAGGACCCGGCGGCACGGCACGGCACGCTTGGCTCCGCGGCTGCTCTCAGCAGAGCAGACAGCCAGGGTCCCTCTCCCCGCCATCCCAGCCTGGATCCATACCTATCCGTTACTCTCCCTCTCTGCAGCAGCCTAATAACACTGTCCGCTTTATATCCTCGGCGCTTGATTTATTAGGTAATTTGTTTCCTCTCCGTGGTGCTGGCCTGCTTGTCATCCATGTAATGGGATGATGGAAGCGCAAGCTATAGACACCACGCATTAAAAGCTAGGCAAATATGACCCATCTAAACTTGATGTCCAAAAATCGATTCGTAGCAATTTTTGTGCTTTTGGCTTGTCTGAGAGGGGGAGGAAAATATATAAAAAAAAAAAAAAACAAACAAAAAATTACAGTGATTCACAGGGGTCTGGCTTCTGTAAGGAGCAGGGAGGGTGGAAGTCGCTGGGGTAACACTGAGCTGGGTGCTCCTGGGTGGGCACCACAGGCAGGGGGCCCAGCCCAGCCCTCCCCAGACCCCTCTGTCTGCAGCCAGCCCCCTGGGATAGCCGGGGACTGCTGCCTCCTGCGGGGCTCAGCCCAGGGCTGACGGCTTCTCTCCCCACGTTGCTGATCTCCTGCGTCGTGGTGGCGCTCAGCACCCACATCCCTCAGCTGGGGGAGCAGGGAGCGGTGTTTCCCCTTGCTCAGAGCAGAGCTGTGGAAATCCCAGCCATCTCCCCAGGTGTCTGCAGCGGGTTGCTCCGGAGTAAATGGGGCGCTCATTAAAGCCCAGGCTAGAAACCACAGCGTGCTCTAATGCACGCTGTAATTTATATTTATTAATGTAATTAACCCGCTTAGGTAGCTGTACTGGCGAGCAGCGTGAATCACTGGACCGGGGAGCAGACCCAGGGCCAGGTGTCTGCAGTGCGCCAGGGCTGGCCCCACGCATGCTGTGAGCACGGCTGGCCCCATGCCCTGGCACTGGTGTACCAGAGGACCCCATCAGGGCTCCTGTGTCCCCGGGGTGGGATGGGGCCCGAACTGGCCCTGTGGGTGGCCCAGAGGAGGCTGCTGCCCACGGTGAAGCAGGCAGAGCCCCCGAGCTGGCAGCACAGCACCACGATGCGTGGGATCCGTCAGCGGCTCCTGGTTGGCACCCACGTCCCCGCTGCTGGGTGTGGGGTCTCGGTGCCGTGCTCTGCCACCAGCTCGGTGCTCTGCAGAGGAGAAATGAGAAATCCAGCGGGTGGTGAGCTCCTGAGCTCCGGCACTGCTCTCCCAGCTGGCTGCAGCATCCCAGAGCCCGGCAGGAGAGGGCTCGCAGCCGCCGCCTCACCTTAGCCAGAGCAATCGAGATGCGAGGCAGATTGGGAACCTCAGGCACGGCCAGGGCGTTGAGCTGCGCCCAGGATCTCCCACACTGATAACCATCGGCTGTCGAGGGCGTGGACGACATTAGCAACTCAAAGGGATGGGGAGGGATGTGCCGCTGGATACCGGGATAAGCGCGGCGCTCACCCAGCGCTGGCCCCGGCGCTGGCAGGCCGGTTTGGTTTGGGGTTGGCTCGCCGATAAGGATCGTCCCGCAGCCCTCGGCGAGGCACCGGCACGCCTGCCGGGAACGGCCCCACACCGCCGTTCTCAGCTCCTGTGGCCGAGGCACCGCCGGCGGCATCGCCGCGGCCTCGCCGCAGCACCCGCAGCAACGCCAAAGCCCGGGGGCTGCCCCAGCCACCACCCCCAGACCACAGCCAGAGACCCCCGGGTTGGATGCTCCAAGCACGAGGGCAGCAGCAGCTTGGCGTGCATGGAAATAAAATTAAAAAAAAAAAAAAAAAAGAAACTAATGAAGCCAACTCAACGTTAATGAGCACGCTGGAAGTCATCAGCCAAAACCTGTTTTGGCTCGGGGTTGCCGCCCCGACGTGCCAGACGGGGCCGGGAGCTCCGGGGGAGGAAGCTGCTGCCCCGAGGGCGCTTTGGAGATGAAACAGCATTTTGGAAACACGGCGTCGCTGCCCAGCCTGTGAGGGGCCGCGCTGCGACGGGGCAGCCGGGAGGTCGCAGCCGCTCCCAGTGCCTCGCCCCTGCCGCGCTGCTCTGCCCGGCCTGGGAAACACAGGGCCAGCAAAAGGGAAAGTAACATCTGATTTCAGCACTTTCTACTGTTTTTTTTTTTTTTTTCCTTGTTATTATTTTTATTATCCTCTCTGCCTTGGCTGCGGGGCCTCTCCGAGAGAATGGAGTGCCGTGTGGGTGTTACCGGCTGCTGGCGCTTACCCGGCTTCAGAAAGCAACGCCAATTACTAATTTCATGGAGATAAGCCCTTCTGAAGGAGGGGGGGGGAATCTTCCAGCTTTGAAATACGAAAGGCGCCTTTATTTATGTATTTCCATGAGAGCTAGCAGCCGCAGCGATGGCTCCCTGCCGTCCCTGCACGGAGGGATGGGGGCAGCACCAGGGGGGCACCACCAGCACACCCAGCCCAGGGAGCCCCTGTGCCCACTCACTCGCCAAAATGTGTGACCCTGCTGGGGCCTGGCAGCCCCCAGGGAGCCCCTATGGGGCTGGAGCCCCCCCAGGGCCGAAGGGGCCGTGGTTTCAGCCCCCCCGGCTCCCGCCTGCCCCACACGATGCCCGGGCAGGCTCCTGCCCCCAGCCGGCTCCCACAGCCCCGTGAGCACCCAGGGCATGGGCTGGGGAGGGAAAATCATGGTGCACGGAATTAATCTGGGTGTAGTTTGCATTTTTATTGCTCTAGCCTCAGATTCCAGCCTACAGAAAAGGTTTCAAAAAGGATTAGATGCCATAAAACCTTTAATAATCCTCCCACATCTTACGTTTAATTATTGTTTTTACACATGCGGAGCCAACATGCCTGTAGCGAGCAATCAAGTCTCGCACGCCACTCCTCCTGCATTTCTTCTCCCCTGCGTGGCTCCGGCGGTGCTCAGCCAGCACCCGGTTTTCCACGGCCCCACCGCCCAGCAGGGCTCACCCCTGCGGTGACTCGCAGCCCTCCTCCCTGCCGGCCCCCTCTCCTCCCCAGAACCGCAGCCCTATATAAGCGCATCCCGCGGGAGCGCGCGGGCGCGGGGATGTTGGGGAGACGCTCGCCATCCTCAGCAGAGAGGCTGAAATCACACTTGGCTGGGAATTGAAAATAAAAAATAAAAAATCCTCGTCTCCAATTATAAGCCGCCTGTTTGGAAGGAACATTTTGTCGCTCGTTTGGTGCCATCAGAACTGTTACAGTTTCTTCAGGAAGAAAGAATCAGACCTTTTAATCATTTTTTTTTTTCACCTTAACAGCTTTTCCTTAAGCCGAACAGGCTTGGGAGGGTTTCATCTGTAAGGAAAGGTTAAGAGTAAAATACATCCCAGTCACATTTTGGGTACCATTTCAGAGGTTCCACTGTTCCTTAAAGCATTTTAAAGCAGCCCAGGAGCACCCGCGGCCACACCAAGAGGGAGCTCCTGCTGCTGCCACTGCCGGGGCCACCCGGTTTTGTGCCCTGAGCCATGGGGACGTGGGGACCTTGGACACGGGGAGGCACTAATGGTGTGTGCCTGGTGCTGCACGGGGCTGTGGTGGCCCCAGCTCTGCCCCAGGCACTGGACACAGGGACGGCAGCATTGGAGGGGGCAGGCACCTCCATCAGGCTCCCTGTGAATGGCTTTATTATTATTATTATTATTATTATTATTATTATTAATTATCACTATTACCTTAAGTGCTGCTTCCCCAGTTGCCTGCAGCACAGTCTTACTGGGGGAGCGATTTTCTTGGCTGGGGGAACCGGCCAGGGCCAGAGCAGCTCCTCTGCCCCCACACCTGGCTCTGCCGCTGCTCCCCCAGGGCACGTCGGGTTTTTGGAGCAAAACCCCGTTTCTTTAGCAAGTTTCCCCATTTTGAACACAGACCAGAGGTGAGCTGGGATGGCCCCAGGGCCCCCTTCCAGAGGGGCTGGGTGCGGGCAGCAGCAGCTGATGAGTGAAAGCCCCAACCAGCGCTGCCTGAGCAGGCGTTGAAGATCCCTCTGAGCCCGTGTTGTTTGCACCCAGAGACACATCACACGGTGGGGGGATGAGGCAAGCTTCCTCAGCTTGCCATGGGATGGATTAAATAAAAAAAGGAAAGGAAAAAGCAACGCCCGGGCTGAGGGGTAGGAAAGACCACCCATCACGGGACAAGCGCTCAGCCTGGTTTTGGGGACCAGTCCCTCCTGGGGGTCACAGAGCCGTGTGGCACCACGGTACTTCCATCACACCACCGGGACGTGAGCCCCGAGGTCGGTCTCTTTGTCCCAGGCAGTGGCAGACGCAGTCCAGGCCACCCAGCTCAACAGAGCCCAGCTCAGCTTTCAGCTCAGCCATCCCCAGGGCTCTGGGCACAGCAGGCAGGAGGCTGCTGCCTGAGCCGCTCCGACCCCCTTATCCTCCGAGACATCAGAAACATCAGAAGTTTCAATTATTCTGCCTGTGACTCATTTCTGATGAAGACTTTTTTTTTTTTTTTCAGCAGAAAATAAGTAGGTGGGATGGGCCGGCACCCACAGAGCCGCCGGTCTGTGTGTCGAGGCGGAGACGTGCAGCATCAGCAGAGGCAGCTCGCCTCGGCCTCGCTGGGGAGGAAACACGGCGGCACCGGGTGCACAAGGAGTTAAGGGGCCCGGCTGGGCTGGTGCAGGAGGAAGCCACCCTCTGCGGGGAAGGAAGGGACAGAACAATTAGTCATTTATTTTGGTCGGAGGCAGCGTCCCATTAAAATGTTGCTGCCCAAGCTGTGTGCACATGGCAAGAACCAGAGCACCCGGCTAGCAGCGAGACAAAGGCAGCCTGTGCTCCCGAGATGTTTTATTCATGCGCAGCCTGGGAGCACCAACAAGCCCGGCCGGGACAGGGACAGCAGCGAGGGGCTGTGCTTACCACCGTGGGCTGGGTCAGCACCAGGATTTGCAGTTTCTTTCCCCATTTTGCCACCTTGTTGTGCTCATTTGCCCTTGCTGTGCAGGAGTCGTGATCCTGGCACCGCTGCTGGAGCTCCGTGCCCCTGGCGAGGACACGGGGACGGTGCCCGCTCCCACCCCAGCTGCCCGTGGCGAGGAAAGGCCACCTGCAAACAAAGAAATAATGGAGGAGCCGGCCTCAGTCTTACCCTGATCATTTCTAATTGAATATTAATACCATCTTGATCTTGTTTTAATGCTCCATTTAATCTGAATGTTTGTCTTATTTTCGTTTCAGGCGGAGGATTAGCTATCCTGCACACACGTGATGTTGGGCCACTGCTTCTGCAAGCAGAGCTCGAGAGCCTTCCCACCTGGAAGTAATTGCAAATTCAACTGTCGTAAGGATTAGAAATGAAGTTAACACACAGACGCCGACGGCTCCAGGTGCTCGCGGCAGGCAGGGTCTGTGTGCCCACGGTGGCACCACCCCACCCCGGGCAGCGTGGCATGAAGCAGAGCCGCATTTCGGGGCTTGGGCAATTGCCTGTACCCAAGCACATGCCCGAGGGAGGGAACTGTGTGGGTTCAGGACAGAGGTTGCACAGCTCCCAGAGGAAAAGACGCCTCTTCCGTCACGATGAGAGGCGGAGGTGGAGGCGGCACCTTCCCACCCAGCCCAGCCCTGACACTGCGCTGGGTGGGCTGTGAGGGCTGTCGAAGCTGTGAGCGTCCCGTCCCGGGGGTGGGTTTCCCCCTGAATTACTGCCGAGAGCACCATTAAGTAAAACACTCTTCATGGTGGCCATCCCCAATGCCAGGACACAAGCCGGGAGCCGTGCGGGTGCTCACAAGGGTTTCCATCCCTGCTGGGGCACAGGGGACAGCGTGGGGCTGGCAGCGGGCACGGTGCCCCTGGGGAGCCCAGGGCAGCCTCTGAGGATCCCCTCGGGAAGCTGCAGGGGCTCAGCCAGGCTCCACAAGGCAAATTGGACAAGGGTTGGAGTCACCACCCATCTCCATCCCCATCTCTGTCCCTGTCCCCCGCTGGCACCCAGTCAGGATTGTGTGGGGAGAGACTGTGGCGGTGGGGAAGACCCCACTGGCCACAACACAAAGTAAACCCAGGATCCAAGGGCAGGCCAAAACCGACGCTCCTGTCCACGTGCAGCTTCATTTCCCTGCTCTAGCCCTCGTTTTTCAGAACTCACAACACATTTGGTAAGACTTAGGTAATGGGCCAGCTCAATCCTTTCCAAAATCAAGATAACCCCGCTGAAGGATGTGCCCATCCAGGAACACGTTAGCGTGGAAGGAGTGCAGCAAGCAGTACTGCTGCCAGAAATACCAGAGGAATTAGCAAATTGGGTTGCAGCTCTCAAGTGAAACCATTTATTTAGGATGGACTGTTTCTTCTTGTAATCCTCTGTCATCAGCACTCGCTGCGAAAATTTAACTCTGTCAGACTAAGCCGGTGTGGTAAGCCTCAGGGCTAGCTCTGTGGGCAGAGAGACTCACTGGTTGCCCAACGCTATTTGCAAGTCAAGTGCATTTCTTTCTCCATGTTGTAATAGCTGCAGACTGCAAATGCCTTACTAAGCAGAGAGGCGGCGGGGCCGTCTGGTGCCAAGGGGGCCGAGCATGGCCCTGGCTCTTTCCGACCCCATCCGCTGGCTCCCCTTCTCCAGCGGGCCCTGGGGACGAGGGAGAAACAAGCCTGCTGCCCGCCCTGCCTGGCACCAGGAGGGATGCTTGTTTGTGGGGCTTTAACACAGACTGTGCAGTGCTTAGAGTGTGTAAGGCGTCTGGTGGCACTGCAAGCAGAGATGGAAATTCCTAATGGCCTTTCCAGTGCTCACGAAGGTAACATTTTGACGTGAAAGGGATAAATGAAAAAGCGGGCTGCAACTAATTCCTCCCTTCTGCCCCCACTGAGTTCCCTGTTATTTAGTGGGGAACAAAACTGGCAGAGAAGGAAGCTTAGAAAGAAGACGTAGTAACTCCCAGGTGCGTGGTGCTTTGGTCTCCAAACCCAAGAGCTCTACGGGTTCACCCGGGGTTATGTCAGACCTGGTGACACAGAAAGCTTTTCCCTTCAGCGCTCGAGCTTGCGTGCCAAAATATTGCTTTGGCTGCTGAACTGCATCGCATCCCAGCCTTGTCTTCAGGATATCGCCCATCTCTTCCTCTAACCGCTGCTAGATGTGCAGCTCTTTGGAAATTAGTTGCCCTTCTCTTTGGGCTTTTGATGTACCCCAGGAGGAGGGTGCGTGGTAAGCGTTGCTTCACTGCTGTTTGTGCAACCTCGCTGCAGATCCCTCATTATTCACGATGGTATCTTGCCACTTGATATGCATAATAGCTCAAAGGTACCGTTGACTACATTTTTCCAGTGCTTTGATGTGCTAGCGATAACTTGTTTCTGTTTCGCAGCCATTAAGTTAGGTGGAAATCATTACACTACATTAAATGTGGGGTTTGTTCTTTAATCAGTGTTGTTCTGGTTCCAGGCTCGGTGTTGCAATCTGTCATACACGGAAAATATCCTCTTAACCCAGGTAACAATTCTGGAGGAAGTGAGCGCAGCTCAGCAGGGTTTTGCCGAGGTCAGGAGCCGAGGGCCTCGTCCTGGTGGAGCTGAGGGCATCCCACGGCAGCGCCGTGCTGCTGCGCCCTGCAGAGCCCCTGCGGCGCACACCCTGCTCCCCCTGCTGCGGGCACGCGGGTGTGTGCTCAGGGCTCCCGGAGAGACCCTACGCGTCCCCGCAGACAGCGTTTGCTCGAAGTGTTGGTGTTGTGTTTGTGAAACCAGATAAGTGGGCCGCTCCGTAGGTCAGGCTCGAACTGTCAGGGGGCGTAATCCTGGGGCCAGCCTGGCGCTGCAGGAGCTGGAAGCTGACACGCGTGCACCTCTGCCACCGGCGTGGAGCAGAGCACCCTGCATTTCACCCCGAGAGCACTCTGCTGGTCTGTAACAACCACACACCAACTCTGATGATAATTTTCTCTGGGAAGACTGATCAGAAGCAGAGAATCAGCAGCGGAGTCTGCGGAGCTCACCAACCCCCCCCCCCCCCCCCGCCCAGGGTCCCACTGGGGGTGCAGGGGCTGCTGCCGCTGGCACCACTGGATTTTAGGAAGCGGCTCCCTGCGATGCTGAGCCTGCCAGGTGGGCGAAGCAGCTGCTTCAGTCCAAACCCTGCTCTGTGTCCTTCTCGGTGGCACTGGCTGGGCACCAGCCGCAGGTTGTTGGAGACACGTGGTGCTTGCCTGTGGGACTGCTGCCGGATCTGCAGGGTCCACCTAAATGCTCCTGGTGTGCAGCTTCTGGTCTAGGAGGCCGTTCTGCTCATCGCCCAGCAGGGACATGAGGCTGCAAGGGGTGGGAACATCCCCAGCCACTGCGGGAGCCATAGAAAGGTTATGGGGAGAAGCAGCAGGGCAAAGAGGTGAGGTGGGAACCTGCACCCTGGGTGTGCGACCCCGGTGAGGGGCAGGGGCAAGGCTCCAGGCAGCAGGCAGGGCGGCACAGATGGTGAAAAGAGGGGAGAATGGGCTCACCACGACACAGGGGTGCTGGGAAAGAGGGGAAGAGTGTGGGTGAGGCTCCCCGAAAAAAGAAACCCAGCAGCTGGCCGGGGAGCTTGGTGAGGCACCGGGTGCTGCTGTGCGCAGAGCCCCTCGAAAGCCAGTGCGGTTTTCAAATGAAGGCTATATTTGCTTTGCAAAACCTCAAACCAACCCTCCCAGGAGTGCATGAGAGAGACAAGTGAAAAGGGGAAAATCGCAGCCTGTTAACCCCTTGGAGCCGAGGCTGTGTGGGAAGGGGAGCACCCCACTGAGGACAGGGCCGGCACAGCCCAGCTCCGCCGCCCGCCCGGCAGCGGCCGCCCCGGTTAAATTCGCCCTCCGCTCGCTCGGTGGCTTTGGCAGCGACGGCTCAGTTTCATTTCCTGCTTTCTTGCAGCCTCGGCATGTTTAGCTTGGCCTCCTGCGTTTTGCAACATGAAAGCCTCGGCTATAAATACACGGCCCCGTGTCTCCGAAGCCTTTGTAGCATTTTCCTGCCGGCTCCTCGTCCCCTGGGGAAGGTCGGGTGCGGAAGCCGGGAGGAATGCGGGGCTGGTCCCGGTGATGTCCCGGGGTGGCTCCCCCGGCACACGCTCCCGGCACAAGGCCTCGGTCATGCCACAGCCCCCGGCCTTCCCGAGGAGGCTGTGCCGGCCTCTTTGCATCCCGGGGCCGTCCCCGGGGCCCCCGCCTTGCCCCGCCGATGCTCCCGTGCCGGCCCGGGCAGCACCGAGCGCCCACGCCGGGGCCAGCAGAGTAAACATGTGTACGGTAGCAGCCCAATAATTACAGCCCTAATTCAGCAGAGCATCACCACTTGTAAGGCATCTAAGCATGTGCTTAAAGTTAATTACATGCCTAAAGATCTTTCCTGAATAAGCAAGGATTTAAGGCCCTGTTTGGTATCTCCTGCACTTAGCTGTGATTCAGCTGCACACCTGCCCTACCTCCGCAGTCCTAATAACCCCAAACCTTCACGAAGTGATCTCAGAGCCCAGCTCCAGCACTAGAAACCAAACATCTCTGCACTTCTCTCTGCAGACTTACTGTAGAGTTAGGAAAATAAATATCCTTTTGATTCTTACTGCTTTGTTTCCCTGCTAGCACTTCCCTCCATGCAAACAAGCTGGCAGATTAAAGTCTGATTAAGAATTGACTCTTCAGAGGCCTCATGAAATGGCTTCTCTGACAGAATCAGACGCTTTGGGGAAAATAAAAAAAGAAAAAAAAAGAAAAAAAAAAAAAGAGAGAGAGAAAACACCTCGTTAGAAACTGCCCCGCTGCAAGAAGGCAAAACCCAACCGGCCCCTTTGCACAGAGTCAGTTTTTCCATTGCATTTGCATATCTGTTCTGTTTTCACGCAGCCTGCGCCCGGCTGCCTTTTCCTCCGCGCCGTTTCTGTTCAACAGTCGCGTGTGAACCGAAGCCGCGGCTGCCTTGTGGCTTTCTCCCGGCAGAGGTGCACCGCTGCGGCGGGGCCGGTGGCGGCAGCCAGCCCTCCGGCCACCCAGCCCGGCCTCGCCGCCTCCTGGGGCTGTGGCCGCGACAGGGACGGGTCCGGGGCTAGCAGCAGGACCCTGTGCTGGAGACCGGGGGGGGTCAGACACAGCCACCAGCAAAAAAATTACAGGCACAGTCGGTAAATGATAAGGCAGGAGGGATGGAACAAGCTGCCCCCGGGACGGCTTCCTCTTTTACCATTATTTCATTAACAAATCAGAGCAAGAGTTTTCAAGAGAAGAGGACTTCGAAGCAGGCGGTTTGGGGGTTTTGCTGCTCAAGTTCCCCAGGGAAACATTCCCCAGGGCTGCGCCTGGACCCAGAAAGCACAGCCCAGGTGTCGGGGTGTTTCGTGGTGAGGGCAGCAGGGCCACAGGCAGCCCCCAGCCCTGGTCACAGAACCACAGGATCACAGGACCACAGGATCACAGGATGGCCAAGGGTGGAAGGGACCTCTGGAGATCACTCAGCCCAACCCCCTTGCCTAGCAGGGTCTCCCAGAGCACGTTGCACAGGATGGATTTTGAATATCTCCAGAGAAGGAGGCCCCACAGCCTCCCTGGGCATCCTGCTCCAGTGCTCTGTCACCCTCCCAGTAAAGAAATGGTTTCTCATAGTCAGCCGGAACCTCCTGTCGCTTTTATTCCGCAATGGAAACTCTTTGAGAGTTTTTACAGTCGAGTTTCGGGTACAAGAAGCACGTGGCAGTGTGTGTCATTGTAAAGCACGGCTTGGAAATGGCACGCAGCTCGTTAGTGGGGCTCTTTCTGTGCTGGAGGCAGCTCCGGACCAGGGGAGGATGCTGGCAGCCAGGTCCTGCCATCAGTCCTCCGCCTGACGGCGATTTCTCCGTAGCCCACCATCCACCCAGCATCTCTCCATGCGCAGCTGGGAGGTTGCCTTGTGCACGTGGAGGTGTCACATCCCGCTAATTATGTACTGTGACAATTAGAAGCCGGATGTGTCCCCGTGTCAGTGCCCAGGTGGGCAGGCTGTGCCACGACACTGCTCCTCCTGGTGCTGAGGAGGAGCCGAATCCAAAGCTGGGGCTGCTTTGTGGTGTCGGTGCTGCTCTCAGGGAAAGCAGCCTGCGAAATGCTGCGGAGGAAGAAGAGGGGCAGCGGGCAGAGCCTGCTGGGGCTGGAGGCAGCGGGGGGCCGACTTGGGTCTGTCGTGAGAGCGTGTGCGACACGCACTCACCTGGTGCGAGCGAGCAGGAGCCTCTCAGAGCTGCAGATAAAGTTATCATTAGCATCTATTAGCAATAACAAACAATATCTGCTTCATTCATTGTTGTAGGCTGGATTATTAGTGCTGGAAAAACAGCTCCCCTAACACCCTGGGAGCCAGCCGAGATTCATCTGTGTCTAATTAGCAGTGGCTTCCTTCTTTGTTTGTTCGGTTAAAATTAACTCTCCTCCTGGAAAAAAAAAAAAAAAAAAAAAAGAGAGAGAGAGGAAAAAAAAAAAAAAACAGAGAAAAAGCCCTCACTGATGAAGGCCCTGGGCCCCAAGGAGCTCCTGGGTGGCTCCGGGACCTGCACCCGCTGCCCGCTGCCCGTCCCGGGTGCTGTGCGGCGCTGGGTGCCCGTCCCCACGGCTGAGCACTCTCCTGGTGCTGGCACAGCCCGGCCATGGAGGATGCACCACAGGGCACCAACACCAGGCCAGGGCCTGGGGGACCGAGGTAGGACGGGGCTTTCCTGAGCCGGCTGCAATAACCCAGGGATTTTTGTGTTTGCGTTCACGTCTACTTAACCCCATGGATTGGTTAATGCTTTTGTAAAATTACATCTGTTATTCGTCAGGCTCCACATTTGTATTCGGTTGCCAAAGCCGCTCGGATATTTATAAAACAAGCCAAAAAGAACCCAAAACCCCAGGGCCCAAACATTTCAGGTTTGTTAATCACAAAGAATCAAAAATAACTCGAAGCCGCGGTGGCGGACCTGTGCGGCACCTGCAGCACGGGGACTCTCACGGGGCAGCACGAGCCTCGGGGGGAAACCACGGCCCTGACCCAAACCCCAACATGTGGCAACATCGCCCGAGCACTGGGCTTGGTGCGGGACAAACCAGCAGGGCCGTGATGAGCTGCCTGGTTTGGGGGGCACCGTGGGTGCCCGCTGGGTGCATGCCCTCTGCCTGTGACCGCTTCGTCCCCAGCAAGGGGAAAGTGTCGTTAGGTCAGGGCTGAGGAGATGCTGAGCAGGGGGAAAAAAGGTGCTTAACCACTTGATATCATAAGCAAGAGCTTTTCTATGAGAAAAGTGAAAAAAGCTGTACTAAGGAAGATAAGGGAAAAAAAAAAAAAGCCATGCATTGTGGTGTTGGAGCCTGACCCCAGCATCACCGGGGCTGGGTGAGGACGAGACTGATGCGCTCTGGTCAGCAGCGGTTCTGCTGCAAAACCCAAAACTCCTCAACGAAACAGGGCTGATAACCAAACCCACCGAGGCCAGCGAGCGCAGCCCTGCTCAGCCTTCCAGCCGAGTGACAAAAGCAATTGGTCCCGCTGGGAAGTTAAAAACCAGAAAATCATCGCTCTGGGGCAAGGCCGTCCAGCCGGGGGCACGGCTCAGCCAGGTGGAAGGGGCAATGCCCGGGTCGGGGCTGGCACCGTTTGGGGCACGGGGGCTTGCAAGGGGCCGGCTGGGGCTCTGAATGGTCCCCACCGTGAGCACAGGGTGACAGAGCTCTGAAGAGAGCCGAAATAAAGCATTTTTCTTTCTGTGCTTGTTGGGAAAGCAGAAGTCCTGGGCAAAAGGGGACAGGCTGCACCGCTTTGCGATATTATTTAGCTCTGCTGGAAATGAAGGATGAAGGTGATAAAGGGTTTATTTTAGCAGGCAGCAGCCACTAACTGCTCCGTAATGCACCGGGGAAGAGCTCAGCTCCACGAGCCCGTTTCCCATTCCAGTCACGTGCCCCCAAAATTGCAAATGGAGATTTGTTACATTTCATTTGTTCCCATCCCTGGGAAGCCATTTGCGATGAGTTCATGTCTCCCAGGAGGCTGTATTCCAATCAAAGTGAAAAGAGAGGAGAAAAAAAGCCGCGCTATGCCGAATGACAATGATATCTCACTGCTGATCGCCGGGCCCGGGCCGGCACTACACGTTTTAATAACAGGCAGCCCGTGTGCCGGCGCAGCGCGGGGGCACGGCTCCCAGCTCCCAGCACTGATAAGCATCCTCCAAGCCCGGGCTGTCGCCTTGCCTCTCCTCCAGCTGCTCGCGAGCTTGAGGTGCTGGCGGCCAAGCCGGGGCCAAAATCCTTCAAGGCTTCGTGTCCCCTGGTCCTCTTCCCCGAGCCAGGGCACGCGGGGAGGACGGGGCTCAGCGCCTGGTGCAGGTCAGGCAGTTTCCTGTTGTGTTCGCCCGTCCTTTGCAAACTCTCCTCAACCAAGAGCACGCACTCACGGAAACTGAAAGTGGAGGTGGCTGGGGAGCACTCGCGCTTTTTTTTTTTTAGTTCCCCCTTTTAAAAAAAAAAAAATTGTTTTCACTTCAGAGCAGTTCTGTGGGCTGTGGTCCGGCGTTATTGATCCGCGCATGCTATTCTCAAGCAGGAAGCTGTCTGACATACTGCCTGCCTGTTGCTCAATTGAAATCTCCTAATCTTTTCAATCCTTTTAAGCACCGGCAAATGAAAAGGCAGCACATTGAGGGAAATCTCTGCTCAAGGGGAACCGAGGCAAGGCCTGCCCGAGCGAGAGCCGGAGCTGCCGGGGCTCAGCAGGAGCAGCTTTGCACCATGCAGGGACGTCTCCCTCGGTGGTAGCAGGAGGGTTAAAACTGGGTGCACGAGCACTTCACTCTGGCACCAACACGACCTGGGGGTGCTGCCCCGGCACCCACAATGCTGCCAGTGCTGGGGTCACTCAGCACCAGTGGGTTTGGGGTGGTCGCTGAGGTAAACCCTGAGGTGCTGAGCTCTCAGGGCACGAGGCTCCTGGCACCTTCCTGCAGTGCTCCCGTGGGTGCGGTGGCACTGCTTGGGTCCCTCTGGTTCCAGGAGATGCAGACAGTGGCACGCTCCTGCCCCTTTTATTGCTTTTAGTCCACAGCTGGGATATTTAGCAATTTTTGCTAGGGCAGATCTATAATTTGAATTTTTACAAATTCGTGCTGGGTTGTTGCTGACTGACAGCCAACTGCACCTTTTGCAACAGGGAGATAAATGCACAGGCACAAAAGGCCAATTTACATTGTGACAGTCTTAGAAGAGCAATGCATCCATAACTTCACAAGAAATTAAGGGCACCACAGAGCTAAAACCTCAAGAAATCTGCGGTTGCTGTCAGCCTGTACGAGGCCGTCCCCATACCCCGCACAGAAGCATTCCCTGCCAGGGAAGGGATGCTCAAAGCTGCCCAAATTTCTGGCCCATGTGTGGCAGGGTGGGGACGGCACCGTGCCCAGGGCGCCTTGGCCCACACGTATTTTTAGAGCGTGATGTTGGGAAAAGGAGACCGTGCTCATTAACCTGCACAGCCAGGAATAACAATTGCCTTCCATCAGGACCTCATGAATAAGTCGCACCATCTGATTTAGTTATTTATATCCTTCCTGCTGGTAAATTAATTAATGTTTCATTTGCAGCACAGGCAGCCCGTAAAACTGCTTCTCCCAGCTCTGGAAGTGGGCACGTTGCAATGTCAGCTCTCCAAGAGGTGCTTTCCCCAGGAGACGGCTGCTGGGCACCGCCGCGGGGTGCGGGTGCAACGCCGAGGGGGCTTCTTGCTCTGCCCGCTGGGTCTGCAGCAACGCTCGGGGGGGATTCCCATGGGCAGGGAGGTGGGAAGGTGCCCGTCCTTCCGTGCTGCTGATGGCACCAGTGTTGTGGCTGTGGAGAGCTCAGCAGCCACAGCAAGGACCCAGGCAGAGGCACGGGACTCCCATGTCCCTTGGGGTGAAGATAAGCAGCTGGGCAAACAAACTGGACCCCAAGGCAGCGGAGGCACTTGGGGATGGTTCCCCCCTCTGCTTCCCAAGCACCGTGCACAATTGTTTGGAGGCTTTATAATGCAGCGTTTAATGCAAAATAGTTTTGCCAGATGAACCGGCTGGAACGCCAACATCGCCTCCCCCGTGGCTGCCCCAAGTGGCGCGGAGATGTCCCCATCGTCCCCTCTGCATGTGTCACTGCCAGGCCCTGTCCCCGTGCACCCAGGAGCGTGTCCCCGTGCAGGAAAAAGGGCGGGCAGCAGCCTGCAGCCTGCCTCTGCTTTGATTATTTGCTTATGGCATCCTAATACGCCCAATTATTTTTCAACGCAGACAGTTGCGGTTCATTTGCTTCGCCATCAGGCAGGGGCTTGCAGGAAGTATTCTAATGCTACCCACGTTTTAATTTCCTCAGAGAATGGCACATTTTATGTGTGCTAGGTACAGATGAGCTTGGATCCAGCTCCGGGACCCCAGCAGGTCCCCACCATCCCATGGGAGGAGGTGCCCCAAGGCGGCTCTGCACACCACTGTCCCTTCCAACCTTCCTCAGCACTGTCCCCATCTTACAAATCCCTCTGTAGGTGATCTCAAGCTTCATGTGCTTCCAAAGACAGTTGCAACATGCTGATGTGGGTTGTTTGTTTTATTTTCAGTGATTACCCATGGTTTTTCTATGTCTTGTCCGTGGGATTCCCATCCCCAGAAGTGTCACGGCAGGGGCCGTGGGCTTGAAGTGGGGCAGGCTGGATGTCACCAGAAACCCCTTGGCAGAGGAACCTCTCTGAGGGTATGGAGTGGTCGTCACGGATGGTTTTGAAGAGCTGGGAACCTGCTATAATGGCACCAGGAGCACTGGTCCTGCCTCTCGAGGGGAGCCATGAAACCAGCAGCAAACCCTGACCCGAAGGATACAGGTGAGAAGCAGAACTGCAAGTCCTGGGTCTTGGTTTTTCTTTTTTTCGCCCCAAGCCCACTTATTTGGGATGCCAAGCCTGAGCCAAGAAGAAGCCCACCCTACAAGCTGGAGCTGTGCTAAGGCAGTGGTGCGAGTCCGCGGTGGGTTTTCCCTTGGCCCTCATTTTTGGGATGCTCCAAAGAAAGTGATGAGCAACATCTATGGCTACTCAATACTTACTCAGTTTAACCAACAAAAAGAAAAGGAAGATATTCCTCCTTAGGCCCCTTTTTCACCCAAACCCTCTCCTTCTGAACCAGGCCGGTCCCAGCCCCTCCCCTCCCAAATCTGGGCACATCCAATTTCGGGTGTTTTCTTGTTTGGACGATGTTGTCCGGGGGTGTCCATGTGCATGGACGTGCACGCCGCAGCTCGCCCTGCTCGTAGCCCCCGTAAACCGTGGTAATAAAGCATGTGCTAGAGAGATGTCACCGGCAGGATTGTTAATGCGTGAGCCTAATGAATATGAATGGTCTCTTCATAAGTGTAGCTTTGTGTCATTAAATTCCTTCACACCTCACTGATCATGGAAAGGTTACTCAGAATTAAATGTAAATCACATATTTACTGGTACGAAACAGATCAGCGTGTCGTTTTTAAAAAACATATAATTTAATAATGGTGCAATCTTCCCCCAGCCAGGCTTGCGTGATGGATTCGTGGCACTCTATCGCTTGGGGTTTTCACTGGAAGGTGATACAGATCTCACATTATGGGCAATTTACACCGTTTTCTTTCCAAAACAGTAGACCTCAGTTCTTAATCATGTCAGTGGCCCAGAAATGAAAGGAGTTATTTCACCCATGTCACTCCATATAATTAAAAGATTAAGGAATGTCTTCCATTGTGCTATAAATTAATGGGCTGGGGGCTGGTGGAGCATGGGGAGAGCTGGGTCGGGGAGAGGAGAAGGGCTGCCGAGCACCGCAGGACCAAGGCATCCCTCCGTGGGTTTTGCTGCAAAAGCACAGGGCTGTGTGCTTGTTCCACACCGTGCCTGGTCCTACACCTCATGGTGAGGTGGTTTGGGGCATTTCGGGGGCTTTTTGGGGGTGCAGCTGCAGCTCATCCTGCGCCAGCACAGACGGCTCAGCGCGGATCAGGCCAAGCAGGGCATTTTTAAGAAGCTCTAAGGAGCCGTCCCAGCTGCCCACCAGCAAAGCCCCCTAACAGACTGCTTTAAACAGCACTAGCACGTCTTAGCTTGTAAGGGAGAGCTGATTAGTAATTAAATGGCTTTTAAAAATAAAACCATTAAGACTAATCCCATCAAATTTGGCACTTCATCCAGGCATCTCTTATCAGTTATTGTCCCACCTTGCAATTTCCAAAGGCCAGGCTGCTGGCAGCTGGGGGAGTAAATACACGGATTTTATGCAGGTTTCTCTGCTGGGGCGGGCTCCTGCTGTTCCCTTGTCCATGGTAGCCCAAAGGGGGACAGGTCCCATCCCTCCTGGCACGCACCATGGCAGTGCCACCAGTGCCACATCTGCTGCTCCCACGGGGCCGTGCCACCGGCCGGGGACCAGCACGGGGCAGCCGCAGGCACTGGTGCTGGCGGTGGAGACCCGAGCAGGTTCGGTGAGGGCAGCAGCAGCCGGGCCCTGGCTAATCCTGCTGAAGTCGCCAGCCGCTCCGTAGCAGAGGGAACCGCAGGTTTCAGCCGCAGCACGTCATTATTTCCCTCCAAGTATCAATAATTTCAGGGTTAAAGAAACAAAAGCTTTTTTGCTTGTTTGTATTTTTCCCCTCATCAATACCGGGGCCAGGCAGGCTACTTCCAGACAGTCCCCGGGGCCTACTCAGCTATTAAAGATAGAAATTATATCTTCATAACCCAGGATATTGCTGCTCGCTTATTTATGACTTGCTCCATTTCAAGAATATTTATTCTAGACAGGGAGCCTGATAATTTTCATCCAATCTACTTCTCATAGCTCAGGGCAAAAGAATGGAACAGCTCAATTGAAAGAGCACTTTCCCATTATTGCCAGGTAAGGGCAGAGCAAGCTGATCTCATTTCTGCCCTGAACTCGCTAGCACCACTGGATTCAGCTCCTTTTTTTTTTCTTTCTTTTCTCTCTTTTTTTTTTTTTATTTTTAATTCATCGAGGAATGGCAGCCCACACAACCACTTAAAGGAAGTACTGCATAAATCCCAGTGCAGTAATTACCCATTTGGAAACATGACGCTTTATAGGAGAAACGGCATCGTGCCAGGATGCTCAGCACGCTACTCCTACTCCAGCTGAAATCCTCCCAGGGCTTGTAGGCAACAGTTAGCGTCTGCAGTCGCAGCCTAATAAAACTAAGCCATTGCAGCTGGGGCAGGAGAGCTGCAGCAGAAAGCTGCCTAGGTGTGGAAAAGCCCTTTACGGTCACGGACCAGAGGAGGAACCGAAGGACCCGCAGCCATGTGGGGGACACATGGGCTTGGCTCGGCTCAGCTTGGCTCGGTGGCCAACACCGGCTGCAGCCCCACAGGCACTGCCCGTCCCCGGGACTGCACCAAGACCTGTGTGGGGTTGGGCTGGCTGCGGCCCTGGGTGTGGCATGGGGCCATGGAGAGACAGAGCCAGCCCTGAGTGATGCCCCATAAGATGGGTCGATACGCCATAAAATCTACCAATGCCCCATAAGTTGGAGTGATGCACCGTAAGACAGATCGATGCCCCGTAAGATGGGTCAATACCCCATAAAATCTGTCAATGCCCCACAAGGTGGATTGATGTGCCATATGACAGATCAATGCCCCATAAGATGGGTTGGTGCCTTGTGATCCCCATAAGGTGGATCGATGTTCCATAAGACAGCTCAATGCCCTAAAAGATGGGTCAATGCCCCATAAGGTGGATCGATGCCCCATAAGACAACTCAATCCCCTAAAGTTGGGTTGGTGCCCCATACGGTGGATCCATGCCCCATAAGCCAGTAGCTTCAGGCCTTAAGGGGAGCGTTGGATTTGCTCCAGCAGTGAGCCCGTCCCCACATCCCCATGGGGCTGGCGCTGCCCTAGCAGCAGGACCTTCTGCCCGTGTCCCACAGCACCACGCACCCCCTGCTCCGACAGCACTGCTCACACAGACCCAAAACCTGTCAACCAGGCAGGCAGAGCTAAGAGAGGGGGCAACGAAGCGTTGCAGTTGTGTTTTCCCCCCAGCTGCATGGGGAGCGGGCACCCAGCTGGCACAGGGGCCTGATCCATCCCGGGGGCAGCCCCCACGGCAGCGCCACGAGGCCGGGGAGCGCCATCCCCCTCCTGCCGCGTGCCTTAAATGTCAAAGCCAATGAAGTGTTGAAAAGGCTTTATTGCTTTTTGTGAAGCCGATTAGGAATATCTTCTGCTAGGTAAAGAGTAATATTGCAATATGAAGGATCGGGGAAGTTGGAGGCAGCACTGTGTGAATTCCCTGCAGAAACCTCTGTTCTCGCAGCCAGAACAGTTATCAAAAAGACAATTTAAGCAGCATTGCACTCTAACTAGCTGGAGGACACGGGAGCCGGTCCTGTACAGCAATGTTTCAGCCTGTAGTAAATGAAATTGCAAAAAAATCAGCTTTCCTTCCTGATCTGCAGGGGGTGAAAGTGCCAGAAGGGCTGGGTTTTTTATAACCATGAGCTCAGCCCGCGCTCCCTGCCAACGTGCAAGCTGCCCCTCGGAAGCCGTGCCGGGCACTGCCCCCCGAGCAAGACGCTCCATTCCTCCCAGCCGTGGTGCATCCCAAGCCCTGCACACCGAGGAGGAGGATGGAGCAAGCCCAGGGCTTTTCAGCTCCCCTTGTGTGCACACAGACAGCTCCTGCCATCCCCAGCCACCAGCAAGGCACCAAAATTAAATGAGATGCAGAATGGAGAACCTCGCTAAACTAAGAGAGCAGGCTCATGCAGTCGCTAGACACTAGATGTGATGTCCTGCAGGAGTGATGTCCGGCAGGCTTTGCACAAATTGCTGTGTTTCTATGAGCAGCAGTTTTGGAAAGGCACCAGCCAGCCCGGCAGGGCCCCAGCAGCTCCACGGGCAGAGCCCCTTTGCAAATCCCCCCTGCTCGGGGGGAGAAGCGCGGCTGCTCCCGCTGCACCTGGGACCCGGCGGAGCTGTCCCTGCATCATGAGCCCTGAGCATCGCTGCCAGCCCTGCAGGGCCCTGGTTATCCCTCAGCTTCTTCGGCTGCTCTCCTCGGGGTGCAATCCTGTCTGAAGAGCAGTGCTGGAAAAGCAGCATCAGGTTAATAGCTCTGGCAGCCAGTGAGGACCCGGGGAGGCCTGTGCCAGTCCTCGCTGTCAATGAGCATTATTTACAGAGCACCCTGAGCTCACCCTGTGTTTTGGAACAACACCACGATGGTCAAATCCAGCCCCCGGTGAGGTCTGCGGGAAGCAGAAAGCCATTTCCACCGGCTTTGATGGGAGCTGGACCGAGCCCCAAGGCTCTGATGACACGGATTTACAGCAAACATTGCCATTAGAGAAATGATAGCTTCCCGGCTGGAAATTACTTACAGACACATCGAGGGGAAAACTCCCTCTATTTATTCCCTGGTCAGGCAAAACTGAAAAGTCTGCAGCTGAAGCCCCGTTGGCATCCCTGGGGCACAGCCTGTCAGTGGGTCCCGTGCCCCCCATGCACCTCCTTTCTCTGCAAGGAAAACCCACAGGGAAAGTACAAAGCGGCCGTGGTGATGGACGGGGAGCACATTTTCTTGTTTTTTACAAACTTCCAGCAAATGAATGCTGTTGTCTCTGTGCCACCGGTGGAGGAAGGGGAAGCGGTCCGTGGGGTTTTGGTGACGTTGCAGGTTCCCAGCCCCTCCTGGGATGACCCATGGCTGCGGGCAGGTGCTGACGGGCTGCTCCTCCTCACCGCGCTGCCGTGGCTGTGCGTGCCTGTGTGCCCGGCTTGTCCCACTGGCTTCCAGGTGTGCTACAGACCCCAGCCCCCAAAACCCAAAGCCTTGCTCATCCCCAAGGCACACCAGCACTGCAGTGACCCTGACAGTGTCAGATGGTCTGCACCAAAGAAAGGATCCTTCCAGTGTCCCAGGAGCAGACAGCTCCTCCAGCTGGAGGAGGTCAGGCTGGAAGCATCCCCTAAAAGCAATGGGGACTGCTTCGCTGGTGCTTCTTTAAGGAAGGCTGGAAGAGGCTGTTTGTTTTCCCAGCAGCAGGCACGAAGCTTTGCCTCTGCTTGCTCCCCGCTCCCGCAGCTTTCGCAGGAAAGCCCAGCCCTCGCTGGCGCTGCTGGGCAGTTTCGGAGCCCAGTCCGTGGACTCGCTCACACCTCCTCTAAAGGGAAAGCTCATTAAATTGTTGATGCAGGGATGCTTTATCCAGAATCTCAAATTCTTATTAGAGGCGTTAATTAAAACAATGGAAGATCAAAGCACAGCCAATTTCGAGTGATCCCTCCTCCTTTGCTTGGCACAGCCTTTGTTCTCCTGGCTCTGAGGCCATCGCGTCGCTCCTTCCCCAGGCAAAAAGGAGCCCACAGGAGCGGCCGATTGCCTCCTCTGGCTGCAGGAGCCTAGCACAAGGGCACCAGGGTGACCTCCTGGTGTGCAGGCAAAGAAAAATCCCAAGATTTCCACCTCCAGGCAGGTGAATTTTTCTCTGAGGCAGCCAGGACTGAGCGGTCTTTTCTCCCCCCTCCAGGCACTTGTGCGGAGACAAACTGCTAAATCTGCTCGCTGCAGCCTGGAGCACAGCGAAGCGCCTCGTCCTGCATGGCCGGTTTAATAACAGCCCTGATTGACTTCGTGTTCGTCCTTGACCAGCAATTAGCAAGTGCCTGGTGCGATGAGCATCTCTGCTGAACTCCTCTCCCTGTTCTTCCAGCTGCTGCGTATTAATGTTTGTGAGCGCAGCTAAAGCAGAGGGCAGCCCGACCCAGGGAAATGGGCAAGCTTTTATTAGCGCTGCAGATAATTACATTTAATAAGGACACTAGCTTTTCCCACACCAGATAGCTGAACCATCAATCTTCCCTTTAATAATAAAACCCTCTCCAACTCATCTGCATTCACCGTTCCTTCTGCAACGCCCCATTACACACGTGTTATCACCCCAGCTCCCTGGGCGCAGCGTGCCCGTCCCGGTGCCCCACGCCCGGGGCTTGCAGCCACCCAGGCACACATCGTGCACAACTTTGGGGTAACTCGGTGGCTTTGTGGACTCCAGAAGAATTACCCACCGGGTGTTAACTCACACCAGCAGGACTGCATCTTCGTAGGACAGCGTTTGCATGAGGACACAGAGGAATGCTTACCAGCGTGGACTTTTAAGGAAGAGCAGACTGGATTTTTACAAATAGAAATAAACTCGCTGTGTGTGTATATTGGGAAGCACAGGGCCTCTCAGCAGAAAGGAAAAATAATGTATAAATGAATAACAGTGCAGCAAACATTCGTCTTTAAAGCTGAAACTGGGGAGTAAAGCTGAGGTTACTGTAATTCCCTGTAGAAAGGAAGAGGTCGGAGCTGGCACCCGCAGCCCCAGCCTGTGCCCTGCGCTGGGACCACGTGGAGCCGCCTTTTGCTGACGCAGCCACCCTTCTGCTGGGCCAAACGCTTCCGTTTTGCAGCCCCACACTGTGGGTTTCTTCTCTTTGTGTAGGAAAGCAGGGGTGCCCCTGTTCTCGCAGGAGGGTTGTGGCCACAAGCCCCGTACGCTGTAGCTCTGGGTGCCAGGATGGGTGCTCCCACGGCAAGCATCCCTCCCAGATCCCTCCCCGTGGCTGCCCCCAGCTGGCTCTAACCTGTGCGAGGGCAAAACGCCGGTGCTGGGAGCAGGGTGGGCTTTCATCCACCCGGGGCACGGGGAGGCTGCTGCTGGCAGGAGGGCTCAGCGCAGCGGGACCAGCGGCGGTGCGAAAACCACAATGGTGTGAAAACAAAATGATTAAGAGGTGAGAGACCGGGCTGTGCCGGCCAGGCAGCGGGCTGCTTGCCTAACTGAGCCGTGTTTCACAGGCCTCAGGATCAGCCCAGAGAGCCGGCAGCCAGCAGCCAGGCTCGGTGGTGCTCTGCAGCAAGGCAGCACCACGCACAGCCAGCCTGGATGAGAGCTGGGGCCAGCGGGCAGCTGGGGAAATGAGAGCACTGCAGGCCAGCAGGGATCACACAGAGGGCCAAAGCAGGGATTTTTTTTTACTGGGAAGTGATTTTTTTTTCACCCACATCAGCAAATTGCAACTTTAGAAGTGGATCAGGTTGAAGTTGTGGAGGAAAAAACAAACATTCCTTGCTCTCTTGTTTGCGTTTGGTCGCACCTCCAGCACCAAGCCTTGCTGCGCCCTGCGGGCCCCGCTGCAAGGTCTGGTGCTCCCTGGGCCTGGGGAAAACGAGATTTTCTGCACAGTCATCTGCATGGTGCTCATAAAACTGCCTGTTCCAGCACTGCCTCCTCCCCAAGAGGATAAACCAAACTGAAAGCCTGCCAGGGGGCCCCTCTCCCCAGGCTGGCCCCAGCCCCGCAGCCCCGTCTGCGCCTCCTCGCCCACCACCCCACACCACGAATGCCTCCCCAGCCCCTCCACGGCCCAGCTGCCTCACAAGCCCCCCAAAAAGCCCCGTGGACCCCGCTGGGTGCAGGACCCGAGTGCACATCTGCACTTGTCCCCTCGCGAGTTCCCACGCCCGAGCCCCGCGCACATCTGGCGGCGCGCTGCGGGTCCCGGGAAGCCGTCGGTCTTTCCACGCGGCGCAGCGAATGTCATCGGAGGCGTAAGTGTTTCCAGATTCAAAGCTGCAGCGCGCAGAATCGGCCTCCCCCTTGTCATGTTTGCAGTCAGGTTTTACATATGGGTATCCACGGCTTTTTTTTTTTTTTTTTTCCCCTTTCTGAGACGACTTCCAAAGCAAGTGATCGCACCATACGTTTCTAACACTCGTATCGAATCCTGTCCTTTCACGAGAAAAAGTGTAGAGCGAGAGGAGTCACCTTCTTGTTAGCTTCAGGACACAGGAAAAGCAGAAATTGTCTTGCAATAGCTCCTCTGTAATAAAAAGGAAAAAAAAAAAAAGCAGAAATCCATATGCTGGAATTTATTTATTTCTTTTTATCTACTGTGAGAAATGATAAAACACAACTTGGCAGAAGTCACCCCTGACACATTATCTCTGCAGTTCTCTACCCGATAATCCCCGCCGAGGCTCCGTGCCGCCCCCCGCTTGGGACCCCGCTGGCCGGCCCCAGCACCCCCGAGCACGGCCACGAGCCTTTCTGCTGGCCCCATGGCCACCAGCTCATAAATATTTGTGCAACAGCTCCTCCCCCAACCCTGCTGACGTTACGGTTTCTGCAGCGTAGCAGGCAACTTTTTTCAAACTTTCTAATTCCGTTCATTAATCATTTAGAGAAATGTGCAATTACTCGAGTCCAATTACAGAAAATGTGCAACTACTTGAGGCCCATTATAAGCCGGGATGAAATGCCAAGAACTTGATTAGAGCGAAACCACCGCCAGCCCCATATACTTTAAAAGAAAATATTGTGTGTTGTCCTGGAGGGTGAAAAGAAATCACAATTTATTTACACACAAATGTGTCTAACCATTGCTGACAATATGGGAAATCTTCCCTATCGGCCCTAACGTGATTTCGGCGTTCCCTTAAGGAAGAGATGTCTCTCCCTTAATTAAAACAATGCCTGAACTTACTGTAACCTCCTGATTTCATAGTGAGAATCTGCTCTGATTTTTCCAGCGGGTTTATAATTACCCCACGAGCCGACGTCTGGCCCGGCTCGGCTCTGCTTGCTTTCCAGCAGCACGTTTTACTGCTCGACGGGGCCGCGATGCTTGGGCAGGGGCTGCGCCTCCCCTTCCCCAGCCGGGATCTCTCCACGGCTGCAACCTCGGGACCTGATGGACCGCGCTTTGTTTTCAGGCTGCGAGGATGAAAACAGGAATAAGAAATGATGTGTGGTTCTCTTACGGCTCCTGCGGGACCTGGCCTCTCTAATCTTTGCAACCAATTGGCTTTATTCAGTAATCCGTAATTACACAAACTGTCTCCTATGCAAATCATAAATGTCTCAATCAATCAGCGGTAACAGCCCATCAGATGTTAGGGCTGCGCACAAAGGGTGAGCTCGCATGAGGCAGCACGGATTTATGCCACATGTGGCTTCTAAACTCGTGTTATTTAGGTCAGCATCTTCCGTGTGTTGTCTGGGGGAGTGAGAGGTATTACTGCTTATTAGGGATTAAGCCAAGATTTACGGGCCCTTCTTAGCGTGTGTGTGTGGATGCTCGGACGCTCCCCACCACGGAAGTCTGAGGTTTTCGAGGAGAATCGTGAGCTAAGGGGCTTAGGGAGGTGAATAAATGCACTGGCCCTCTGTAGCTCATCCAGAATAAAAATCCCTTATAAAAGTATAATTTTCTTCTTGTTATTCATGATTACAAAATAATAAGATTGTTTAAAAATCCAATAGAATGGATGTCAATATTGGCAGGAGATGTAATTGCGAAGCGCGCGCCAGCCTTCCGTGGCTTTTCTTAATTTTAATTAGGATAAAATTTACTAATCTTACAGGGTTTACAGAAGTAGGTTTGCCAAGAGGCCATCAATTGATCTGAATGATATTGGCTTCCTTTTAAGAGCCCCTTGCTAACTGCTATGTAAAGACTGGGCTTTTAGCTCCTTTCTCAGATCATCTCTGCAGCTTTTTTGGCATGTCAAAAGGCCAGATGTTTTTTATTTGAGAGCAAATTGACACGTTAAATTACATTGTGCAAACAGTAAAGCCAGCCATGAGTAAACAGGCGACGAGGATTCATTGAATTTTATGGGTCGCAATAATGTTTATGTAATTTAACAAATTTATGCTTCGTGTCAGCTTTACCACAAGAGTTATTCATTCCAAAAGGAAAAACAACTTACATTACAGCCCCCATATTATTCTGCCTTGGAGCCAATCAAAAGCAAAACAAGCTTTAACATGACAATTGCATAGGGGCATGTGTATGCGTGCACACGATAATGTATATCATGTAAGTTAAACACAGTCTGTGGATATTGCTCGATTTGTGTTTTTTTAATTCTAATTTGATTACTTTTCTATCATCCAGCCAGAATACAAACAATGGGGAGGATTTCTGCCGAGCCAAGTATCGCTCCAGTGTTAGTAATACAGATATATGCTCCGTGCGGTGCTTTCAGAAGGTCATGTTGATTTTTACCATAATGCATTTTCCAGGTCCCTGGGAACCCACAGCAGATTTAGCAGGAATCCTCTATGAATCAGGCTGTCTTCACTCTCCAGTGAAGTGTATACCTAGCCTGAATTTCACTGGCAATGAACCATGCCTTAATATTACAAACTCTTCTGGCTATTTAAATGCAAAATCACATCAGACTTCAGGGCAAGGCAGCGAAGTCAAGCGGGCTGGCTCGGTGCTGGCAGGGTTTATCACATCACTCTCATTAATGCACTTTAACACCTTGTGGGCTCTGGGACCGGCCAGCAGCGGGCGATGCTCCCGGGGGAGCCAGGGCTGCCGTGCCCAGCGCAGCGCGGGTTAACAGAAGAAAGTTCTCATTTTGAAGCAATGAGGCGTGCTAAGTTAATCAGACCTCTAAACTGGCATCAATAATAAATGGCTTTCCACCAGCACAGAGCAATTATCAATAGCAGCCGCTGCTGGAGGGGCTGGATGCGGCCAGGCTCTCGCGCAGGCGGCAGAGCGCGCAGCGGTGCTCGCTGGCAGCCCCAGGAGAAGCCCCGGGGAGCAATGCAAGGCATCTTCCCACACTCACAGGGCACTCGGCCACGGCCTTGCTGGAGCCCTCCCAGCAGTGAGGGCCACCGGGGAGGGGCTGGGGGCAGCACGAGCCCGGGGGCACCGCTGCCTGCGCCCCTTGGTGATGCAGCCCCCGGTATGGCTGGGGGACGGGGGGCGCTCGGGGGGCCGGGGCCAGCAGGTCCTGGAAATGCAAAGCTCGGATTTACCCCATGGACTCCTCTAAGCTGAGACCACGAGGAGGTCCAGGGCTCCTCGCCAAGAGGATGGAGAGGTCTCCAGCTCGCCCTACTCGTAACGCTGCCTTCGGCGCAGCGAAACTGGAGCAAGCCAGCTCTGGGCTAGACTCGGGCCCCATCGGCCAAGCAGGAAAAGCTTCCTCAAAGGCTTTCTCACCCTGCTAAGTACTGACCCACTACTGACTAAAAATGGTGAGAAGCCACCAGCGGGATGGAGGCGCTGCGGGGCAGGGGTCACCTCTCCTGGTGCCCTTCTATGCAGGCAGGACCCGGCTGGACTCCGCGCGCTGCCGGGTCTCTGCCTGGCACAGCGCCTGCGTTTCCCCATGGCGAGGTGGTGGCTCCCAGCCCTCCTCGTTTCACGTCCCCGAGAGGGTCCCAGTGGAAGCACGCGATGGCCCGAGGCTGCCCTCCCTGCTTCCTTCGCATCGACCCGTTAGATGAGGCTGTGGCACACCCAGGGGCACTGAGAGCCACCCCTGTAGCCGGCAGGAGTTACGGGGGAAGGAAGCCAATAAACGGCAACGAGTCATGAAAACATCACTTCTGCCTCCTTGTCAGCACTCGCCAGCTCCTCGCCGCTCCCGGCAGCCTCCGAGCAGCCCAAAACCCCGGGAGGGGATGCCGAAGGAACCTCACTCTCTGTAGGTTTAACAGCAGAAGCACCAGCCCCCAGGTTGGCGCTCTTCGTGGTGCAGGTTTTCCTGGTCGGTCTCTCTCTGTTTGGGCCCCGGGGACGAAGTCGGCAAGGAACTGGGCCAAAACCCATCTCTGTATCTCAATGGCATTCAGTACAGTCTTGAAGGAGAAGTGTTATGCGGGATGTGAAGAGGGAACTAAGGGTTATTGCTGTCAATATAATTAATTTCAAGCTAATTTGAGCATCTGATTAAGTTTAGCATTACCATAAAAACTAAACTGCTATTTAAAACCAGGGAAGGGTTTATTAAATAAGTGCTGGAATGCAACAGAAAGCAAGATGAAGGTAATAAAGTCACTTAAAGTAATAAAATTAAGTGAATGCTAGAGATATCCTTTGATGGATCGTTCCTTTACCCTTCCCCGGGAACAGAGATCTTTCTTCCTCAGCTATATTTTCTACACTGACCTCCGAAATTCTTGTGGGTCTTTCCAAATCTTTACATGAACAAAATACGTGGAAAAAAAAAAGGAACCTGGTCGATAGAAAGATTTTCTTCTGAAACAGAGGAGAGGACTCCAGGGAGGAGAGCCACATCACCGAGCTGGGGCTGGGTGCCTGCACAAGGTCACGCACGGCTCCGGGCGCTCCCGGCTCACATCCCCTGGGAACGCCTCCCGTGGCCCGGGGAAGGGACGGCGGTGGGGTCATCCTCAGTCTGCTCCTTTGGGATGCCTCCAGCATCACGCTCCTGTGTGTAATAAAGCATGAGCCCAGTGAGAAAATGGGTGGTGAAAACCCCACGGGGTTTCTACTGCCGCGCCAGAGCTGCCCAAGCCAAGTTACCCTTCTCCTCTAGGTTCGTGTCATCCTGAGGAAAACACTTATTTACTCTGAAGGCCACAGAAGCCTTAAAATGCAAAGCCTGAGATAACGCTGATAGGATCACACAGACATCCAAATTAATTTATACTGCTGTCCTAAGCAGGAGTGACTCACCGATAGCAGAGGAACGCCGTCCCTCGGTTAAACGAGGCCCGTGCCAGGATGCTGAGCGCTGGGTCGCAGCCGAGGGTGAGCCGGTGCTCGCCGGCCCTTCTCAGTCCCTGCTCCTCCTCTGGGGGCCCTGGCACTGCCCCAGGACAGAGGAAAGCGAAGGAGGCGAGTGCCACGGTGCCGGAGAGCAGCCAGGACCCTGGTGGATGCTCTGAGCTGGAGCTGGGAGAGGAGGGTGGGAACTGCTCTGGGAGCGCGGGGGGAAGGTCCCGTGGGTGGCCTCGCGCCCCCAGGGCTTCCTCCTGCATCTGCAGAGGGATCTGCAGCAGGGAGGGTGTCCTGGCAGGCCGGCGGCAGCTCTCTAGCTCAGCAAAGACGTCCTGGACACCTCCCTTCACCCACATCAAGCCCATAAAGGCGTCGGGATGCAGGGCAAATAATGACACGATAATTAATGGTGGGGCTGCGGGCACCCCGACTGCACCGCCCTGCTTTTCGTCAAGGCATCTTGTACGAGACTACTCCGAAGTCCACAAGGTCCAGCAAGGCTTGTCCCATTGTTGCAGCAGGCAGTGGGGCCCCACTGCCCCCCTCTGCCCCACAGTTTTCTCCCCAGGCTCCAGGAGGAGAGCAGACGGAGGAGATTGCGCTGACAGCCATCACGATTTTATGTAGTTCAAGCAAATGCTGAATTCCGTTTTGAGCCCCAACCTCCCCTCCTAAGGTTTCCATTTGGCACCGGGGTTTGCTGGTAACTTCCATCGCAAGGCCGAGCACAATTTAGTTTATAAAACATCACTGCGGGCTGTTTCCTTAATTGATTTCTTTTGTTTCATTCTATTCCTCGAAGATTTGTCAACATTAATTTTTATATGTTTAACGCTTTGCAAATACTGGCCAACTTTTTAAAATTAATGAGTTGAGATGGAGATTGAGTACCTTCCCTTCCGCACAACTGCAGCAGGGAACTAACACGGGATGATAGTAAAACATTATCAGCATTTAATTTGTAAAATTGGAGTTATTAAAAAGTGAATCTGCCAGCAGCCATTGGCCGGCGTATTAATGCTGGTGACTGTTATTGTTACGATTATTCTAGATGAGGTCTTCCTGTTTGCATTTCATAAACCGAAAAGCACCACATTTCCCACAATAATGTGATTTCATCTGAAGTTAGAAGATTCGTGGGTTTCCCAGGGTTCAAGTCAACAAACCAGCAACAAATCACATTTGTAGTAAATTCCTGGGAAGAAGTCAGTTTTTGAAGGCTGCGAGCTCCGAGCGGCTGTGCCCTTTAACTGCGTACAGCGTGTCAGCTGTGATAAAGCATCAGTAACTAAAACTAACAGAGCCGGTGCCAAGTCCTAGCGAGAGCCTCCTCCCAAGGAACACGGCATTTTGATGCTGGGAGCATATCGTGTGTTTATAAGACCCGCTCTGAAAATACATTTTTGAGATAGCTTATATTAAAGTGCAATTACAGGTTAAGTAACGAATTGGCTTGCTGCCTAATACAGAGAAACACACTGTGACAATCAGATAATGCTGGAATTAAACAAGATGGCAACAGCTACTGCAAAAGGAAATGCAGCGAGCAGCCCGCTGCTCCGGGTGATGACTTCATCCCGGCAGGGACACGGGGCTCCGGCCGGCGCTGCCGCTGCGCAGCCGCTGCGGCTGGGAACAACGGGGACCTTTGAAAGCGTGCACCCGGTGACACAGCCTAATTCCCAGAAAAAAAAAAAAAAAAAAAAAAAAAAAAAGGCTCCTCTCCACCAGCCAAGCCCCGGCTCTCGTGCAGCGGAGAGATGCCGGCTGTCGCCAAGGAAACTGCAGATTGCTGGAGAGATCTCCAGCGCTGGCTGCCTGCTTCTCCCTCGAGGGAAGGGGATGTTAGCAGTCGAGTGGCACTCCACCGGCCGCCATGCGCGCTCCTTGAGACAGGGACACCACTCCATCCCGGCGCAGGAGGACACTTGCGGAGAGGCTCCTCCGCAGCCGCTTCCCACCTCGGTTTCCACCTCAATTCCGCGCAGCGATGGGGCTCGAGGAGCGGCCACCGCGGCGCCGGAGCTCCCCGTGCAGACGTCTCATACCCGGGCGCTGCGTCCTCCCCGGTCCCTCCTGCACCCAGGGCGACTGGAGAAGGTGCAGAGGAGGCGAGGTGGTGCATGGGGGGACAGCAGGCCCCTGGGGTGGCCGAGACAAAAGCCACGGCAGCAACAGGACATCCCGGTGGGAAAGGAAGGATGGAAGGGACATGGGGGAGGGCTGTGAAGCTCTGGGTGCATGGAGGCGGTGAGTGGGGCTCAGCGATTCACCCGTGATGGCACACAGGGACATCCCTCCACCTCATCCTGAAGGTTTAATTCTACTTCTTCACCCATAAGGTGGAAACTCTCGGAATGGCTGGCACAGGCAGCGCCTGCCGCCGTGCTTCACCTGTTCCTGGGGATTTGAAGAACGCCGGGACCACCTACCCAAAAATGCAGAGCCGGACAGGTCCCACGGTGGCTTTGCCACCACTGAGGAGCAGCAGCACAGCCCAGTCCAGCCTTGCATGCTACAGGACAAGACCTTCCTGCAGGATTTACCCCCCGTAACACAGAAAACCTCTCGTTTCTCCACTGCCAAAAGTGGTTTGGACAGCTGACGACAGGAGAGGCTCGCGAAGCCTTCGCAGGCTCGGCTCGGGAGGTTTTCTCAGTGCTTCAGTCCCCATCTAAATCAAAATCTGCAGAACAGCTCCTAGCGGGGCTGGCCCAGGCGAGGTGTGAGGAGCAGCTGACGGCTCCGCGCATCCTTCCTCCACCAGCCTGATACCAACGTGCAGCTCCCAACATTCGCTCGTGACATAATTGCATTTATCTGCTTCCATTTTTGAAACAACGGGGAAGTTAGCAAAAGCAGAATACTTAAGCACAGCTAGTTCTCAGCGATATAATTCTCTTTAATCTTTTAAGCATTTGACAGTATTTGCTTGAAAGAAGGAGCAACAAGTACATAATTATTGCACTAATTAAGCTGCCAAAACACAAGCATGCTGCAAGAGCACCTTTGAAACAGTGAGCTCTCGATTCATTAGCATCTGCTGTAAGCTTATTAATCACCTAACAGGCAATTAGCAAGCTGTTACTGTTTGAGACTAGTATGTAAATAAATTCTTGGGTTAATTTCTTCCTCTGATAATAAAGAAAACATTATGAAAATTAGCTAAGCGACAATGTAAATGATCTTGACTGTTAATTATATGATGGTGTTACATGTGCGGCCGCCGTACACGAGATAAGGGATGCACCTCTCACTTTGCGTACTGGTTTAAAAATAAAATTGTTGACATAGGTAATAGGAAGGCTTTCTGCATTAGAGTCACAGATGTTTGCCTTTAGCTAACCAAAATGAACTGCCGAACGACTGACACTGCAAAATTAGCAGCCGGGTTTATTTGCAGGCAGCGCCAGCCGGCGCCGCTGCGCAGAGCCCGGCGTGCAGATCCCTGGTGGTGTCGCAGGGATGGGATTACAGGGGTGCAGGGGGTAAAAGGGGGTGCAAGGGGGTGCAGGGGTGGGTACAGGGGTGGATGCAGGGGTGGATGCAGGGGGTGCATCGTGCACTGGCACTAAGACCACCTTCTGATCAGTGTCTGGGCATCCAGACCTCCACGGGGATGAAATTGAATAAAATTAGTGTGAAATCTGAAGCAGAGCCCTGCCTGCACAATGCCAGCCAGCATTTCAGACCCAAAGAGAACAGACTCTTTTTCTCCCTGGAAAAGCAGGAGGAGGGCGTTGTTTTGTGGCCCGGATGTGATGATTTACCTGCGTAGCCATCGATTATCCCTGCCAACCCAGGCTGATTGCTTTGACCTGTTATTTATTATTTACCCGGGCAACAAACTGTAAGGCTTTCCTGCCATGTGGCACCATGTGCAGTACCGCCGGTGCAGCGGTACTCACCCAGCCACCAAAAAAATACCACGTGGCAGGGAGCTGTGAAACGGGGCGATTCCTGAGATGCCGGTGGCACTGCTCAGGCTGGGAGCAGGGGCACCAAACCCAGCCTGCCCCAGGACAGCCCCCAGGATGCAGGGCACAGCACCGTGCCGATGTCCCACGCCGGTGACCCAGCAGGGCAGGGCTGTCCCTCGCTCTGTGCCAGGGCACGGTCCCCAGGCCACGCTGCCAGCACCGTCTTTGCCCCCGTTGCTGCCCTGCCAGAGACTGAAGCCCCCAGCCACGCCGTGCCGTGAGGGCCGGGGGCATGTCCCTGGCTGTCACCTCCCACTGACAAAAACCTGTCTCATTACGAGCTCAGCTTTGCTGCGTTCTCTCCCCAAAAACCTCCCAGCTCCTTTAAGCATGCTCCAGCGAAGCAGAAAACTAATTACAGTGAGCTGCGCGCCTGCTCGAGTGAGGAATTACCAGCAGCAGAGGTTACTTAATAATCTTATTAATTTAAACTATTTTATCACCATCTTTTGCCCCATAATTATGCATACAAAACGCACACAGAATATTTCACAATTAAAAGCTTGAAACAAAAAATAAAGATTAAGGGCGAGATGAGGTGCTTTCAAGCAGCTCCAGCATCCCTGGGCAGGCCAGTGCCAAGCCCTGGGCAGCCCGGGTGCTTCTGCTTGCTCCCTGCCTGCTCCCTGCCCGCTCACTGGGCGCTGGTACCACCAGGGAGCCATGCACCCACACCCAAATGTACTTCCCCCTCTGCAAAGAGACTGTGCCTGGCTGCTGTGCCTTGCTGGGCAACAAAAAAAACACGCAATCACAAAAAAATCCTGCAGCCCTCCCCGAGAGGAGGCACTGGGAGCCCCAGGGACAAGGGCAGCGCTGCCGTCAGGGCTCGCAGGCAGGCATTTGCTCCGCCAGGTCTTTGAGCCTTCCACCAGGTCCCAAGCACCCTGAGGCTGCTGCACCTATTGCAAAGGAAACCATTTCTTACTCCCTATGATTATTTTTGTCTGTGGCTGCTGTGAAAGAAGGCAGGATACCCGAGCAGCAGAGCAAACCCCAGCTCTTTTACAGGGAATTGCAGCCCTGACAGAACCGAGCTTCCCCGGACTGGCCCCTGCAAGAGGGAGCATCAGGAGCTGCTGTGTTAAATTGTGGTCATGCATCTGCTGCAGCAGGGGGTGAGGAGACAGCAAAGCCTCGGTGCAAGGCCCCGGGGCTGGTTTACGCCACAGAGCAGGGCCTGGGGATCTGCTCCCGGCACTGTGGTCCAGAGCCTTCCCCTCCATCTCTCACTGCTGGCCCCAAGCCTTTCCTTGGCCAGCCTGCCAGTATTTCTTCAGCAGTTGGATCTTGGAGAAGAAAATAATCCAAATATATTGATTTCCTAGCTTGATTTAACTTGAAAACAAAAGCAATAAGCCGTTTGGTTCCAAAATACCATTTTCCATTTCCAGAAGTGAGCACTGGAGCTTTAGAACAACGGCGTGAAACCAAGAAGACAGGGAGGGAATGGCTTGTAAATGGCTTTTTAGTACAAACAGTGTTTCAGTTTTATGGTCGACGGCTGGAGATCCCTTTAGAGCAATGTGCTAAGAGGTTATTTTGGATCCAGCTTAGAGAACGCAGCCGTTTGGCCCATTAAAAAGTAAATTTTTCATGTCAAGAAACAATCTCTTGCAGATGGAGTGCTCATCTGTGAAAAGGAGAAAAAAAAAACTAGGTCAGGAAAGCAGCGCGGCTGCTCTGCGTGTTCGCAGTGCTTCCCCAAAAGAGGTTCCTCATCAGCTGGCTTTGCTCGTCCCTGGTGCCCTCCCACGCCTCCTCCGGTGCCTCCTCCGGTACGGAGGCAAGCGGCTTCGGTGCCGCACTGGGACAAGCTTCGGAGCCAGCCCCCGGCCAGCAGCAGCTCCCGGCAGCCCGGCCGCGGCTCGCAGCCCGCCGCCACTGCAAACCATTTGTGGTTAGTCAGCCTGGAGCATGTGAGGGCCTCGGTCTCCCACCAGCAATTTAGCTAGCTGGATGCTACTTCTGCGTTAGAGACCAGATGTTTGCGAAGGGGCCCGGTGACAGATGTGCCTTCAACTCCGACTGAAACCAAAAAAAGTTGCTGTTTCCCTTCAGAAACCCCGGCCTTCCTGTGATTCGCTCGATTATGCATGCAGCGCCTTGTTTTGATTTGATCTAAGACAGCTCCTCTCCTGCCATTTGTTAGTTTTTCCCTCTGTTCAAACACAGATAATGGCCCCTGTGTGCTCTGAGCAGGGGCTAGCAGGATGCCGCACAGCATCCTTGTACATCACCTCGCTTCTGGATTAAAGAGATAGAGCCCGTGGCAGAAAAAGATGCTTGCTTTGAATTCACCTGAACTGAAATAATACATTTAAATAAAAAAAGCCCTCACAACCCCAGCATTGTGTTTTAAAACCATTGCTAACACTTTGATTCCAGCCAGCACCAGGGAAGAGCCATGCCTGCGGCAGGCGCCGAGGGCTGCAGCACGCCCGGGGATGGTCATGCTCCTGCCAGCACCCAACGGTGTTCGGGGCTCGGCAGGGTGCTCAAGACCCCAGGCACCTTCTCTGCCTTCACCCAGCTGCAAAACACAGCACAGAAACTGAGAAAATATTCACAGCAAATCAAAAGACTGATGTGTGAGCGGAAAAGAGGAAGTCTTTGGCTGGGACGTGCAGTTCCTGGAGGATGCGTGGAGATCTCGGGAAGGCAAAATTCTCCTGACAGGGAAAACTCTTTGGGACACACCAAGCCATCCCAAAGCCTCCGAGGGAGCCCCTGCCATGCCTCCGTGGCTTTGGGGTCCCCAGTGCTGAGGTTCCCCCACACACACACCTGGTGGGCGATGACCCATGTGGGTTTTGTCTGTGCTGGAGACCGCGGGCAGCAAGATGCAGCAGCACGAGGGCAGCCCCAGTCCAGCCCCACGCTGCCACGATGGTTGGGGATGCTCGGACAGAGCGAAATGAAGGCAGGGACGCTTTACTTTCCTCGGGGAACCCAGCGAGCCCTGAGGAAGGGAGAGACGTGCTGCAGAGCGCGGTGACTCAGCAGCACTGGCGAGCTGCGTGCCCTGCTGCTCGGGAGAGAAATGCGTTTTCCAGAATGAGAATTTCTCTTTTGTCTACTTTTTGGAATAAAATCCCCTTTGGTAGCATGCTCCGAAAGGAGTCCAAAGCCGTCAAACAGCCTGGGTGTGATTGTGTTCCTAATGAAGGCTGTAGCACAGCGCAGCTGAGCAGCTGAGCACTTCTGCGGCTGGTGCCTCAGTCGCCGTGCGTTATAAATCAGTCACACAAGGGAACATTCACCATCAAATGCAACTTAAAAGTTCTTCACGTGCGGAACTCGGATTCCAGAAGCTTCAGGGTTCACTGAATACAAACCCTGGGCCCAAATTTCCACCAGCAACACTACACAAAAAGTCAGGGCCTGTTCTTCTGGCACGTTATCGTCATTTATTATTATTATCTCCTAGTATCTCTTCAGCTTAACTAAATGTGAAGTCAAAGTTACAGTGAAATGTCCTCATTAACCTGAAACGAATTTGAGGGGGACAGAAAATGGCAACGTTTGGAGCTTTGTTTTACAATATTATGAACTGGGTTACATCCAGTGGTGCGTATCTTTGCTTCCCGCCCTGCTCTGACGGACATTCCCCATGTACAGCTTCCCAATGATGCTTCCCACAGGCAGCCACAGTGCTCTGCCGGGAGAACACCAGGCCACCATGGCCCTTTCCACTTTTTCTTCCTCCTGAAGGCATTTTTGTCTCGAACTCTCCAGGGCGCCTGCAGAAAAGCAGACTTTATACGCTCTGAATCAGTCTCTAAACAACCTATTGTAACCGGCGCAAGAGGGTATCGGCGTTACACAACCCCCCCTTAAACTAAAGGGCCGCGTATCGATGCTCCCGTCAGCTCGCAGCCAGCAGCGCGGCGGCGTTAGCCACGGGGGGATCGATCCGTTAAACACTCTGCTGACGAGTCAGAAGGAGGGCAGCCAAGCCAAAATGCGTGCCCGGCCTGGAGGAGGCATTGCCCTGGCACCACGCCACAGGTGAGCCGAGTTCTTTCATGGCAGCACCGAGGCTTCGCCCCGCGCCCGCTCGACGGCAGCGGGCACCCGGGTCGCCGGCGGGCGGACGGCGCCGTTACTGCCGCCGGCCTTGACCACGGCCATGCCCGGCGAGGCAAAGGTCGGCCCGAGCAAACAGCCCCGGGGCTCGGCTGGGCCCGCAGCCGTCCCCACGAGGGCCCCGGAGCTCCGCGGCCCGGCTCGGCCGCCGCCGAGGCCTCTCCCACCCCCGTGTGGCCGCGCCGGCCGCTGCAGCGGGCCCGGCCCCAGGCCCCGCGGCTTGGCCCTGCCGGGAGGCCGCGACCCTCGTGGGCACGAAGCCGCCGGCGTGTGACATGGAGGCCGCTGTCCTCCGGCCTCTGAAGGAGCCCCTGCCCATGCCTCCGTGGCCTCGGGGTCCCCGGTGCTGAGGCTCCCCGCACACACACATACACCCGGTGGGCGATGACCCATGCGGGTTTTTTCTGGGCTGGAGACCGAGGGCAGCAAGAGTCTGCAGGGAAACGGCAGCCCCGGTCCAGCCCCACACTGCCGCGATGGTTGGGGCCACCGCGGTGTCTTTCTGTCAGCCTCAGCCTCAGCATTGCCCAGGTTTTTGTGCTGCTTCAGATCTGGCTGACTGGCAGTCCAAAACAAGCCTTTGGGGGAGTCTGTGCCATGCCATTTGTAGGGCTGGCTTTCTTCCAGCTCTGGGAAAAAGTCAGAAATATCAGGTTAGCTAGATGCTACGTGCTGATACACACACAAGAGCCCACCTTGTTGGCTTTAGAAATCCATCAGTCTTCGGCGAGATAACGAGGACCGGTCTCTGACATTTTTTCCAAGATCTAGTGATATTCTGAGCTGCTCTAACCCCCAGTTTTGATATTTCAGGCAGGCAGCTGAGGACTTCAAAGGCACAAGTCCTCGTCTGTTAGAAAATTTCTCCGAATACCTGAAAGCATTTGGCCTGGTGCGGCAGTGTGGCTGATGAGCCTGGGCTCGGCAGGGTGGGACAGGAGACAGGTCTGTGTCCGTGCTGCGGGACACCTTGTCCCCATTCCAGCTCAGCACCAGGCAGAGACACGGGGCACATCAGTGGTTTTCGAGAGATGAGACATTAAGTCAGGATTTTAACCACCTTCCCAGGCTGTTACGCTTCCAGGTCTCTCACCAGCGGAGGAGGAGGGTTTGCAGCAAAGTGATTTCCCAGTTGCTGTGGGTTTTTGCAGCCGGTCTCAAATTCCTGCTGGGCCTTCTCCTGGGCAGAGCGGGTGCTCCCAGCCATGAGACGCTGCGGTGCTGCGCTGTGCCTGCCTTGGGAACAGCAAACAGCCATGGTGACCCAAAATATGCTGTGTGGGGACCCAAAATATTCTGCGTGGGGACCACAGTGTAGCTGCTATTTGTCAGCATGGTCTCACATCTGCACAAACCTCAGAAGTAGGGGCTCATCTCCTGTGCTCCCCTGCTCTTCCTGCTCTTTTTTCTCTCCTTACTCTCTGATTGTGACCCCGAGCCTCTGATGCAGCTCCCGTGCCCAGGATCACAGCTGAAACACGTCCACGTGGCTCAAAGACAAGCAGGTACATTATGTGCATGACACTACAGGCAGTGCACAGCCCTTCTGCGAGCAGCACCGCACCGAGCCGGAGCCACACCGAGAGCTGTGCTCTGACCACTGCCCTGCACTGCTCGGGCTTTGTGGCTTCACACGGCGCCTTCTGCGATGTCCTTTGGTCGGGCGGTGCAGGCGACGCAGGCACGAACGCTTCCTGGACAGCTGCTCCCCTGAGTATTTTGGGGTGAAATGTTCTACGACTGCTATAGAAATAAACACTTTGCCCCCTACACAGAGTGTTTCAACAGAACTGGAGCTCTTCTGAAGCCTACCCTGGGGCGGGGGCACCGGCTCCCATGCACAGAGCCTCTCCGTGCTGCTCGGCATGCTCGTGTGTTCTCCAGCACAATGCAAAGAAGAAAGAAAAGCTCTGTCATGCTGGCTCCTCAGAGATTTTACCTCGGATGCCCCAAACGGAGCACGGTTTGCTGATTGAAGCGCTGCATGGAGATGGAGTGCAGGAACACAGATTACGCTACATAACTGGAGAGGGACTGAACGTTTTCAGCAAATTACCTCTGTTATGAGCCTGGCCATAAAAATCACCTCGCAAGTGAATTTAGCTTTTCTTCTCTCCATGCCCAATCAATTAGCACATGAGTAATACCAGGCCCATTAGGGCAAACCGATGCCGGGGGAGTTATGTCATCTGCTATAGAAATGATTGCTTAATATACCAGTTGGCTCAAAGGAACTCTTCCCCATCACACAACCCTCTAAAATCGATAGCAACAGTCAAACTATATTGTTTCAAACAAGAATACTGCTGGCTAGCTAAGTAAGCTCAATATCAGTGTTTGTGATCTCAGACACTTACCGGGCTATAAATAATACAGAGGAACAACAACAATGGAGAACATTCCTAACCAGGAGACAGGGCTGGCTCCAGCCATCGCAGGGAGGCAGCACGTGCCATGCACGGGGAGCAGGAGGGGAAGGGCTCAGGGCCAGGCTTCCCCACAGCCCCGGCGTCCCTGCGACCGCGCCGCAGCACAGCGAGCCCGGCTGCTGCCCTCAGCCCTGCTGCCACAGAGCTTACGGCCAGGGAGAGGAGCAGCACGGGCACCGTGCGGGCAGCAGGTGCGTGCCCACACATCCATGCACGCAGCCGTGCCTGCACGTGCAGTGCTCCCAAGTACCAGGGGTACCCAGCTCCGTGGGCACTGCTGCGGCTGCAGGGCACGGCTGCAGGGAGCTGCAGGGCCACCGCCGCCGCTCCTCGTCCTCTCGGGAGCTGGAAGGAAACCTTGCAGCAGGGAGGTGCTGCCTTATTTCACCCTGCGATTGCAGTGCTTCTGCTGGAAGAGAAAGACACAATTTCCATTGCTTTCAAATGTACTTAATGAACTAGAAAGGAGCACGCTGCAGTTACTAAATCTGAGCTAGGGCACCTGGACGTGGTGTCAGTGTGGGACTGTTATAGCCAGGCTCTACCTGATTTCCTTCACCTTTAGAGAAACACCTTGCTACTTGTAGGGAAATGCCCAAAAGCAGGAGGAGAAAAGCTCCTCTGCCTCGCCCTGGGGAAGGGGGTTCACATCATAAGCACAGGACAAAGCACTCTTGATATTAGGTCTGCCAGAGGATTTGAGTAGGATTGGCCTGGGCTAACAAACTGTGATCAAAGCTAATCTCTGATTAGCTATACTGAGGAGATTTAATTTAGTTTAAAGCCTTACCTGAAATGCAGAACTGGGTATTATTGCATATCTGACCAAGACTGCTGTTGTACAGCTGAAGTATTTATAGTAGAATTAAAACCTCTCTGAAAGCAATCATCCAAGAAGCGGCAAAATTGATTGCAGCGTTACTGCTTCCAAACATTTGAAAATCATGAGTCAGTCTCCAAAATGTCACAAGATTTTAAAATGTAATATATTTTGTCTTATTTTTATTTAGTTTGCGAGACTAGTGTTCAGATTTTCGAGGCACAAAGGTTGAAACGTGACCCTCTGCTGAGGAAATGGAGATTTGTGCCCAGCACGATTCCGGGAGCCAGGGGTTTAACAAAAGGCACCGGTCACTGTGCTGGGGGACGAGGTGCAGGGCTGGGAGCAGGGCAGATGCCTGCGACAATCGTCAAGTCTGCCCCCAAAATCCTTCTACCACATGCATCAGTGGGTGAAAGAGAGCGCCGTGTCCCCGAGGAGCCGGCGAGGACACCGAGGTGTCACACCAAGCACCGTTACCTTCCCTTGGAGAGGCTCCACAGCACCGCCACGCTGCCGGCTGCACCGCAGGATGTGTTCCCCTTCACCCACACCTGCACCGACCCTGTGCACCACAGCGTCAGCCTGCACAGGGCTCAGCAGCATCAACAGCTGCAGGTTTGCCTTGGTTTGTAGGCTTGCGGTGTGATCTATGCTCCTGTGCTGCAAGCTCCTGTCTCGCCAGCTGCAATTCGAAGAGGTTCCTGCAGGGCAAAACGGCATCGTAACGGAGCAGGAGCTGGTCTGGTTTGGCACGTGCCAAAACTTCTTCCCATAAGCAGCACCTTTGGGGTCAGCTCATTGAAGGGCTGCCTTCATGGGGAGCACGGTGGGGGGGAGTGGGGTGTCCATGGGGCTGTCCGTGGGGCTGTCTGTGGGGCTGTCTGTGGGTCAGGGGCTGGCACCTGGGTGGAGATGGGGATGGAGGATGGCTGCCGGAGACCCAACCTCCGCAAGCACCAATTCCTTGGGAAATCAGAGTACAGGGGAGGAAAAAAGTAACCTAACTAATTCCTATTAGAAACAAGCTGCTTGCTCTCTCCTCATCTCCTGTGAGTGCTCTTGATTAGGTAATAAATGATTAATCGTGCCAAGAAAAGCCAGCTCCTTCGTCTCCTGCTTTCATCCACCGGCTGCCTCCAGGGGATTTCAAATGTCACAGGCAGACAAAAGGGCCTCGCCGGGCCGCAGGGAGCCCTCCCCACACCAGGCTGTGTCCCAGAGGGCATGCAGCAGCCCTGCAGCCCCGCAAACGAAGCCTCCCCCTGCCTGCCCTGCTCTGGCCTCGCCGTGTTCCCCCAGCACCAGCCCCGCGGGCAGCCCGCCCACCCCTCTGTGCCTTCATCCTGCACCTGAAAGCACCACGCTGCCCGCCTCCGAGCACATCCTCTGCCTGCTCTAAATGCTCTGTAATTTACCTAAGAGGAAATCGCATGCATTGATGCCACAGAAAGCAGCAGGCATGTCTCTGGAAGCCATCGCTCCTGACAAGTGCTCTATTTTAATGCTCCTAACAGCAATTTTTATTCTAGCAGTATGTGGAGGCACTTAGATTTCTATGCAGTTTTTACTTTTTAATCTCATATACTTCTTGCTGGTGTCAAAGTGTCACCATTTAATAGTCTTACTGGAAAAAAAGAGTGTTTCAGATCTTGTTCTATAGTCCACATTGTGAATACATTAGAGAACCACTGAATGATTTAAGAGGAATTTTTATACCTCTGAACACGAAGGCAAGGCTAGCATGCAAGCGAATTAGGGGCCCAGCCTCCTGGCAAGCTGCTAAAGAGCTGGGCAGTGTTTATTTTCTGCTCCAGTCCCTCCCAGAGGAGCAGGAGGGGAGGCACTGCTGAAACCCCTTCCTCCCGAAGTGGCCAGAGCCACCCGCGGTGCCGGCGGCCCCAGTCCCCGTGCAGGGTGCAGGACAGTCGCTCCCTCAGCGATTCCTCCCCAGGTGAGTGCTTCATCGTGCGGGCACTCAACACCAGGAAATCCCAGCCCCACGTGTCTGTAGCGATGGGATCGTCCTGACCACCCCTTGCACGTGTACGCGGCTCCACCAGTTCCTCCCAGTTAGCTCCCTAATCCCTGCCCGCCCAGGCACCAACAGCAGGGATGCAGGAACGCCGACCAGGAGCATCGGTCCGGGGGTTGCGGCAGGATAGCAGCAGGGACATTCAGTAATAAATTTAATAATAATAATAATAAGAAGAAGAAGAAGAACAACAACAACAATAATAACAATAATAATAATAATAATTTGAGGTATCAGTACAGATCATTTGCGGCCTGCCTATTCCCCCGAGCAGGACTTGTGGAAGCCGTGGGTGCCAGGCATGGCGGCGCTGCCGGTGAGGTTTGCAGACCTGGCCCAGGGAAGGAAGAGGCAGCGCAGAGCAGGGTGCTCGCCCTGGGCCTGCAGCACTAATTGTGGAGAGAAAGGGGAGGCGGAATACAGCCCGTTTCTTTAGCCAGGGGATTTACAAGGCATCATTTGCTACAGGTTAGCGTTGGCTGCCATAATGATCCAGCTCCTGAGATTACCTGTCAAGCCTCTGTGAATTTTAAATAAAAGGTAAAAGGGTTTAACTCGAACACGACACCTCTGTGCATACAGAAATAGCTCAGCTGCTGCTTTCCTACAGAGGCAGGTACGCTCCAGACCCTGGATCAACACCGAGCAAAGCTACAAATCAAGGGCCAGACATGATTGCAAACATATTCTTCACTCTTTCCTTTCTTCTGCTACAAAGGAGATTGGAGGCACACATGGGCTTTGCTTACATCTCATTTCAAACAAAATATACAAGCATAAATAACGCTGGCTGACAGCTGGAAGGCTTTCTGATCACGCCGCGGAGGAGGACGACTGATGAGCAGCCCTGCTGCAGCGACAGCCGCTCCGGGGGCACGGCGAGCGCGCAGCCCCCAGCCCCCAGCCGGCCCCGGCACCCCCGCGGGCGCCCACCCCCAGCTTGGGGGGGGAGCTGAAGAGAGGTTTCAGGGACGTTTCCATCTCAAATCCCACTGGGAAACTCTGGGCCTGTGTTTTTACATGCAGCGTGCAGAAATCTGCGGAACCTGCAGCCAAGAGCGCGTGCAAGAAGTCTGGGTAAAAAAGCTGATCATCGTCCAGACGCAGGGAGCGGGCGGTTTGTTGCTCACACTCTTCCATCACCGAAACTTGGCAATTCCGCTGAAAAACCGGTGGCACTTTCAAAAAAACGCCCAGGCAGGATATCACAGTCAGGTGGTAGCACAACTGACGCAGACGGAAAAATGCTCAACAGCCACTACATGAGAAAACTGCAATAAAAAATCCCAAATGAAGAGCGCGAAGCAGCCGCAGAGTGCGAAGCTGTCCTGGAGCGCTCGGCCAGCCGCGCCTTCACACCGGGGCTGTCCCTGGGGTTTATTTCATCCTCTTCCAGAAGCCGTTGTTATCTCCTCCGTATCGCGGTGGTCTCCAAGTAGGGAAGGCGGGGAGCACAGCTTCCACATCATGGCAGGTTTCGACGGAATTAATTTCTTCTTGGCTAGAATGGCCGAGGGCCCGAGGGGTTTCCACGCCACCAGGACCCGAGGCACGTCCCAGCAGCACATCCCCTGCAGGAGCTGTCCTGCCAAAAGCTGGGTCTGGAGAGGCTCTGAGGAGCTACCGCAAACACTGCTGCTATTTCGCTGTTTTTCAAAGGCAAAGCAAAAGCTTTTTTTTTTTTCCTCTAAACACACTTGAGGAAATGGATATATTATTTCAGCTGGAGTTCCCCAAAAACTTAAACAAGTTCAGCCCAAGGTGAGCTTTCAGCCTACACCATCCGAATTTGCTGAAACAATAATAAACGGGAGGCAGGGGCTAGCTGGAAAGCGCACAGCAAATCTCTGCATGGGTGCTGCAGCTCCCACCAACAACAGCCCAGCCCCGGGGCCCTGCCTCAAGCACGAGGCATTACGTTGAGTTTTGCCACGAGAGCCGCTGAACCCCAACCCACTCATGGCACAGTAATATTTGGGGTAATACAAATATTACCCCAAATGGGGCAGGAGTGAGCTGCCAGGCCCTCTGCAGAGCAATGCTCACGTCAGGGTGGGGAAGCGCATTTGCATTTTCCCCGTATTAATGCAGGCATCCAGCTGGAAGATGGAGATGTCTTTTTAATGCACCTACATTTGAAGCCTGAATACATAATCTCCCTATTACATGTATACTTTATATATATGCGGCCATATAGCAGCGGTGATTTATGCGGGCGCGTTACACATGCAGAGGTTTGGGATCCCGGTGCACAGTGGGCAATGATTCTGCTTTTCCGTAGCTATTTATTTGCATAGCAGCGGCTGCGGATGATGAATACAGAGCGCTGCGGTCAGGGCGAGACCACTGCTGAAATACAGCCCGGCTTCCCAAAGCCGCCGTGGCATTAATTATTAACTCAGTACAGGAGATTTGCCACTCTCCCAGCACCAGACACTAAAATAGTTTCGTACATAAAAGAGCATTAAGTGAAAGCTCGGGTAAAGCCGATCGCTCTGCAAAGAGACGTCCCGCTTTCAAGACCTATTGCTCGGCAGGAAAATTTACAATCCTTTAATTCCATTTACAACGCGGCAACACAAAAGGGAGCTGGAGACGGAGCCTGCAAGCGGAGAGACCGAAGGGGAAGAATAAAATAAACAGGACTCCGAGGGAGCCAGGATCAGGCCCGCACTCCGACATTCAGCTGCTCGTTAAATTCCAGCCGGGATTAGAGGCGGGAAAGTGCTGGGCACCGGCCTCGCCGGTGCACAAAGGGAGGTATATTAAGTTATATGGGTTCCATCTTGTCCCTGTTCACGACTAGCTGTGTTGTATGTATCTGAGCAGCTCCCCGTAATTTGCTTATAAATAATTGACTTCTTCACTATTAAAATCTCTGGAGGGTCTCTCGGTTTATTCACAACAAGCCGCCTCGGCCTGCCGTGCAAATTAGCCCTTTCAAACCCGTCTCATCTCCAACAGAAACGTTATGAAGAGCGATTTTTTTATCCCCTGTAATAACCTTCAACTAACCTTTAAACTGAAGTGAATAATTTAAATCTTATTTTCATATCAATGGGGGAGTCAAGCCAAGCAATTATCTTTTATCTGTATACTCTGTCGTCAGCGAAGGCATAATAAAGTTTTCCCAAGTGGGCAGAGCGAAACAGGGAGAGAAAGAGAGAAAGAGAGAGAGATGGTATCTGAAGGCATTAACGCAACAATGAATTATTCAATAATGAGTACAAGATCTGCCATAACAGCAGCGCTCGCGCCTGCCCAGCGTTGGGTCGCAGCGCCCGGCCGGTGGCAGAGGCAGCGAGGGGTGCGCGGGGCTGGCACTGCCCGCGGGGTGCTGGGGAAGAAAGGGGAGGAAAAAGGAGAAATCCCCAAGCAGGGGGCTGGGGCAGGGCGGAGCGGGGCTGCAATTCCCCGCAGTGCTCATTAACATTCTGCCGAGCACTTTTCTCCCCGAGTCCCGCCGGACTGTCCACGATCTTTTTTATTAATTCATAAAATATCGCACCCGTGATTGAGGCCGCTGATTACAGGAGCAGACAAACACGAGGGCTGGTGACATATCGCATGTTTCATACCAAGTCTCGCCAAGTAGAAACACGGCCGTTGCATGAAATATGAATCCCTTCCCTCGGCCGTGGGCAGGGAGGAGAGGCATGGGCAGCCGGCGTCGGCAGAGCGGGGCTGGGGAGAAGCCTCCACCGGGAGAAAAAACACCACAAAGCTCCTGCATCAGGCGTCCTTGCTAAAGTGCCCGAAGCCAGGGTCCGTCTTCCCATCGCTGAAGGTGGCTCGGAGCATCCTGCTCGGCCTGGGGTGGCTGCATCCCAAACAGCATCCTCAGGATGTGGAGCAGCAGGGGTGAGGGCTTTGCTGCCGCTCGGTTTTGCCACCCGGCACCAGCAGAGGCTGGGAATCCGCCGACTGCTGAGGAAATCCCACCGGGCTGGAGCCCGTTTGTGCTTGCTGCTCCAAACCGGCGAGGAGCTGGAATAATGCAAAGCGATCCAGCAGAGCGCCGGATTAGATGCCGGGGCAGCTCTGCCACCAAGCATTAAATATCTTCTTGTAATCTTTCCACTTAAACCAATGATTAAACAGATTTAGCAGATGATTAAACAAATAAAGATTAATGGAACAAGCAAAGTAATCAAATCTTTATGGGGGAATAAATGCGTGATTCAAAACAATATTAGGACAAATTGTCTAAAACTAACAGTGAATGTGTTGCTTTTGTCTAAACAGCATTTGTTGTGTTCTCACTTAGTTGCAATCAAAATATTTGCTCAAACCAGGACGGAGCTGAAAAACCTAAGATGCTATCACTGATCTAACGGCAAGCAGCAGCTCTGCGGGACGCCCCATCCCAGGGCAAGAACCAGCCCCTGTCCTGGGTGCAGACGGTGCTCAGCACCCTGCAGCAGCCTCAGGCCACAGGAGGCATGGGACAGCCCCAGGGCATCCAGAACACGGCCAAGGGATGCTCGCAGGGCCCCCAGCCCCGCAGCAGCTCGTGCCAGCTCCCTCCTATGAGCTGTATGGGAACTCACGGATTTGCTTTCATATATAAGCAGCGGCGTTTTAGAGCTGTAAGCCTTTTTCTTTCATCAATTTTGCATATGGAAAGATCGTGTTTGTTCTAAATACTTTTGTTTTTAAAGTCTCTTAAATTTTTGAGATGAAAATAACACGGGGGGGGGGGGGGGGGGGGAGACATTTCCAGACAAACTGTCACAAGGCTGCAACCGCCAAGCGAACAGAAGCAAAGCTCCACCACCAGAGCAGTTAATTAAGAGGGGAAGGAAACAAGGTGCCTAACGCAGAGATAATTGCGTATGTTCCACCACAGCACACGCGTGCCCGCACGCATGCACACCCCCAGGACAGCCAGCACGTTTCCACCCGCGGTCGTCAGCGCTCTGCGGGGCCGTGGGGCTGCGGACTTGGGGTTCCCCGCACACGCTGCCCAGATTTTGCCTTTTTATTCCAATAATGCTCTCAAATAAAGCCATAAACTTGACTCAGCGTCACAGGATGGAGCCAAATTGTTCAGTGCCACCGCCCTGGCACCGCCGCGAGAGCCACGGCGCCGCTGCACGGGGCTGTGCACGGCCAGCTGCACCGGGAGCAGCTCTGGGGCGCAGCCCCCAAACCCGTGCAGAGAAGAAGACAACCCTTCCCTCCAGGCCAAGGAAGCGCAGCAGCAGATTCAAGGCGCGTGCCTCCAGGCCCGGAGAGCTCAGGGTGTGGATGCCATTTTGGAAAGCTTGGGGCCAAAAGCCATTTTTTGCCCCCCCGCCCATGGGAGAAGAAGCCACCAGGAGCCCCAGACCCACTTCAGCTCCCACAGCCCCAGGCACAGCTATGTTCGGATGCCCACCTGAAGCAATTGTTCTCCAAGGAGAAGCCCTGGTCCAGGGGGCTGCCAGCCCCTGTCTCCACCTCAACCTCTTCGTGCTGCCCTTCCCTGGCCCCTCAGTGTCTCCTCCTTGTTGTGCTCAGCTCCAGTGCAGCCCCCACAGCCCCTGCGTGGCTCCTGCCTTCCCCATCTGGCCCATGCAATGCGCATGGCTCCCCCAAGCTCGTTAGTGCCACCCTTATTAGTGTCAGAGCCTTGCCGGGAGCCGCATTCTGCTGCGAAAAGCCCGGGACTATCACAGCCGTCACGCACACTCCTGGGATGGCGCTGGGAACGAGGCTGCAATAAAGGAGTTTATTATTGCTGTTAAATTGGAAAATAAACATCTCGCCCGGCTCACAACATGTTCTCTTTCTCACGCCTGACGTTAACGGTAACATCAGAGCCACCCACCGCGGCACGGGTGCGAGCAGGGCGCAGCTGGGGGCCGCTCCCGGCTCCCGTCCTCCCCTCGGGGAGGTCTGAGCCTCCGACGGGACGCAGCTGAGCAGAGCCGAGGGGGGAACGTGACTTTTCCAGGCTCGCAGCGAGAACCGGGGCTCAGCTCAGAGCTTCAGATGCAATTATTATCGAGAGATCAGGAGAGAGCAGCCGGCCATCCACCACGTGTCGGACACAGGCGGTGCCCGCCGGGGCTGCTCCCGGACCGGCGTGTCGGTGCCAGCCAGGGGGCCCCCCACAGCACCCCGGGCATCCCGGGGGTCCCGCTGCAAGGAAGCCACAGCCCAGGGGGTCTCGGCCACGCCGCTGCATGCCTGCCCCTTCCTGACCCCATGGGCACTGTGCTCGTGGAGCACAGCGAGCGTTACTGGTGTGTTGGCAAAGCGCCGGCCTCACCACGCCTGGCCAAAGCCCCGGCTTCTCTTTTATTCCACCTGCAGCTGCAAACCAAGTCAAGAAGCCCCCAAGGGAGCAGAGCTCGCACTCCACAGGCAGTGGCTCCTTGCAGTCACACCAGCAGCAGCCGTCACCTGCCCGGGCCGGGAACACAGGGCTGGAAACGAAGGGCTGGAGCGGGGGGACAGGGGTGGCAGTGGGGCAGCTTGGCCCAGCACAACACGCCATGCATCACATCGTGTCACATCGTGTTGCATCGCGTCACATTGCATCTCCGGGGCGGCTCCTTCCATCCCCCCAAAAAAAAGCCTGGGCACTGCCTGTGCTGACCACGCTGCGAGCAGCCCCAGCTGCTGCCAGACCCCATCCCCGCTCCGCCGGGGCCCCCCAGCCAGGATGGAGAAATCCCAGCGCAACCTGCTCAGCACCTCCTGCCTGGACCCTTCCAACTCGGGATATTCTATGATTCTATGATTCTGTGATCCCCTACAGCAGGGTGAGGGCAGGACGGGCTGCTGGGCAGCTTCGTTACAGCGGGGACGTAACGAGCTGGGCATCGCGCTGCATCCCTCAGCACCCATCCCCACCACGTGCCCGGTGCCCGCAGCGCTGCGTCGGGGCCGCGCTGCCCTCGCCGCCCCCCCCCCCCCCCATCCCGTGCCGCCCTGCCGCAGCACCAAGGGCAGATTTACAACCAGGAGCTGCGGCAGGAGAATCCAGCGAGTCCATGACATGAATTACAAGTCTCCCTCCCGCGAGGAGGCCGCTCGGAGCCGGCTCAGCCATTGCTCCTATCTCTCACTCTCCTCTCTCCTCTCATTTTTTTTTTTTTTTTTTTTTTGGAGACTCATTACTATATTGTGGATATTCTCCACTAAAGGGCATCTCTTTGAATGCATTTGCTTTTTTATTAATGTGTGCTAAGACAAGTCAAGCCTGATTATCATGAAGACAATTGCTGAATTCCCTCCTGGAGAAATCTCATCTAGACTGTGTAGGCGTTTTAATTTCAGAGACCCATTAATTGGCACAATTGCTTAAGCAGCTGCTTTCCGTGTCATTTTAGGACCACTTTATGAAAAACAGAGCTTAAAAAAAAAAAGAAAAAAGAAGAAAAAAAAAAAAGTGTGTGACAGGCCAGAGCTTTCTACATGGTAACACAATTAATGCACGGCGCTTCCTGCAGGCGGCCGAGCGACACGGAGCCCCCCCGGGGGCCTTTCTCCCCCTGCACCCTGGAGCTGGGCAGGGTGCTCAGCTCCCGCACCGCACGGATCCCACTGTCCCTGCGCTTCCTGGAAAACAGAAAATAAATAAAAGGGAAGAGGAAACGGCAGCCAGCAGGGTCCTGCCGAGTGCATTTCCCACGGTGCGAAGCCGTGCTCCGAGCACAGCTGGGGATGCTGAGCGGGTGCAGGAGTCCCTGCACGGGCACGGGGCACGGTGCCACGTCCCCCGTCCCCACATCCGTGTCCCCCTGCACTGGGGAGGCCCCGGCGTGTCCCCAGCCCATACCGTCCCTGTCCCCACATGCTGACCTCTCCAGCGGCCACGCGAGCGTGCGCCCTGCCTCGCACCCGGCACACACGGGCTTCCCAGAACTAGGTTAATTATTGAATTACTGACGAACAAATCCTTCACTCTGGGAGAGGTGGCCAGAGAGAGCCGTGTGCTGTTCTTTGCTATAGGCAAAAATATACATTCCTGTTTATTAATAAATAAAGCCATATCAATGCCCTAAATTATCAGTGGAATATATTTGCTAACCTGAAGCAATAGTAGGAACAATTACTTATTAATAAAGCAATAGCTAAATCTAATTACATCCCCATCAGATCCTGCAAGTAATAAAACCACAGTTGCCTTGCAGAGCCAGGGGACCTCCTGACCCCAAATCAAAGTTTAAACCATCCATCAGCTTCCAATACATTCCCAGCACATCCAGCAATTACCATCACCTCCGCTCCGCTCCCTGGCAGGGGCAGGGGTCACCCCATGCACTGCATGGCTGTAAGCTAGAACAGAGCCTTAGAAATCTCATTATCCTGTTAACCATACATTTATCTGACAAGATAAAAGAGACTAGGTGACCAAGCTATCATTAAAGATTAATAGAAAGTATAAAAAATTCAGCTGCAACCAGCATTACTGTTTAGTGCCTGTGATAGGCCTGACAGGATTATTAATCAGGCAGCCAAAAAGATTTAGGTCTTTGCTCTTGGTTTTTCATTTTAAGTCTTTAGTTTCCCTCACACCATAGAAACCACAGGTCAGAGACGACTCTTGCTAATTGGTTCTGCAGGGTTTGAATAGTAACGACTCAGACCAATTATAAAATCACCGGGAGCCGAGGTGACAATGCTGCAAAGGGCCCCGCTGGAGCGGGGACGCTCCGAATTAGGGCTCGAGCTGTTTATCACGGCAGCCCCTCTCCCGGCGCTGGGCTATTAATAAATTGTACAGATCAATGCCAGTATTAATTTTAATAGAGGGCTACAAGGATCACGCTAGTCCCAGGGTGATTTTCCCCTCATTCTTAATTCCATTTAAGTTTAACATGAAAGATTCCCAGGTAACACCTACACAGGAAGAAACGAGATTTCCCTGTTTTTAAGTCTTAAGTATTCTTTTTATTCTGCTTTGCTTTTTCCCTTTTGATCATAAATCAATGTCCTTTCACAAGCTTCCCTGGAAGCCACGTTTGCAAGCAGGCTGCGCGGCGCTGCCCTTGATTTTTCCACCCGTGAGAAAGAAAAACCAATAAATTAGGAAAGGCGCTTTCAGCAATCCTGTGCCGGGAAGGAGAGCCCCCCCTTCCCCCGGCACAGGGGTCCCGGAGCCCCCAGCCACGCAGGCTCCGCGCTCGTCCTCACCCTCCTCCCCGTCCCCATCCCACCACCACCACTGGTTTTGCCTTTCCCCCAACCATTCTTGTGTTCCTCCAAACGCTAACGCATTTTTTAAATAAAAAATATTGCTGAAAACATTTTCAGCCTTTGTTGGGACACTTCCAGAAACCATTCAAATCCTTCTAAAAGGATTTCTCACAAGGAAATATTGCAGCAGGAGCTCAGGATGGCGAAAGCCAGCAGAGGAACACCCATCCTTTTCCAGGAAAATGGAACAAACCAGAGAGACACACTGTGAGCTTTCCATAAGGAAAATTTCCCTTAAACAAAAAAACATTGCTCGTTTCAAAAAAGTGCAAACCAATCCGATAGGGCTCTGTGCGCCCCCCCGGCTGAGCATCACCTCCTGCACGCGGCTTTGCATCCCCGCTTGCTGAACCACGCTCACCCCAGTAGTGCCTTGTGCACCAGGAAAGGACCCGAGCAAGAGGAAAATGCAGCAGGGAAGGACGAAGGTGTCTGAAACACGGCCCAGAGCCCAGGCTGGGAACGCTCTCTGCATAACCACGTTGTTTTACATCCCCAGTATCACATGTAATCCTCCACGAGGAGTCTTATCTGCTGCTAGATCACATTTGAAAGCATTCCCCCCCCCCCCCCAACAAATTATCACACTTCCAATCAGTTCCGTGCATTGTTTAAGATCCTTCAGTTGGGTGGTTAATCATCAAACATAATTGGAATTATGCAGCCAACAAGCTGGTGCCGCAGAGATGCTGGCGGGGGTTCGCTGGCGAGGGACGTGGGTGCTGGTGACCTGTGGGGACGGGACCGTCCCCTGCACAGAGCTGCGCGTTGCTGCTGGGAGCAGAAACCCTGTGCTGGAGGAAACCTGTCTCCAGAGGGATGTCGAGTGGCTGTGGACATCTCCCCAGCCACCAGAAAGCCAGCGGTGCAGGGGACTGTGCCAGTTTGAATGAAGAAGGACAGGGAGGGAACCCCAGCTGCCCCTGTGACCCCCCTCCCTGCCAAGCTGCAGCTAAGCGGCCCCTCCTGTGCACCCCCTTGCAGCACTGCAGCAAGCTCCCGCTTCTCCAGGGGTGCAGAAACTCTGTAAATTCCTTCTCAACCTTTTAAACGCAAGGAAGGAAGAAGTGATTTTGCCCTTTCTGAAGCAGGTTGGGAGTAGGGTGAAGGGAAACCCATGGCAGCTGTGGAGGGGCAGGAGCGCATCCTCCAGCAGAGGCAGGGGGAGGCCTGGGGGGGCTCCTGGTGCCTCCAGCCCCAGCCGAGTGGCACAGCAGGGGTACGGTCCCAGGCTCTGAACCACACAGAGCCCAGCGACCTGGCAGAGGACACCACGGAGAAGAGAAGCCGGGACGTGCACGTGCAGCTGCACCCAGCATCTTCCACCCATTCGTGCTGGTTAAACAGAGCAGGCTTTTGGCCTGAGCCATACGGCTGGGCACCACACTCCAAATGCACACAGACACCAAAATAATCCCGAGAGAAGCAAAGCAAAGCAGTACGTCCGGCAACGCTGCGATAACGTGAGCAGACGTGTCTCGGTTTTCGTGGTTGAAAATAAATTTAATAGATGCTTCAACACTTCACTGCTGCTATTCTGGGCACGGCGCTTGGAGTCGATGCGCAGCTCGCTAATTGACAGATCGGGCTTGTGATCCAAAAAACAAGAGTGTTGTCATTGCGTGAAGACACGGGTTTCTCTTGCTTATCTGCCACATCTGGATGGCACAACCATCACGGTGCCGTCCCGTGCTCCCGCAGCAGCCCCTGAGGATGCCCCTGCGGTCCTCTCACCATGCTGGGCAGGGAGGAGCAGCCCCAAGAGGACCCCAGCGCCCCGAGCAGCAGCGCGCTCCAGCCCATCTCCTCCTGCAGGGAGCTCCCCGATGCCAGCCTCGATGGCACGCCAGCGCAGGAGCGCACCGGGGATGTTTTCGGGTGCTTTCTCATGGGGCGACGCTTGCAAACCGCTCCGCTTCCTGCCTGCAAGAACAGGCCACGTAAGCAAATGGGGAAAACGGCTTTTATTTGCATAAGGTTTTGCTGTCAAAAGCAAAAGATGGTCGCGTTGGCCTTGCAAAGGGTTTCCTAAGAGCCAGCATGCTAAAAAGACTCTGAGGAGCCTGGTTTTGCATCCATCCAGGAACTGCAGTCGTTACTGCTGCAACCAGAATAAATCAATTCCAGTTCTACAGGATGAGCACGGGAAGCACGAGCTGCTTCGTTCCCATCTGCAGCAGGTAGAGCTTGGCTGCATGTTGTCTTTGAAGCCTGCAAGGTTGAGATAAAAAAGAAATGCTAAAACTTCATGAAAGCGAGCAGAACTTGGATGGTGGGAAAGCTGGCTGCGAGGCGAGCGGTGCTGCCCGTGTGCTCCACGTCTGTCTGTCTGCCTGTCTGTCTGTCTGCCTGACGTCTTCCATGGCCACAGTGAGCAAGCACGAGGGGAAAGCCGAACCTCCAACAAGGGGCACTTCACCTGTGCTTTACCAGGCAAAATAACAAAAGTCTCCCAAAGCCGAGGCCGCATTGGCTCAGCCACATTTGCACAGGTTTCAGAACAATTTGGGGCAAAAAGATGCAAGTCTTTGAAATAAAATTTCACATTTGTAACAGAGCGTGAAGCTGGGCGAGATTCACACGAGCCTGAAGGGTTCAGCAAGGGAATGTCATCCCACAGGAGAAAAGCAAATCCAGATTGATCAAAAGTTCAATTCATCTCAGAGGGGTCCAAACCACAAGGAAACGGATCTAAATTTCAAACATTCCCAGGGTTTTGTGGTATTCCTATCCAGAGGGCTGGGTGGACCCATTACGCAGATGAAAACCAGGTGCAAAAATCTGTCATGAGGTGGGCTTGGACTCTGGGCTCAAAGCCTGTGGGTTTCCAGATTGAGGGTTTCGTTTCAGGGACATCTAATTCTAAGTAAATACACGTGATTCTTGCTTAAAATATTCCACCACATCCTATGGAGCTGGGTTTGCCATTTATCCCTATCTGGATGGGATCGAGATGTTGTGGCTGCCATTAACACATCGACACTTACCGTATTATTTTCCCTGGCCTCGCCATGATGTTCTGTAGGTGCACTTGGAAGTCAGCTGCCTTCAATTACAGCAGTAAATTTAGCTGCTGCCGAAGGTGCCATCCAACCCCCAGCTTCTCTGGCCACGGGGGTTTACAGATCATGTCTGGTGCTTTGGGTTTTTTGCCTACGGGACGTTTCGTGAGCTGCCACTAGCCGAGTGTCTGCTTCTTGAAGCTCCAGCTTTCTGCAGAGATCACGCAGCTCCCCGGGACCAAGGTGCCTCTGCTCCCTGGCTTCCACCAGCACCGAGAGCTAAAAAAAAGCCATTTTTTGGATAATGCTAAAAAAAAATGGAGCTGCCACTCACTGCAGAGGATCAGAGCACTTGGCAGAAACTCTTTGCATGGTGGTAACTGGGAACATTTGGAAGGAAAATCCATCCCTTTTCGAGGGAGGAAATGTCCGGAGTAGATAATAGATAAGGTAGAATTAATTATTTACCTACATTAGCTGATGCAAAGCTTCTCTGGGAGCCCACTGAGACCAGCGGGCTCCGATCTTGTGTCTGTTTAGCAGGCTGGGATGGAAGAGGAGGATGGGGAAAGAAAGAGCTTAATGATGGTGTCTGTTGATCATCAACGCGAGAAAAATGAATCGCTTCCCTGAACCTGAAAAATATCAAACTGCATAAATAAATCTATTTAAATTATTAATAAACGAATTTACATTTGGAGCCTGAGCATGAGAATTAATTTCATTTCTTATGCTAAACTGGTCAGTACGGCTGATGACTCAAGAATTAAAAGATGCAGAAATGAAGAAAAAAAAAAAAAGGTAGGCCAGTTTCGTAAGAAAATAGATGCAGAGTGGAAATTCTCAGACCCAAACAAAGCTGTAAAACAAAAGTGAGAGGAACAAAAATGGTCTGTGAGCCTGAAGCTGGGCTGAGGACCATCTCCTCTGCCCACACACCCCCATGGACGTGCCAGCATTTGAAATGATGCCGGCTCCTGGCTGCCTAGGCCGGGATTTTTATGAGGGGCAGTGGATGCTCACAGTTACTAAGAAATCAAACCTAAGTGAACCCCTGAATTGAAATGTCCTTCCCAGAAAACACCAGCACAGAAGGGGTCCGGGCCACATTCTGCACGCCCGCCTGTATGCAGAACCTCATCAGCTGGTTGCTCCCAGGGAAGTTAATTTGAAGGTGCCAGTTTGGGGTAAAGCATCGAGCTACAATGGAGGCAGGGTTGAAGTCCTTGCAATCTGCTGCACTTTTGGGGTATTTATGCTGGATACGATGTCACGAAGCAGGCAGTCGGTGGCTGCCACAGACGGGAGGCTCTGGGTGGAAACACCAGGGTTTGGGGGCACTTCCCGGACCCCCAGCACTGCTGGGACACGGGCAGGTGTCCCTGTCCCTCTGTCCGGATCCCTCCTGCTGCCCTCTTGGGGCAGCCCCGTTCCTTGCCCCCTTCCCCAGCCACACTCCCAGCCCCTTGCACCCCCCCAGGGCCCGGTGTGCCCAGCAGGATCCATCCCTTTCCCCCGGTGGGGCTCAGGCACATCCCGAATAGCACAGGTCCCTGCGCTTATCCCGATCTGCTGGGATCTGGCGTCAGTGATGGGCGCGTGTAAATCCTCCTCAGAAACAGTCCTCTCCTCAGCTGCCCCCTCACTGGAGCCCGCTTGCAGTCTCTTCTCCAGGATGTATTGTTATTTCATGTGATGAGACATTCCAGAAAATGAAATAAAATAAAAATAGACATTTGGAGGGGCTTTTGTTTTGCTTTTTCACAGCTCCCCCCCCCAGTTTGACTCCTGTGAACACACTTGTCGAGTTGATTTGCTCACGCTGCCTCCTAAGCATGTCCTTGTACCGGAGACACTGCTCTTTTAAATTCAGTTTCTCAGAATTAGAAGAAAAACTTGGCAAAGCAACAATAGGGAAAAAAAAAAAATGAATAATCTCAGAACAGAAGTTGCATTATGTGATGTGGTTGCCATGTGGTTAAGCCTGAGAGAGGATCATGCGAGCGTGCTGTGGGAAAAACGATAACAGGCTGAACAATCCGGAGGAACGCCGAGGGTTCGGTGATGGGAGGTTATAGCGCACACCCGGAGACACCGCGCGGCGGCTCCACGCCAAGAGATTTGTGAGAAGGAGCACGGGGCTGGGCGAGGCGGGGGCACGGGGCCGTGCCCAGCTCGTGGAGGTGGCGACGGCTGCGGCTGCACCCGGCCGGCAGCGCCGTACCCAAAAGGTGCTCGCTCCTGCTCACGGCCGCGGTCCGTTCCCTGAACGCGCCCCAAAATCTCCCTTGGTGTTGGATAGGTCTGTGCCACAGACAGAGCTGTGTGGGACGTCTCAGCAGCCACCGAACTGCAGCCGCCAGCCAGAGCCGTGCCCATCCAGCCCCAGTGCCATGTCCGCACACCAGGGCTCTGCGCCCCCAAAGTGGGCTCAGCGCGGCCACGGGGCCGCTGGCCATCACCGTTCACAACCTGCTCCTACCGGGGGTGTCCCCAAAACATCATCTCTGGGGCACTGGCTGGGGAGAAAAGCCAGATTTCTGATAAATTTGGATTCAGATGGTTTGGGGGAAGTATTTGTGAGCTATAAAAAAAGCATATTTTGTTCCCCTCGCCGTGTGAGCTGCGTCGGGGAGCTGCTGTCGGGACCGAACCCAGCCGTCCCCCGCGCGCTCGCGCTGCCTTGCCATGAGCGTTTGAGTGGGAGGGAAGTCAGCGCAGTCAGCTGGGCTCCAGGAAGCTCAGAGAGCGTGGGGAAATGCGTGCATAAAAAAAAAAAAAAAAAAAAAAAAAAAAGGAGGGGGGGTAAATTCTGTGAAATCATGTCAGCGATGTGAATTCTGCTCTTTTATTGCGCCGTGGCTGGCTGTCAGCCTGGTCCAGCAGAGCACAGGCGATGCCCACGGCAGATCCCAGCCCCTCTGGGTCCTGTCCCTGCCCACGGCCCCTCGTGAGTGAGGGCAAAGCGCAGAGGGGAGGCGAGGAGAGCAGCAGGGCTGGGGCAGGATGGTGCTGGGGCTGGGGCTCAGGCAGCGAGGCCCTGCGGGACGTGAAACCCGCCGAGAAGAACTGGCAAAGCAGCCCGCGCCCTGGCGCCTCGCTTTGTCTCTGAGTAATTTAGCACACTTTAATGAGAATTCATTCACGTTATACGGTGAATAGCTGCCTTTATGGGAGATGGGAGGGGATGGAGCAGTGGGAGCGGGGACGGCTGGCACAGATGCTGCGTGCCCCCGTGCCAGGACGGCCGCAGGAGTGCTCAAGGGAAATGGAGAGGAGAGGGAGCAGAGGGAAGGGGAACTGCAGGCTCCATGCTGCGGGGGCAAACCCACGCCTGCAGCCTGGGGGAAGGCGGCGTTGTCCCAATGTGCTCACCCTGGGCCACCGCAGGGCTCGGCTCTGCCTGGGGACTGCAGCTCCGCTGGTCCCCCAGGGTGCAGAAGCCCCCAGGTGGGCCCCAGCCCCCTGCAGCACCCATGGGCTCCTGCTGGAGAAGGCTGAAAGCACCCAGGGTGCGGGGATGCCGGAGGCCCCGTTCCCAGTGCTGCCAGGGGTCAGAGCCCCGGGACAGGCGTGCTTCAGGAGCTGCCGGGTGCGTGCAATTAGGGAGCGATGCGAGGCAGCGGGACTCAAAATCCTAATTTGGCCTGATTAAAGCTTAATGATTCCAGCTTGATGATTAAAGAAATGCCCCAATTTCCTCGTTCCAAAAAGCCCTTGCTGCCAAAACTCAGGTGGAGAGGACACGCAAGGCTCTGCAGATCTGAGAGACAGCATGAAAAAATTAGGATTTCAATGGCCTGGGCACAGAGAGAAGGATTCATGCAAGCAGATGAGCCGGTTATCTAACGAAAGGGAGGAATTAAAGTGTTTTAATGAGGATTTTAGGATGAACAGCAACCTGGTGGCATCTCCACCAGCACAGAGCTGCTACCTGCAACAATTTGAAGGGAGGCAAAGTCCAGGCTGAACAAGTTCAGCCCCGATTCCTGCCCCGAGGGTGCCCGCTCACCCTCCTGCCCCACAGCATTGGTCTCCACCAGCCCAGCGCAGAGCCGGAGCACCCACGCTCACCTCCAGGTTTGCTCGACGGGAATCAGGTGTACGGGTGTGGATGTGTGACCCACACCGTGCAGGGAAACGCTCTCTTTCTTTCCAAAAAGCCCTGCGAGGCACCGTCCCCGGAGGAGCACATGCACAAAATAAAACTCCCCATCTGCGCGCAGCTCTGGACCCCATTAAATCGGCCGTCTGCGGGGGGAGAGGGGGCCGGCCTCAATTCACACAAGGTGCTCTCTTCATGAAAGCATCTTTTGATTATGTTATTGCAGCTATCAAAATATTGCAGAGTTCAGAGCATTCCACAGGGATCCCCGAGCTCTTCAAAGACCAGAGGACCACGGCTGGGGAAAAAGAAGCCTTTAATTATGTCGGCTTCCATGCTTGTTTCTGCAGTGGAGTTCCTTAAAAAAAAAATGTCTTTAATGAGAAGAAACACATATGGCTTCATTGTTCAAACACAGAAAGACACAGCTGATTTTTTTTTTCCTTTTTAATAGAGGGGCAAGTTTCTTTCGGCCCTGTGGTCTCATCCGTGCGCACACGCCACAGGCTGCAGAGCTGGGCACTGGAGCAGCCCCGCTGCAGAGCTGCGCTCCCCTCCCCACCTGGGGCAGAGCCTTTTCCCCCAAATCCCAGCCCAGGCCAACATGCCCCTGGTTCTCCATCGCTATCACATACTTCAGCACTGTTTTCCTCCTCCTCAGCTACTTCAAGCCATGTGAAGCCGCATGTGATAGGATTTCAATAGGGCAATCTTCCCCACACACAGTCATTTCATTCAGATGTTCGTCTGAATCCAAGTGTAAAGGCTCGTTTTTCCCCCAGCACAAATAGCAAATAGCGGAGCCGTGTTTTGCACAACAGAAAGCATGGGACCACCCTACACTTTAAAGGACATATTGAGCACATTCTTCTAATGAATTATCCTATCTAGAAAATTTAATTAATGGGCTACAGTGTGTGGTGCAGCCTGCTGAATAAAGTATCTCTATCAGATCTGCAATGCTTTTAGGAGCTTTAAGTATTAATAAAAGAGTGTTTTGTTCGAGAACTCACAGGGAACAATTACAAATAATTGCCAAGAAGGGTGTGTGCCTCATTTAAGTGACTACGTATTAGAAAGGATGAAGGAGGAGTTAAAAAAAATAATAATCATCATAATTATCCACCCCAGTAGCACTGAGTGGCTTTTACACAGTGATTTCTGCCCTTCTCCCCCCCACCCTCCCTGCGGCGGGTGCCCTGCGGGATGGGCTGCCGCCAGCGGGGACGGTTCTGTCCTGCCCAGGGCACGCACTCTGCTACGGCTGGAGCCAGGGATGTGGACACTGACATCCCAACGTCTGTCCTGATGTCTGCCCCGTGCCCAGCACCTGCATTTGTTTGCAGTGAGACGGGAAACCTGCGGAGCCCTGACTCCGCTCTGCAAAAGGCAGGAGCAGGGGGCATCGGCCGTTGCTGCAACGTGCACTAAGGAGGAGGCCTCAGTGCTCCAGCCTTCGTGTTGTGTTTACAGCACACGAACAGCGCTGCCGCAGGGAAGAGGGGCAGGTTGTTCCCTTTTTTTCCTAAAACCGCCAACCGATGGGCACTGCAGAGCAAGGGCTGCTCCCTCCCGGCAAGGCTCGGTGGGGTTGCAGGCTTCCCAGCCCCAGAGCAGCAGCAACTGCTGCTTGAGGCAACGAGTGGGGAAGAGCCAGAGATGTGTGGCTTCAGGAAAAGGAGCTGCAGAGCCCTTCACCAGGTCTCCTGCTCCGTGCTGATGTCAAACCTGTGCCTAACATTTAATGGAAATGACAGCAGCAGTCTGTGCTGTTAAACTCTGATTTACGGTGCATCCTTTCAGCTTATGCCGTGCACCATCGCAGGTGTTCATCCATCGGGCCAGAAAGGCTCGAGCTGCAGGAGATGCACCCCATTGTCTCCCCGTTTGGGTGGTCAAGTGGGGCAGGACAGCCGCCGATGTGCACCCTGGTCCTCAGCCCTCCCAGACCCTCCACGGATCCCACATGGATCAGACAGCAACAGGGATCAGACAGCAGCAGGTCACTGAGCAGAAAACTTGCTCATGATGGAAAAAAGCAAAACAACCACAAAGCAATCCAAACCAAGAAAACCACGTGAAAAATATCTCACTGTAAAGAGATTTTCCGGGAACGTTTCCCCATTTTTCCACCCCTGAAGTTATAGAGTGGGATTTTCCCCATCTTTTCCTGGGAATTGGGGTCTCTGTGCGAGGTGTGAGATTCGCAGGGATCAGATGGTGCACGGTCACTTCCAAACACACGCAGTGCTGTGGGCTCGGGTGCAGGACCCCCATCCGGAGGTGAACCCAGTGCCCAGGGAAATGCAGGGCAGGGGATGTGCAGCCGCTGGGTGCAGCCACAGAGAACGCCCCTGGTGAGTTCCTCCCCTGGCGTCTGAGCTCTACAAGCAAATGGGAAATGGTTCGCAGTTTGTGTACTGCTTTCACAGCACTCGATATTAATATAGACCCCTTGGTACCCTGCCAGCGCCTGTCTCGGTGCTTTCAAACAGTAAGTACGGTACCAAGTCAAGTAAAAGAAAAACCTCCTTTAAAATGACTTCTCATGGTAGAAGGGCTTACAAAGAGCAACTTCTTGAAATGTTATACGCTGCAGCATTGGCATTTTAGCTGCCAATTTCTTTACACTGCTTGCTTTACATGACAATAGGAGAAAAGGGAAAAAGTGCAGCGATTCCCTTTCACAGTCAGCAGGACACTGGCGCATAATGCCCAAATTAAAGCTCTGTCAATAACCAGCAGCAGAGATCAGAGAGGTAGCCACCGATGCCAAAAAGCGGCACATTTAAAACCATCATAAAGACATAATTTTGCTGTGTTTTCACAAGCAAATAACAAGCCAGGAGAGCAGCATCTCTGGCACGGAGAGCAAAGCAGGGTTCAGAGCGGGCTGCGCCAAGTGCCTGGGCGGTCACGTTTAGCTAGGAAAGCTCAGACCCGCGCCCGTAAGCCTCCACCCTCCGGGCCAGGATCCGACCTCACTGCATGGGGCTGCCCCAGACACGTCCCCCTGGGACATGGTCCCAGTGCTGGGGATGTGGTCCCAATGCCAGGGACCTGGTCCCAGTGCCAGGGATGTGGTTGCAGTGCCGGGGACGTGCTCCAAGCAGGGACCAGCAACAGGTAGCACGGTGCAAGGCCCCGTGAGCAGGATGCAGCAGCCGGTGCTGCGTGGCCACGAGGACTCCCAGCAGCGTGCTGTCACACTGCGGGACAGACAGCAGCAAATCCCAGCCAGAGGCACGCAGTGCCATGTCCCGTTATTTTCCATCAAATAAGCACGCGATGCTTTGGCTGCAAACATCTCGTTTTGATTTCATCGGGAAGGAATGTTGTGAACTCGGGTTTAGAGAACAATTTATTTCTTGCAATTTCTTCCCCTGGTAGAAGCGGCTCGGTTTTCCAAGACATGATCTTCCAAAATAAAATAAGAAGTTAACCATTGAAATGAAATAATCCGCTTCCACGTTGGTTTCCCTATTACTGCTTTTCAGAATTTAGATTAAAAATGGAAAGGGGCACCTTTAAAACTTTAATACCATTTAAATGTTCCAGTCTCACTACTGCACCAGATCGTTCAGTAAAGTAGCTAATTAAAAAATGGCTGCTGTGATGACAGACTAGATTAATAGTTTTTGAAGAGCAGCCAGTGCACCAACTGCTCCTGTGGCCATGATGAAAGCTAATAATGTAGAAAATTCTGCCAATTCTTTTAATTCATGAATATTTAAGCCTGTGAAAAATCTGTCAGATTATAGCACTTTTCTGGTGATTTTCTGCTTAAGTACATTTATGGGCAAATGCCAGTTGCTCAAGAAACTTCAGCGGAATGCAGAGACTTTTTATTGTCTGCATCACCGGAGCCCTGTTCCTTTGCACTTGGCGTTTTAGCCCCACGCAGGGACACCCGGTCTGTGCAGCCACGAGCCTGCACCAGGCTTCCAGCTTACACACCAGGAAGCCCTGGGTGATTCACATTTAGGGATTTTTTTTTTTTTGTAGGAGCGCGAGTGCCCTGGATTGTCCCCCACAAGCGGGGACGGGGACGGGGACGGTGCCCGGCAGCGCGGCCGTGGCGTCCCCTCCAGCTGGCTCCTCGGGGCGAGAGGCTGCTGCAGTCGCGAGTGGTTTATTGGCAGCAAATGCGCTGGCAGCTCCTCGGCTCGCTCCTTGCTGGTGGGCTGTGCTCTGCGGCGGAGCCAGGTGACTCATTTTACAGTTATTTAAAAAATAAAAATAAATACGCCCGGTGGAAGTGTAACCAGCTTCTCCTTTCCTCAAAATGCCGAAGGCTGGTGCTCCCCACAAGCGCAGCGGGAGGCTTCTGTGAGGTTTTTTTCCAGACCATCGCAGCGGGGATGCTCTTTTCCATGAAACTTCCAGTATTTTTTCTATAAAAACTGCCTGCTTCTTGGTGTCGGACCATAACCCTTTTATGCCAGCTGGAACCAGGGCAGAAGAAAGCCAGCAGCAGCAGCAGCAGCCAGCCCCTGTCCTCTTGGGACAAGCTTTCTCCATGCAGAAAGTCTGCCCGAGAGAGGACACAACGTGGGCAGAACTGTGAGCATCGCGGTGGGCCTGGTGTTTTGGTCCTGTGCTCCCCGGCTGGGATGCCCCCACAGCATGGGGGGGGCTGGGGGGCGAGGGGCTGCAGACCTGCTGCCCCATACCCACAGCCCGAAGGCTGCCCCTGCCTCCTGGCGTCCCAGCGATGGAGCAAAGGTGGGGAGGGGACAGCGACAGGGGGAGGAGGTGAAGACGGGGTGCTCAGCTGCACCCTGTGCTGAACCTCGCTTCAGCAAAGTCCCGAAAGCACAAAGTATTCCTGCAAAACACAAATACGAGGAAACCCCAGCAGCATTCGGAGCGTGTTACCGGAGCTGAAGGCGCAGTTCCTCATCCCAACCCGGCTGGTATGGCGGGGAAGGGAAATCCTGCCGTGGAGCCACATGCTGGGGAGGTCCACGCTTTTAAACCTCTACCTCGAGTCTCCTCCGCACTGCCAGATTACACGAGCCCTTTAAAACGTTACATAAACATCGCTGTGTAATTAAGTGCTTACAGGATTTGCAGGCTATTTGTTTCACGGTTGGGAATGGCTCCTTTAAAGCTCCGAGCTCAGCGCATCAGCCCAACCCGGAGTTCCTTACGCCCAGGAACAACACGCAGCGGTGCCCTGCTAATGAAGAATCGGGGCGCACCTGGAGGAAAGGCACTTCCAGACCCATCACCGGGCAGGAGGGCACGGGCAGCACGGTGCTGGCAGGGGCTGGGGCTGGGGGCCAGGCTGGAAACGAGCTCAGGGGCCTGGGGGCCTGCCCCGGTGCCGGGGTCCCTGCTCGGAGCAGCAGCCGAGCCGCCCCTTCCTTTCCTCGCCACCTTCAGCCACTTACAATGTCACTTCAGCCGAGCAGTAAGCAATTATGGTTTAATTACTCCAATGCTCTTCAGCGGAATTCTCTGAATAATAGTAGTGGCTTTTATGGCACCTCATTTATCCTGCTCCTCTTCACTTGCATTTGTTCTGCACGGGAGCGAGTCTCGCGGGGCTGCCGCAGCCCCGGGCGCCGCGGCGGTGCTGGGCCGGTCACCTTGTCCTGGGGACCGTCCCTGTCCTCCCTGCACCCCTCCTGGCTGCGGCACAGCCAGCAGCCCAAACGCACCCGCCCTGGAGCCTCCCCGCTCAGGAAGAACGTGACAAGTGCCGCTAATTCATAAATATTTAACACCCAAATCTGCTGCCTCCTGATAGCTCTTTCCAGAGTTTCTATTCTAATACGTATTCCACCCCCTTCTCCTCCCCACCGGCCCTCCTCGTTTTTTTTCCCTTCCTCTTTGCCGGGCACTAATCCAAGTGCTGAGATGACTGTTTCACTTCCCTGCTGTCATCAGTTGTTTTTTATCTTATCTGGGCCGTGGATGCCAGTCAGCAACCCGTTGCGGTCTTTCCAGTTGAGTCCTGACCTCCGCAATCAGCCTCAAGATGTCCTGTAACAAGCAGATACGGTTACTCAACTTGTCCATCAGCACTTCTGGAGGAGGGAAAAAAAAAAAAAAAAGAAAAAAGAAAAAACAGAAAATGCTGGCACGAGGCAGGGCTGACACTCGGGGTGGAGCACGGCCGAGCGCGGCACTGGGCTGGGGACCAGGCTGGGGCTTGGGGGCTGCCTGGGCTCACAGGGGCGCAGGGGCTCCCCGGGTTCGGATGCTTGCCCACTCCAAGACCCTTCCTCATCCCTGTCCGGCATGGCAAAACCTCTCCAAACTGGAGCCTCAAGCGTCAGCTGTGCACGTCCCTGCGGGGCCCGGGGCCGCATCCAGACCCCAGCACTCAGCATCCCACCACAACTGCCCTCAGCCCTGCCCGCCGGCACCTCCTCGCACCGGCTTCCACAGTTAATTTATCAGTTTAATAACTGCATCATCAAGAAGGGCGAAGCAAGGCGAGCACCGAACGAGACCGAGTTTATATACATACCACCCAGAGTAAAAATGTCATGTAAGATTTACTCGACATGCGTTTTATCAAAGTGCTCGAGCGCTGGAGTAAAAGGGCTTTTAGTTACAGCAGGTTGAAGGGGGGCACATGGGGAAGGAGGGAACGGATGGATTTTGGCTCTGCCAGAAGCTCTTGTTGCTTGTGCATCAACATCTTTATTTTCTAAGAGAGGATTTAAGAACTTGTTGTGTATAAACAACCGAGACTAGAGTAACTTGAACGGTGAGGAACTGTAAAAGGTTGTAATGAAAAATGCTATTAGTCTGCATGAAATAAGATTCTTCCTGGAAACATGACACTGAACATTTAAGGGAGGGGGAGGAATAGCTGTAAAATGGCTACAGAAAAAGGGTTACAAATTAAATATAATAAAAAGAATCCTTTTGAATGAGATCTTAATTTAACCTCAACATCGTGATCATATATTTCAGGAAATTAATCCCTCGGCCTACAATAAATCCAAAGTATAATACAACCACTTATGGTTCAGCAATGAGCCATCAGTATGGGCTACAGATCCTGCAAAACTATTAGACCCATTATTTAGGAATGTGCTGAATTACCCAAGTCTAATGCAGCTCATCAAAGATCGGGGCTGCCGGTTTGCCCACAGCACAGGCAGAGTAAATCACTGCACGGCTGCTGCCAGGGGAGTAAATCCAGGGACAGCTGAGCAGAGCAGAGCGCTCAGCATCCCGGATCAGGTCTGTGTACATCACACCCTACGATGCGCCTCGTAGCACAAGAACCCAGCAAGGACACAAGGAGAAAGTTTTAAAAAGGACACCGAGGAACCCGGTCACGAGAAGCAGCCGTGCAAAGCCCTTTTGTGCGAAGCCTTTGAGCACCTCGGATCTCGGCCAGGGACACACGTATGGAGGTGGAAGAACTCTGCTAAACGGGCAAGATCTTGTTTGCCTGAAGGAACGAAACCCCAAAGCCACGTCCATCAGCTCTGCCTGGCAAGGGAGCCTCAGGTGAGTTTGTATAAGCCAGAGAGGAAATTAATCTCTCCAACAAAGAGTGCTGTTGGGGAGCTCCAGAGCCAGGCGGAACAACTGCACCCCCGTGCCGTGGGTCTGATGGCTTTCGTCACCCCTTGCTGTGTCCCATTCCACACGGTTTCTGAGCAAGCATCCTGCTTTTGGCTGCAGGTCTTGGGGGGAAGGAAGGCCAGGCATGGTGGGTGTAAGGCCGGGGTACGGCACGTTGCCATCCTGCCAGGGCCACGTGGGGCTCCAAGCCCCTGCTGCGCCAGCCCTGACGCAGGGCACGCCCCGTGCTGCTTTCAAAACAAAATAACTGGGGACAGAAGTGCAAGTGCAAACTTCCTTCAGAGCCTCGCAGAGCCCTCCCTGCTCCACTGCGCACGTTGCCAGCTTGGCATGAGGCTCTTCTACATATGCCCCAAAATGAGAAAAGTAACTTCTAATGAGTCAAGACTGTAACCTTGCTCTGAGAGCAAACATATGCCACCGCAGCTCCCTTGGCAAAAGCACTTGGAGCCGGTTGCTGGCGCTTCAGTAAGAGCTCTTCCCATCCAGGCTGCAGACACTTTGGGGCTCTTGATAAGGAACAAATAGACCAGGTGAAGAGCACTGAAGCTTTGCAAGCTTCAAAGGACCTGCTGGCAAAGCCTGCTGCATCCCTGCTTTATGTCAGCAGCAGCAGGACGTGCGGGCAGCTCGATTCCTCCCAGAGAAACCTCCCTGCACGCCATTAGGGATGTTGTTGAGCGATTGGCGATTTGGGTGGCAAAAGGCACTGCTACAAACACCAGCCAGCGCCGTGCACCCAGACGAGGCAACACGATCGGCAGAGCACATGCCGAAGCGGTGAGTGCAGGGCAGAAAAGTGTGATTTTTGCAGGATTGCAAACCCTCAGGCAGGGCCTTCCACCCCAGCAGACCCCTTCCCCATGGCACAGCACATCCCTGCGCCGGCCGGCCCTCGGGGCTGGCAGGAGCCAGGTGATCACCCCAGGCAGAAAGCTTCCTACGTCTGCGGCCGGCCCTCCTACTTGCGGCACCACGAGAGGCTCCCCACCTGCAAAAAGCGCGTGCCGTTGGAGAAGGAGCGAGGTGGGAACAAGGGGCGCTCTGCTTTCTCATCAGCTGCCCAAGTTCTCGTTTGTCGCACAGCCCTGTTCCCAGATCGCCCGCGCGGTTCGTGCTGAAGCGGATGCTGTGGTTTTCTCGTCTGAAATAAATTGCGCAACAAACCCAGCCCAGCGCTGAGAAGCATTAGCTAAAGCAAAGCAGCTCTAATAGTGCTGGTCCTGTACGTCCCGCTGGGAGACTTTCAATTGATGGAGTTACAGGAGATGAAATATTCAGTAGGATTAAGAATTTGGAGGAGGTGGAAATCAAAGTGAAAAAGAAAACAAGTAAAAACAGCTTAATCTAGCCTTCTAGCACTAATTGTCATTGGGATTCAGGCTAAAACAAACACAACAAAACGAGCTGCCAATTTGAAAGGGGAAGGAAGAGGGTGAACGCGATTCCCACCGCATCGAAAGCAAACTTTTTATCTCTCCTCCACCGCAGACAGCGGCACGTGGGGCCGGGGGCTGGGGCTGCCCCAGCCACAGGAGCAGGATCCGTCCCTCCCGACACCAGGCAGGGCTTTAGCAGAGGTGCCACCAGCTGCGGGCACCGAGGATCCAACGCAGCGCTCGCCCCCATGCCATCGGGGCAGCCCCTTGCCACCGTGGGGAGCCGGGCACAGCGCTGCTGGGGCGAAGGCACCCGCGAGGCAGATTATCTTCCAGCCGGAGCGGAGTTATCCAACACTGCAATTTAAGTTGACAATTACATGGTAACCGACTTGCACACAAAGAGAGGCTCTGGAAGTATTCCCAGAATACAGAAGTCTGACAGTATCCACCCAATTTGTTGCAACAACAAAGAATACTGGAATATGTCCTTTCATTTGGCAGAGTACTGTTTTATTTTTTTAGGCTAGGTGGAGAAATTTAGCCTGCTATTTAAGGAGCTTGTTGTGTCTTGAGAGTGACAAGCCAAGAGTTTCACTAGAAAGCCAAACTCAAACACAAATTGCATCCTGTCACCCATGAAACTAAACTGCATTGAGGAAAGAAATTAGCGGGGCCTCATCTGTTGTTAGGGCCTGCGCTTCACGTCTTACAGAGATAAAACTGTTTTTTTTTATGGCTCCCTTATACATCCCCCTTCTTCACACTGGCATCAGGAAAAAACACATTTCAGCAGGCATCTTGTATGGGCTTTATTTTTTTTTCAAGCACTGTCCTCAAGGCAAATCCGGATCGTTCACAGGCATTAGTGCCACTGGCACAGACCCAAATCAACGCTGCAGGATGCAGCTGGTCTTACCCACCTGAGGGCTGGGGTCACCACCAGGACCCCTGGCAGCTGGGTCTGCGTGTCCTAGCTGGGGCACAGCCACCTGCTCCAAAAGTGCCCAGAACCGTAACACTCAGCTCATCTGGGGAGGCAGAGAGCCAGGGTGGACAGAAGAAACCACTCGTTAACTTTCTAGTGTTCCCTGGTACTTTTACATCAGCATCTCCTATTAAAATAAAATAAATAAATAAATAAATAAAAGGGGAAGATTTTGTGCATCAGAAGATGATATTTGCCGAGAGCTGGGTCTCCAAAAGTTTTAATGTTGGCCAGAATTGTGTCTTGGTCACGCAGCCCCGCACTCAGGCATGGGACCGGGGAGCCACCGGGGAAAAAGCACCCAGGCTCTGGATTTGCTCTGCGGCCAGCGGGGAGGAGCAGAGACTGGGTGCCTCCAGCACAGCCATCTCTGGGGACATCGCCTCTCCGACCCGTGCTGCTGGAGCCTCTTTGACCTTAAAAAGATTGGGACAGCAGGCAAGCAGCGAGCCCAAAGACCTGCAGCCCCCCCAGGGTTTGTGCACCAGGCGCATCCACGTCATGGAGCCCCTCGGCCTCTTCCAGAAGCCCGTGTCAAAAGGTTAGTGGCACAGCCATTTCTTGGGATTTTTTTTTTTTTTCTTGCGGCCTCACTTCTGGTGGAAATTAGTCAGCTTTCCAGAGCAGAAACCTCAAGCCATAGCCGCATTTCTGAACCAGCTCATCACTGCCACCATTCCACAAACCACTTCCTGCCCCATTACCGGCAGCCGGTCCCGGTCCTGGGGCGATGAAGGGGCTGGAGCCCGGCCGTGCGCCCACGGGGCCGTGGTGGGCAGTGAGGGGCTGCATCCCCATGGCACTTGCACAGGGAGCTCCTGCAGGACATGGGCACAGAGCACGTGGGGAAAGCAGTGGTGGGAGAGGCATGAGGTGGTGACAACACGGAGCACGGCAAGCAGCAAGGAAGAAATGCTAGCCAAGACACAGTGGTGCCCAGGGAGTTGGTCACATCAGCCCCTCTCCAGCACGGGTGCAAGCGCAGATCCCACTCCTGCTTCAGAAGCAGCCCTGGCAGAGCGAGCTCACATCCGCCAGCAAGGATGGTGTCAAACTCCAACCGAGGAGGCGACTTTTGGGGCTGGGGATGTGCCTTCACGGCCTTGCAGAGCCACCTGGGCACAAAGAGAAGAGCCCAGGCCTGCACTGCAGAGAGGGGCAGCCCAGGGGGTCGTGGAGCAGGGGCACAGCCGAGCCAGGCAGTGCCGGGTGTGCAGCATGTGCAGCAGCTCCGACCCCGCGCCGAGCTGCTCGCCGCTGCCTGCTGCCAGCCATGTGCTCCCCGCCAGAGCTGCTGACACCAGCCCAGCACCGCTGCGCTTTCGCTCCTGGTTTTTCCCCCACCAGCTCTGCAGAAGCAAACCCTCTGCTTGCACAAGCAGCAGCTTGAGTGCGGGAAGCGCAGGCGGGTCCGAGGGCCGGCGCCGCCAGGCAGACATTGCAACCAGCAGCAGCGTTTCACACAAGCTCCCCGGGTGCCTGCAGCACAGCTCCGTGCCGCCGGTGGTTTGCAAGCTGCCGCCGCTGCCGCTCACCTCCCGTCCCTGCCACCCCCGCGCCTTCCCCGCTCTCGCTATGCAAAACCTCCCTACCTGACACAGGCAAAGCAAAACCGCGGCCACTCCGCCACGGGGGCTTCTCCAAAGCTGGAAAATTTGGAGCGGAGAAAGGGAAAAGGGGAAGGACTCGAGGGGAGCAGTGACACGAGCTCTGTGGCAGTGAGGAAGCAGGGAGCCAGGGCAGCGTGCCCCCGCGGTGCCCAGCTCACTGCTCCAGCAGTAACCCATGCTGACAAAACCCTCATCAGTTGGTGCTTTGCATGTGCCAACATGGGCCCGTCTCTTCTGGGCTGGTGTGATTGTGCAGCAAAGCCTTCACAGAGAGACAGGAGGGAAAATGAGACAATTTCACCCCAGAACAACCACTTCCCACCTTGGGAGCCTGCAGTCACAGCAGTGACAGAGCAGCATCGTCAGTGGCTCCTGCCACACAGGGCAGGATTTATTCATTTTGGGGCAGGATTTATTCATTTCAGGGCAGGATTTATTCATTTTGGGGCAGGATTTATTCATTTCACCATCGGCAGGAGCGAGGCCCCCGGCGCAGTCCCCAAGGCACAGGGCCGTTTTCGCACCGAGAAGTTTCTCAAATGACTCAACAGAAACCAGCCTTGCTCTGGCGAGCCCTCAGAGAGGCCACAGACCAGGTCCCCTCCCACGCTGTGGTTCCCAGGTCCTGGGGAAACAGGACTGCCATCCCCATCTCCATCCCCATCCTCATCTTCATCCCCATCCCCATCCCATCCCACAGCCCCCTGGCCTGAGCGTGGGGGGGAGGCAGAACCAGGACCTGCTCTTCCCACAGGAGCAGCCCCGACCCAACCGCTTCCACCCCACGTGCGGAGCACTCCCGGGGCTGGGCCAGGCCACAGAGATTTGTTTTCTTTAGAGAAGATCTCAGCTTGAAGGAAAAAAAAAAAAAGACCCCCCAAAAGCAGAAAAGGAAAAGAAACCACGGCCACATCCTGCCTTAAACTGTCGCTCATGATGTGTTGTTTGCCGGTGAGGATGCACGGGGAGCGGCGCTGGGGGTGGGAGCTCTCCTCCACTTGCCAAGTAACACTTCAGCTATGAGTCAATCGGCTGAAGCCACAAATCCATTTGCTTATGAGCACGAAACCACAGCAACCCATGCTGCTTCTCAGGACCACGTGTGCCACCACCTGCCTGCCGCTTCGCCGGCCGCGGCGCTGCCTGGGACGGGGCCATCCCCCTCCTGCACGCATGGAGCCACCGCGGGCAGGCAGGAGGGTGAAGCAGTGCCTGCTGCTGCCCCCCCCCTGCCCACCCTTTTAGCCCCAGGACACCCCCATTTTCCAGGACAGGCTGGGGCCCCCCGTGCCAACCCCCCGAGCCCCGAGGTGCTGCCGTGTGCATCCCGGGGCAGAGCTGGACCATTTACTGCAGGTGCGGGGCTGGGTAGGGTGGAGGCAGCGGCCGGGTAAGGCTCCTGGTATGCAGTGTTTTGAAAGCCCGGTGCTTTTTCCCCTGTGGCTTAATAAACACTCGACGTGGGTGGCTCGTGACTCACGAGCTCCATTTCAGAGCGCTACAGGTGCTGCTAGCGCGGAGAAAGCCAGCAATTAGGCACTGGGAGAGGGAAAGAAAACCCCGAGCAATTAGAGGGCCGTGAGCCGGCTGGGACCCCGCGGGAGGGTGCTGAGCACCAGCTCCCCGTGCTGCAGGCTCCCAGCACGGGGCCTCCCCACTCGCATCCTCCGCGAAACCCTCGTGTGACGGCGAGCAGCTGCAGCATCGCCGCGGGAGGGGGATGCGGGGTGGCAGCGGGGCGCAGGGCTGCGGGGGCTTTGCGAAGAGACCCCTGGGGTGGCCTTTGGGGGTACACGACTGTTTTAGCTCAGCATCCAAACCACGTCTACTGCAACCAGTGCTGCAGCACGGGGAGGCTCAGTTGGGGTCCCCGAGGTGAACCATGTGTTGCTGCCTCTCCAGGAGCTCTCCGTGCAGCTGGATGGATTGGGGTGGCCCCAAGAGGGCTGGGGCAACTTTGGGAGGCTCCTCGCTGAGCTTCCCAGCCTGAGCACTGGCAAAGCCAAGCCCGGCATCCTCTTACGAACGCATGGCGGTTGTTAGAAAGGCCCAGGAGACCACATGAGCACCACACAACCTCCCACCAGACTGCACGAGGCAGGCAGTAAAGCCCCAAGTGCTGCCCAGCGACGCAGCCCCAGAGCCCCTGCACGCCCCTGGTCCTTCCCTGCTCCCTGTAGGGGGAGAGCAGCCCCCCGAAACTGGGCCCTGGCCCCAGGCTCCCACACAGCATCGCGTTGCTGCAAGCAGGGGTTACACTCTGCAGCGCAATTAGGAGGAGAAAAACAATTATGCAGTAGGAAAACGCGCGAGAGAAAGAGCAGCACGTTTCTGGGGGGAGATGTTATCTGTGAGGTGAAATTGTGCTCTCAGGAGCTCTGAGAGGTTTTGAACGTTTCGCTGTGGCACTGCACCGCGGGGAGAAAACCCCTGCGGGCAGCACGGCCCCGTTCAGCGACCAGAGGCCTCCTGCCATAAAGGCAGAGGTGCTCTCACCTCCCTCCCCGGCTCCCTGGAAAAAAGGGGCTTCTGGAATCACGGGTTCCAGGACTTGGTGACAAACCACTAACAAAATGGCTGGAGAGCTCCCAGCACGTGCCAGTCTTACAGGTGAAATTCACACGAAGCGGCCCCAAAGCTCCCCCCAAGACGGAGCCAAGCGAGCAAGGGCGAAGGGAGGGCTTGGCCCAGCCCGCTCGGTGCTCACGGGGCCATTCCCCAGCCGTGCCTGCGGGTCCCAGAGGTGCCCGACCCTGCTCGGGGGCTCCTCGGGACGCTCACATCCATCCCAGCCACCCCACGGAGCAGCGATCTCTGCCCAGACCTACAGTGAGCAAACCCCTTTCAAGCAGGCCACCAAACGCCTGCAGGGCAGGAATACTCACCAGCCCTATTTTTATTTTTTCTTATTACAGCAGCACTGCACAGTTTCTGGGAGCAGCCACGTGCACGCCATCCCGGTTCGGTTTTTGCCCTTGGCAGCAGGTAACAACCTGCACCCCGAGCTGGCTCCGCAGGAGCAGCGCCCGCTTCGAACAGCAGCACTGCCCCGAGCAGGAGCTGCACAGCCTCTTCCCTCCCCTCCGCCTCCCCACCTCTGTGTTAACCTTTTTGGCTCCTTTATTAAAGCAACTGAACAGTTTATACTTTTTTTTTTTTTTTCCTGTGTGGTTCTCGCTGTAATCTGCCTTGAATATTTGATGTGGAATCCCTTGCGAGAGCAAGAAGTGTTTTTATGGGCGCTAGAGGAAAACTCTTGCAAAGAAGAAGTGGTAATGAGTACCCCTGAGTACCCTCTCGGTTTCACAACTGCTTGTGTTTAAAAATGAGCAGAAATTGGGCAAGTGGTTCTCACCCGGGAGCGCAGCCGCCTCTCGCTCCCAGCAATGCTCTGCGTTGCAGGAGCCCAGCACGGGCGAGCAACACTTGTTTATTCCAATTGAAGCTGACACCAGAAGCAGTCCAGACCAACCAGATGAGCTCATGTGTGTCCTGCTTTATTTCCAACCCAGATTAACAGCATCTCTTTAATTTCTAATGGCCTATTCTGGGATTTGCAGGCAATGTTCAAACAGCACCGAGGGCTGTGTCTCCGCATGCCCCTCGGCTTGCATATTCCCTCCGTGCCCGACGTCACAGGTTTGCACAAAGCAAGAGCTCTCATCCCAATTACATGGGATGAACTCGCAGGAAGCTTTTCATCACACGCACACACATCTTTTTCGTACCCAGGTCTCTGAATTTAACACAGCAGACACGATCCCTCTCCTTTTCAAAGAGAAAATATTCCTTTTCATTTCCAGCCCCCTCTCCATCATAACCCAGAGCAAACTCGGCGCAGAGCTGCACAGTGGCTGTGGCTCGGCATCTGAATAAACAGCTTGGAGAAGTCCTGCAGGTGTCGGCTCATCCTGAAAGGAGTTTGCCCTGATGCCTGCACCCGCGGGGAGCTCCTGCTGACGGCGGCTGAGCATCGGGGGCTTTTCAAGGCCGCGGCTCATTCACAGCCAGAAAGCAGGAGGAGAACAAACCCACAGGGCAGGCGGGTCCTCACGGGCATCCTGCCCCAGCCCTCTGTGCCCGGGCTGCCTGCGGGACGAGCTGGACCCGCGCCTGGGGCAGGCAGCACCAGCTGCCAGGACCAGCGGGCCGTGCCGGAGGTACAGGGCTGGATTATTTCAGCAAGGCTTAACGAGTGCCATTTGGCAGGGTTGGGGGGGTCTCCCGCAGCTGCCCGGGCTTTGTGTCTGAATATCCCAGGCAATTCCTCCTTCCTTTGCCCCTGGGGGAGCCCATACACAACCCCTCACCCGTGCAGGACCAACAGCCCCAAAACAAGGGCCGCATTATCTGCCTGGTCCCAGCCAGCCCGTCGCTGCCGCTGCACAAAGGCTGCTTGCAGGCTGGCAGGAGGAAGAAACACCCGCCGAGCCCAGCAGGCTCGCACGTGGTCCCGATGGGCGCTGGGGGCTCAAGGACGGGGAAGAGGCTGCCCTCGGGGCTGCAGGCACAACATCCCGCATCGGCCCGGCTGCAGAAACCTGGGAAACAGATCTGGGTTCCCCCGAGCTTGTGCCCAACCCCACGCCGTTGTGCCGCAGCAGGATCAGAGAACACTATTAAAATAATGTCATGTTACCTATCAATAATAAATGACCAGAATAAATTCACTGCTCTGTGCTTAATAACCCTGCCAGATTTCCATTTAAATGTCTGCAAAGAAATGGGCCCTCATTCGACGAGCCTTTCAGATGGATGCAAGTGCTGCATTTGCAGAGAGAGCCCAGGAGGAACTCGCCCAACTTTTACTGGGAAAGTGCTTTTCTCCTGCCGCAGGACCAAACAGCAGCAGGGGGAGGAAGAGAAGCTCGGGAGAGATGAGATAAGCCCAATATCAGCGGTGTGCTCCTGTTTAGATGCAGCTGAGCATCTCCAGCCCCAGCTCTCAATCTGCTACTTGTGCTTCATAATGACCGCTGCTGCAGAGCCCTGGCTCCCTTGCCCAGCAGCATTATCGGCATTTCATGCCCAGGGACAGGACCTGGGGCTGTGGCCAGGAGAAATGCAGCAGAGCAATGGTGAAGCTGTTCTTGGGATGCGCACAGCTCACAAGAGGCTGTAGCAGAGCCCCAAGGCCAAAGGATGAAATTGTGCCACCAGCCCCCACTCGATGTGCCCAGCACCAGTAGCAGCGATGCTGGAGGAGCACAGCCCGTCCCGCTGGGCACCGGCCCCCAGGGAACCTCGCCACGTCCCAGACCACGCTGTCCTTGGGGATGCTCTGCTCTTCCCAGGCATGTTTTACCTCGGCTGGCTCTGGCCTCTGTACTAACCATGCCACAGGCCCACAGTGGCTGGGATTTGCAGGTAGCGGCTCCTGAAAGGCAATAGAGCGTGGTCCCTGGGCTGAAAGGCACATCTCAGCCACAGGAGCTGGCCCTACAGCCCAACAAAACCCACATTTCCTCCTCTGTAAAGTGGGACGGGAGCAGTTCGCCCTGCAGAGCCCTCAGAACCCCTTGCACCAGCCCCACCGCCCCCAGCAGGCAGGGGCTGGAGCCCCCAGGGAGCTGCACTGCTGCAGCGCAGGGGCAGGATAGGAGGCGCAGCCCCTGGAGGCCCCACAGAGGGCTCCCTGCTGGGGAGGTGTGTGCGCAGGTCAGTGCAGCATCTGTTGTTTCAACACTCACATAAAACCAATTCAAAAGTGAGGACAGAAAGCAGAGGGGTTCTGGGGCCAGGAGGCATCAGCCCAAGGAGCCGGGGAAAGGGGGCTGGAGCTTTGCACCTCGGCAGCACCACGCAGCTACCGCAGCGCACGCCCGAGCTCGGAGGTGCGAGGGTGCGGCACCTGAGCGTGCCAGGAGGTGTGGCAGCGCCCGGCCACCCTCCGCCAGCCCCCTTAGTGCAGGGGAAGGCTCCCGCAGGCAGCCAGCAGCCGACCTGAGCCCCTTGCAGGAAATTGGGCCCAGCAGCCTGAGATTAGCCCCAGACAATCAAACGGGCCCATCGTTTGCAGCGCTTGCTGCTGATGGAAACCCACGTTTGGGAGCAACTTTCTCTCCTTGCTACGTGCCCGAGCGATACAGGAGCACCGCGATCCCTCGGAGAGAATTGTGCTAAGGATGGAGGAGGAGCGTGGCTCCCTCACTGCTCTCCTTGCATCCTACCCCCTGCCCTTCCGCAGCCCTCTGCTTTCCGTGCCGTTCGCCCTCCCCAGCCCTCCCACGCAGCCTGGGCACCCGCGCAGCATCGCTGCCCTGCCCTCTGCCACCGCCCCAGCCCCAGCATCCCAAAAGCCTCGGGCAGGGAAGGCCAGGCTCAGCCCATCCGTCCTGCAATGGGGCAAATGCAGTCCCTGAGGGCAGCGAAGGGGCACATCCAGAGCCCGCGCCCCCAGCACCGCGCCCCAGCACCGCGCACCGGCTCCATCTGGGTGCCCTCCCGGCCGCGCAGCCCGTGCGGACCCGCGTGCCGCTGGCCTCGTTGCGTGCGTTTCGCTTTGCTTTTCAAACGTGCCAAAGCAGACTGCTTCCCTCCCGTCGCTCTCAGATGTGGTTGAATTGTTTTAGCCAAAACTTCCCAAATACAAAGTTTCAACCTAAAGCAGACGCTGCCCACAGAAAGTTTTTCCCCCCAAGCTCAGTGCAAAGCCATAAGCAACAAAAACTGGATTTAATAATGGGAAATATTCATTATTCTTGCACACAGGCCTCTGAAGTAAAACCACCCTTGTAGGGGGAGACATCCTTCCCCAGCAAAGCAGGATGGAGTCTGTGCTGGGTGTTCACTGCTTTTCTGACCAAAGCACAAGAAGACTGGGTTTATTTTCCCTTCATGTGGGTACAGTCCTGTGGCAGTGTTCAAACCTCCTTTCTTTATAGTTTTAAAAGCTGCCGAGAGGCTGCTTTGCTGCAGCTGCTTTTCAAGAGGTCACCCAGCCAGCCTCCCCCAGAGCCGCCAACCCCAGCTCAGCACCCTACCCGGCACATTGTGGGCACGTTTTTCAGTCAAACCCAGGATCCAAGACGTACACAGGCACCTTAACGTGGCGGCCAAGCACCGGGAGGCCTTGGGGAGCAGCTCCTGGGCAGCACAGCCCCTCACCATGGTGCACAGGGGATGCTGTGCAGCCTGCGAGGCGCTGCCTCCGAAGCCGCCGCATCCCTCCCTGCTCGTGGCCGGAGCGAGCCGCAGGCGCAGGCAGAGCGCATCGTGGCACGGCCAGCCTGCTGTCTCCCCAGCATTTCCCACCCCGAGCAAAGTTTTAATTTCCACCAGTCCTCAGCGCCTCAGAGCTCTTTGTTCTTCCAATCTGGAAACTAATTAAACCTGACCGAGGAAAGTTTTCAGATTCCTTTTCTGCTTTTATTGGAAATCATGGGAGAAATACCATCGAGCGTAAAAATACAATACAGCCTCAACAGCAGTGTAAGCGTGGTGAGGCAGGCTTCTCAGGACACGCAGCCTAAGACCTGTACTTAATGATCACAACAGCATTGTTTTGGGCTCCTTAATGCAGAGCTGCCAGCAGAGCCCTCGCTGCACCGAGCCCCGGGAAGCACGGGCAGGAAGCGACGTGCTTGGAGCCCGCGGCTCCTCGGGATGTTTTAGGAGCCGTGGTGATTTGTTACGGGACCCTGTGGGTTTAACCTGGGGTGTGGGTATTCCCAGAGGGCTGCGAGCAGCCCCGTGCAGCCCCAGCTTCCTGCAGCCCTACGGAGGGGGGGGGCAGGCAGTGAGCAGGGGGCTCTGTGGGCACCTGGCTGTCCCCTGCCTCTCCGTGCCACCCAGGCGGTGGAGCTGGGTTTGTTTGGGGTTTCACAGCCAGAGGCTTATTGAGGTGTGTGGAAATGGAAAAAAAAAAAAAAAAAAAAAAAAAAAAAACAAGAAGAGAGAGAGGTCCACTTCAATAAAGCGCAGCACGCAGACGGATCTCTCCCAGGATGTAAGAAGACAGGAAAACCCAGCCAGGCTGCAGGTTATTTGCCTTTCCCAGCAGATGAGACAGCAAGAGGAGACCGCATCGCAGCCCCTGCAGTGCTCAGTGCGGCGTTCATGCACCCCACAGATCAGGAGGGAGGCAGGGAGGACACCAGGCCCCCCTCCAGTGGCACAGGACCCCAGCCCACAGGCAGGGTGAGCCCCGAGGTGACCCAGGACGAGTGCCCTGCACGGCTCCTTCAGGGCCACCAGCCTGCCTGCCCGGAGCTGCAGCCAGGGCCGGATCCAGGACACGATAACGGCGGCTGCAAGGGGCTCTGACACCGTGCTGGAGCTGCAGGATGTTTCCCTGTCCCTCCGCTCCCAGCCCAGCTCCATCACAAATTTGGGACTGTATCAGCAGCTCGTCTGGCCCGCTTAGAGCCTCTGCCTCTCTCCCCTGTGCCCGTGGGCCACGGAGCAACGAGACCCAGGTGGGCAGCTGCTGGAGGAGCTGAAGGGGACAGAGGGTGCAGGCCCTTGCCCCGCACACAGCCGGTCAGGGGAGGCATCGTGAGGCGTGAGGCTGAGCCGTGCTGGCACGATGCTGCTCAGCCCCACGCTGCAGGAACCTGCTGGGAGCCCCCTGAAGACACCCAGGTTGTGACCCCGGCTCCCAAGAACACGCTCGGCCAAGAACAAGGCAAGAGGTGGGAAGCGCTCAGCCTGGCACAGGGACAGCCTCGCACCCTGCTTCCTCTGGGGGGCTGCACGTGCCCAGGAGAGGCGAGGAGGAGCGGGCGTCTGGCGGGGACAGGAGAGAAAATCCGGGAAGCCGCAGCTCCCAGGGACATCTCATCCCTCGTTCACAGCCACACACGCCGAGCACACACACCCTGCACTGCAGCGACAGGTGCCTGGGGGAAGGTCAGGCTCTGTAGCCTAACATCAAGATACCTCCCAGGCGGGGGAATTTACTATTCTGTCTGATAAGCTGTGATCCCTTAAAGAGACTCCTCTGTATCCTCCCATCTCGCAGAGCTCTGAGATGCTGCCACCAGTTTAGCAGAGGATCACACAGAGCTGGGGCGCACGCGGCTGTTTGGGAGTGACAAGCCTCCCGTTTCCCCAGGAGGTTGTGCAAAGCACGAGCCTCCGAGCAAAGCTCCTCTTCCCAGAAAGGGAAGGGAAGGTAAAGAGCAACGCTTCAAAAATCAGATCTTCCTTTACACAGATTAAAAAGGAAAAACATGCAAAATACCCCACAAATTCCCATCCCTCTGAGGAGAGGAGGACAGGCACAGCCGCGGCTCGAGGCAGTGCAGCAGAGGCGAGCGCGCAGCCGTCTGACAAGGGCACGGCGCAGCCCCCCGCCATCGCGACACCTCCTCCCCGGAGACGTTAGATCAATTCATTTCAGTACTGGAGACAGAGATCATTTGTCAGCTTTAAGCAGGACGCCGTCTTCACCCGCTGTCAAGCCACAGCGAAGGCAGGCGGCTTCCTTTGACAAGCCGGCGCTGCCCTGGGTTTGCCGGCAGCACGCAGAGCGGGGGCTGCGAGGGGTGGGGACGGGGGGGCCCTGCCCTTCACACAGCACAGAGGGGCTGGGGGGCACGGAACAGGCCCGCACCTCCAGCAGTCCTTGAGCCCATGGCCATGCACTGCCCTGTGCGCAGCTTCCACCCCCGTCACATCAAGGGTGATTTTAGGGGTGGGCAAAACAGAAGCCAAGCCACGCAGCCCAGCCGCCCGTGGTAACGGGCAGCACATTTTCCCCATCTCAGAGTTACTCATCTGAAGGACTGGACGAATGCACACAGAGAAGGAAAATATTTGTATAAATCAAGAAATCAAGCCAGTGAATAATATATCAATCAATGATCTCTTCTCTAGGACTCAGCAAGCACTATTTAAAGTGCTCAGAAAAACATGATTCATCTCTAGTGTTATTGTTAAAATCCATGCCAATTTGTTTTTAATAGATAGCAAGCTCTCTGATGAACAGCATCAGGAATAAAGTATTTAAAAATATTAATCTGTCTCTCTTTCTAGAGTAAGCTGATTTATTATACTTTAAGCCTGAAAAAAAAAAAAAAAAGATTCAGAAAGCCTTCCACGTCTCTCCCCGTGGGAGGTGCGATATCTCATCGAGCTGCACGAGCGGCTTCTATCGCACGCCGTCGCGCCCTCCCTGCTGGCAGGGCGTCTCCACCCCGGGTGGCCGTTCCCAGCCGAGCCTTCTGTGTCCCCACCTGCGGAGCTGAACATCTCACCCCGTGAGCTCATTATGGGCACAGCGCTCCTGCGTGAGGCCGGAGCCTGCAGGAGATGCACAGGCACCATCAGCAGGCTGCAATGGTGAGGGGTGGGCTGCTCTGGAGACAGAGCGGGTCCAGGAGGGAGCGCAGCAAGGAGGAGACCCGCCGGGGAGACACACAATCTGCATGTGCCATTAACAATGGTTTTTGCAAGTTCCTGCTCTGCTTAATGGGATGGGACCATCCTCAGAGGCAGAAACAGAGCTGTAGGGGATGGAGTCAGCCACAGGCCTTGGGGATGGTGCAGGTGGTACCTGAGAGGCGCAAGCACGGCGGGGGCGGAAGGCGTGGAGAACTCAATTAACCACCCATACGTACCCTGGGCGTCCATTGCCGAAGCTTAATTTAATTGCAGAGAGAGCAATAAGCCTTGCTGGCCTTGTAGTGCAGGCATTCAGTTCTCATTACAGTCAGCGCCACCAGCCTGATCGCTGTCCATGCGAAAAGCAAGAAGGAAAACCAGCAAGAAACAGATGACTGGCAGGAAGGCGCGCTCTCGAGCCACCACTAACGAGCTTGCCCGTGACTCCCCGGCAGCCCCGGTGTGCTCTGTTTGCATGGCTCGTGAGCTGCTGACCCCCTGCAGCAGGAGACTTGCGGGTGCTGAGCTCCCCGTAGTGCCCCGTAAGCAAGTGGGCAATCACCGCGTCGTTACGCACAGGTTGAAGGCTGCGCACCAACATCAGAGAGTTTGTAATTAAAAGGCCCAACAGTCTGGGGAGAACTGAGGTTCAGGTGATGCCAAGGTGACGTACGGAGAGGATGCCAACGCCTCTATTAAAGGCCTACGAGGTGACCAGAACAAACAGACCCAGCCCTGCAGAACGGGGCAGGGCGCAGCGGTGCTCAGCACTGGCAGAAGTGCACCGCGAGCCGATGCCCAGGAGAGCAGTAGGCAAGGTCCCCGAGCACTGCCATGCAAGTCGCTGCTGCTTGTTGCCCAACGTGAGACCAAAAAACGAGCTGAGCTATTACTCACTCATAAGCTCGTGGGTGTAAGGCAAGGCTGAGAGTGCTGACCCTGGTCCTGCTCGCTGACTTCACCTGCAAGAAGCAGTCGAGGGGGAAGCCAGCACCCTCTATCACAATATTTGCCTCCAGGCCACTAATGAGCAAACACCAGAACGCCCGTGCCCGATGAACAGGCTCCAGCACTTGCCCCGCTGCGCAAGGCGGGCAAGGAGGGGAAGGAGCCGAGGTTTGCACCCCGAGGGGAAGCGTGCTGCATGTGCTGAGGGCCGGCACGGCACGGCACGGCACGGCACACCAGGACAGAGGATACCCGGGGCCAGGGAGCCAGGCTCCTGAGAACCGTGGGAAGTCTTTATTGACCTCGCCTGTGATCCTCAGGGCATCTGCCAGCAAAACAGCTTGCCCGTGTTTGTGTGCAAAGAGGGACCCTCAGGGCAGAGGCTGCATTTTAGGGCAGCAATCTAGATTTTTGCAATCTTCCCTCCCCTCTTGCTCTCCCTCCTTAAATGGGCAGCACCGAGTGTTAATGCAGATGCCAAAACTGTGTAAAATGCTTGCTGAATTCTGGGGAATTAGGAAATTTCCATTTCAATTCAAATACAAATTAAACTCAAAGTTGTCATCAAAGAAAAGAAGAAGATGAGGATCAAAGTGATGCAACACTCTGGGAAAGGAAAAGATTAAAGAAAGTAAATTGAACAAGATTTTAAAGAGATATTAAAAGGTGTTAATGCAAGCTAATGCAGCTAATGAAGAGAAAGGGAGGCTATTCAATTAACATTTGCAGCAAGGAGAGGAGAGCTTTCTACACCTCCGCTATAACATCAAAGGGTGGATGCTACCTCTTATTAAAAGGGAACATAGAATATTTAAAAGGCAGAATAGATTAAAATAGATTTCAGATAATTATGTCTACCTCCATAATAGCAACAGTTTATCATTATATTCCAAAAACAAATCTAATAATACGTGCCACATACTGCGGTTAGAAACATTCTTTGAAGTGTTGCAGAAAAGCAGCAATTAAACTAAAGTACAGACGGGTCTGTGGTTTGTCTGGGTGAGGGGAAGCTGGGAAGGCCCAGCCGAGGCTGGGAGCTTTGCTCTGCCGCCCTCCCGGGCAGCCCCAGTGGGGCGAAGGGAGGATGCTCCGCGCCGCTGTGCACGGAGCAAGCAGAGATGCAAGACGTGGAGCAGCGACCTCGCCACACCGCTAACACGAGGTGACGGCCGCATGCTGGCAGCCAGAGCGAGCATGCGCTCCCAGGAGCCTTCAAGTGAGATTACGAGCCGCCTGCTGTGGCCACGAGGTCCAAATGCTCAGCTCCAACCCCGGATCGCCAGCCCCTGCTGTCGCCCGGTGCCCAGGGCTCGCCGCCGCCGTGCTGTCGCGGCAGCGCCTTCCTCAAGCTTTACCGAAAGGGGACGGCGAGGGGAAACCCCAGCAAAGCAGACAGACAGCCAGAGCAGCCTGACAACCCACGGGAGCAGCGTTAACGACAAGCCGAAGGGCTCTCTGTAATCGCCCCTCCAGGGCCCTGCTCCCGCTGCCAGCCTGGATGCTCTGCGCTTTGGCTGAGCCGCGCGCCCAGCACGGCAGGGTTTATGCGCGCGGGGGATGTTGTCTGTTTGGTTTTGAGCAATAATTAAAGACAATTCTAGCATTTGCAAACACCTCAGAACTAAACAACGAGGAGCAAGCACAATAACAGCTCCCTGGATCTCGGTGGATGTTATGCAGATTGATATGTTCTACCAGCAGGGATTGCTTGCGGAGCAATGGGCTGGTGCAGGGATTTCATTGTCACAAGACAAAAGCAGAAAAAGCAGTGGAAACCTGTGCCCTGGGTCGTGGTGCTCCCACTGTGCCAGGGAGCACCCAGGCCCGGTGCAGGTGCCGCCAGGGCAAGGCCGTAAAGCACAGCTGGGAAATGGTGTTTTTCTGTGCTTACCGCATTTGTTAGCTCCAAACTGGAATCTCAGAGTGTTTTTGCGCAGAAGGCAGGTGCTGAATGGCCTGAAGCAATGCCCATGCCACAGCTCCTTGTTCCCCACATCCCACCAGGGTCAGGCAGGGCTGGATGGAGGGTTTGGCTCTGGCCAGTTTAGCCCGTGGGAGCACCCCCAGGGCCGGATCCCCTCCAGCTCTCAGGGCAGCCTGGAAGAGCTCGGCAGCCTGGTGCCTCCCGCTGGCACAGCGCACCCGTCCCTCCAGCACCCTGCCTCGGCGGAGATGCTAACAAGGCTGAAGCAAACACCAAAGCTTTTTAGAAGTTATTTTCTTTCTGGTTGAGGGGGAAAAAGCAGAAACTGTGCTAACCCCTGGGCAAGATGTCTGAGAATTAGAATCAATGCATTTTTAATTTCCTCCCAAGGGACAGAGCACCGCCCCTGGGCCTGGGAGCTGCCGAGCTGCCTGTTTGCGCAGCCCTGGGAGCAGAGATGCCCAAAGCACCCAAACCAGCCTGGATTTGGGTGTTTCAGGAGATTTGGGCAAGTCTGTCAGCTGCTTCTGTGGCTGCTGGAGCCTTTCCTTAGTGCCTTCAGAGACTGGTGGCATTTTCTCAAATTTGTCTGTACAGAAATGTAGGCAGCAGGGAAGATTCCTCTTTTGTTTTGTTTTCGGTTTTTGCTCCATTTGACACAGATAACAGAACAGAGGCATCAAAATGGAGGTGTGAGGACAGAGGCCACCTGGAGCTGGTGGTTTTAGGTGCTTTGTCCAGTGTAAATCTTGCTCTCGCGCCAGCTCCCTGCTAACATTCAGCGGCAGTTCTTCTGCTCACGCCAGGAAGCAGCCCCCTGGCAGAGCTGCAGCTGCAGAAGCACATCACTGCATGGAGGGGTTAGATGTGAGGAAGCAAGATGTGGCCTTGTGCCCATGGACCAGTGATGAACCAGCTCATGCTGGTGGCCATCAGCACGGTGCTGTCACATCCTCACCACTCCCCGCCCCAAGCCGTACCCGCAGCTGCCCGGCCCCGACTCTGCCGGAGGCACCGTGGCTGTCAGTCCGCGGGAGTCCCTTCCCTGAGAGCATCCTCAAACATTTCCAGTTCCTCAATCTTGCCACCGAGATGATCTGCTTGCTCAACATCTCCTTTAGCCAGCTTGTGCAGCACTCCTGTCCTGCAGCCTCCGCCTGACCTTGAGCTGCCCCCGTCCAACACAGAGGAGGAAAAGACGGGTTTGTGGTCCAGATGTTGCACCCTCTCGGTGTCTGGCCGCAGACACTGCCCCGAACAAGAGCAAAGCCTGCCCCGTGTCAGGAGGAAGCCTCACCACTAACACAGGTCTGGTGATGCGGGTGAGAAATCCTCTCCAGTGCATTTGATTTTCCGCTCCCGTCTCCCTTCCTCCCCTGGAATGGCCACAGAGGTGCTGCAGGAGGGGCGTTCCTCCTCTGCACAAGTGGGTGCTTCTGCAGATTGGGCTCTCCAGCAAAGCAAACCTTTACTTTGCTGTAATTGAGCGTTTTCTTTGAACAGAATTAGCGAAACCCGCAGGTTTCAGGATGGGCCGCTCAGCCTGATGAGCAGAGGAAAGGCAGGATCTCGCCATTTAAGCAAGGGCATACAAACCACACGGAATTATCAGCGCTCATTATTTCAAGTGCCAGAGGATTTCGCTGAAGAGATGCAGCAGCTTAATAGCACGGCATTAGGCTGGTGACCCGCTCACCTTTGCCAAAGGAGCTCCGAAGCCTCTCCTCCTCCGCTCCGTGCGGCAGCGGTGGCGCGGGTGGTTAACGACACACCGGGGGCCTCCCCTCCTGCCCGCGCTAACGAGCAGAGCATCTGGGCAGCCCGGCGCTGCCTCTTCAAACGCCCAGCGCAGGAAAACCTCCTCACCCCTGCTCGGAGAAAAAAACCCCCCGTTTTGGGATTCTTTCGCAGGCAAATGTCAGCTCCAATGAAACATCTGAATTTTCCCATGGGAGATGTCTAAACAAAACATTAACATTTTGACTTAAAATGTCATTTCACTCTGGTTCTGCAATTAAAAACAAAATGACATTTCAAGTCAAAACGTCAATTCGAAACTGATTTTTTTTTTTTGTTTTATTTTAGAAACCAAAATTACATTTCAAGTCGGGAAGACGAGAAGGGCTTGTTCCGGAGTGCTGCTTTCTTGTAGGTTAGATGAGCAAACTGCTCAGGAAACCCAAATTCTGTGAACAGGCATTTCTAAGAAAGATGTTTCATTCAAAACTTCTCTGCCAGGAAAATGCTGGCTCCCAGGAGGTGCCTCGGAGGGCTCGGTGCCTGCTCCCGTGGTCCTGGAAGCTTTTCCTTCCCGACCCTGCCCCAGAGCAGGAGCGTGGCCTGGTGAGCAAGGCAAACAAGACCAGATGGAAAGCTGCAGCCGAGGGGTTCGTGGTCTCTCCGCCAGGTCTGTGCTGCGCAGAGATGCCGTGCAGAAGCAGAGCGGTGTCCCGGGGTGCGATCACGGTGCGGGTGCCGTTCTGGGACATGTCCCCTGCTCCCCCTGCCCCGCGGGGCCATGGCACGCAGCAGTGCCTGGGCATTTTCAGCTGCGTTCGCTTCTGTTGGAAAACACTGCTTGACAAAGCCGAAACCCGTTGCAGGGACGTACTTGTCCGGATGAACCACAGAGGTGGGCTCAGCCTGAGGCCAAAGCTCTGAACAAAAACCATTTAAAACCCCAGACATCCTCTGCCGGACAGGAGCACTGCTTTCCAACAGCCTGCTTGTCTCCAGCCCCCGGCCATGACTCCGCAGGGCTCAGCCCGGCCCTGGGCACGCGGCCACGCAGCCTGCACCCAGTGCCCAGCCCCAGCCCCAGCCCCGGGCTGGATTTCACCCTCGGGCTGCTGGTGACCCTGGGCAGCCTCGGCTCTTCCTCGAGGTGTTTGCTTGGCGCTCAACGCCGCGATCGTGGTCAGAAGATTTCCCCTCCAGTAGAAACAGAGCCGAACAAAAATTCCCTGAGCAATTTGCTGGAGGAATTTAACGTCTTTGCCTTGCCTGTTTTGTTCCATATATATAAAATATTATTTTATACACTACAAAAATACTTTGAAACCGATTTATCCTTAAGCGCTACAAGGCCCTTCTCTTCCAGCTGCAAAAACATCTCGGAACAGGTTGAACTTTTCCCCCGAGAGGGCTGTGGCAGCGCTGCGCTGCACCTCGTGGCAAGCGTATAAAGCAAGAGGAAGATTGCAGGCTGCGTTACGGTGTCGGAGGGAGTATCCCTTGCTGTAATTTAAATACCGAATAAGCAGTTACCAGAACAAGTAACTATATGTTAGAACCTGGTGAAGTGTTCACAATAAACTTAAAAACATACAAAATTCACGGGGTTTTGGCCCTCAGACCAGACGTCGGTCTTCAGGTTATATCCATCCTGGGATGCGCGAGGGCCAGCTGCCGAGCGAGCCCAGGCTGCTGCTTCCTTTGTTGTACGAAGTTCATGGGAAATTTCTCTTTGCAGAGTTTTCACGTGAAATTCAGCCACTACAAGTGAGTTTGCTCGGGGCTTTGGGCTTGCCAGGAACTGGCAAACCCACAGCTGGGCTCCTGCTCCCCACATCCACTTCGCTGGCCGGGCTCACCTCTGCTCAGCGAGGCCTGGCACCAACGCGGGCTGAAGCTGGTTCTAAGAAATTAGGGGACTGGGGAGGGACTCCAGGAGCACCTCTGGCTCCTGCTGGGCCTCCAACACACGGGGCTCAGACATGCTGGGAACGGCAGGTAACGGACATCGCGGTACCTAGGGACCTCTGCTGCCAGAAGCACACATGCCTAACAGATTTTATGGTCCCCTAGGGTTAGATCACATGTGAGCAAGGCCCTAAGTTTCAGTTCTGGATGCTCACAAAAATAGTAAGGCAGTTTTTAGATGCCTAAGTCATTTTGAGATTGAGAATGTGGCTCCACGCAAGATGAGAGCGTCGCTGTGGGTACACGCAGACATGTTTTTGCTGCAGAGAAATCCCTCATAAGGCAAGGCTGGCAAAAGAGTAGAAAAAGTGTCCTGGAGCTGTGGAGAAATTTGCTGGAGGCCACACGGAACCGGTGCCAGCGCAGAGAACAGCATCCAGGTCTCCAGCTCCCACCCCAGGCCCTCACCAACCCAACCACATCCAACGGCTCCCCGGCGAGGCAGCCAAACCAAACCACGGACCCGGGCAGCGCTCGCAGCTCAGCGGCTGACATGAACTAAAAGATGGTGAAGGGAAAACCCTCTCCCTCCCTTCAGTTGTTCCCCAACCCTTCTGACCAGCAGCAAAGCCGAGCCCAGCACCGTGCCGTCCTCCGGTCGCTGCCTCCAACACCTCTGGAGGCTGCTGGCACCTCATGTCCTGTGTCCCCACTGGGACCTCCTGTGCTGATCCGACACCGCTGCTGCCCTCGTTCCTGCATCCCTGGCACTGGGCAGAGCGGGCTGCCTGCTTGCAAGGGCACCGGTGGGAGAGGGGCTCGTGTCCCTCCAACACAGCTGGCGAGGCGGCCGAAGGGCAGCCCAGGCTGACAGGTCCACCCAGCATCTCCTCCACCACCCGCTTCCACCACCGCCATGGGCGCTGGCACGAGGAGCCGTGCAGATTTCCTGCCATTGCACCGTGTTCCTTCCCCGTGGAGCGAAGGAACTGTCACTTTGCTCTAATTAGCCAATTAGGTCCCTAATTAGCTGATGTAATTACTCCGAGGAAGCGATTTCATTTAAGACAAACCTCGCTCCCGGAGCAGGCAGAGCCAGCCCACCGGCGGCAGGAGCAGCACGGGGACGGCGCGCGGGCTGTGCCGGCCGGGTCGGTGGCAGCGGCGTGGGGAACAAACCCGGCGTCATCCTGCAGCCACATCGGGCCCACAGAGAGAGCTTCCCATCAACAATGTGTTCTTTAGAAAGAGATCAGATAATCTAATCAGCGCGGCTCCATCTGTCGAAAGGACGAGGGGAAAAAAAAAATAATACCGCTTATTTACATTTTTTCCCCTTTCTTGGTGTAACTTCGAGATCTAATCAGCACCAAGCTGTGCTTTAATTGGAAATATATAGCAGACACGCATTTCCCTACAGCTCATTTGTTTCTTTATCAGAAAAAAACGTTGGCTGAGCAGACAGGGTGGCGCTCAGCGTCCTGGGAGGGGCCCTCCTGCCCCTGCTGGGGACAGCCCCGTCCCCACGTGGGCCCTCGCTGTGCCCCTCGGGAGGCAGGAATTGGGGTGAGATGCTGCAGGGACCCGGCTGGGTGGATAACCAGGGGCTGGCACCACGCTCTTCAGACGGTGTCGCCGTGACTTTGAAGCCACCGACGAGCCCCGTGTTTGGGCTTGGAGTCTGCGCGCCCCACGGCAGAGGAAGGAGCCTGAGAGCGAAGCATCCTCCCCAGAACAAGAACAGCTATTTCTGTGTGACGACGGGAATAGCTGCTCTCTGCCGAATGTGACTCGACAAGCACAATATCTTCCCCAGCCCTCCAGCAGCTTTAGCTGTAAAAGTCTATGCAGATATTGTGACCTTTTAAGAAGGCACAGATCTGCGGGGTTTAAATAGCACGCCACAGAGACTCCCAGGCAGAGCCGTACGCCAGGCAACTCTTACACCAAGCACTCGCAGAAACAATTTCCAGGTCAGCAGACGCGAAGGAAGAGGGGTGACCCTCCTCTGGGGGTGATGGGGAGCACGGAGGAGCGCAGCAGCCCTGGGCAGATGGCACCCGGGGTGCTGCAACCTGGGAGCAGCACGTCGAACAGCGAGTCCAGGTTGTCAGCGCCGCACCAACGGGCACCGTGCAGGTTGTTACCAGAGGTTCTGAGCTACAAATTAGCAGCCAGAAGCTGTTAAGTGCTTGAATTCATCCACATTAATGAGAAAGGGAAGGAGGACAGTGAGGAGACACCCAGTCTTCTCCCCAGAGCTCCGTATTAAGGCTGTCAATAATGCATGTGCACGAGCCAGGTCATTAGAGGACATCGCTGTCTGCACTCCTTTCCCACAGCCCCGCTGGTGGCTGAGCTTGAAAAATCCCCAAGACGGGCAAATGCTAACACACTAAACTGTGGCTTATGTCACCTAGAGCATTTTGCAAAGTCTCAGTGATCTGCAAATAATTAAAGGAGAAAGCAATCAATCTTGTTGTTCAAAACAGCGATTAGCTTGGGAGAACCCGGCATTGTAATGCTGCAGGCACCCGGGGGGAAGATGCTGCATGCATAATGATAGCTGCCAGTCCTCACCAGTTCAAGGACCACGGGGGTGTTCTCCGGTTGCGATGGGAATTTCTTATCGGTCTCCGAGGCTGTGTCATTCTGTGTTTCACAAGCACTTTGCCAAAGGAACAGAGAAACAGCTTTGCCGCTTGTCAGGCACATCCTGGGCCCGGCTGCCAGGAGTGGAAGCGTTTGTAGGCGGCTGCTCCTCGGGGCACGGCCTCGCTGGGAGGCAGGGGCTGAGAGGCACGAGGGTTGGGAGGCACAGGGGCCAGAGCATGGTGAGCATCTGGCCAGGCACTGCCCAGGATCTGCTGGCCACTGGGGCAAGGCAGCAGCAGCTCTGACCTGGACAGACAGGACCCCCAGACAGGCAGCCACCCGGCCTCCAGCCTCAGCCATCCTTCAGCGCTTCCACGTGCAGTGGGAAACCCGGCAGATCCACGCACCGACACAGCTCTGCTCCTCCCGAATTGCTCTGGGTGATGAAGAGAAAGAAAATCCCTCCACAAGCAGGAGAGACCAGCATACACACATATGTAGGTCTGTGTAGCACTTCCTACCCACCTTCTGTTGTGCATTTGGATGTCAGACTTTGCATCTGTGGCTAAAGCAACCCACAGTGATTTAAAAGTGATTGCACAGCATTTTGTACTGGGTTAGGTGGAGATTTCTATTTAGTGCATCGTTACAGCAAGCAACAGTGGTTTCTCAGGCTTGGATCTAGCCTTACCACAAGGCAAAGAGGAAATTGCAATTATTTGTTGATGGTTTTTCAGAGCCCTCATCCAAGCACAACATACACACAGCTCCCCTGACACCATCACCACACAGCCCATAAACTTTCCAAGAGCTGCCAACAGGAGCTCGTTGTCTCTGCTTCGCCACTGCTCACATCACCACCTACCTGCTTCTCCCCGCACGAGGAAACACCCCTGCCAAGCCAAGTCCCAGGGCTGCTGCGGGAAGACTTGGCTTAAAAAAAAAGAAAAAAAATGTATTTCTAAACCAAAAAATAGGAAAAAATAGGAAAGCTTTTCCCTCAGGTCCCTCCGCAGCCCAGAGCCACTGCGATGGTGAGGCAGCACCAGCCTGGGGGAAGGAGGACTTCCCAGAGGAGACAAAGATTTCCCTGCTAGACCCAACTCCACAGAAATAGGAAGGAATTTCCACCAGCTTTTCGAGGGCAGACACCGCACTTCCATCCACCCCCAGCTCTCCAACGTGCTGCCCTGGGGACAGGGCACTAGGTGCTACAGGAATACGTGGACAACTGCCCAAGTACAGCGCAACCCAGCTGCCCACCACGTGGATGGGGCTGCTAGCACCGAGCCGCGCAGCATCAGACCCAAAAAATGATGTGGGAAACCTCCGAGAGGGCTCCTGCACCGCTCCCTGTTAGCAGAGACCGTGAGTCAGCCCGAGCTGCGCTGGGAAGCTGCGGCACAGCCGCAGAGCTGCTCAGCGCTCAGCCCTGGCAGGCCTGGATCCAAGCAGGAGTTTGGCTGCAGAGGTAAGGTGCAGGCACCGGTTGTTACCCCACCGCTGCCTCCGGGCGCACGGCGAACTTCTCACCAAAGGCAGGCGCCGCTGCGCAGGCACTTTGCAAACGCTCCCAGCCAGGGCGGGCACCCGCTGCCTCGCGGGAGATGCAGGGAAGGATTTGCATATGTGGCCGAAACTGCTGGGAGCAGCGCTGCTCTTTCGCACGAGGCGATGAGAGGGGCCGGCCCAGCAAGAAGGGCCCAGTCGCAATTAGGAGGACAATTTTCTGTAATGTTTTTATTGGGAGTGTTTCGCATGCCGATGGTCTCGAGAGGCAAAATTCATGCCTGTGAGGTTTTGCTTCTCAGCCCATCCCTTTGTGTGATACTTAGTTTAAGCGGTATCTGAAAGAATCAGCCTCTCTTATTATCAAAGCCACAAGCCATCTGGTTCCACTTTCCGAGGGAAAGGGAATGAGTGGAAATCTGGTTTCACTTGGGTTTTCCTTCCCTGGGTTATGGTTTGCTCTATGTTTAATGTTGTTACTGCAATATGATATTTGGGCAGTGGGTGGCCTGTTTCCCCCATTTGAAACTAATTTACAGCTTTGTCTGGCAAAATTGTTGCTTCCAATCAATTAGCACTGACACAGAAATTAAACCATCCTGGGGTCTTGACACATAAGGAAGCAGGTCCTCGGAAGAAATTCTCTGTTCGGGGGGAAGCTGGTGGCTCACCCTCGCTCTGTGCCAGTCTGGATTTTTGCTTTTAAAGATCCAGAGTGCATTTTTAACAGAGATTTAATAGGCAAGATTGAGATCTATCATGGATCCTATTTTCATTTTACGGCCATGACCTCGTTAAGGAGATGGACGAACAAAGCCAAAAACAGAACACTAATAAATACAGCCTGAATCCATCAAAAGACAACTACCAGCATCTCGATCGTTTCTTCTCCAAAAGCACGCCGGAGGTTCCCCAGCGCCTTCCTGCACCCCCTCTCCTGCCGCCCAGTTCCCCCCACCCCTGGCACCAGGCACCCAGGCGCATTCCTCGGCCCTGGCTCCGTGCTACCTATGGACAGTGCGACGGGATGCACCCTCCAGAGCATGTGAACGTGCACACTGAAGGGCCCCCAAAAGACGTCTGTCTGTCCCCTGGCAGCAAGGCTCGGCTCACGCGATGTCTCCAGCTCAGGAGAGGTCTGTCCTGCTGCTGTCTCTGCCTCCTCCCTGCTCCCCGTCTTTCTCTCCAGCAGCACAGCAGAGAAGGAGTTAGCAGCTGTGCTAACAGCCCCGCATTTCGTGCCACATCCATGCACTGCACTGCAGCAGGTCGGCCTAAGAAAACATTTCAGTCGCTTCCCAGCCGTGCTGTCAGGACTGGGGTCACTGGCTACCCAAACTAACGGGCTCCTCAAGGTCCATCCATGTTCTTGGTGAGAAGGCCTGGAGCTCGCAAGGGGAGAGCAGAACGACAAAGGAGCAGGGAGCTCGAGGTGCCAGCCGTTTTCTGGCCCCATAAGACCTGGCAGAGGCAGTGAGACACAACAGGAGGCAGATCAAAAGAAGAAGGAGCGGTGCCAGCATCTGGCCTGCCCTGGAGCACAAAGGATGCCCCTGCTAGAAGAAGTACAGCGATGAACAGGGGACAAGGGAGAGGTTAAGTCAGGCCCTGGCTACTGACAGCCAGGTGACGTCTACAGATGTCACGGTGCCAACAGCACCTGCCCCGTGAGCCCTCAGGAGGTCGCAGATGACACATCCCAGAGCTGGAGAAGGCCTCGTGTCAGAAGTGCTGAGCCAGAGCCCAAGCTTGGCTCAAGCTTGCACTTGGAAGGCTTAGCTTGCTTCAAAGGCAGCAATCACAGCGAAGGAGTTTTGGCTCTAGAGATGGAGGAGGCAGAGTCCCTGGAGAACAAACGCTGCCGAGACAGAGGCGAGGCTCCGCAGCACGCCTGGCATCAGCGAGGTTTGGGCTCGGCCTTGGAAGCAATGAGCCTGGCCTCCTGCAGCGGTGCCATCTCCCAGCGCTCCTGCTGACAGCACCTGGGTTAACGGGCAGCCAGAAACCCAGCGTGCCCGCGGCCCTGCGGGGCACATCAGGAACACACCAGGCCCAGGGCACTGGACGTGGAACGTGAGCGTCCATCCATCGGGGCTCTGTGCACAGGAGCTGAGCTTGTAGAGTGAGCGCCCAGTGCTGAGCACCTCGGGGATGCATCTCCTGCACGCGTTCAGATAGTTCCTGGCACAACGCCACCCCAATCCAAGGCAGGGCACCACGGGCTATCCCCCTGGTAGTTACAGAGGGTTGATATTTGGAGCTCACACCCTGCTCAGACACATCTCCCACCAAGGCTGCCTTTCTGCCGCAGCTGGGAGATGGCACCAACCACTTGCTGCAGCCCTTTCCTGTGGCAGTGTCAGGGCAGCGGGTGGAGAAAAACTTGGCCCTAAGGGCTCTGCTGAACATCAGCCTTGACTTGAGCCCTCCTGAACCCTCAGCCTTCCCTCCATGCAGGCCAGCACATGAGCTCGTGCACTGCTGCTTTGAGATGCTGCCATATGGCACGAGCCCCGCACAGACAACTCCTGCAAGAGCTCAGCAGCAGCGCCTCTCTCTCCAGACCCAGCAGCTGCTAAAAACTGGAGTTTCTAAACCTTCCTTGGACGCTCGGACCCTCAGCAGTGCTGCAGAAGTGTGCATTGTTTAAAACAAAACAAAAAAGTCTAACCTCTCTCCCAACAGGAAGAAAAATATTTTTTAAAGTACTGAAGTTTTTACAGCTGGTGAGAGACAGCAACGGGGTAGGCTGCAGGGCAGTCCCGGTCAGCAAATTCCAGCCAAAGTAAAAGCACAGGAGCCAGATACGAAGAAGGGAGATGAAGAAGCCGAGATAAAAACAAGACAGCTGACAGCCCAGTGCCCATGGAGAAGGGCACCAGAGCCTTGTAGCTGGAGATGCACCAGCTCTAGCTGTGAAAATTCCCTGGCTTTGAAGACCAGGTCTTCCTGGAGACAAACAGCTCTAATCCACACTCCTGAGTAATTCTCTCTTTGGCAACACATCATACCAGCATTGATTCAAACCTCAGGGCAGCTGTACTGGCTTTAATCTAGGTTTTATTTTTGTAAACTACAGTTTCAAGGAGAATGCTTGCAAAGTGGATCTGGGGATGGGTGGCAGGGAGCAGAGCCAGAATCACTAATGTCTGCAGTGGAAACACTTGTGCTTCTTCAAGAACAGGGACCAAATGTGAAAAGCTTTGATCCTAAAAAGCTAACAGCCCTGTCAGAGAGAAAAGGGGTCAACCTCTTCCACTTTTGCTAGGGCAGCTCCCTCTACTGTCTTTGCTCACCAGCTGTTACCCAAAGACACATGTCAGTTCCAGATGGACTCGCAGCAGTATTTCATCAACATGTGGTCATTAGTCTCCTCTGTAAAGTTATCACCTATGAAGAAACTAGTCTCCACAGAAACCAAACTTGAAAAGGAAAATGCCATCCATGCTACCCCATTCGGCAACCAGCTGCATAGTCCACAGAACATAAATTACGTCCACAGCCTAGTGCAAAGCCAGATTCAGCCCGTCTCTTACACCACCATCCCTTTCACACGTTGCCTGACCAGCAAGGAGTCAGCAGAGGAATTTGCACGGTGGGTACACGGGGCAAGGCAGCAGCACTGCCAACAAGCACGTTTTGATTAGGAAAGCCAGGTTTGCAGGGGCTGGTCGGGCACCGCCAGTGACCAGCTCACCCAGTGCAGCAGCCATTTGGTCCCCGCATCCTCCAAGGGTGCTGTCCCCGGACATCAATAGGAAGAGACCCTGGTCCTGGGGACACTGGAGGAGGAGGATTCACCTCTTTCAGAAGAGAAAAACTTACATTTTGACTACACAGTCAATGAGACCGTGCTTTGCTGAGCAGGTCCACCAGTTCCAGTGAGAACAGAGCTCTCGTACCAGGCTGGTGCTCGAAGCAGACATCTGCTGCGGCAGGATGGACCAGGGACTTCTGTTAGGTCCTGTAGCTGACACCCAGCTCTCACTGACCGCAAGTACTTTCAAACAGGAAAACAAGCAGTCGATCTGAAATCTCTGGAAATTAAGAGACCACGCATTTCAGCTTTGTGATAGTTATGAACCACGGCAGACACAGCACTGCTCCAGACATCCTTGTTTTCTCAGTGAAACAGTTTTGCGACAGCCTGCTTGACTACTCTTAGCTGCAAACTGAGGCAGCTGATGCTACAAAAGGTGTTAAACATTCTCAGATTGAGAGATTAATGAAAATGCCTTTGAGAATATTCAGAACCAGGGGTCATACTCACGGAACAACTGAAACAACAGACGGGACAGAGCAGCAAGCTGGCATGCAACCTCCGGTACACGAGGCTGATGGTGGACGAGCACCTCCTTTAGGTATCCTTCTTCACAGGGCACTTAGTGAGCAAAGCTTTCTGCTTTCCTGGCATCGTCACCTTTTGTTTTGCAGGAAGGGTCCGAGACCAGGCCCCACCAGTGTTGCAGCAAACAATGCATGAGGACCATGAAGCTATAAGGAATTTGTACAAAGCCAGGGCCTTTTCAACATGTGTCTTGTTTTCAACGCTTCCCCTGCTTCAAAGTAATATTCTCAACCACCTAAAGCAATAGGTTTCTATAACAATCTTTCCCAAACTACAGAATGCTTTTGGTACAGATTTCCTCTCAATTTCCACCAACTTGCCTGTATTATCTTCCTATTACTTCTGTGCTGCTGAGCACAGTATTTCCCTAAATCAGCGTACGGATGAGAGCTATGCAGCAGCAACCAGCTTGCATTTGGCCACGTCTCTGGCACCATCTGCAGGCTGCGGTGCCATCCACAGCACGGGGCTCCTGCTCCTCCCCTCCCCAGTGGGGCCACAAGCAAAGGGCACATGGGAAGCAGAAAGATCTTGAAAATTGTTATTTGTATAAGCACGGAACAGCACATGCCTGAGAAGTCAAAGCCCAGCCTGCGTGGAAGGATGCTACAATATGCAATGTAACAGTCTCTCCTGTTAACATGGGAAACACTCCATGGAGTTCATTCAGGGAAGCCAAATAATAAGAGTATAATACATATATGAGAAGGGCAGCGTGGTGCTTAGATGTCAGCAGAGAGCTCTCTCTTGGCATTAGCCAGCCCCAGTTTCTATTACATTCAGCGTTTCACAAGCCTCTAGTGTGTTTATCCTCCCAAGCTCCTGGAGAGGCACACTGCTGCTTTTATCATCAGTGCACAGATGGAAAGCTGAAGCAAAGAGGGATTTGGCGACCAAACCAAAACCTGCCCTCACTGAGTCCCAAAAGTTGAGCCTCTCCCAGCTTCTCCACTTACCCCAGAGAGGTCCTTTGCCATAAGAGAACCACGACTGTCCCTACAGACCTTTCAGCACGAGGTAAGTAAATATTTTCAAAGCCCATGAGCTTAAGATGACTTCCCAGAGCTTTACAGGGCTGCAGATCTGAACCCCCGGGGCTGTCAGGCACAAGCCCACCTCCCAGCAGGGTTCACAAGCCCACAACAGCACTTACAAGGCAGGGCTGAAAGATACCCCCAGAGGTTCAGCCAGAACCACAAGGATAGAACACACCGACTTATAAAGCATGAAGTCCCCAAGTCAAGACCAGATTTATTTATTTTTTTGGCCCAATACCACTCTCTAGCCTCATGCCTAAATTGCAAGTAAACAGGCTAAGTATTTATACTCAGGATGAAGACGACACCTGGGGGAGCCCATGCCCCCTACAACTCTCCCTTCGCTCAGCACATCGGCCGCACGCCCCACTGCTGAGCCTCCGGGCACAGCACCACCGAGAGCCCCGGGTCCACCCCACGCTCTCCTGGGCCTGGCAACAGTACCTGCCCCAGTGCAGATGCAAGGCTGAGCACCCCACGTGAGGAGGAGACGAGCCCTCCAGCACTGGCTGGAAGCACGTGTCGTCCCTCCCTCCACGAGCTGCCATTTCGCTCACACCATCGCCTGTCACAGCCCCTGCTGACAAGCCGCTTATCGGCGGTTATCAGGTTTTGGCTGGAGGTAAGGGAGCCTATTTCCCATTCTTTGGAGAAGGAATCAGCTGTGATAGTTATGGGGAAGGAATGGTGGTGAAAAAGGAAGCGCTGGCATGTAGATGAAGAATTCAGGAGGTCAGGAGTGCTAGAAACCGTGGTTTGCTCAAGAGGGGTCGGTGCAGCAAGCTGCTCTGATCCAAGGCACCGCCTTGCACAAGCGGTGAAGCAGCCTACGGGTTTCCACATCTGATGGGAAGCGCAGTTCCCAGCTCCCCAGGCTCTGAGCCAAATCCTCTGTGGAAGGCAGATTTTTTATTACAGCAACTTGAACAGGCGTCGGTTCAAGCTCGCACACAACACATTGGGTGGGAGTGGGCAAGGGGAATTCTTCACCGCGCTCTTTGGCATGGCAGCGGCTGGCTTACCTACCAGCTCACTGCCAGTTAAACAGCACCTCCCATAAGACAAAAACAAACAAGCTGACATGCTTCTAAAGAGCTTTGGCTCCGATTTTATGATGGAATGCATTGAAGATTTAACATTGCTAGTTCTGCTTTTTCTGAACACCTGTAAGTGTTCCCTCAAGTACCTATTCAGCATGCCTTAGTACTGAGGAAATTCCACATCTGAGACCTGCACCAAGACATCCCCTTCAGTCGTCCTAGGTCTCCTTCGGAAAAACAAGCTTTAACAACATTTAAGTTACTATTCTGATCCTGGATACCAGCTTTACAAGAGCCAGAGCCCAGGCAAGGAAATGGAAGAGTATTCATTTTACACTGTATCTCCCGGGAGGTTTTGAAAGTAACATTTCCAGCACAATGAGAAACACTGCAGAACTGGCATATTTCCTTCCTGAAGATTTTGCAAAACATACTTTTTCTGCGGAAAATCAAAGCCAGACTCAGCATCAAATGATTAAAGGTTAACTAAGACTTCAAACAAGCATCATGTGATGGGTCATTCTACGGATTATGGAACACAAACTAGTCCTCCATCTTGATATCTGCATTTAATTATGGCCATGTCTGAAGGTGATGAGCAGAAAAATACAGGCTTTGTTACAGATGTGCATTTCACTCTGGAAAATCTTTGGAAAGAAAAATTTTGCTGCACCTGTTAAGCACAAAATGCTAATGATTTCTCAGCACTATGGGGCCAAGTGTCCTGAGTTTAGGGTGAAATGAATCTGGAGTTATTTTAAAATAAGCAGAAGATTCCACTAAAATACATGGCCTTTTTATTCTATGGGAAACAAGGTCCACTGGCTTAGGATGTGAGGATGCAAACACAGAACAGCTAGAAGAAAACTTCATAAAGCAGCACTGCAGTTGGGTTTCTCCCATAGCTCCTCAAGAAACTTGGCCAGTAGAAGACACGAGCAACTAATGCAGCACAGGGGAAAGCAGCATTCCTCGCACTGGAAACCAGCATCTGCTTCCAGGCACATCCTCTTCACACATCTCTCCATCCCTCACTAGAGCCTAATCACAGCAGCCTTTTAATTAAAAGAGGTGGCTCAATGCACCTTTTTCCTATTGATCTGGAGTCAACAAGAAACCATAAACCAAGAAATTAAAATAATAATTTATAGCCTTTGGCCTGGCTGCCTGTTAGCTCTGTTCGCCATATTGTACACAATGGTTTCCTGCCTCTGCCAGTATATAAACTTGATACAAGAGCTCCAAAAAGTGGGAAAAAAAAACCAAACCCCCCACACACAACCCTATAAGGCTTCCTCTAGAAACCAGCTCTGAGGATGGTTTTCAGTTCACCCTTTGTCTGATCTGGGGCCAACCCTTGGTTCCAATCATAACAGAAAACAGAGAAGATGAAAGGCCAAACTTCATTTTTTTCCAGCTTGAGCCAGGTGTACAGCTGGCATCAGCAGCCTCCGATGGTAACATGTTCCAGTGAAGGCATGTTAAAGCAATAAAAAGAAAATGAGTAACATGTGGCTAAAAACATCTATTCATTTCACTTATTTTCTATAAATGAATTTTCCCAGGGCAGTGTTTGGGGGTTTCTTTTAAGAGTGTTCAGTTCCATAGGCATTACAGGGTTTCCAAGACAGTGTGATCCCTCCGAGAGGTTTGAAATGCCAGCAAGCATGTCTCTTATAAACTAATAGCCTATTATTTACAATGGTGAGTGGCTCAAATAGCTGATTTTAAACCTTCAAATGACAAAAATTCCTCTGAGGCAAGATGCCAAAGTTGAGCAAACAATTTGTACGGTATGTTAAGTGTAGGGGGAAGCCATAGAGCTTGTAATGAAGCCATGTCTTGTGTTTCCAATCACAGGCAGGCAGGACTAAATGCATTATGGCAAGCTACTGAGTGAAACAACAAACCACAGGGGGGGCGAGCGGGTGGGAAGAAGAAGGGGGAAGCAAGGTTGGATTAAAATATAATTTTCTGTGGCTTGTTGAACAACATGACGTAGTTATTCCTTGATGTGCAGAGGATGGGTGCTTGCAAAGAGCACAGAGCCATCTGCTGCTCATCAGATACCAAAGCAATTACAGAATCTGGGTGTTTTGTTGGTTTTTGTGGGAGGTTTTTTCGTTGCCTTTTTTTTTTTTTTTAATCACTTTAATTTGTTGCCCAGTCTACACAGCAAAACCCACAAGTGACAGCATGAGAAAGAGCATTTAAGTTAGGGCAACCCCCACGTGACACTTGGGATCCAGTTTCAAAGAAGGGTTGACGTGATGGAGGTAAATGGGAAGTGGAGTAAAACCTTGCAGAGACCTTCGTCCCCAGCCGACTGCTCAAGGCTACCCCAAGAGGGCTGTCATTTTTGATTGGGATGGGAGTGGGGGGAGGAATTTTTTTTAGGGTTGTTTGTTTTAAAGTCAGAGCACTGATTCCTGCAACAAAGGACAACAGCAAGGCTCAGCTGTGCTTCCAGAGGCCATGCCCTGTGAACAAGCTAGCTTTGATGGAAAGGGCAGGGTAAAGAACTGGCAGGGTAAAGAACCAGTAAGAGAGGAAAGTGCAGGAAGCAGGCATTTAAGTCGCTGTATCAACTCGCTTCTAGCACACACCTGAGTCCTTCATGGATCAATGTGGGGACCGACACAGGTTATCAGAGCGGGCTGTTCAGAGCATGCTCCAGACACTGAGGAGCTGAAGCTGAGTTGCTGCCAGCACCCAGGGGGAACAAAGTTTCAGGGGCATGGAGAAGCCTCAGCACCCAGCCAGCATCAGGCCAGATGGTATACTCGAGGGCACAGAGGTATACTGGCAGTAAACATCAACAAGGGAAGGTGTCCGTGTCAAGGGACAGTGACGGTGGGAGACCAAACAGTCACAAAGCAGGCCGTGAACCAGGGCAGAAGCGATGAGCACCAGGGACGTGCAAGCAGCATGGCTGTGTGGAACAACCTCCTCCCGAGAGGCCGAGGAAGGCACCCGACCTCCTGCTGCCAAGGAGGTCACCACGCTGCCCAAATCCAGCCCCACCAGGAGCCTGCCAAAGCGACTTGCACCGGCAGGCCCGCTAGGAACAGCTCGCGCAGGCGGCCGCCCACAGGCCTCCCCACGCAGGGGAAGGGCCCATGTGAGGCATTCGGGCGAAGCAGCGCGTGGAGCAGGCCGGGGAGGCTCCACCAGAGCCTTAAGGAGTTCAGGGAACAAACAGAGCTCGGGCCTGCAGCCTCGAGCTCCTCCCAGCTGCTTCGAGGGGCTGCGGGAGGCCAAATCCCAGTCCCGGGGAGCGTGTCAGAGCGTGTACAATTCAGCTGTCAAGTACGTGCCAAACGTTAAAAGCCATGAGTAATCCCAAAGCACTGGGTTTCTCGTAGGCCTGGGCAGCTCTGCTTCTGCTAAGTCGGTGCACAACTATCCCCCCTTTTTCCATGAAATCCAATCATACCAGGAAAAGACGAGCTACCTTTAAATTAGAATTATTTGCAATGTTTTCCACTAAGCATGATATTCAAGAGTTTTTTTCTCCTGAAATTATTTATGGAAATTCTCATTTTAATGGAAGTTTTAGGACTACATATTTCTTTTGAAAAAACACATCTCCCACTTACCCTCCACCTCTCCTCATGCCACACAACATTTCCACAGCAAACATCGGAAGGTTTGAAAGAAGTGCCCACACAAACGCTCAGAGAAGAAACACCTCTTCACAATACCTTTTGGGCAGCTGTACAGAACATGCCATACAGCAGGCATTTTTCTTCCTATGTAGGAAGCATTTCTTCCTAATGCTTCTGCCCAACAGCATTAATTCATTCATCCTGGGCACTGCTAAGTCAGGACATCTCCCACCTTGTTATCTGTGAATGTTTCAGACATTAAACTGTTCCAGGAGCATGAATAAGTCACAGTCCTGCAGACAAGCTGCAGCTGGGCCAGATCCTGGTTTACATGGGGAACGATACTAGGCAGAGTGCTATGCAATTCAAAACCCATCAGTTCCCCCAGGGGATTCCACATTCATGCCCATTAATACATCAAGCATCAGCCCACCTAATAATTTAAAACCCTGGGTCTTGCTGTCCAGCTCCAGACCCTCTGTGGTGTTCATTTCTCCCTCACCTATCCCCCTAGGGCACATTCCCAGGACTACGGGACAGCTATGAGAGTCACAAATATATTCTGTCCTGATGAGGCAAGCCAGCTGGCATAGAGCACATACCTTCTGTAGCCCAAGGAAAACCCATCTGCAGCATTTGTACCTCTCACAGGCATCTCTATTTCAACAGAAACACCAGAGCATCCCCAGACCAAGATGGGAATACACCTGATAACACTTACCCAGGAATGTGCTCTTGTATCAAGGTACAGTCAGAAACCTCTTGCCAACCTTCCCTCCCTGTGATGCTTGCTACAGTTTACGGCTTGCTGTGTTAGTGCAGAGTATATGCTGTCAATTAGGAAATCAGCTGGCACAAAAAAAAACTCAGAGCCACAGGGCAGAACATCTCTGCCAGAGCCTACAGGCAGAAGCTCTGTAAGCACATTTCAATTAAATGCATTTGAAACTAACAGGGGAAGTACGCATCTTTCAGAGACAAATGCAGTAAGAACCTTGGCATGGCAGGCAAGATGCCTTACCTCTCCCACAGCAGCCCAGGGGTCACTGGCTGAAAGAGCAGAAGGTTTGCAAGCCAAGATCTAGAGCCCTTCCTGGTTCCTTGACTTGCCTAGAAAACCACAGAGCCTTCTCCCTCGCTCCCCAGCCTCCTCCTGGTCCCAGGAAGAAGGCTGATAGGCTAGGTTTTGTTACCATAAGAAAGACTCATCTGAATAACCATGTGTCTAAGTAGGCTTTTGTCACATCCTCCAGAAAATACTCGACTCAGCAGCACTTTTTCCATGAGCAGCATCGTGGAATAGCACAGCACACCAAATGCACCTAACGGGAAACATCACCTCCAAATCTCACTCAGCCTTGAGGGATGAGATCCTCTTCTTTCAAGAGAAGAGGAATAAAACCAGCTTGCAACAAAACAGACACTGATGGAGACCCTCACTGGAGACCCTCTTTTAACACTATTTAAGAGAAATAAATAGTTCAGTTGGAAGAGGCCTTCAACGATCATCTAGTCCAACTGCCTGACCACTTCAGGCTAACCAAAAATCAAGCGTGTTACTGAGGGCCTAGTCCAAACACCTCTTGAGCACTGGCAGGCACGGGGCATCAACCACCTCTCCAGGAAGCCTGTTCCAGTGTTTGACCACCCTCATGATGAGGAGATTTTTTCCTGACATCCAGTCTGAACCTCCCCTGGTGCAGCTCTGTACTGCTCCTACACATCCTGACATGGGTCACCAGGGAGCAGAGGCCAGCACCCCCTCTCCATTTCCCTCCTCGGGAGGCTGCAGGCAGCAGGGCTGTCCTCACAGGACATGCCCTCCAGCCCTTTCACCAGCTTTGTTGCCCTCCCCTGGAGGATCACTTTTCAGGTCTGAGGTGTCTGACGCAGGATGAAAACATGCTGTAAGCGTGTAGCCCAGAAGTGCTGACCCAATATAAACTCCCTGAGCCAGTTCAAACACATTCCAGAGGTGCTGGCAGGCACGTTAACTTTGTCCTGACAGGCTCTGTGCCAGATCAGGCAACCTCTGTCCTCAGCCTAGCTTTATCAGATTGCAGGAAAGAGGTTATGGCAGAGCAGGTACCATCCGTTATCCACAGCTGGCACAAAAACCACAAAGCCAGCACGAGCTCAGGACTGCCAGTTCTAGCTAGTCTGACAAATACAATGACAGGATCATGCTCGAGGTAGACAAATTTGTACTGCCAGGTGATCTGATGGAACACAGACAGGTTGTTAATGATCACTAACCCAGCTGAAAGCGCTTGGAACGTGGCCCACAGTGCAAAGCGATTGCTGTGAGCTCTGCCTAATCCCCAGAGAACATCAATAACACTCACCGAACAGAGGAGCTCTCCGCCCCACAGCACGGAGCCTGAGAGGATGGTTAGATTGATAAGGGGAAGACAGAGCAGGAGACCAAGTCATCCTGAGCAGAACGACACTCGCAGGCTTCTCCTCCTGCCAGGCTAGCAAAGGGCTAACTGCCAAAAGGAGCAGTGAAGGGACAGTGCCGTGCTTGCTGCCGGCCAGGCACACGGCCATGAGCCCTGCGGACGGCGGCAGCGGTGCCGGCTGCTGCCAGAGCTCACAGTCCGGGGTACAACAGACAGCATTTTGCAGGAGAGTTACTTCTATGTCCTTACCCTTGTGGCTCTCTGAGCAGGCTGGCATAGATTAAGAACAGACATATCCTAAAACACCACCCACACCACTTTTTTTTTTTTTTTTTTTTTAAGGTCAACTCAATTAGAGTGAATACAAATACCCTTTAAAAAAAACAGCAGCGGTGCCAGTGTTTTCAAAGGCACAAGTGCTTTAGAAGCAGATTGGTTTATTTGTTCCATGTAATTTACTTTAAAATGCGTCCCTGGATTCCCCATCAATTGCATCTGAGATACTGCAAAGGTGACCTGGGAAGTTTTTAAATCATATACTCTATAGGATGCCACAAGCAAATCAGCCGGAGTTTAGTGAGTGGACTGGGGGCACGGGGGCTGTGCTGGCAGGTGTTTAGGGGGGCAGTGTTTAAATAACCTCACCTTGGCTGCCCAAGGTCACATTTCTGGCAAGGACAACACCAAATGGCTGCACACAGCCTTGACTGAGCTTCAGAGGAAGCATCTATAAAGCAGAACAAGAAAGGCATGCAATCTGAAGCTGGTGATCTGTTGAAGCACCGATAATTTTAAAGCTGTAAATCACTCTTCCTTTATCACCAGCAGAGTTCTTTGCTCTAGAACAGCTCAAGAGAATAAGCAGATTAAACACTCATAACATTTGCTGAGAAATCAATATGCAGCTAAGTGCTCCCATGCAATGTCACATCTTTGTCCTCTCCCCTAGCTCTCCAGTCTGATGCACTGTGACATCCCTTGTGCAGGGGCTCGTGAGCAGCACACAGCTCCCCTCCCTCAGGAGCGAGCCATGGCATGGAGCACCTCACCTCCACGTCACTGGTGAGCCAACACAGCCTCTTCTTGGGATGGCACAGCTTCGATCAGCCATAGCTTAAGAACAGTCCCTTGCTACCAATACCTCCCACAGCGTTTGGTTTTAGTTTTGCTAAGGAACAAGCATGTGAAAGCTCTTCTGCTGCAGATAGAAAGCTCTCAGCCCTTGAGGCATTTCTGAAGCTCCTGGGAAAGGCCAGCTCCTGCACTGCCTGCCAGGACCCTGCCTCTGGCTCCTGAGTCACCCACCTCTTGCCTCTTAAGAGGCTGGCACTCCGGTCCTGCTCCAAGAAACCAGGAGAAACACAGGCAGGGAAGTCCAGTAGGTCCAAGCAACAAGTCTGCATCCACTCACCCAGGATAAACCTTTTAAAGACTCCGAGTGCAGCAAAGTATTCCTTGTCCCTCTCAGAGGGGTGAGCCTTTGTCCATCCTTCCTCCTGTCAGCAGCCCTCTCATCCTTTCCCCACACGTACCCAGAGGAATGACCAGGGAAGTCTGAGAGCCCTCCCCAGTCTGCAGAGGAATTGTCCCCTCCTCCCCGCTCAGCTCATTTTACACCTTCATTAAGAACCCTCATTAAGAAAAGAGAGAAAAAAATCTCCTGCCAGGATTCTTCACAGCTGCCCAGATTCATGCATTTTTGTACCTCCCTCACTCTCCCCAAGCAAACCTGAAACCGTAAGAGGACTGTTACCCTTTTAGGGCCCTGCTCCTGCTGCACCAACCGCCCGCAGGGTTTTGCTTTTTACCAAAGAGCTCCCTTTATCGCAGTGAGCATTAGTTAAATGCCCCACTGGTTTTCTTTACATGTTAGCAACAGCAGGACATGCCAGACGCTTTAACTACCCAAGGCTGGAGGAAGCTGCTTGAATAGGGTTGCCACATTTCTGCCTCAGATTTCTCGTACACAAATATGCGCGAGTGCCAGAGGTCCCATATTTTCTGAGTGCATCACGCCCACTCCCTGTATGTGTAGATGGTAACACAGCACCTCCAGAGAAAGTCCAACAGCTTGAGAGTGTCAGACTTTAGAGCTGAGATATGTACACACACTTGTCATTTATTTTTTAATTTTTTTTAAAGAAACTTGACAACTCTGAGCTTCAGATCACAGCAAGCCACTAACAGCCCAAGAAGCCTAAATGACGACAAGGTCAGTTTTTCTTTTTCCTAGGCAGAAGACAACAAATATATCATCACTTGAAAACCCAGGCCCTACTGCAGCCACTGCTGGAACTCCTAGCTCCTGTGAGATCAGCATTTAAGAGCATCTATCAGCTACACTTCAAGTCTGCACTTCCACAGCCAAATTCTTCCTGTCACAACCCACTGAAAAAGCTCCAAGTCTCCTGCTCATCCAGCAGCCACCAACTGCTGTTCTAGATACCTGGTCTCTCCAGGGGCATACAAGAGCAGATAGCAACACTCTTCATGAGTGCGCTTTTCCCCCAGCCCCTTTCAAAGTGGGATGACCTCTTCAAACGTCTCTCTCATTAGAAGCTGAGACACTGCTGCAAGATGCTGCAGACTTGGCCAAAGTGCTCTGAGCCGCTGGCAGAGGGCAGCCCTGTGCTTACCCGGGCACCACAGCCAGTCACAAACATCTCCAAGCAACTCAGCTTGCCAGTTCATGCCTCGATCAAGTGCACCGTACTGTTCAGGCTTATTACTTCTGTAGCCGATTGCAATGTGTCAAATGGCAGCATCAGAAAGTACTCATGCATACACCGTTTCAGCAGCCTCCTTGGAGCAGAAGCAGTAATCTGGAGTAATTTTCACTTCATATTTGAAATGTAGGAGGTACAAAGCAGAAGTACTACTTTTGCTGAAAGGGATGGAAGAGTTCGGCATTTCTTCATACGTTACGCTGTGAGACTTCGCTGACAATTTCCACGTTTTCCCAGCTTTACCACGCTAGAAGCAACGTTGCCTTTTCCCCATCAGGCAAGCCAGCACTGCGCCCTGCTCCAAGAGAGGTGGGATGCCAACTTCTTAAACACTGCTTGACAGGTCTACTGATACCTCCCAACCCAAGCACTACCAACAGAAGTCTGCATCTTCACGGGTTCATCTCAGCTGAGACTGCATGGAAGCAGTCAGAGCAGGAAAGGCCTGCTGCCTTTTAATTCATGCTTGAGCTAAAATTAAAGCTTTTCAAAATGTGATATAACTCACAGGAGTCCACCCACAGTCAGCTGCCTTCTCGCTGTAGCTTTCAAGCCTAGAGAACAATGTTCTCGCTGCTTTTAGCCCATGAACTGGTCGCTTCAGTATCACACCTCGCCACCTATTCTGCCGTTTCTTGTACATTCCTGTAACAGCTCCCCTGCTAGAACATTCTCCAGTTTCACAATTTTAAGTCAGGCCCATAGTACTTAATGGGTATTTCTCAACCCATTTCTTTTAAAAACCTGTTTGTTGTTCCCACTTGTAGCACCTACCATACTTCTAATTCCTTGGCTTCCTATACAGGCACAGCAGCTTTTCCTGAAGCTCTAGCCATTTTCATATTTGAGAGGGTTTTAATTCTGCTATCCCACAACTGGCATATTTTTCTTAACTTTCCTCTTCCTACTTTTTTCCTAGGGAATTCCTTACCATTGACAAAAAAGATCTAGTTTACTTCTCCCTTCTCTCAAAACAATCCTTTATCACTTCTTTCAGAGGAGCTTTCAAGTTGAAATACATCTGCATGGTCAGAAGATCACCATTTTTCACTAGTGATTTTTAGGCTTTTTTTTTTTTTGAACTCAACAGCATAAGTATTCCTATCACAAAGTGCTGGAATTTCTTGAAAACTAAGAGTTGTGTGTCAAAGTCCCTCATGACCAGATCATATTATAGACTTACTTGATCTACACTGATTGTTTTTAAGTTTGTCCACTGGTAGTTAGGGCAATGCCTTCCAATTCCTAAACTGCAGCAAGTAGTATGGCAAGACAAGACACCAGCTGAAGTGTCCTTGCACCCAAAATAACTCTTATACCACACTTGACTCTCAACACATGAAGAAACTTCAAGAGATCCTCTCTTACTTTGGAATACTCCCACTAGATTACAAAACCCTGGCTTGATGCCCTGCAGAGAATTTTTGAAGTCATCTCTGTTGTATCCTAAGAGCACATAAGCAGGGAAAAAAAAAAAGAAAAAAACAGCATTTAATGAAGTGTAAAACTAATTATTATGAAATAAAACTATCTGTTCACACTGAAAAGAAGTCATATTTTCATGTTCTATTTTCCCTTCAAATGCATTCCTTTCCTGTCATCTAAGATATCTGGTAAATGTAAAAATAAATATTCTTCACAGTAGAGTGCTGGCTTGAAAGCTGAGTCCAACAGTAAAAAGCTTCGCAATTTAATATCCCTTAATGCTCAGCATCTTTTTCACTTAATGTAAAATCCATCTGATCTAATAGCTGTGATTGAGTTATATGTATGTTTTTTCTATTAAAAGTTAATTTTCTGAGTTGGCAGAGCAATACACGCATTAGATTAAGAAAGCAGTAATCCCTACAAACTTTCCAGGACTCAGACATATTTCCAAGTCAGCTACTTAAAAGTCATATACCCACTTAAAATAGGGCTGCCGAATAATAGCAACATTGTGCCAACAATCAATTATAAGCAGCATTACCTTATAATATTGCTTTCCTGTTTCACGTAACAGATCACCATACATCTCTTGTGAAGCACCCCTGAAAGCTCTTCAATGCGTTTCATTTACATCTGACATTTTTGTGACCTCCCATTTTCCCCCTTCATTTATCAGCAATGTTTGTCCATGAAAGCATAAAAATTGAAAGCTTCCTTTACTACACAGGCGATTCCTCATGCTTGATTATACCAAACACATGGATTATCACTGCCATGGGAATTTTGCTGATGAGCAAACACAGCCCAGATTTTACCTTCACCTTCATGATTCAATTGAGCCAAAAACCTCATACACTGCACTGCCAAGAGAGTTAGTTGTTCTTTTGGTTTGAGCCCAGAAATCTCCCCATTTGTACAGTATTTAAACAATCCACACCTAGTAAACCCCAGAACATTAAGCTTAGTTTCTTACATGCTACGACTTTACAGCATCATCAACACCAAGGTAACAAGAGGGTGAGCTAGCAGACTTAGCTAGCAGGCAAAAAAAAGTCTCAGCTAGCAGGAATTACATGCTATGTTGAGTTACACTGTTCCCAAGGAAATTGAGATTTAGTTTCTCAGTTCTAGGGCACTCTTTGTCTTGCATTTCCCCCACCCCGAAGTAAGAATTCTTCACAGTTAACCACTGCATCCAAACACAAACCTGCTGTTAAGAACAGCTTCATGCCCAGGGTAACGTAACCACAGCCAAGAGCTCCTCAGCTGCCTACTGACGCCACGCTGGCAGAAGCTCTGGGTACCGCTCCTCCAGAAGAAAGCAACTTTCTGATGTGCAACTGAGCTGTTACTACATCATTTTAATTTCAGCTCCACTAACTCTTTCGATAATGAGCCGAGAAAGAAAAAATAATCCATGCCAAGACAGAAATGCTACTAGAGCAAACAAGGCACAGTTCAACACATGAAAGCACTGTTCAAAAAATAAATGTTGAACTCCAGCAGATCAAATGGGTTTAGCAAGATGGTTTTGAGGAGGAGAAGGAACAGAGTGCTCTGAAACTCTCAGCACACACAACAGCTCGTGTCAGACAAGCACCCAGATTTCTTAGATCCTATATTCAATTGATTACAGTGAGAAGAAACCACTAATAACCTGCACCAAGCCAAAGTATATCTGTAGGAGCACTATTGCAAGTATTGAGATCAAGATATTCAGGCTTGGCAATTTTTGTTGCGTTTGATTTTGTTTGTTTCCAGACAAGCACCAACTTCTCACCTTTATTTTTCCCCTCTCATAGCAGTATTCCTCTATCTCCAGTTAAAGAAACATTTTTAAACAAACCAAGAAAGCAGGTTCTCTATTCCCAGGTACCAATTCACATTTCATAGAAATACAAACCTTATTTATTCTCTCACATACTTTATGTATACAGTTCCTATATGTACAACAGTGAATTAAGCCAGCAGCCACATTCGGGCTTCTAGTAACGTGATGGGGTTAAAGCTGCTAAATGATCTTGAAGTCATCTAACAGTCAGAAACTTATTTGTGTCACTGCCGGAGCAGCAGTTACAACAATCGAGCCTTCACTCAAGAAACCTGGAAACACTGAGGTTGTACATTTTCAGCATCTGTTCTGGCACAGGTCAAGTTGTGGAAGAACAGTAAGTATTTTCAACTAGCAGCTTACACTCGACAATGTTTTGAGCTGGTGTTTAAGAGGCATGTTGATTGTTTAAAAAGAAATGACAAAAGTAAATTATTTCAGCAGAAGGAAATTACTCTGCTTACTAAAAAAATAAAAGAAGATATGAATACCATTCAAAAATCTTTTAAATAGTTAGCCTTATTCTGCAGTAAAAAAAAAAAAAAAAGGTTGGTGATTACAAGACCCATATAGTACATCTGAGAGTATATAAAGTTATGAGAAAATTATCAGTGTAAATCACTTCAATGGTACCCTGTACGTTAACTGACTCAGTGAAGTTGACAGAATACATCTACTGGCTAAGGGAATATTTAGACACATCAAATCACAGACACATCAAAAAAACAGTTCTACTTAAGTGTCATTTCCTCTTTAGAAGCCCTCAAACATTTATTTTTACACACAGAAGCACACACACACTTAAAGGTCAAAGAAGAGACTTACAAGAATCCTGAAGAAAGGATCTGCTTACTGACTCAGAAAACAAGCAACTCCTATAAAGCCTTCAAAGGTCCAATGAAGAAATCATTGTTCCAGTCACTGTTTAAATACAGTAGAGTTTCACTTACACTGTTCATACCCTAACAACTGACCAGCTTACTCATTTTCACGTCCCACGTGCAAGAATAGACACACCAAATAACTAAAAATCAAGTTAATTGTAAAATTAGGGAGCCCCTCACTTTCCTTTCATACCAAATGAGCCAACTTGAATAGCGTGCCAAGGAATTACCCTGCAAAGACTGCTTAGCAAGTCATGAAGTCAGGCAGCAGCGTAACGTTACATGAACATGCTTTCATTAAAAGCAGTAGTAAAACTTCACTGCCTCACCCCTAAAACATAGGGACAGGTACAACAGACGGCATGCCCTGTTTGATGTAGAGGTGGCCAGGGCAGATTTACTCTGAAGAGCTAACTGGTGAAGCTTCATCTTTGATTCTTGATTAATATCACCAGAATTTTACCAACCACAAATTCTGAAAATAGATGAAAAAAAAAAAAAAAAAAAATCCCAAAAAACACCAATCCCAGCAGACATCTAAAAATAAATGTGTTACCTGGTATTTGAGAGCATTCAAATGAGTTCAATATCCTTCACGACCCACTACTTTGCCAAAACTATTTACATTGCTTTACCTTTTACAGAACTGACCACTACAATAAAAAAAGAAGAAAATATTTTTATTAATAATGTAATATGGGAAAAATTTAGAAAAACATACATAGAACTCCCTCAATAAAGAAACATACAATATCAAAATATGCCAGAGTTAGTATATTAAAACAATTTCTCTCTAATAAGAGTTTCAAGTAATGCAACCATAAAAGAATTTGGCTAAAAGTAATGTATATATACTGAGATGCTTTCTGTAATAGTCCTCTAAGAAATTAAAGGAAAGCAGCACTAGATCTGTTGTACTACAGACATATTTAGTAAATATATTAAATGTATTTATATAATAAAAACTGTCCTGCACATTTATCACTTTCTGTATCCCCCTCTATGTGGCAGTCATCTCTTCAATTCTATGACACGACTCTGCCCAAAAAGGGACACAAAAGGAAACAAATATAACATCACTGAAGAAAAGAAAGAGACCTAAGCCTGCAAGAGACAGCTTGTTGGGAAGCCCAATTAACGTGAAGCAAAGAATTCAGCACTCTTTCTTAAGTCTTTATTTTTCTGGAACATGGAAAAGGCAGCTTATCTTCTCTGCATCAGGATGCCAGGTTCCTGCTTGCTAGTTGTAAGCAAATGCTTTCAGCCAAGTAGCTTGAAGTTAACAGGGCTACCAATAGCATTCACGCTGCTTGCACTATTAAAACACCAACATATGTTATTAGGCTCACTTTTGAATTACTTTCTTTGAATAGTCCCAAATTATTTTCTGTCATTAAACTTACTTATGGGAATATCATCCTTCAGTTAAAAATGAAGCCCTGCTTTAATAGGTAGATTCCAAACAAATAAAAATTCTCATTTCATTAATCTTACTATTTGCATCTTTCCCCATAAATAATCAGATTATAGTACATATTTTACAATTAGGAGAAAAATACCTTAAAATTCCATGAGATAGTGTTTGAAAATCCAGTAACGAAATTATCTAGTGTACAGCTAAATGAGCTGCGTGGTCTACACCCATATTATGCCTAATGAAGAATGAAATTATACGCAAGTAGAACTATTGCATTTATTTCAAAATGCTGCTCTACCAACTATGACACTCCAGTCCTACTACTTTAGCCTACAGTAATCAATATTACAAAGCATTCATGAAAAATCTCTTGGGTCGGGGGATAAACAAAGTTAGTGTTTTGATGGAAAATTTGATTTGTGTGTCTTGTAAAAAGCAAAGGCACTACATCTTAAAGTTTATTTAAATAAAGCCTGTAACTTGGCCAGCCAAGTTACAGCATATACCTAAATACCCTCCATCTAGCTTTGCAGCTGACTTTCTAAACACATTGTAATAAGTGTCGATCAGCTTAAGTTACAAATAAAATAGTCACTTTTTTAATTGAAGGAGTTATACAGCTACAATATTTAGCCAAGCTCATTTGAACATAATTTATTTTCAACCACACCATGAGAGTTCAAGTTATAGGACAAACTGGAATTCCTTGGTATAGGCCTTGTTTTAAGAAGTGGTCAATCAGACATTGAAATAATTTAACTACTATGTCATCATTTTGACAGTCAATTTGCATACCAATTTTAAAATATGTTCTACATATTTTATTAATCTCTTGAAAGAAGTATCAGCTCTGAAACTTAGCTCTATTTTACTGTTTTGGAAGAAAATATTTCAGTTTTTTAAGTTGTTTCTTATATGAAGTAACTTCCTGGGGTTCTAATTGTAGCTGTGTTATCACAATTACATAAATCGCATGAAGGTTATCACTACCATAATCACAGCATTCCTACAAGCTGCAGCAGCCTTCAAGAACAATGGCACTAAGCACGTCAGCAAACAAGTCCCTGTCTCATTCGAATGATCTGTAGTAAAGCAGCTTGGACATCTTCATCCATGTGACCCTAGAGCAAGCAAACACTTAGTTAAAAGGTAAAATAGAAAAGAGTACCATAAAATGTCAGCCCTTCATAAGCTCATATTAGGAGATTCTTCAAAATTGCTCAAAAGTCTTAACTCACTGCTGTATTTTTATCATTCTTTAGATATATCTGAAATGCTTTAGGAACTCTGTTACAGTTTTCTCACGTGAGAAAGAATGGTCTGCCTTTCTGACCCAGTAGAGTCTTGTACGAAAATATGATTTGGGGGAAAAAAATAATACTGTTCCTGTTCTCTGGAAGCAACAGCTTGCTGCTGTAGCAGTGGTCCTTCTTTTGTACACTTAAGTATCTGAAGCCACAACACAAGTTAGTTGCTCAGCTCTTCACTCAGTGAGAGCCACTCAACAGGCCTGCATAGAGATTTCCAGCTTCTACTTGACTTCTCTCCTGCATTACCTGGGATAATGCAGAATTGATATGCTCACATCACCAGACATCATCATCCTCAAAGCAGGTTCCTGCTATATATAATCACACTGTAGACAAATGGCCAAGAGAACACAGCATGGCAAGACTACAGTCGTATTGTGCTTTTTCGTGGGATCAGTCCATTCTCTCAACTTCAAAATTAAAACTCTCAGCTTCAAAACAGGTTGCTAATTTTAAGAGCTAATTAACAGATGCTAATTTCAAGTTTATTTGACGTCTTCTAGCATGACAGGTGGAAATGTTTTAAGAATCTCTACATCCAGATGACACAGTAAAACAATCTGAACTTGGGACTATCATACCTGTACAGCACTAAGAAGATGTGTCCGATAAACTGAAACTACCTCTTGATGCTGCCTTTTAGCATCCTATAAAAGGAAGACAAGAAAAAGAAATGAAGTCATTAAATCAATACCTATTCTTCCCATTTCCAGCTTTGTTGCCTTGGTTCTGCACACTTGTATACTAGCCAAAGAATTTCAAGGTTAAAGTTAGCTATATCCCCTCCACTAATCAGGGAAAGCCACTTTTTCACCGGTTATTTGCAGCACAGTAATTTTGCTGAAAGACTGTCAGAGACAGGCTGACCTAGCGTATCAGCCCAGGTGCTAAAACAGAAAAGCTGTTCACCAACAGCATTAACCATCTGTTTAAAAAAAACAATTCAAGCATGCTTTGGCTTACCTTACAAGGGCGAACCTTGCAAATACTATTGAAGATGCATCCTATTTCTGATCAGATATACTAATACCTGACTTTGCTCACATACGTAGCTTTAATTATGAGCTTTACTGAAGTCACAGGAGCCAAAAATGCATGCATTTGTGCACAAAACCACAGCACTTACCACAAAGTGTTCCCCTCTATTGTTAGTGCTTAATGGTAAGTAACACATTTCACAACATTTGCAGACAAGAGAACAGAAAATAACCAAATCCATTAAAAAAGGACCACCTTACTTTCTTTCAGAGTGAGAAAATACACGGTTGATCTTTTTTTTTTTTTTTTTGTAAGAAATATTAACATGGAACTAGCATACAGAAATGGTCTTGGCATGAACTATAGCAGCATCTTTCCATATCTCCTAAGCACAAGTTCTCTGTGCCCATTTCATCTGGAAGAGTTCCTAAACGTTGCAACTCTAGCATGCAGAAAGAAGCAAACAGATTTACAGACAGAAGTAGTCAGAGAAAAAAACAAAAGCACATTTATGAATATTCTACTGTTCCTCATAGCCTAAGCACACTGTGCTCTACTGACCGCATACTACAGAAGAATCACTGTAAGCAGCGTAATTGTGTGTCGGACAACACCTTGCAGAATTACTTACAGCTAGCTGTTGTTGCAGTGTTTTTACTTGGTTCTGAAGCATTTCAACCTGCTGGTTCTGCCTCTTGGAAGGAATCCCACTGGTGTACGTAAGCTGAGACAAGCCATTAAGAGCTTGTTTTAACCGCTCCACATCATTAAGCAGTTCTGTAATCTTTAAAAGAAGCACATCAAAAAAAAAAAACTCATAAGGATGCCTCATTGAAAAAGCGATATTAACTTTAAAAAGTCTGGTGAAGATTGGCAACCACTGAAGAGTTGCTGTCCTGGCATGCCATCATACTGGCTAAGAGATGGGGGGGGGGGGGGGGGCGGTGAGGGGAGAGATCTTTCGTACAGAACGTACCAAAGTATATTAACACTTGGAAACCAAAGACAGGAATATACTTTTTGTATTTAAAAGACAACTGTAAACATTCAAGTCACCAAACTGATGGAAGAATGAGCTTGTACCCGGGATTCTGGAACTCAGGTTGGTAGTTTTATAGGGTTGACCACAACATACGATACCAAAAACTAACAAGGAATTAGAAAAACTTAGCATAATGCTGCCAAAGCCAGGACTTCAGCTTTGCAGATTTGGGCCTCACCTGCATACCTAATGCCCAATACACCGTCATACTTGAACAGCTACATAACTGCATCTGAAACCTAGTTCTTTGCCACTACACTAAAAGTGTTAGGACCGTTAACTATCTGACAGCCTACCTTGTTATCCTTGGCTTCCACCTGCTTTGCCGACTCCTGTATTCTCTTCTGCAAGTCAATAATTGTCATCAGTGATTTATCACACCTTTCTTTCTGGTCTTTAATTTCTTGCTCAATACTGCAACTCCGTAACTGAAGCAATTCCTTTTCATCTTTTAAAGAAAGCTCGTTCTTTTTAGCTTGCAAAGCCTCTTCACATGCTTCCTCATACTTTTTATTTACACAAGACAAATCTTCAGCTATACTATTAATTTGGGCCTCCAGAGTACTTTTCATGGATTTGTATTCTGACATGTCAATCATTTCTTTGCTCTCCAGGTCTGTTACAGCTTGTCGATTAAGCTGAATCTCAGCCTGCAACTTCAGGATTTCCTCATTTTTAACTTGGTTTTCACCCTCCTTTTCTTTTAAGCTGTTTTTGGTTGCTTTGATTTCTTGTTCTAGCATTTCCTTCATTTGTGTATATTCTACCAAAGATATTGAAGATTTTTTTAGATCCAACAGCTCCTGCTGTAGTTCTCCTACTTTTAGTGTCTCTTTGTCATAACATTCCTTCTTTCTTCTGAGGGCTTCCTTCAGATCCTCTATAGTGTGACCAAGCGCCTTCTTCAAGGCTTCAATTTGTTCCACTGAAAGGTGCTGACCCTCCATAGGAGCCTGCAGAGGTACGGTCTGCTTGGCACTCTCCTGCAGCTCACCTTTCTCTTCTTTGTTGCCTGTATATTTCTGCAGCAGTTCTCTCAGTTGCTTATTCAGCTCCTCCATTTTGCTTGCAAACATTTTTTCCAATTCATGGGATTTCTCGGCAAGGATATAGTTCTGTTGCAAGTCATTTTGGATGGACAAAATGCCATTTCTGAGCTTTTCATTCTCCTCTTTGTACTTCATGTTTTCCTCCTCACTTTCTCTGCACTTCTGCACCTGTTCCTGTAACTGTGCTTTTAATTCTTTCACTGTAGCTTCAAAGCTTTGTTCTCGGTCTTCAAAGGAGGCAACTGGGGCATATCTTGATTTAATGCACTCTTGAATTGTGTCAAGTTCCTTCTTTTGGGCTTCAATTTCTGCATGTAACTGTAAGATTTCTTCTTGACCCCTCTTATATTCAGCCATTATTGCAGCATTGTTTTCCTGAAGTTCCTGCATGCTTTTATTTACAGTAGTCACTTTGGCTTCATGATCTTTTAAGCTTATATACTCAGTTTGTAATTGATTCTGTAAAAGTTTCACCTTATTTTTCAAGGTTCCATTTTCTTCATTTACCCTCACAAATTCTCGCTTTATCTCTTCAGTTTTTTCTTTCAGATCTGACAGCTCCCTATTAGTCTCTTCTAGTGTGTTATTCAAAACTGTTTTAATCTCTTCATGTGTTGTAGCCAAAACATACTGATCCCTGAGAGTTTCTCTTATGACTGTGTTTTCAGACACTAGTTTGCACATTTTTTCTTGTTCATCATCATATTTTTTCTGAAGCTCAGCAAGCTGATTTTCAAGTTCAATACCACTAGATTTTAGAGCTTCCATTTCTTTTTTGTGCTGCTCCGGAGACAGGTACACAGCTTGGAAGTGGCTGATGTTCTCACTTAAGTTGTTCTTCTCCACCAGTAATTTTTCAGCTTCTGCTCTGCTTTCATTGTACTTTTTAGTTATTTCAAAAAGCTTTTTGGTCAGATCACCAACAGTCACATCACTTGTTTTTTTCAATTCTTCGTGAATTTTTAAAGGCACATTCTGGCTTTTTATTTCAGTTTTTAGCACTTGGATTTGTTGTTTAAGCATCTTGTTATCAACCTGAAATCTTTCAAGTTCCTTCTGCAGAGCCTGATTCTTCTGTGATAATTCAGAAATTGTTTTTCCAAGTTCCTCACTTCTTTGCTCAAATCCACTCCTCATTTGTTCATGGTCTTCTGGCTTTATACGCTGAGCAAGTTTAGCTTTCTGACTCTCAGCTTCCTTCTTCAAAAGGCGAATCTCTGCCTGCAGTTTTTCATGCTCTCCTTCCATCTCTGCTAACTTCCTTGCTTTCTCATTCACTTCGTTTGATAACACACTCTTCATGTTTTCAAATTTCTCTGAAGTTACAGAGTGGGCTAACTTTGCTGCTGTTTCTTTGAGCCGTCCTTCTAACTCCAGGACATTTTTTCCCTTTTTATCTCGCTCCATCTCCAACTTAACAAGTTCCTTCTGCAACCTTTTATTCTCTTCTACCAGCCTTCCTTCATCTCTCTTAAATTCTGCCACTAGCAATTCATTCTGCTTAATCTGGTTCCTTAGTTTACCCACCTCAGCGGAGGCTCCTTCATACTTTGTTTTCATTTCTTTCAACTGATCCTTCAGCTCCTCTGTTAGCTTACTGTTTCCCGAAGCAGCTTCGTTAGTCAAGTGATCTTTCAGAGCAAGAAAGTGGGTCTGCATTTGCTTAACTTTGCCTTCCGAGTCAAACATTCTCTTCTGTACATCTTTTAAAGCATCTTCCAGTTGTTTTATCTGTCCGTCGGATTCCTCCTTGGTTCTTTCACATTCTGATGCCAAAGCTTTACATTCAGATACCTTGTGAGACAGTTCTCTCTGCAATTTGCTTATTTCTTCTTTTGCTGCACCATAGCAGGTCCTCATGTTGTCAAGCTCTTTCTTTAAAGTTTCCTTCTCTGAACTGGATGATTGGTTAGGCAGGGACAGCTCCAGGGGTCTCAGCATAGACCTAGACTGAAGATAAATTGGCACAAAAGTAGATAAACACTTACAGATTTCACAAGTCATGCACACATGCATTGTCATATTCATAACTACCTTATATCTATGCTGATATGAGCATAAAATTTTCAGAGCTTTTTTTTTTTAAATACACTATTCTATTCCTGCCCATACTATAAAACACATTTCAGCTTTCAACAATAAAAATTGATTATAATTCTAGTTATTTTTTCCCAGTCATCAGACATTACTGACATTAAAATGCAGGTACAGTACATTCATTTTATTTTCCCTCATTATTCATATTTAATCATACATCTGCTCAAAGAAATTAAATTTAGTAAGCGTTCCCTCCCTCAAGCAGATGAGAACAACACTAAAAAGGAATCGGAAGAGACTGAGTATGTCATGGTTAGCAGGACCTCGTCTCAGAAATGATTGAAGAAAACAGTCATTTTATTCCCCAACCAGTAAAGGCTATAAGAACTTTCGCTGTTCTGCTATGAGGTCTTCACTGCCAACCTTCACTTTGCTATCAGGCACTATGGTCATTACATGGCACAGACCTGTTCTGAGGAACTCAGTCGTGCTCCAAGCACTTACTACTTTCAGGTCACTTCCTGACACGATGAGCTTAAAGCCACTTATTTCCTGCTTGGGACAGGGTTTGGGTTTTTGGCTGGGTGATTTTTGAAGGCTGCTAGCTATCAGCAAACAAAATTGCCACAAAATTATTAAGTTGGCAGGAAAATAAAGTCTTATGAATTGTAACTGAATTTAAAGCAGGAGAAAGTTATGGAGATGAAAAACCAATCATATTTGGAAGTGTGAGTGCTAACCCAGCAATATGCTGATTCAGTTTTAAAAATGCCCATTACAAACCATTCAGTATTGGTATCTTCACAGTATTTAAAGCTATTTCACATACATAACTCTAGAGGGCACCAGCTGTTAAAAAAACATAGCAAGGCTAGTATATAAAATTTTGTATTCAGAAACAGTTTAATATACATGCATTTATGACCATATTTAGTATTCCCAAGCATAACTACCTTAGAGTTTCTCTTAGAAAAAATATTTATTACCTGTGACTCCACAGCAAACACTTGACCTTGCTTAAGTAATAAATCTTCTTTTCCTATATTTTCAAAGAAAATAGCATTTAGTCTGTTTAAAAACAGTAACGCAAATCACAAGAGCTATGTTTCTCCTTCCTGATTTTATTCTCTTTAATGCAACTGTGCTATGTAGGTTGGTATTTAAGTATTCGGTATTAAAGTTAAATCACATGGGAAGTCTGGACAAACTCCTCTAAAAGAAAAGATATATCCCTACCATCCCAGGCCAGGTATCATTTTGCAAGACAGTCACGAGAGCCACCTTGAGCTAGCTGCATGGCTGCTAAAGAGAGCAACAGGGAAAAGCATCCCTTTGCACTACAAATAAATGATCCAGGCAGACAAACACTTCTCACAACGGCTCATGTCAGTCAGATGAAGCAACATTTTAAGCTACCTAACAGCAAGACAGGCCTGTAACCAAGTTAGATGTAAAAGACTTCAGTTCCTGGAAATGGAACCCATTTCTAACAGAAGTGTAGGCTGAGGTACTGCGTTTAAAGTTGTGCTCCAACTTGCCTACAGTAAGCCCTGATGATGACCATAGCTTTCTTGTTCAGCAGAAGCAAATCACAGACATGAGCCAGAGTGCTGTTTATGAAGAATGGAAAGACTCCGTTTGGAGCAGAGACCTTGCTCAGCTTGTTTTTCATGCTACTAGAAGACATGCCATAGTTACAACACAGACTTCATGAGACCACAATCACTTGTGAGTAAGAGTGATCAATAATGCCCTAGAACTCAGGTACAAACACAAGTGGGCCCAGCTGCATGCCTTCTGAGGTCTGCAGTGCGGAAAACCACATTATGTTTGTCTATAGTTAAAACAAAAAGGAAAAAAAACACTGTTTTCTAACACTGCATCATGCGTAGCAAATTTAAGAACTATACTTACTATTTCCAAAGTTACTTCCAGATGCCACAAAGTCAACCTAAAAGCAAACAGCAGGAAATATAAAAAATAAAGCTTACGTCAAATTTTTACCATGTTTAAGCTATGGATCAAAGAGCAGAGAAAGCTTTTCAAATTAGATAACAAACTTAAAATTGTTGAAAGGGTTAAGTGTTTATTACATTAAATATCAAGTATCTCACTACATTTCAAATCAGTTAACGTACTTCATAATATTTGAGTTTAGCTTTCAGAGCTTCGATAGTTCTTAAGCTTTCTTCCTGCTGTTTTTCCTTGGTAGTTAGGATTTTCTTCAATTCATCTTTCTGAAAGAGAATAAAAAGTGCCAAATAGCCAAAGCCACAGGAATAGACAGATTCATAAAATCTCAAGCAACTTTTAAAAAGTAGTTTAGGGAGAACTTCAACCAAAATTAGCACTGAAAGAATCCTCGAATTCTTCGTTTTAAAGTTCTTCTACAAAACTGCTCATCTACAAGGACAGTCTCGAAGAAAGAGTCAAGGGAACATGTACCAATATCATGTGCAATCGTTCAGTTTATTCGCATTTATTAGCCTTGCATTGATGAAAGTCACTACTTAAACAGATACTTACAACATTAAGTCTGCTTTAGAGGTGAGATAGGAATTAGAATATATTAGTTGTAGTAATACAAATGCTATACAGCTGTATGAACTGAGAACATATCACTAGATATTTTGTTTAGCATTTATATATAGCTTTTCTTTTCTCTAATTTTAAATACCGTTTCTTAAATGCAATATACATTTCCCCTATTTCACAGTTCTCTTACACTTTAAGGCGATATAATCATACCTCATTTTCAAGATCATCTGCAAACATTTGCTCCTGCAAAAATAACAAAAATCCCCCCACAAATCATTTTTAAAATAATGTTTTCAAGGGGCTTATACACAGTTCATTAGCTGATGAGTCTACCCCAGTTTCTAATACTACATCCTTCCGATACACTGTTCCCCTCACATTTACCACCTAACCTCTGGCAAGAGAAAAAAATAAGGATGTTTGTCAAAACACTGTCTCTTGACATACATACTAAGCAAATAGAATACCTTTTCAGTTATCTAGACCATATGCCATTGAGGTAGAAGAGTGGAGTTCTTCAGTTAAAAATTGCTGGTTTTTGAATGCGAATAGTAAACAGGAGGAATGGTTTGGTTGGGGGGGGCGGGGTGCGTTGTTTGTTGAGGAGGTGGGAGGGGGCCGGTACGAAATGGGAATTCAAATTTCAGAGAGCGATCCCATATTGAAAACCCCTTCCCCACCCACTTTTGCCAACTGAAGAGTTTTTGCTCATTTTCCACTTAAACTAACAACTGGAAAATAAGCAGTGGCTGTAAGTACCTGCACACAACACCTACATTTAAATGGCAGATTAAGTTTACTTTCCAAATTACAATATACCAGAATACCTCATGGTTCCTACTACATTAAGCAGTATAGCTATAAATGCTATTGCTCAACTTTATGAGGATCAGTGGATGAAGCTGTAATATCTCCTCACATGTTGAGTATTACTACAGACTACAGGCCGTTGCAGAACAAAATGACAGCAACACGTACAGAAATATTTTACAGTAAAGCAGTGAATACTGAGTTTACCTCATTTAACTGTAGTTGTAGCCCACTGATTCTATCCAGCAACATCCTTTGCTCCTCTTGTACTTCTCGCATTCTGTCCTTCAAATCTTGATTTTCTAACTCCAATTCCTCAAAAAAAAAAAAAAAGGCAACAAAATAAAGTAATAAATACTCTACTCACGTGGGGAAAACTAATGAATTTGCACCAACAATTTTAACAGCCATTAAAGGACACATCAAGCCTTGCTTAAGTCCCAGTGATACTGAGGCCTCACTTTAGGTCTCCATCATTCTGGAATTTAGAAAAGCACATTTCAAAGTCTTCAAGATTTTTGTTTCTAATAGCTCATTCTGACATAAGTGTACATAAAGGTTTTGGGAGTATGAGCAGGGTAAGACTACTTTCAGTGCTGACAGCACTAAAGAGGCTGCTTACCTACTGTCTGCTAACATGTAAAAGTAACTAGTACTAAAACAGTTCCTGAAACCCAACCACTGCAGCCAAAGGTGTAATGAAAAAACCTCACTGGCATGAAGTGCAGCAATCTTTAAATGGACAAGTGTTCCAGCAACCTCAAGAGTCACCCTGGTAATGCATATGAATCCAACGCATGAAAACTATCGGTCTTGGGCCTTCAATCAGTCCAGCGTTTACATCCAAACAAAGGCTGTTTAACCACTGCTAGAGAACCACCTGCGGTAACTACTTTAGCTCAAAGCAGACAAGTTTCATTTAGAGATCCTTATTCTTTTAAGAGAAAGGATTTCAAAATGAAAGCCTCAATTTCTCCATGGTTTGTTCCCCATAGCTTAAAGTGTTACTTACCTTTTTGAAAACTGTATTGACACAGTAAGATGACAAGAAAATGAATACCAGTTAATAGAGGAGTTATGATACAAGTTATTTTTAAGTAATACAAACACACATCTCCTGAGAATGTTACAACACCTTTCTTTTTTGTGACACTATGATCTTACTGCAGGTGAAAGCAGTAGACACAAGATTAAGAGAAGGGAAGGGGTGACGTGAAGAGACTCACAAGTATTTATTATATAAACTTTTATTTTCTTGCAGAAGTTTATAGCTTATCTGCATAATTGCCACTTTACATACTCACACAATTAAGTTTTATGTAAACAGCAATATCTATGACCTTTCTTAATGGAATTGCTAATGCTTATTTACAATCACATCTTGTCTGTAATATGCCTGGTTCATTATGCATACGGGAATATGTAGTTGTAGAAATCCTTCCTGCTTACCTGAGCATTATGTTCCTTCTGATACAGCCTGACATTCACCTCTTCCTGTGCATGCAGCCGATTCCACTTTTGTGGCATATTAGACATCTGTTATTGCAACATTCAAAGCGTTAATTTTTATTCCTGTTGCAGTCTGACAACATCCATTTCTGGGGACAGTAGGCTGTTCTCACAACTCCCATTTCAGCTTCCACTGGGGGGCAATACCACTGAGCGTTCAAACTTTGACAGACCGCTTCTCAATAAGAGCTAGACCACCCACAATCTCGTCCAGACAGAAAACAGGATGCTTGTCAAAGCTCAAACCCCAAATATGCACATAAAATATTTTTCATATAGAAGTACAAACACCATCTAATTACAGATGGAATCTTCCATGCTACGTATGAAGTCGACTCAAAAATACTGAATCAGTTTTGCATCACTGTGCAATATTAGCCACTCTCTCAACACTACCAGCTGTGTGCTGAATTTTGGCAGTCGGGAGTGAACAGCTTACACCTCACCTCTTTTACTCTCATGCAACTGCAACATGTAGAGAGTACAAATTTCCTAGGGATGGGGAACAAGTACAAATTTCCTAGGGATGGGAAATGGAGAGGGAGGTACTCATCTTTTCTCGCTGGTATGCAGTGACAGGCCTCGTGGTAATGGCTCAAAGCTGTGCTGGGGGAGGTTCAGACTAGACATTAAGAGAAACTTCTTCACCAGGAAAGTAGTTAGACACTGGAACAGGCTTCCTAGAAGTGGTGGCTGATGGCCCACTTGAAGACTGGTCACAATGATACATTTTAATATTGGGTCAGCCCCATCTGGCAATTGGATCCTGTGATCTATGTAAATCCTTACCGACTAAAACTATTATATTCAAGTAGGAGTCCCTCCAAAGCATCTCTGGACTGATTTAACAGACCTTACAGTTCCGCCTTAGATAAAAAGCTGTATTTCAGTGTAGATTTGTTAAAAGAGGCCAGCACACTCAAAACAAGTACAGGAAGCATTGCTTGACCTGCAGCATACACGTGTAGCATAGGTCTGAAGTAAGAGGCCTGCTGAGCAGCATTAGGCATTTACGATTACAAATCCTAAAAATTTTGAAGTATTTTGCCTGATTTGATAGAGGACAATGCAATAATTACACTGATGTTTGGAAAGAAACTACACGTGCATGAGTAGCTTACAAAAGACAGTTTTACTCAATCACCTTTACACGCCAGCGAACAAAGCTGATTATTTCATAGTACCAAAGATTAAAAAAAAAATCAGTGAGATTTACACCACAAATCTGCAACCCTTCTGCAATATACACCGAACATTTGAATTAAGAACACCTTGAAAAATGTTGTTGGGTCAGTTAAAAAAACAACTCAGACTTACCTTTTGTTCAGACTGCCCTTTCTTCATGGTATCTCTTCCTAAAAATAAAAAGCAACATGAAATAGGAAGGTTAAAAAAAAATGTATTTTATTCAGGTTCATGCAAGGAATACCTAGTTAATCTACTTATGTTTCTGTCTTGGAAGGACGTTTCAAAAAAGTCGTTTTCCCCTTCCTTCCCACCCCCCAACCCCACCCTGTTAATCCAAAAAAAGGAAGCAGTTCACAAGTACAAAGCTTGTCCTGTAAATAAGACTAAATAACTCCTATGATCAATACTGCAATACCAGACTCATCAACACTAATACCCTTTATCTCGTGATGTCACAGCATACATAAACTTTAAGTTTTACTAAACACAAGCAAAGAAACATAACCCTTCTTTACCCTCCTATGCAGGCTGGATATCACCTTTTGGTTTAAAGGACTACAGCCATCCTACAGCCACACAAAGACATAACTTTGGGAAGACACACAACCCAAAGGAAAGAGTAATAGCAAGCAGTAACAGCGCGTTCTTCATACCTTTGCCGGAATCCTCAATGGCAGCTTTTATTAAAGTCAAAATGTCAATATTGTCACCGATTCTGGCATAGTAAGCACAGTCATGACCAAGGCCATCAACCAAACTAACATCTGCACCATTTTTGAGCAAAACTTCTACCGCGTCCTTGCAGCCATATTCACAGCCTAACATTAGGGCAGTCCTGAGGATGGGGAGAAAGATTGCATTCAGAGACACTGGGATTGTATGCTTTCAAAGGAGCACTTACAGATATAATCCTTTGTACGCTTCTCTCTGATCATGGAAAGCTGAGTGAAGGAATCTTTCCTCTCTCAAGAGAGGAGACTATGCTTCTAAAAGTCATTTAGTCAACATTTAAATATTTGTCAGAAAGCAAAACAACACTAACAGCAGCACTTCCCTGAAGCCCAGCATAAGCCTGCTGCCTTTGAGAACACCACCCAGCTGTTTAGAAATCTCGTGCAATTTTTGGCTTACTCTGTTTACATACAAACATCAATAGACACAACACACACAAGACAAAATTTAGACAAAGTTTGAGCGAGTGCTTGGGAGCCCTGGCACTGCCTCCCAAACACACACTTGCCAGCTTCAGGACATGCAATGCAAGCGCCTGTGCTCTGTCTCACAGCAGCCTCATGTCCACTGACCACCAGGCAGCCGTCCTCCAAGAAATAACGGGCAGAAGTAGCTCAGTTAGAAACTCTCTCCCACCCACTCCTCCATGTATATAGAATCAAACAGTTCCGGGCCTTCAGGTCCCTTGGAAGCCCCAGTGGGACTCAAGTACCACTTCTGTCATGACCCATTTTACATATGGATCCCAAAGAGTGCAAGTTGCAGCAGTAGACAGAAACCTTTAAAGCAGCCAACCACCATTTCTCTGCTGGCAGCAGCATGCAATACTTTCCACACAAGCCTACAGGTATTTTAGGTGCAAGAACAAGCAATAAGAAAAGCCAATTTTGTTTGAATTATTGAATTGGAACATTATTTCTGGACTAAGTCCCAGGTCAGAGTTTTTTCCTGCTGAATTTAACATTTTTCTGTAGGCTGAAAGCTAATGGACAGCCTTCTACCTTTTAACTGTAAGCAGGCATTCTGACAACCCTCTGCATGCCTTACCTGTTTTGTTTGTCCCTGGCATTAACGTCTGCTCCTCTGTCTATTAGAAGCTGACAAACTGTGGGACGACACATCTGAGTGGCCAGCACCAGCGGTGTCCTCCCATCCTGAAGAGGGAAAGAGGGAAGGAAATAAGGAATGTGAGGGGAAGCAAAGAAAGCATAAGAACTCCAGTAGGGCTTGTATGGGAGAGAGGTATAAGCAACAACTTACTCCATCTTTTGCATTCACTGAGGCCCCATGATCACACAGGAGCTGTATGCTAGAGGAACAGTCTGACATAGCTTTTGAGAGAAGGAAGAGCAGGTTATATTGCTGAACAGAGCCTTCATGAAACTCTAAATACTTTGTTGTGTGCACTGGCTTCACAAAAATTCATGCAAGTTAAAGCATGAGGCTATGTGACTTGCTCTCTTACAGCAGTCCCAAAAGCACACGTAAACTCAGACACTACTTTAAGACACTGCACAGCATAACGAAGATTCAGAAAATCCACAGAGTTATTAAGTTAACTTACTAACATCATTGCTCTAGAACACTCTTCATGATACTTAAGATTTTACTAGACAATTCACAGGCATCAGAAGAGAATTATAGACCTACATCCTCTAAGTCTGTTAACAAGCTTGTTATTGAGGGCAAGTGTCATTACAACACATAGCAGTGGAAGTTAAAAATAATTAGGCACATCAGAGAATTATTATCATTAAAGACTTCATATTACAGTCACCAGAAAAGCAAAACCTTCTACCTGCATCATGAAGAGCAGTTCTTCCTTGAAGATCCACATTTTCTGTTGGACAATTGTACTGTTAAAATAAGAAACTTGGGTTATCAAATAGGCTTCAGATTGCATTTAGAGTATCTCGATTTCAAACCAGTATATTTAGGAGCACCTTCCCCCACACTCCGCCCGAAGAATAAAAACCGTAACAAAGGACAAGTTATATCTTTCAGTACCTGCAACAGCTTTTGCAGACACAAAGCATGTCCATATTTCGCAGCTAGGTGCAATGCGTTTCTACCTAAAAAGAAATACCAACATCAATTCGGGATCTATTTTGAACATGCTTTTAGAAATACCACACACACTTGACATGCCTATGTTCTATTACTAATCACGTAACACTAATTCATAAGAAATTAACTTGTCCTTCACTGAAGTTGTTAGGACTGTTTATTTCATCTGAACAAAAGCCTCTGTCTTCTGCCTCCATTATTTATTCCATGTGCCTCATTACTGATCATTATATGCTAGTTAAGACTAGTTCCAGGACAAGAGACAGTTTAGATCAACATCCACATCATTTTAGTTACAGTGATCCCATTTTTTGGGGGGGAGGATGGGGGAAAAATGGCAATCTGTCAATTCTATAACTGTCATCGCTTTTGCATACACTTCACTATTTGCTAAACAGTGGGTTTTACTTAATTTTTTTTAAGAGAAACTGCAACCAAGAATTCATGAATAGTGAGAAAGGGTATAAGAGTTTAAAAAAATAAATCTGTCATATGAAAGGAGGCTAGATTATTTCTGTAATGAAGCTGGAAACAAGAGAATATTCATTTACCGAGTTAAATTATGAGATGAACAATCTGAGGCAAAATTAGCACCCATTTTAACTGCCTATTTCACAACATCTTTGCATAAACTTTCATCTCACATATGCAAACCAAGAAGGTAGCAGAGAGGTGCTCTGAAGTTTTGAGCGCTCAGTACAGGTGCGCAAACACCTACCGTACCATTGAAGTCATATCCTCATTGTGCGCAGTACTTAACAACACTCAGTGAAACACATTTGCTATTTAAATTAACACATTCATTTAAAAACAGTTCTCCTACTGTTATTCTCAAGCAGATATAGCTTGCCTGAAATAGACCATACAGTTAAGTATGTTTGTTTTGTTTTGCCAACCACAGGGAACACTGAAACACAGGGAACAAAGAAAGGAAGGAGATCTACCCTCCAGCTTAGCTTAATCCTAAACCAAAGTGAAAACTGTGCTGAGAACTTCTGCAAGTTGCACTTGAACATTTGATGAGGCATACCTGCAGCATCGGTGGCTATGATATCAACTCCGTGAATAAGGATGGTGTTCAAACAGTCTAGGTTTCCCTTTGACGCTACAACATGGAATCTAAAAACAGAAAAAACTTTAAGCACAACTGTTTCATACACAAAAATAGCGGTATTAACCAGGAAAGTCAAAGCAAATCATTGTATATTCAAAGAATTATACTGTACAAACTCAACTTAGTACAATGTCCAAATCCAGTTCTGCAAATTTCACTTTAAGGAACAATACAACTTTTCTGAGAAGTAGTCAATATTTACCTGGAATCATTCACTCAAGTAGAATACCAATACACTTGCCTTCCCCCCCCATTCAGGTTTGAGTATTTAAATGTATGCTCTTGCCAAAGTAAAGACTCTTTGTGAGAAATTGACATTTGAGCTATCTGGCATTCCTTGGTGGCTGGGGATGGGTGCAACACCTCAAAAAAAGCACCTTTCAGAAAACAGCTGTGATGAGAGGGGTCAAACCAAACATTTTCAGAAGCACTGTAATCCAGATGGCTATTGAGCTTTTAAGTAATGAAGTAAAAAGGAAAGTTCATCTTCCTTGTACCCATCATTGCAATCTTTACCTGTCAGTACTCAGAGTCACTCTTAACTTCAAGAAACAGACAAACGTAACACCAAGCTTTAAAACATTTATTTTATGCCAAGCTATCTCTGGATTTAGAAGAGACAAGAATAGATCCCCAGTGCTGAAAATGCAAATAAGCTAAGTCGTCAGCAGTTTGCAAGACATATGCCACCCTGCCAAGTATTCCTATGTGTGTCATTTCAAAATAACCATCAGAACATTAAGCATTTTAGCAGCAAAGATGAGAAGAAAGGCAGGTCAGAAGTCAATAGCTTGAGTCTGTTTTACAAAAGCATTAAGGGTAACTAATGTAATATGTTCTAAAGAACCAGGAGCTTGGGAAGGTGAAATTTAGCCTGCCACACAACTCTCATTACATCTGGTAGTTCTAATAACACTTCCTTCAAAGCATTTGAACACTACTACAGATCATGGCTGAGTTCATCATCTAGTATATTTATTTATCTTTGCCCTTGACTGTGCTTATTTTAGATATTAATCAAGCTAGTCTGTTAAAGAACACTGCCTACAGTAGCCTTCTTAAATTGAGTTTTAATTGCTCTAAAAATATCAACTACAGATTGGCAAAACTTTGTATTTCAGAATGCTTCAAATAAACAAAGTAGGAGTGCTTGGCGATATTTCTTTCTATTAATTGGGGGCAATCCCTGTTGATTTGCATGAGTAAGTCATCTATGCAGAAAAAGATCAGGAATTTAACCATATACCTCTGCCAAAGATGGCTAGATTACATACTTCAAGTCCATCTTCACTGCTAGACCTTTGTATTCCCAGGATCAACCCTCAGTTCAGATTTCTGTTCAAAAAGGCTTCCTTTTCTCCATTCTCCACTTCAGCATAGGAGCTATGTAATTTTCTTTGTTCAATTCCTGATTAAAAGCTTATGCAAGACTAACCTAGATGAGGCTTGAATCTACTAGTGTGTGTCACATACATTTATATACTTAATAGTTTTCACAGCAGCAGCAAGCCCTGGGAATTGAGCTACTTCCACTAGCTTCCCCACCACCACCACTGCAGAACTGGAAGTTACTTACGCAGACCTCCCTTCGACATCCAGCTTAGTAGGACAGACTCCTTTTTTGGCAAGGATTGATGAAACCTTTTCCACATCGCCCCTTTCAGCTGCTTTCATTAACCTGTCATCGTACTTGTTCCAGTCTGTATTCAGCTGTACAAAAGAGAATTAGAAAAGCAGGTCAGCTTGTGGCACAGCATCGATCTGCTAAAGGAACATTAATAAGAGTCTGAATCTCATATTATCAGTGGGGATGGGGAGGGAATAAGAAAAGATATCTTTGTTTACGTATCAGGTTGTGCTTCTTAAGACCTTTAGTTATTTACAGACAATAATACTGCAGCATCTCCATCAGGCTGTTAGCACACTGCTCCGAGCCAGCCTGGTTAAGTCACTCTGACCCTTAAAGGAGAACACTGGGGGATAAAACCACTTTGCTTTTCCTCATCCTGCTGGGTTCCATCTAACAGGTCTAAAACTAATGCCACACACAGTAGCTCCTTATACATTTAAAGCAATTTCAAAGTTTTCAGTTTCTCATATTAAGCAGCTTTTAGACACTTCCTTCCATCCTGTTTTATCTGCTGATAGCCACCAGCTGTTCGCCCTGCGAGGCCCTGCACAGGCCAGCTATCTTTTCACTGCATCTCTGCTTTCCCGTCTCTCCTCGCGGATGCTGCTGTTGTGCACCCTTTGGGGAAGACGCATCGCTTCTCTTGTGCCACCAAAGCAATTAGCTCCACTGGCTAAAGGAAAACTGGAAGGGTTTCTTGTTCGTCTTTACTGTCAGTCATTTAAGTTGTGATAGTCAAATAAAGCAGCCAACTGTTCCATTTCTGTATAGCTAATACCTGTCTGTGTCTCAGAACTCACAAGTCAATAAACAAGATGCACCATAGAGGAACAGATAAGCCAGGAACTGCAACAGAGCCAGAAGTCCTACTGCTAACAGCTTCCAATCTAAGTAACCATCTTCAGTGTAAGCTTCTCAGAATTCACAAAAAATGATTTCATAAGGAAGTGGGCAGATAAAACACAGCTGCTATGATTTTTCCCCCCTCTGTCAACCCTTATATAGTAAAGGTAGCATAGAGAACAACAGACGAGCGTAAACTTTGTGGGACACTTGAATAGAACAACAATTACGACACATAATCAACAGCAGACTTCAGCTTTCACGAATTCAGCAACACGCAAAGCACGCACTAAGTTTAGCCCTCTCTCAACCAAGTTCACATTTACCAAAACCTGCACTGGACAAAAGCGAGCACTGAGCGCTGCCCGTGGGCAACATCCGTGCCCGCTGACACAGGCGCAGAAGTGCCCTCACTGGTGCAACTCACTGCATTTGCCCGTTCTTAAAATCGGATCTCAGCTAGCTCCGCTGTGTCCCAAACAGCTCCCCGACTTTAACACCAAACAGATGCACCAAAAATATGCAAGCGGGCTGAGTGTTCTCTGCCTCCTCTGGGTTGTTCAGAGTCGCAGTTTAGCTCAGCATGTGATGTTCCAGGGATGAACGCCCAGGGGGCTGTGCACGAAAAATTCAAAGTGTACAGCTTCAAATTGCCTGCAATTCCCCAGGCTATGCAGCGCGCAAAGGAAGTACCAGTCAGTTATAAATAACCACCACACAAACTCAGACATCTGTCACCCCCCACTTATTCCTTGTTTACTTCAAGTTTGGAATTCCAGGCCCCAGGCTAGGATCTGCCCCACAGCACTGCGCTTGGGCTGCCCCGTACCAAACCAACCCCTCCGATTGCTTTGCGCTTCTCGGGAAAGTCTGTGACAAGCCTCACAGCCAAGCTGGATGCCGAGGACTCAGCTTTGAAAAAGCTTTTGATAGAAGAAAAAGGGACAGAACCACCCTCTCCTTACAACTGTCTTATTAGCAAAAATGAGGATTTTTCAAAGTTTAATGTCACAGAATCTGGAAGATCCACAGCAGGGAGAGCCAGTGCCAGTTGGCCAGGCCTCTCCCCTTGCATCTAAGCCAGGTTCACTAAGTAAAGGAGAAAATATAGATAAAGAACAAAAAAAACAAACAAACAAACAAAAAAACACGGCCACTGCTCTGCATCTGTAGAACGGCTTGTATGATGGAGCTGTAACTGCAGTTATCTTTGTTTCCCGTACTGCAATCACGTTTATGTTCTGAGAAATCATGAAGTCTCAGCAATAATTTATTCAGTACAATACTTGCTAAGTGACATGAAGTAATAAAGATAGACAGCTGCTGAAGTCACACGCCCTGGTGTTTCCTCACCAAAGTGTGCAGTACCGATTGCCAATCGATTCAAACATCCATTAGTTTAAAAGCCAAGGCAGCCTGGCGTAACAAAGTCACCACAGCGGTGACACTGCTGGTCACAGTAAAAGCTGCAGGCACTGCCAGGATGGAGAACAGTTGTCCTCGGAGGCCTGACAAGTTTTCCTCTATAAGCTACTTTATTATCCAAGTTATATGCTTTATTTAAATACCTTAAACTATACATACGTAGCATCAAGCCGAGTCGCCTATAAATTCAAGCATAGCATATTTCACATCATTAGAGGAAAGCAATGATGTCTTGCATGTCTGCAGCTGGGTTTAGATTTCTGAGTTGCAGACTTACAGCTCATGCCCACTAGCACAAGGTCAATCGGATGTATACACAACCCCTTACCATACATTCTTCCTTCCCATTTCATGAGTCTTCTGATTAACCAGACTTCGTGTGTTTTTTTTTTTAATTACTATCACCTCAATAAAAATACTTTTTCTTTCATTATAACATTTAAATAACATCATAGGATATTGACAAAGTCAAATAGTACCAGCTGGGCATTTTATATTTCAGGAAATTTCCCCGCAGTTAGTGTTGTTAAAGATGTAACTCATTAATTAAAAAGGAACGGCTACAAAATTCAGGCTTCTGCATTTCTGCAGCTGTAAGCCACAGCCAACGATATGAAATCTAAGAAACCTACCGTGTCTTTAGCTGCACAAGAAAACCAACAAGTCATCATAGACCTCGCGGCTCCTTGCTGCCAAAAGCAACCGATTTATCTCGCATCGAGTTACAAACCGCCGCAGCTCAAAGCAGCGAGCCAAGCGGGTTCCCACTTTCAGGAACGGATTCTCTCCGCCGCCCCGAGCTCATTTTGTTCCGTCATCCTTCTCTTAGCTTGGATCCCCCAGCATGTTTTCTCCGTCTTCAGGATCCTCCTCAGCCTTCATCCCTCAGGAGGACGCGGGTCCCGCCGCCTGCCAGCAAGCCCGCAGCGCTCCACCGGCCGCCCGGCTCACCAGTAAATACTGCCCGGCTCCGGAATATCTTGTAAGCGATACGTAGACAGTCTCATCAGCCCAGATCTATTTTCTGATAATCCACTACTTGATAGCCGGGTGATAGAAAGCAATCGCTATTAATACATTCTCCGCGTGCTCATGCCGTGAGTAATGTGTTTTGTGTTCAATGTTAACAAACGAGACAAGCACGCACGAAGCTCACTACTGTGTCATGCTTGCAGACACACAAACACTCACTTTAAAATAACAAACATGTTAGTCAAATTAACCGTCAACTGACATCAAGGAAGGCCATACTTATCCCCACTAATAACACAGAAGGACTGAAATACTAGCAGGAGTAATTTTTTCCCATTCCACCACAAAGCCAAAACCAGACCCACGATCAGACTTCAGACAGTTACAACTGCAGAGCAGATGGAATGCGTGATCCTATTTTGACAGAAATGCAACCCATTTTAAATTAGAAAACACACATGCCTGTGCTTTAAAGAAAATCTCCCTTTACAGCGATGGAACCATTCTGAACAGGACCTGGTTTCGGCTTACTGCTGCTGCCAGCCTGTCTCCCGACTTGTTAAACGAGAAGAGTCACAGAGGCTGTCAAAACATTAAATAGACAGCATAATGATTAACAGCGGGGAAGATGTAGAGTCTCCTTTCACAAGTTTTAAATTTAAAAGGAGATCTCCCAAGTGCCGTTTTTAGAGGACTAGGTCAACATTACAAGCAACGCACTGTTTAGTCTGCAGGAGACAAACACAGTGCATAGCAAGAAAAACCGCACGCACACACACACCCTGTAGGACACTTGAAAGACTGCAAGCAACTTAAAATAAATGACTCCTCTGAGAAAAGCTGTTACAGGTAAGTCACGTCTATTCATATTTGCACAAATTCACCCCCTCCCAGTAATTTTTAAGCTATTCCATGTTATTTGCTGTGAGCAACTGCCCTTTGCCTTATCGCTCTGATGTGTTTCAAGAGAGCATCCCAAGACTTCTCCGCAATTAATGTCTGTGTGACAAAAGTGCTCCAAAACCGTTCAGTGACCATCACAATGGCCATGTCCTCTCACAAGTTGTCTTCTGACCAGAACCAAGTCTGTCTCCTCGCCTAAAAGTGGCATCTTGGGGAAAAAAATACACACACTTTACAACTGACAGCAATAGCAAAAAAAAAAAATAAAATCTGAAATCAGAGTTTGGTGAGAAACCACACAGAGGCCTGTGCCTCCCAGGCGAACGTGCTTGTTGCAGGCGTACCCAAGCCAAAGGTTTCCTCTGTCTGCCTGCAGACATTCCTGGTGACCTGAGGGCCGTGCCTATCCTGTGGCCCCTTGATGCTAAAGATCATCCCACCAGGCCTTGTCCACGCCACCCAGGATTGCTGAAGCACATCCTGCTCCGGGGAAGCACCACTTGCTTCCACAACGCCACCAGCACCGAGCGGGCAAACAGCCCGGCTCTGGACCCGCGCCGACGGGATTCTTATCCAGGGCACCTCCAACTCAGAGAGCTTGAAGGGCAGAAAATAATGATAATCCAAGCGTGAGGTCAGAGACTACAAAACCACCACACTTAAAGCTTTTAGCTTTCCTGAAGAATTTTACTGAGCAGGGACTGATTCTCAAAACAGTCGCGAGTTTTGCTTCTTCACTCATCTTTTATCAATGGCAGTTTGACACAGGAATTTTTTGCTTTTCATTCCTGAAGAGCTTATATAGCAAACAAGCATCTATTACAGTGACAATGCTGCTAATTGTAAAGAAAGACTAAGTCACTTCTGACCACTTAACGAGCACTCACATTGCACTCTGTCAGCGTAACCGACGTGTGGTAAGGCAGACCTGGTTTTGCCCCACGAGACACCGGCAGCGCAGGGCTCCAGAGGTGCTGAGCTGCCCAACGCACCACCAGGGCCCAGCTAAGGGCAGTGCTGCCACTGCACACCTGCTCTTCCCAAGCTCCAAGAGCCTGCCAGGAATCCTTCCCACCCCGGGTCCCTGAAGACAAGCCCCACCTGGCTGGGCTCAGCAGCATTTCTTCCTATCGGCTTCTGTCTGGTGTGCCCTCGGTTTGAGGCCTTCACATTGACCCAACTCGTTAGGCGGCAGCATGCACTGTGCATCACACACCGGCAGGCTGGGGAAAAGAGCGAGCACAGAACTTCTCCAAAAGCTCCCCCAGCTTTCAGTCAGTAATTCAGGCTTCCTGGGCTAGACTCTCCTTACCTCATAACTCCCAATTAATTTCTCTATTATAATCTTCTTTTTCCTCAAGTCCAAATCAGCTTTCAGCATCCTCAGCACCCTTTGGTAAGGAATTGCACAGCTTCACTGCGTGCTGCATGAACACCCACCGTTCCCTCTGAATCCCAAGCCCCTTATCTCACGGGGCATTCAGCAGCTCGCAAGCCAAGCCACCTTCCCTCTCAGCAGCCCCTGTCCCGCAGTACCTGGACCATCCCACAGCACCACCCCGCACAGCACAATGCAAAGCCCCAGCCCGAACATCGCCTATCTCCATTATTTACTAAACAGAGCATGAGGCACAGCGCAGAGCCAAAGTCTGTGAGGCCATAAGTCTGTGGCCTTCAGAAACAAGCCCGTCATTACAATTAAGCATTTAAAGATGAGAAAGCAGCGAGAGCCTGAACAACAGCCGCTAGAGGGACTTGTGCTCGGGCACGCCAGGTTCGGTCTGTGCAAAGCCAGGCGGGCCTTCCCGTGCTACCGAGGGCAATGGAAATGGCAAACGGCTGCTGGCAATGAAAACCACCGGGTACTATCAGCAGTGATAGGCTAAAATATATATATTTGTACACTGCTGTCAACCAGCAAAGTTAATATTTAAGATCTGTTAATTGTAATAGAATCTATATTTATTGTTAAACAGCAGAATACTTAGCAAATACGAGCTTACTGCTACTGGACATCTCCCTCTTAAGCAAAAAAAAAAAAAAAATAGCAGGAAGAGGCCCCAAAGCACGCTATTACTTCACCCACTGTCACCCAAGCGACCCCACCGAGGAGGGATCTGGAGCAAAGAAATTGCGTCATTAGTGATCCTGATGCACGAGAGGAAAGAGCAATACTGGGCTATGGGAACCAACAGGACAGACGAGCAAAGACGCCAACGCTGTGAGCTGCGGTCCAGAACAGACACTAACCCCTGCTGGAAAGTGAGGCAGATGCAATACTGCCATCTTCCATTTGTGCATAACAGAACATTACAGTCTTACCACAAAGCTAACAAATGCACGACAAGTTAACTGGCTGCTGAGCCAGCAGTACTGCCCAAGAAACTTCCACCTGAAATGGGAATTGCTCATCCAGAGTTGCCTCTGTCTACAGAGCTGCACAAACAGACTACATAAACGCACAGCTCATTTAAATAGAGCACGCAGACTCCTCAGCAGCCACCTAACTCACTTCCAAAATACCAGCTGTAACTCACAGGCCTTCTTAAACCTTTCAGCCTGAAAGCTGACATAAACCTATCAAAGTGAACACAGCTTTTCGTCACCACCGAGCTAGGCAGATAATCCTATTAACGAAAAAAAAAAAAGGGGGGGGGGCACATCCTCCTCTAATGCCATTAGTGCTTGACTTAAGCGCATAACACACCAAGAAGCGAAGAGCTCTGGCAAAACACGGCCACTGCTATTTACAGCCAATGGTCACACGTACACGAATGTTCCTATAAGCTCTCTAGAGAAAATACAGAGATCATGCTTTTATATGAATAGTTATAAAACTGAAACTGCAATTTTTGATGTCTTTGAAGACTGTTTAGAAATAGTAATTACTGAAAAAGAAAAGTCTAAGAATGATCAGTTTTAGGGCCCTCTGTCATGAGATAATCACTTCTCCAGCTTAGGCTTTAAGCAGTTTTCCTGCAGGGAAAGGAAGGCGCCCACTGATAAAGGAGAGTTACTCAGAAAATGCACACGCGTCACAGAGCGCAGAGGACAGAAGAGCAGGCACAGCACGTCTATTAGCTCACACACTTCGTTTTCCTGCTCATTTTACAGAGGTCAGAGTACATTCGTGATTAAAATTAACATTTAAACAGACACACCCTGTGATTTCACATGGCACGAAAGGACTATTGCCTTTGAAGTAATTTGATTTATTTGAAAACCACAGAGCCTAAAAATAGTTTTAATAGCCTAACCTACTCCTCTGCCTTTGACAGGGACGTTCACCAGGTGTAGCTCCCCCCTGCAGCACAGATGCACGTCCGCTACCACCACCCGTCTCGCAGGCTTTGGCTTCGCTGCAACCTCCCAGAAAAAGCTGCAGACACAAGGTTTGAGAACAGATTAGCTCAAACGGAAAACACGGCACTTTATATTTTATAAGCATATCTTGCTTATCAGCACGTGTGTTTTCATATAAAAGCATTCTGGAGTTTAAGACTGCAGGAGTAAGATGTGCTGTTTAGTCTGCGTGAGGGAAGGAACAGACCCAGCCTGAACACGGAGCTCTTGTTTCACCCAGCAGGTTCCCACACGCAGCACGTTATGTTATCACCTCGTTTACTGCAATTTCTCCATCTACGGAAAAATTATTGAATGCTACAAAGTGGGTGAGGCTTAGTCTAAATAGTGATCAAACCCAGCAGCACTCCCAGTACCGCTTCGTTTGTACGCTTCTCTCAAAATGCTCATGTCGAGAACTTTTATTAACACCTGTGCTGTTGCATGGCTTGTTTAAATAAAACTGCATCCTGTAATTAATATAACGAAGTCACCTAACAAAGCAGCTTAAAGGAAAACAAATAGCAACTATCTAAAACCTTAATGCAAACATTTTACCCAATTCTGAAGGCATTTTCGTTCCTACAAGTTAGCATATCCCAGGTATTAAGCGATTATTTGAACCTACTTCTAGCTAGACATGCAACACGTCAAATAGTCCTCTCAAAAACGCCGTAAGGGCTCTAAAGCTGTGCCAGGTACTAGGTCCCTCTGACAGGGAGCGATGTGTACCTAACAGCAGAACCACCTTCTCTCCTTTCCATGAGTCTTCTGCAGTAGGGGGAAAAACCACCAGCATCGAGCACAGCAGCACGCGAGCTGGAGTGGAAGCATCGAAGGACTCTGCACGCAGCTCCAGAAGGATGCTAAGTCTGCTAAAATAACAGTAAAATAAATATATTATTTTTTTTATAATGCAACTTCCTGGTGTCTCTTTGCCCAGGACACATAACCTAACATAACTTTGTCAATAAGACACCCTCAGCCTCTCAGCCCCGAGATACAGACCAGCTTGGGCACTGCTAAAAGCGACCAGAACAAGCCAGGGGCTCGGCAGCTGCTTCTTAAAACAGTCTGGTAAGAGCATCTCACAGCACAACAGGGCCCTGCCTCCTGTGCTTACACCCAGGAGCACTGCTCCCCCAGGGCCAAGGAGGGCATTACAGCTGCCCCCAAAAAGTGGATGGGGGCCGGGGAGCAGGAGGCTGGGGAGGAGGCTCGTCCCTTCCGAAACAGCAGAGGCCAGGTCAGAGGCCAGCTGGGCAGTGCCTCGCACAGCCCTCCTCGGGATTCGCGGCAAAGCTCCGGTTTGGAAGCACAATCCCACCTGTAGCAAAGCATCAGAGAACACCAGGACGATGAAACACGACAGGGCTGTTACATTCATCCCGCAGGGAAGCGGCCTCCAGCACGTACACGTGGAGAAGGGAAACACCACGTCAGTGACTCGAGCCTGTTCGGTCACCACCCACTGATGGAAGGATGGGATGGTACCGGTCAATCAGGTGCCAGCCTGCTAATAAATATCAATATTTAAATGCTACCGACGAAGTACTGCATAAGCTCTATCTGAGCAGCAGGTCAGATGAACTCGAAATGGATTCATCAAAAGATGACCTCGGCCCTGTCTGCAGAGTTATTTCTGCAAGTCAGCTAAGGACATTCATGCAGGATCCCCCTGAACCTCCAATTTGTAGATTTTCTTTTTAATTGCTACATTCCAAAGTGATAAAGCACTGACAAACTCCTTTCTAAAGCAGCCTGAAAATTACAATGCACCTGCACGCAGGCTGCAGCGCACAGCTTTTGCTGAACCACAAATTGCCATTCCTCCCCCTCCTCGTGTTTCTCCACACCAACCGCAAACATCACAGAGACGAGCACATGGCTCTATTTAACTAAATGCAAATGAAGCACAAAGTTTTTCCAAGGAATGCACACGTTAGCACGAGCCTTAATAAAGCTTCCCGGAACCCAAACATCCCCTAAAGAATAACCACATTCAGCCTAGGATTTGACATTTGAATATTACAATGCTGTTGATTCTTGGCCGCGTTGCCCGAGGACGGCATTGTAAAGCCGTGCGAGGCTGCACACGGAGGTCAGGGAAGCAGGCAAGCAGGGATGAGTAACTTCGCTCTGGCCAGCAGCAGCCACACTGGAAAAATTCTGCTGACCGGCCCCAGCGCCGCGATCAGCGTGGCTGGCGAGAGCTGCTCCGTCTGTGCACGGGGCAGAGCGGTGACACAAAGCCATCAGAGTCTTGTTCGTTTTCAAGTCAGCGTGTGCCGCCGTCAGCAGCAGCCACCTTTATTTCAGGTAACAAGTTGAACAGAGAAATCATCCTGACTTGGGTTAAAAACCAGGTCCTTTAACACCTCGATTTTTCACTTCATTCCTCCAGTTATTAGTGTGCATTCCACAGCACCTTGGTGCTGCAAGCTGTTGTTAACGAAGTTTTTCTGCTGTACTCACAAAGACAGAGTGCTGCCGGTTAGTTAGGAACTGCGGTGAGCTGTAGTTCCACCACTAGAAGTGCCCAGAGGAGGGCAGGCGCTGGGACCTCACCCCCACGGGGGCTCGCTGCGGGCTCACCCGAGCAGGGACAAGCAGGGTGCCAGCCCTGACACAGAGGACGTCACCCATTTACTTGGCAGCTCCACGGGCACCAAGGCACTGACACAAACAAGTCCAGCTGCCAGTGGCTGCGCGAGCTGGTCGGATGTTAATTTACCCATCGGACATCATCACAGCAGGCAAGCGCTCAGATGCCTACCTTGCTTTTTTCCAAAACAGTTTCCACTAATAACACGCTACCTTCAGCTTTTTATGGATATATTCAAAAATAAATAAATAAATGAATCACTTCTCCTGGAGGAGAAAGGACTGACAGGAGTTTCTGCACGGTTTTACATCTGCTCGTTCTCATCACGTGCAGGGCTCCACGCAGCACTGCTGCTACCTGAGGCACACCCCAGGCACCCATCTCACGCCGTGTCTGAGCGCAGCACTCCCAGGGGAGCTGCTCGTGGTGTGGTTTCAGCTCCGCAGCCACCCGCCCTCCCCAGGCAGCCCAAAAGCCCCTTCCCCAGGGCCAGAAAGGCTGTAAACCCCACGTCAGTCAGGTAGTGCACCTCAAACCTAGCAGAACCCCTCCGTGGCTATTTCCTAAGTGAATTTAAAAAGCTTTAAAGAAAGAAGCAGGCACCCCTCCTCCACAGAGCCCGGCGATGAGAACTCACCAGGGGAAGCTGAGTGGCGAAGGTGTGGGGCAGCAGGAGCTTCCTCGAACAATAAATACGTCCTTCCCCAAGCACCTTCCCCAGGAAACCTCAAGCAGAGCCAGTCTGCAGGCATTTCTAGTGTGCTCCTCGCACACGCAGCTACAGACGGAATCCCTAACAGCAGTGGAAGAACACGTCCCTAACCACAACCTAGCTCACACACACACACGTACAACATCAGCGCTTCCCTTGGAACCTCAGGACGATTAGCAGCACACGCTGCTTCTTCGGTCACCTCAACGCAATCGAGTACACCAACTGATTTATCCTGTCAGTGCTGGTGAATGTGGCATCACCCCCGACCACGAGCAAGGACCATGCCCTCAGGCCTTCGTGGGCTTTGTATGGGATCTGCCATAAAGCTCCCGGCCCACAATGTTGCCCGCGACAAGTGGCATCTGTCTCACCACGCAGAGCACTGACGGTGCTGAGCAGGCTGCTCAGATTACTTCCCAGGCACCATCAGCCGGCTGGAGTTGGCAAAACCAGGTAGTTCCTTTTTCAGACACACCAGCCTGGATAACGGTGGGACCGGCAATTACTCTCTGCTGCTTTTTACGGCTTTCCTCCATCGCGAGACAGGTAGTAAAGCCTTTCCCAAAAGCTCACCATCAGAAAACCAGAGGGCACGTAACTGTTACCTTAACCTGGAAGAAAGCGTTCAGAAGCATGATGAAGGGATTAAGCTTCTCTCCACTCCCCAGGAAATAGCCCTGGGTGGGGACAGAGCAGAGGGATGAAGTTCCCAAAATGCGTAACTCTTTCCCCAGAAGTTTCCATCCACCCAGCACCCCTCGGCAGCGCTCCCACACCCACCCCCAGGACCAGCAGCAGGGCCGGGGTCTATCCACGCGCCCCCTCCAGCCTCACCATTCACGCCTGCACACGGGGCAGAATGATTTTCCCATACTGAGTAGCTGGTGGAGCGGTTGTGTAACCAAAATAAGTCACGACTAGATAAGTGAAGTACATCATGGGTACAGAACGCAGCTCCTCAAGGACCTCAGTGAAAGCAGCTTCCCCTCGCACATTTTGGGATAATTTCGGTTCTTAGAGGCGCTGACTGACCAAACCCACTGCTAAAGGAAGGCCTGCTGAGCCCTCACCTGCGAGGTGAAACATCTCAACACCTATTCGAGGCAGATGCTGTATCACCTCCGCAGGGTCTGCTGCCATCTAACTCCCGTGGGCTTACTTTGACCTAACCATCAGTCCTGAAGCACCGGGCGACTAACGAGCAGCAGGAACCAGGGGCAGCCCACACATCCCGAATTATCATAACAGACTTCTGAATCACCCCGCGGCGCTCAGCACGGCGAGGCGCCTGGACGCGGAGCTGTCGGAGGAGCCGCCGCCAGGTCACCCCCGAGCACCCACACGTCTCCATGCGGGCCGGTATTTCCGAGTCCTGCTGCCAGGTCTGAGACAAATGTGCAGCAGCAGCGTTTCAGGGACGGCCAGCACCTTGAGGGAGAACGGGCAGAAGCCAGCACATCACACCAGCCCGGCCCTTATGCTACGTCCCCGGCCAGCGGTGGGCTGGGGACCGGGCCCAGGCAGCAACAACCGGGGGTCCCGGTACCTCGGGGGGTCCCGGTGGGTGAAGGACGACGACGCAGGCACCCCACCACTGAGGTCACCTGCGGGGCTGAGCGAAGTAAAACCAGAGCCACGAGGCCGCCTGACGCCAGCCTGGGTTTGGGGAGGCGCAGACGCACGGAGGGTGCAAGGGACAGCGTGGGGGGTAGGGGCTGAGGGTGCCCTGCCCCTGCCCCAGGCATCGCCTTCCTGGAGGGCAAGGCTGGGGGAGGCGAGATAAAATAAAATTAAATGGGGGAAAATGAAATGAAATAGGGGAAAGTAAAATGAAATAATACGGGGGGGAAAAGGAAATAATACGGGGGGGGGAAGGAAATAATACGGGGGGGGGGAAGGAAATAATACGGGGGGGGGAAGGAAATAATACGGGGGGGGGGGGAAGGAAATAATACGGGGGGGGGAAGGAAATAATACGGGGGGGGGGAAGGAAATAATACGGGGGGGGGAAGGAAATAATACGGGGGGGAAAAGGAAATAATACGGGGGGGAAATGAAATAAAATAGGGGGAAATCAAAATAAAATCGCTAGCCCCGCCGCAGCAGCACCGATCGCAGCCCGTGCCCCCGTGCCCCGCTGCCGGGCTCGGTGCCCCCGGCGCAGCCCCACGCACCGTGCTGCCCGCGATGACGGCCTCGTGCTTCCTCAGCCGGGACTTGAGGCTCTTCATGGCGCGGCCCCGGCGGGCGGGCGGGCGGCGACCCCCGGCCCCGCTCCGCGCCCCCGGTCCCGGTCCCGGTCCCGGTCCCGGCCCCTGCCCCCCGCCGCCGCGGCCGGGACAGGATCGCGCCCCCCCCGCCCCCTGCCGCACCACCCCTAGCCCGTGGCCCCGCCCCCCGAGGGCGTCGCGGCCAATCGGCGCCCGCCCGCGCGGGCGCTGCGGCCAATGGGCAGGCGGAGAGGGGGGAGGGACTTCCTCGTTTTAAAGGCGGACGGAGCGGAGGGAGGGAGGGGGGGAGAGGAGGGCAGGGGCGGAGCGGGGCGGAACCGCCCGGCCGCCAGGGGGCGCGCGGCGGGAGGGGCCTGAGGGGGGACCCTGAGGGGGGACCCTGAGGGGGGCTGCCCCTGTCCCGCCGCACGCTTCCAGCTCCCTCATCCTGGAAGCAGCTCCCACAGTTTGGTCTCAGCTTTTTTCGGCCCACGCCACGTTTAACGTTTCCTTTTCGTCACCTTGCTCGCAGCCCTGACACACAATGGCACGGCGCTGGGGAGTTTAAGGGGCTTGCGTGTTATTTAATTGCAAGTCATGTTGTGTTTAAACCCTAAAACCTTGCTCGTTGCGGCAGGATTGGAAAAATCCAATCAATACACATCTCCCTCTAATAGATGTGCAAGGTAAATGCCGGCGCTCTTTAATCGGTTCAGGCAAACCACATATTTAAACACTTCAGTTTCTTTCTAGGTGGCCTGTGTGGAGGGAAAGATGCTCGATGTCTTTAAATACACACTGGAGAAGCCCAAAGACTACGGGCTGACTTTGCCCCGCTGAGAGCCCCGCAGCCACACGTGCATGTCCGTGTCGCTGGGAGGGACCGGCAGGCTCCTCAGCGAAAACCTTCCCCAGCAAGTCCCCCCCAGCCCAGCCTCACCTAAAAGGTCCAGGTTTAAACTCTTCAAAGAAAAGGTGTCCGTGTCCTGAATGCTATGCAATGCTGTCAGGGCTCTCCACCCTGAAGAGCTGCCCTTTGATGCAACCTCCCTCCTGCCGGGAGCCAACTCCCTTATCTGTGACACCTCCAGCCCCACACATTCGGGACAGACTCAAAGAGCAGCTTCCCCTCAGAGAAATTAACACCTTTGGACAGACACCTCGCTGTCATGCAGCCAGACAGTACTCATCCCACTCTGAGGCTTGCAAGTCCCCTTTGAACCCTGGTTCCCACCAGAGCAGCCAGGCCTTGCCCTCCTGTCCCTGCTAGCACAGGTAATCTGATTCTGCCCGGCACAACTCAAAGCGACGTGACTGGTAAAATGACAACAGCAGCTGGAAGCTGGTGAGATCAGGATTCCCCTGCTGTTCTCTACCCATGGCAATACAAGCAGTGGTTTCCTTCAGTTAGCCAAAAGTACAAAAGCAAATTCCTAGAGGGCACCAAGGCACAGCTCCCCAAAGGGGTGTTTGCATGAGGATTTGAGCAAACATGACCAAGTAACATTCATGTTCACTGACGAATCCAAGCAGAAAGTTAAGCCCCATCACCGGCACCGGTCTAGCCTGGGGCAGATGAACTGGTTTGAGCTCTTCAAATCAGAATCAGTTCTTCAAATCTTCAAATCTGAGTTGTTGCAGAATATGGTTGGTTCATTAAAAAGATGTTTCTATTACCAAAAGATTCAGCTTTCCAAAATATCCGAGTTTTGGGAGCAAACTAACAGCAGTAGCTTTCTCCTCCTTCCACCAACTTTGTGTTGTTTAATGGAAGCTCCTTCTGAATCGCTCCAGTAAGAGGGAAATCAGAATTTTAAAAATAACTCCTTGCTATCATTTCAGTGCCGAGACACTGCACGTAGCAGTTCCAAGTGCCCAGCCGATTCCAAAGCAATTCCCTGTCCACAGATAACCACACACACGCATGAATTTGCACCAACCAGCTGGGTCTCTGCTCTTCTGAAGGCTCAGCAGCTAGGGCATTACGATGGCATCTGCCTTGTCAACCAGCTTCCTCCTGCTGGAGTCAGCCGCGGGTGACGCCTGTCACAGTCACATCGCGTTTCTCGTAGCCAGCTCTGCGCAGGGGAAAGCAGTGAGCCAGAGCAGCCTGAGCAGAGCCTGCCCGTTTTTTTTGACTCCTGTCAAAGCAGAAAGCTCCCCACGCGAACACCATCTTTCAGCCCTAGTGCTGCATGTATCAGCACGGGAACAAGATGTTTCATGTTAAATTACTGGGGGCTGACTTGTGCATTTGACTGGCATCCAGGCTGTACCGATTCAGGAGGGCACCCAGCTGATCTCGCTGTCTCAGCAGCACGTACTGCAGCTCTCACTCTGCCTCGCCAGCCCAAGCAGGGCCCTCGCAGTGCCGATGTCCATGCTTTAGCTCTTCCCCTGGCCACGGTGCCAGCACTTTTCCCAGGTTCCGGCCACGTTGACTACAGCCTTTTTCTCACTTTTCTCCCCAAATGAATTCAAGCTGCTGCTGCTAAGATTCTTGGCAGGTAGTTCCCAGTACATCGTCCCTCTCCACGGCCCATCCGTCTCTGCCTATTAGCGAGATGCATCCTCGCTTGTCCTGCAGTGTGCTCTCACCATCACTGTTACTGGTTCTTGGCTCCTGTCGCCTCGTTCCCCACTTGTCTGGCCAGACTTCCTCCCAACTCTCGGCTGTGAGTGAGACAAGCCAACACAAGCCAATCTGCTACAACTTGTATTTGCTTCGCTCGGGCACAAACAGCAGAGCACAACCTGGGGGCGGTGAGATAAGGTCACTTCACTGCTGACAAACGGGGACCAAATGGAAACGTGCAGCTCCTGCTGGGTGTTTGTTCCACTCTCTTCCCAATTCCGTTTCATTTATTTCTTCCTCTAGGACTTCAAACCACAGGTTTCTTTGGAGCAATGGCTGGCGCTGACTGCATGCCTCCTTGTACACCGACGTACAGTTTGGTGGACGTCCTCTAGGTGCTCGTGCATCAGTGATGCTGTGTACACCGCAGCCTTTGTCCATGCCGTGCTGCCAGGGGTGCTCAGCCCTGGGACCGTCAAACTACTGCTGAGCGCGGCGGGACTGCACACACCAATGCACACTTGGTGCCATTTCAGTAACCATGGCTAAAGTTTGACCTCAGCAAGCTGCTTATGTAGCTCAGAAGCGATCACACTCTGTATCTGTTCAAGTGTTTCATTTTTTGTGACAATCTCTGCTTCCTGCAGCACAACAAAGGGTATATTTATTCCAGCAACGTTTGTGTGGTACGTACGGGGCTAATGGCACACACAAGTTGCTGGCTGGCCTTCTAACAGGCCTGGAATCTAATTAATCTCTGGCAGGTTCCTGTGAAACAGAAGCAGTGTTGGCCTGCACATCTAGCAGTCAAGACAAACTAATTGGAGCCAAGTTGTACAGTGAGAACGGAGGAAGGAATGGCTTCACCACGGTGGAGGCTTGTCAGGGCTGTACACTGCCAAGGTCTGTTTCTGCTCTATTGGAAGAGCAACGTTTGTGCAATGCTCTCAGCCAGAGTTCAAAGAGAAATATTTGAGTCAGTCGCAAACTAGCACAAAGCTTGGTGGTCACACACTCCACAAACATGGGCGATACTGACTTTGGGCTTATGAGCAGGAGAGACTGCTGAGCAGCAGTCCTGCACATGGACCGGGACTCCCGGGCCCCCGCGTGCACCCAGGGATGTCTCCCCCAGGGAGGACCCTCTAAGCAGACCACTACGTGGCAACGTGTGTCACCAAAAAGCCGCGTCTCAACAAGCTTTGCTTCTCAGGTATTTTATCAGACAGAAAAACGGATCAGTCAGAGTACGTTACACTCCTGCAGGCATTTGGCTTATCAGTCAGTTTGTTAACGGGACACAAAAATCAAACCCCAACCTGACTGAAAGGGGAACGCACCCCTCACTATTTCTGTTTGGGTCGTTGAAGTACCCAGCCAACGCCTGCATCACTTGCTGCCTTAATCACCCAGATAAATTTACCTCCATGCCAAGCACCTGCATGGAGGAGGATATAATTTTATCCTCCTTTGCTCTTGAGCCCATGAGGAGTCACAGTCTTTGCTAGCAGGATACAGCGAGCCCTTGCTCCGTGAGCCCTTCTTACACCCTGCCCGTGCCCAGGCTGGCAGCCAGGACGCAGCGTGCCTGAGAGGGGCCCCCGCTCAGCACCACGCTGCCGCTCCCCTGGGGATGGAGGAGCCACGGCCGCAGAGAAGTGCTGCCAGGCACTGGGAAATCTTGTACAACGCACCGCCAACGTGATGCAGCGTCCGCGCTTTCTGTTTGTTTCACCGTCATTTGGTTTTGGACTCCAAGGTGAAGGGAGGAAGCACGTTTAGGTGGGAACCTCCTTGCAGCCAGGGTTCACACGCTGTGCTCCTGAACCTGCCTGGCACGGTGCCGCGCTTAGGAAAAAACAAAATGTTTTAGGAAAAAAACAAAATGTGTGCCAGCCTCTGGGAAGCCCAATTTGACAAAAGCTCGGCCGCCAGCCTGGCTGCTCTCACTGCTTCCTCGTGGCTGTGTCAGAGCACCCGGCTGTCCTGGGAGGCAGCGAGCCCGGCCACGAGGCACAGCACCCAGCCCAGGCATGAGACCGTGCACGTCGCGAGCAGCTCCCAGCGCACACGAGCAGGGCAGCAGTGGGAATGGGAACAGGTGGGAAGCAACTTTCCAAAGCCGTGTATCAGGTCAGAGGTGGGTGTGGAAACTATGCGCTGCCTACCACCTAAACAGCCAAGAGAACAGGATGTCCCGAGTATTCCTTACTGATTCAAGCACACCCCAAAAGGAGATAACGCCCCAAAGGCAGGGAATCTGCTTTGGCAGTGGAGCTGGGTAAAGCTCGGGTTGTGGGGGAAGGCAGGGACCGAAGAGCTCCTCAGCCTTCCCCACGCACGTGCAGAAAGTGGCTGCAGCTCTCGCGGCTGCGTGGGACTCTGGCTCCGGCTGTAAGGGGAGGATTTTGAAATGCGGCAGGGGAAGGTGAACGTGTAAAGGCATCTCATCGTGGCTGTCCAAGCCTTGCTGAGCACCTCTGCTGCTCAGAGAGAGCAAATATGTTCTCGGAGAAGTGAAATTGTTGAGATGAGGCAACAGCACCGACAGCCAGCCAGTAAAGCTGGGAAGTTGGTAGCACTGTGGTCCCCGGCATCTATGGTAAATTATATTAATTAGGCAGCACGGGTGTAAGGGAGCTGAACTTCCAAACGAAACTAAGGGCGATGGATCGGGTACAGAGTGCAGCACCCGCCCCGGAAAGCTGTGTCTGAGCGTTGTGACTCGTGCTGTGGTCAGACCCAGGGACGTGGATGCTCCGTAGCCAGAATTAGAAACAGGAGTGGGTGCGAGAGCACACCAGGAGCTTCTCACATTCACACACACATCAGGAAATTGTAACCATTGGAGTCTTGTTCCCCACGCTGCAACAAAAGGGGCATTTTCAGCCGTGGGAGCAATCAGCAATAGGAGACAGGAGCTTTGAGCAGCTCACACAATGCCCGCACCGCAGCACTTCTGTCGGGCAGCCTCGTGGGGTGCAAACCGGGAGCCCAGCCTAGTGCCACGAGGTCCAGCGGGCTTGCAAAGACTTTCTGGAATGGCTGTGGAGGTGAACAACATGAAACAAGCCCCTGGTTGCATGGGGACCCTGCACCCCTCCTGTGAGCGCTCCCCGACGAGCAGCGCGTCCCCGGGGGCTTACGGCAGCGAGCCGATGGGGACGGCCGGGAGCCTTCTGCCAGGGGTCCCGTCCCTCTGTGGGACCCCGCACTTGTCGGGCCTCCAGCCCCGGTGCTGGCCCTGGCAGGGAACACCAGGGACCTCCCTGCAGGGACCGGTGCTTTTGGGGCTGCACCAAGCGGAACAGGGCAGCGGCAGGACAAAGCCCGTCACCCGCGGGCTGGTTCGATCACGCAGATAAAGCGGAGGGCAGACAAATAGAAGGGATAAAGAGAAGTGATAAGGAGACTAAAGGAATGTAACGATCAAAGGGAGCGAACCATAACCCGACCTGAGTGCCTTCACAGGCAAGACAAAACAGGCTGGCTGGGGGGAACCGTGCTCCCGTCCAACGGCTGATTCATTCTCAGTGAAAGAGGGAGAGAAACACGGCTCCGTGCGAACGTACAGCGTGCAAATCCATCTGAACACCGGCAGAGCTGCAGACGAGCTCCAGGGAGCCGGTGCTGTCTGCGGGGAGCGGCAGCACACGGGTGCCAGCCGGGTCTGGAGGAAGGCGTCTCCGGCAGCTGCTTGCAGTTAGCACGTCTGCCTCCATCCTCACGGGCCGGGTTCGCTGGCTGCCTGCACTGGAAACGGGCTCCCAGGCAACGCAGGTCGCAGTTTCCAAAGCTTTAGCGGTGGTGTCGGTAGCAGAAGGAAAGGTCTCCGTGGGGAACAGCGGGTGTCTTATCCCTGTACGCGGGAAGTCTGGGGTTGGACCACTGGCAGGTCGGAGCCTTGCTTAAGTTCGCATGGACAAACTGAAAGCAGAGCCCCCTGACCTTGAGTAGCTTCACACCGTGTCTCTTGGGGAATCCTGGCAGCACAGGAGAGACCCCGATTCTTTTTTAGGGGAACAAAGCAAGCAGGGTCTCAGGTTGGCATTTGCAATGTGATAATAGTGACTGCAAAGCCTCCCACAATAATCCTCAGCAGCAGACTCTGCTGAAGCCGGAGAAGCAGCGCACACCTCCCCGAGCTCACAGAACAGCTTCATTACCGCTGCCGTATCATCTGTCTGCTCCCCATCTTGTCTGATCAGCCGGAAAACCAGCGGGGTTTGAGATCCTGCCTTCTGCTAAGGGAGCAGCTGAACCTGAAGCAGCAAAACCTGGGGCAGCCTGGGGCTCGCAGGAGGAATCAGAGCAGAGCTGCAGCAGAGGGACGGGGAGGTGGCTGCACGAGCCCTTGCCGTGCACAGACCCCTGGGGGATCTTGCACTGGGAGTGCCTCAGGAGGCCAGCGGGGCTGGCACGCGGCCGTCTGCTCCTGCTGGCCCTGCCCAGGTCCCACGCAGGCCACTTTTGTGGTTCTCCTGCAAAATGCATCTCATCTCCCCCTGCACTCACTGCTCCCTCTTGGACGCTGACTGATGGTAAAATGGGGTATGAAATTCCTGTGAATGGGATTCAGCTCTGGAAAGGAGCTTTGGCTCACAGCAGACAGCGATCTGCACACAAATCCGGGAGCTGGTTCAGCTGCAGAGCGGGGGCCTCAGCCCGTGGAGTGGCCAAGGAAGGAGGCGCAGCGCGTCCTGCTGCCCGCGCCTCCCCGCCTCGCCTCGCCGGGCCAGGCAGCGAGCTGCGGCCTGAAATACCTGCCCGTTTGGTTCTGCAGCCACGAAACACGAGCTTGGAGAGCTATTCAGGGACAGATTTTCTCAGTCTCGTCACCACAAGAGACAAAAAAGCACCCGTGGGTCAAAGCATCCCGGCAGCCTGAGACCTGCACTGCAGAGAGCCCTTTCTGCTGCCCCTTCCACGTGCTTCTCCACGCTCCAGGTGCCAGGGCGGGCTCAAGGCAGGCACCGGGCAGGTCCCACAGCACGGGGCACCATGTCTCCCTTGGGACAGCACCTCGGAGCATCTGCACCGCTGATGCTTGAGGGGTCTTGAGGGGCGCACATCCCTGCCTGGGACCTGCTGCTCCCAGATCGGTGCCCAAACGCAGGGCTGATACCAGCCAGGGTGACCCCACTGCCTCTGCACCACGCCTGGACGTCCCGGGCAGCCTCGCACCACATGTGTGAGGCAGGGCAGGAGCACGGGTAAGCCCGCAGTAGCTCCAGTTCTGCTGGGGTCCGGTGAACTCAGCTGCCAGGACGTCCCAGTGCCATATTCTGCACCACAACAGACGGCGCTGCGTCCACACCCACATCCTCCCCGCAGTCCCAGCTTGAAGGAAAGCAGCAGAAGTCTGGCTTGCTTCAGAAGTATTAGCTTCGGAGACCTGGAAAACAAGGGTTGGTATAAAGCAAGCAGTGAAAAGCATTTAAACCAAGGACTGAACAATCTAACACAGAATAAGAGTATTAAACAAAATGAGAAGCTCAGGAGACCGTGTTCTGGTGCAAAACCTTTCCTTTTGCAAACTTTGCCACAACAAACAAGCCCCTCCACCTCAGTGCTTTCCCAGTAAAATTGGCAGGTGTGTACGATGTGCTCCAGCTGCACATAAGTAGAAAGAGAGGAAGAGTTTCCCCCTATTTTGCATGCTCAATTACTGTTTACAGGGATCAGGCCGGGAGAAAACCTCGGGTACCGTCCGAGCCGCACTCCTCTGTCACAGCCCCGTCCAGCACCAGGTCCCAGTGGGGGCTGCACCGTGCTGTGCCCCGGGCTGCCACACATCACCCCCAGGCTTAGGGCTGCTGCATCGCCTGGGTCTGTCATCCATACCGATGGGGGAAAGAAAATGGGTTGTATTTTGAATGAAAGCTGAAATCCTGGAGCACAAGACCCAGACATCAGGGAAGAGAGCCTGTTGCCAAGCCGCTATAATCCGAGCACTTTCCCTCTCTGTATTTAGCATTCCTGATCATGGAATTTGGACCACGCTAATGCTGATTAACACTTCGTGCTAGTTAGGTCGCACGAGCTTTTCTCCAGCCGTGGCAGAGGCTAGCCACCCACCGTTCATACTTGCTCAGTGTCCGACTGAGCACGCTGCTCTAGCTCTTGCCAGCCAAAGCCACTGGGAATGAAAGCCCCCTTAAATGTTTAACTGATCCCAACATGGCTCAATTCCTAAACACGGGAATGGTGTCCCTTCTCTATAAACCTGTATAACGAGGTCGGGATCACACTAATCCCGGGGTGGGAAAGCTGCAGCTGGCGATTGGTACGAGGCACGGGCGGCAGAAGCGCCGACATGAGTGAGCGCAGCGCTTTTAGTGATGGAGCTCTGGTAACCGCCAGCCCATAAATAATGCATCTAATTTTACACCTGCACTCATTCTTCCATGCTAGGAATTCAGCGCGGATATACTGCAGCCTAAAATTAGAGCAGGTTACAGACATGGTCTTTAACATGTTAAAAGTAGAAACATGCCAATGGATGCAGCGTTCTCAGCCCGTCTCTCCAGCCTGTTTCCACTCGGGGCAGGGAGAACATACCAGACACCGCTCTGGGCATCTCCTGTTCCGCGGGGCTTTTCCATCCCTCCGTGTTTTGTTACAGCGCCGCGGCGGTGAGACAAATCCGGCACCGTGCAGGAGCACGTAACCTGCCTGGTGCCGCGTGCCCTGGCCACAGCCCAGGGCACCCACCCGGGCTGACAGGGTTCGAGGGGTCCCAGGAAGGTGTCTGCAGGACGGGCTCCGAAGGTCGGCCACCTAAGCCTTCAGCCACCTCTGCCTGAGGCACACGTCGTGACACACCAGTTCTTAATCAGAATTATATCATTCAGCCTCCCAGGATGGGGAAAACACCTCTAGCACGTGTAACTACGTCTGTGTGCAAGTAGCTATTTGGTCACGGGAGCACCTCTGCGGTCCGGAGATCAGAGGAGCGGTTTCGGGAAAGCAGACGGCCCCTCGCGAGCGGCAGGGACAGGACGGAGCTTGAGCTTCGTGGAAGCGCCCGTCCGCCTGCAGCCGGGGGTTTTAGGGCAGGACCAGCGCCGTGCTCGTCCTGGCGTGTGGGCAGCTGAGGTCACAGCAGCCACGCAGGTTCAGCCGGGGCAAGGAGACACATCAGACCAAATTACGGGGAAGGGCTTCTGATGTGAAACTCCCGTGAGAAAGAATGAACGCGAGAAGCAACTCCCCAGCCGCTCCCAAGGGCTAATTGCTGAGAGTAATGAACCAAGAGGCACGCAGGGAAGGCCCGAGCAAGTCATTATCCCTCAGCTGGAAGAGGATCGTGGCCCTCCCTGCAGCTGGGCTCAGGCGGAGCCCCCGGGCTCCCCGTGGGGCAGGGGCTCCTGCTCGGCAGCCCGGGCACGCTCGCCTGGGTGTGGCGCCGATACCAGCCCTGGGCAGGGCCGGTGGCAGAAGCAGGACGTCCAGATGGACGAGGGATGCCAGCTGTGGGGTGGAGGCCAAGGTGTGCTTTGCCAGAGGCCCCGTGGCACTGGGACGGCCCCATGCCCCTGGTGTCCCCTGGGACCGGGGGCAGAGGAGGGCACCCGCTGTGCCTTCAGCAGGGTTTGCCCGTGGTGTGGTGTGCGGGGCCTGGCTCGGCCTCGTCCCCGAGCACCAGCAAGCTGCGATGCTGGGGCTCGCAGCACGGGGCCCTTTGAACACCCTGGGGTGCACACCTAGGACCCACAAGGGCTGACAAAGGTGCTGTGATCAGGGCCGGCCACGGGGGCCATCGCTCAGCCCGCTCCCACAGGGAGCTCGGCAATAAAGACAGGGCAGATGAGAGAGGGGCGGAAACTTCATTAGTCCCAACTCAGGGAGCTGGGCCAGGGGACCATAAATCCCTCTTGTTTATACAAAAAAGGGGCCGCAGGGTTTTCCACTCTCCACCCAATTAAAAAACAAAAGCGGTGAGTGGAGCGGCTGATAACGCAGCCCGAGGCCGCCCTGCTTTTACCTCGGGGCTGTCGCGGGGCCAGGATCAGCCACGGCCTCGCTGCTGCTCCCAGTTTCGGGTGAGCCCCATCCGTCGCACCAGGACCCGGTGAAGCTGACATGGGGCCGGCGCAGGAGGCAGCTTTGGGGCAGGAGCCAGGCGGTCAGGAGCCCAGCGCCAGCTCCACGGTGCTCAGCGTGCTGCGGCCCGAGAGGTGGCGGCTCTGACAGCGACGGGTAGCGACGTCCAGCAATAACAAATGCTGCAACGGGAGAAATATTCTTGGAACAACAGCTAGCAGCTCTGCCAGGAACCGTCCCCACTTTGGGACCAGCTGATATTTTGCTTCCAGGGTGCGTGCCGGCAGCGTGGCCGGAGCTCTGTGCTGCTCTGCCTGGCTCCGGTGCGGGCGATCCTCGCCACAGGCCCCACCAGCACCCGTGTCCTCACTGGGCTCGGTCCCTCATCCACACAAGCCCCATCCCCTGCCCCCGGGCATCGTTCAGCTGGGGGGACGAGCCACCAGGGACACAGGAACGCTTTGAGCCACACGCAGCCTCCCCACGGGGCTTCTCCAGCCTCATCTGTGCTTTCCTGCCCCGCTGAGGGCTCTGGTGCGGGGGACAGGCGGCTGTGTGCTCTCTGGGTAGCCTCAGCCCCCTGGTTTTATGTCTGCATCGCTGCCAGCCCTGGGGAGGCCCGTGGGGCATCTGCTGCCCCCGTCCTCCCAAACACAGACCCAGGCGGGAGCAGAACAGGAGGCAGGGGGCAGGCACCGGAGCCGTCAGGGCCCCAGGCATCGCTCCTGGCTGGCCTGCACCGGGGCAGGGACTGCCCCATAATCCCGGCCCGCGTGTTTCCCAGCCCTGCCCACAGCCCCAAAGCCCAGGGCATTTCCCAGCCCTGCCAGGGCACAAACGCAGCCACAGGGATGCAGCCAGGCGCCGGGCAGCGCCGCCTCTCCTTGTTGTGGACACCGCCGGAGCCACCACGTCACCGTCCCCAGCTGAGCCCTCCTGGGCAAGCGGGAGCCACCGCAGGGCTGACAAAGCAGGTTTGGCACCAACAGCACATGGATCAAAATGAGACACAGATGCTGTTCTGAGGGCATGACAGCAGTTCGATCTATTTTTCTCCACTGACTTGTAATAAACATCTCCTTTGGCTCTAGGGGAACCACGGGATTTCCTCAGCCGGGTCTGTGTTTGCCAGCTACGGCTGCAGAGGGAGGGCAGCCCCCGCTCCAACTCTGGCTTCCCACAGGAAACCTCCACACCCCGAAACCCCGAGATTTGGGTCCCCGAGCCCCCATGGGTCTGGGTCTTTGCCGTCAGCCCTGCGGCTGGCACCTGGCCCCATCCTGAACCCCCCGCACAGGGCTGGAGAAAGGCCGGGGAGTGGTGTGGGGGCAGCTGCAGGGACATGGCTGCAAGGCCCGGACCTTGGCATGCCGGGCATGAAACGCTCCCTGCCCACACAAAAGCTCTCGGCACTGTCATAAGGCAAACAAACACAAAAGGTATGCACGGGCATGTCTGGGCACCCAGGCGCTTTTGCAAGCCTTACCAGGCAGCTAAGTGCCCCTGGAAAGGCTGTTGCGGGGCCGCGGAGGGCACCTGAGCATTGTTGTGCGCTGGGGTTGAAGCGAGGCCAGGCTTTCACCGCGGCAGCACGGGGAGAACATTTCAGCTCCCCCATGGGGCCGGCACAGCCGGGTCCCTGCTGGGGCCGCACAAGGGGTCCAGAGCCTGCCCTGCCGTGCTCCCCGAGTCTTGTCCCTCTGTGCGAGCACACGTGTCTTATGGCGAAAGAAATTTTCAGGTGTTTTTCTTTCTTTGTGTGCAAAGTGTTCCATATAAAGAGAAGTTCCTAAAGGGCTGGTGCCTCCTGCCCACCCTGTCCCCTCTGCGCAGGGTGGGCTCCCACAGTCCCCCCTGCCCTGGGGAGAGGGGCACAGGGGGGAGAAAAGAGTGAGAAGAAACCCAACAAAGAACTAAAAATGGCACGGCTGTGCGCTTCATACGAAGAATTTGTTCAAATTCACAGCTTGAGCACAACCTTTACTGCAATTTCTCACACTAGTCAGTGACAAGCAGCCCCAAAATCAAGGTGGTTTCTCAGCAGCCTCCTCTACAAAGCGCTCGCAGCAGGACGCGTTTGTCACGTCCCGCGACGAGGCGGCGCGGTGGTGCGCAGTGCTCACAGCTGCACGTCTGGCAGGCTCGGGAAGCAATCCCACGGCATCATTTACTGCTCATCCTGAAATGAAAGCACTGCGGGGACAGAAGGGATGTTGTTGCCCCCCCGCCGTCATTAGGTGACACCGCGTTCTGTCATGGGCTTTGATCTCCCCAGGCTCTGGGAGATGCGCAGGTGCGTGTTTGTTTTCTCCAGCTCCATTACCTGCCCCGGCGAGGTAATGACATCCCTCCAACCCCAGGAGAAGGAAGCATTTCCAGGCTGATTTAGCTGCTCCTGAAAGACTGCTTTAAATAAACTAATTAGCGAGCAGCCTTCATTTCTAGATTTAGCAACCTTCGGTGCAAATTAAAGGTGACGAGCAGCATTGGAGCTGAGCCGTGCGTGACCCTCACTGCACTGGGTGCTCTCCAGGCTCTGCGAAGGCCGGGTGCCTGCACGGGGCTTTGTGGCACGGGGGTGACGGCTGCAGGGAAGGGCCGGTGCCAGGGGTGTCCCCACGGGCAGGCAGGAGGTGAGCGAGATGTGAAGCTCTTTGGGAGACGAGGCCCAGGCAGGCAGAGCGCGCTGCTCGCAGTGCCGTGCGTTTCGGGCACCTCCTTCGCATACGAGTAAGGGAGGTGCAAAGGCCACGGTGCGCCAAGAGGGGAGCTGGGCTGGTAAAAACTTCGGGTGTTGCAGGCACATCTTGGCCCCTCTCCCTCCCTGTCACACAGCAGCTGGAGAAATCTGATTTACTTGGACAGAAGCCGATTACGGCTGCTTGACACCCAGGAAGGCAGCGGGGCCAGCAGGTCCCGTGCTGGCACACCGGTGGGGGTCGGGGCCAAGCAGGGCTGCGAGCAGGGGGCTCGGGGCGGTGTTTGGCAGGGGGCACCTACACGTCCTTGGAGGGACGGGCTGGGTGCTCGGGGAACACGCTCTGCAGATTGCTCGCCACGTTTTTCCACATTTAGCTCACTAATTCCGCTTTGTGTTAGTGATTAACAGGAGTGACTCGGGCAAGGCTTTGAGTAATCCCCACGTGTGGCATTAGAGCACACGGAAAGCTCAGGGAGAGCCTGCACGGAAAGCCCATCGGAGGTAAGAGGGAGCCACACGCAGACCTAATGGACTTTGGCTCGAGCCCTGCTGGGGCTGCATGGGGGACCCATTAGCTCTTTACTCCCCGGTGTAAGCGCCTTAGCTCCAGGGTGGGGGGACGCCGCCAGCTCCAGCCCTTGCTGGCAGGCACAGCTCTGCCGCTGCGTCCTGGCACAGCCCCCAGCACCTGGGCACGCACCAGGGGCACAGCCCGGGGGGACACGGGGCACGTGTTCGGGGGGGAAAACGCTCACCTGTGAAGATGCCACAGCTGAGCACAAAGCACGCTGCTGCCTCCCTCCCCTCCCATGGGGTGGGAGCAACTGGTGAGGCAGGGCCGGAGGAACTCTGGGATCTCCTTTGACACGAGGCCATCGTGCAGGGCAGACTTCAAATTGCAGCAGGAAAACAAGGAAACCACCCTCAGATTGGAGTGAAGGAAGGAAAAGGGCGGTGTAGAAGAGGGTGGATGGGGTGGGAAAGGTGGTTCTAGTTGGCTTTTAGTTTCTCACTGCGCTAGCTCGTTAATAATAAGTAATAAATTATATTAGTCTCCCCTATACTGAGGGTGTTTTGCCCATGGTGGTAATTGTTGAGCGATCCCCCTGTCCTTATCTCAACCCTTGAGCCCTTTTCACTGTATTTTCTCTCCCTTTTACTTGGGGGGGGAGAGAGGGGCTGCCCAGCTGGGTAAAATCACCACAAGGGCTTGGGCGCAAATGTCATCCTACAAACAGGAGTAAGAGGTTGCTTTCAGTCTTGGGGTGACTTGGCAAACGATAAACCCATCATTCAAACTCAGAATAAAATCTTGGCTCTTCTTCTGGGTAATGGCCATGGTAAATAAAGAGCAGTAGCTAATTAACCTCACAAAGCTGCTCATTAAAGGCTGAGAAAACAAAAGGATTGTAATGATTGTAACAAGGATTGTAACACCACCAGGCAGCAAACGGAGCACCCAGCTCCAGGCCCTCTGCTCCCACCAGCAGGTAGCAGCACCCCAGGACACCAGCACTAGGCTGGGAGCTGCCTCGGCCCTTACCAGGATGCTGAACCATCCCGATGGATGCTGATCCATCCTGATCCAGCCCTGCTCCATCGTCCCAAGGCTGCAGCTGCACCCTAGCACTGCCTCGGGGTTTCCATGGCAACTCCCACCGTAATTGCTCAATATTGTTCTTTTCCATTTAACAAGAGATCCCTGCTGCTCCTTGCAATAGCTCATTATCTCCTGTGCTCCAAGAGACCATCCCCGAAACAGCAGCACTCCGTACGGAATAGGATCAGTTTCGTAAGCCTTTGTGTTTGGGTACAGAAGGGCAGACAGAGGGTGACCTAACCCAGCTGGCTTCCTCTCAAGGCTCCTAACTCAAAGGACAGAGACAGCCCCTGAGAACCTGAGCCTGCTCCCCTGGCCCGGAGCAGCCCGTTCCCATCCCCGCAGGTGCCCAGGGAGCGGGGCAGTGCCCAGGGAGCCTCCCTCCAGGCCCCCCGAGCAGGAGCAGGAGCAGCAGTGGGGTCCCGCAGGAAGGGCTCGCTCACACCCTGCCCTTGGCAGAGCCCTTCATGGGTCCCCAGGTGCTGTGCTTTCCTGCAATAACATCGCTGATGAAAACCTGGTATTTTGCCTAGAAAAAGCAATTACTTAGGTCATAGATGAGCCGTGCAATGCTATTAACTGTCTTTTTAAGGCCTTGCTCGGTCCTGTACTCACCCCAAGCAGCACTGCTCTCCTGCTGAAAGGGGAGCAGAACACACGCCAAGTGAAATGCAATGCTCGGCTATCCCCATGGGATGAAGCTGTTCATAGGGAAGTTCCAGATCCTGTCCCACAGATACAGAATCAAGGTAAGAAAGCCTTTGCCACACAAAACAAAGCTGACGTACCAAGTGGTCGAGGGGCTTCTTTTCTTACTGGTTAGGGAATTAGCTCCTGCCACGAAATAACACTGTGTGCCTGCACACCATTTACAAACAGCAGTGAGCTACCAGAAAGTTGACCTAGATGAGCCCTTACAGAAGACTTTCTTAATCGGCCTAAGGGTAGAAGGAGATGGAGACAAAACATCCAAGAGAAGATGGCTCGGGGTTCAGCTGAGAAGGCTGGAATGCACGTTCATCACCATGCCCGAGCACATACAAGCTGCCTTGGGAAATGCACAGGAAAGCAAGGAAAAGAAACATCCAGGCAGGGCACGGTCTTATACAACACAATCATGCAGCTTGGAGTTAATTCTATTAGTGACCAAAAAAGTAAGTCAACTTGCAGGGAACTTGCAATGTCAAGACAGCAGATAAACTTCACATGCCTGATACTGAGAGATCAAGGCCAAGTACAAGAGAAATCTACTCATGAAGATAATATACACACAAGGCACCTTGCAGTATAAGACCCTCTTTCTTGCCAGCATTAGCTAACGTTTCACATTTCTCTTACAACCATTTCTTTACCTCTTGCCACAGCTCTATCTGCAATGGGATTGAGACACGAGTTAGGACCCATGAGGAAGTTCAACAGCTTCCAGAAAGACATTATGAACAGCAAGTTGACTCAGCTGTGCAATTCACAGTATAACTCTCTTGCGTTCCACTTTACCCCTTAAAGATACTACTATGCATGAAAAATTGAACTGGAATACAAAAATGACAGAAGCCAGGCGGAGCGCATGCGCAGGGTCCAGGCTTTACGCTTCCACATCTGTTCTGCTCTTGACCAGCCTTCCACAGGAGAAAGTGTTTGAACCTTGGAGGTGAGGACAGGTGATGCAATATGCTTTTACTAAAATGTTCATCTTAAGACACAGCTACAGAACAGATCAGTGAAGTCACAATAAAACATCCATATTCAGGAAAAGACTTAAAATGTAGCTAGCTCACAAATAGGACAAGGCCACTACATAAGCCTTTTTTCACTGAGGATGCATCATGTGTTCTGCGTCTGCAACAGGCTACATGGAGTGATGAACTCGATACTTGGTGGTACGCAAAATGGCAAGTATAATAAGGTCATTTAAAATATTATTTCTGTATTGATTTCTGTCTTTTCCAGTGTCATAAAAAGTTAAGAACTCCTACAAAACCAGTTTTATGAAGATAATATTTCAGAAATACTAGCTGAAAATAATTGGCCTCATTTACAAAGAAGCAAAATGAAAGGAAAAGGCATAGTTAGATAAGCTCAATACTGACTTTATATTTTCCATGAAAAGCATACACTGAGCATACACAATCAGTTACAGATAACTACGCTTCTTGTTGAGGCTAACGACTTTGTGACAGAAGTACTAAAACTGCATTATCAGTACTTATAAACTCCAAAATGACCCCAGAAAAAAAGAATCCATCTCACTGAAATTGGATGCATTAGCTTTAACTAATAATCCCTAGAGTTAAAAAGAAACAAAACATCTCCAAGTCAGTACTGCAGATCTTTATATTCAGAGCAATGCACTTTGATTATACGTGACGTGACATTATCATAAGTGACCAGTCCAAAGAGAAATATCAGAAAACACTTGAAATTAAAAAAGTTTATTTGAAGATTTGTAAAACAGCTCTGTAAGAGACCAACATTTCCAAGACACTACTATATAATGCATTTTCCTACTGTTAGGATATAAAAAGTCACAGTCCTTCAACTACCTAAACAAAAACATACATTTATGGACCAAACATTTTACTTCCAACACCAAGAAAGAAAATGGGTTTGTGAGTCAGACTAATAGCACCACAACTAGGTGATCACAACCCTCATGGGTCTGAGAGTCTGGATTTGTCATTGCTATGCCGTAAAGCAGATTCGTTAGGCACATCTTAATGTCAACAGACCCATGAGCACAGAAGAGTTCATACAATGAAATATAACTGCATTCTTTTTACATTCCACTGATGCAAACAGTAGCAAGCCAGAAACACCAAAGTTTCCACTAAACTCCAAGCATCCATTTCAGTACAAGAAAGTTTTCAGAACTTAAAAATGCCAGTTCCATATTAAACACACAACTTTATTCACTTTATGTTTACGTAGTCTGTGCAATAGAGACATGTGCAATAGAAGGGTGAAGAACAAGACGTAGAAGTGGACAGTATTACAAGGATCCAATGATCATTTTGTTGCAGAGCAGCACACCATTATACTGCTTTCCGATGATATTCAGGAGGGGCTACTTCATAGTCACTGGCACTAAACAACGCAGAGGAGTTCTTTGCTAAGTACCTATGAAAGATATTAAAAAGATTAAATGATTTTTTCCTAAAATCTGTTTAGCATCACAAGTGAATCAAAAGGCGCTTAACTGAGATCATAAAGAATGATTTCAAGAGTATAAATCTAACATTCATCTACTAGAAAGTCAGCTGTCCAAAGCAATTAAGGATCTGACACCTCATGCCAAAAATCAAAGCCAAACAAGCTGGTGTCAAGCAGCTCTGGCTCCAAGTGAGCACAGGGAGGTTAAGATTAACAGGATGAAACGGTTTACATTTGAGGTTCAGTCAGCTGCTGCACCAGAAGTCAAGCTACTGGGACTAGTACTCAGAGGGGCAGGGGCAAGAGAGAACCGTGTGGTGTCCTATTTGCACAAATACAGAACCTACCTGGGTAAATGAATGATGGCTAGAGAAAAAGGAGCCATGACCATCTAGATGTGTTAACAAAATAAGCATTGTATGCCATTATTTCTCATTTTACAGATTCAAGTATTTCTGGTCAATGCACTGGCTTCATGTTTTTTAACTTATCTGAAATCAAATGTCTACTTATTGTTGATTAATTTACATAATTTAATAGTTCACTATAATTGCAGTGGCTATAAAAAAGCAGATGACAAATGCTTCAACATTTATTTTGAAAAAAGTAGCAAACTTGGACAGTTTAAAATTGCAGACTAACAAATACATAAACATGTTTAACCAGCAATAACCTCGGTATAACTGGAGAGAAGTTAAACTTACTCGTGTTACCATACAGCAGCTTGAGAAACTTCACGGCAATATTTGAAGATACCATACGCAGGCCTAATGCATACATATACACACACACACCCCTATTCACTGAAAATAAGCAGACTTTTGTAACGCGACCCAAGTTTTTTCTTGCTAAAAGGCTTTAAAAAGTACTTACTTTAAGAAGTCATGCAAATAGTTTAACAGCAAAGCCAGACTCTTCTCATCAAGAGGTGTGTAAGCAAGCATAGCTCCGATTCGTACTGTTTCAAAACAAGTAGCACTTCTTGTTAGAGATGTTTAAGCATTTCAATAAGACTAAACCTATACTAGCATATATAAAAAGCCCAGGAATCTGTTTTTATATAGAACCTAACCTGAAATAATTATTTTCCATTCTAAATCCTTGAATAACTGACCATTAGTCATATGGAGTAAAAAGAAAGAACGAAGCCACAGGTTTCAAAGTTGCATGTCCAATTTCTGCAATTCACTCCCATTGATACTCAAGATGGAATTATAAGCATTTAATTCTTCTAACCTCTCTTCAGCCTCTAGATGAGATACTTACCAAATAGCCTCAGTAGATGTGGGGCACCATAGACTTGAGACATAGGAGCATCTGGGTGATCTGCTAAAATTTCAGCATATTGGGGCCTCTCAAACTTGTACAGTAGTTGTGTTCCCAGCATGACGTTAAAGTATTCTTTAATTCCAGCCACAACTTCATTGACTGCATATTCCCTGGTAAACAGAGAAAACATTGCAAATCTTGTTCTAATGCCTGGCTGAACACAAGATTGGAGTTGGCTTGGTGAGTCTGTCAAAGTTCCGGAAGTCTTTTACAAGCCTTCAGATTTTTCCAGGAAATTTGTCTGGAGACCTAAAAATGTGCAGCTGCGAGGAATGGTGCATTTCAAGACCTCCTTTAAAAACTGACTGTTTTGAAAAAACTTAGTTTTAGTCATCTACTCAAATTAGCTTGCACAGTCCGTTCAAAGCAGCGAACTTCTAAGGACACTTACCAGCTCTTCGTTTTCAACTAAAGTTAATCCTAACTCACAACAGTTTAAAACCGTCTGATTAAAGTAATCAGACTGAACTACTGCTTCATGGAAGGGGACGGCCATCCAATATTTCAGGCAATTGGCTCTTTGTAACTCTCAGTGCCATACTCCTGCAGGCCTTCAGTGCCGTACTCCTGCAGGCCTTCAACTTCACAACCAGTTGAAGAATAACTGTATAGGAATTTATTTTCTGTATAAGCAATCATGCTACACATCTTGAATAGTACAACTGTCACTCCACCCAGCAAAAATTTAAAGTGGCCATTACAACTAGATAAATATATGAAAGCACCCTGACAAGCTAATAATATACTTCCTCTTGAATGGAAGAATAGTTTCACATTTCAGGCTTTTGTCTGTGAAAGCAAAAAGCTTCATTTAAGAATAAACACACCCTGTTTGTTGTCACAGCTGGACTGCTGATGCAACTACAAGAAAGAATCTTCAAAGTACCACCTCAGGAGGATTAGCTTTGCCCATCCGATTCTTTTAAAAGAAGTCATCATCTACCTGCCTGTCCTCCACCCCTTACCTCAGTGAGAAAGCCTGCCAATACACTAACACTTTTTGCTCATCTGCTATGTGGCCTTTTTGATAGTTTGTTCAGCTTACACACAGCAAGCAACACCTAATTTCTTCACCCTGTGTAGGAAGACTGAGCTAGAACGAAGGGGATGGAGAACGATTGACTTGGCTTCTATCAGCTTCCTTCAGGAAAAAAGCCTGGGGAAGGGCAGGGCATGAAGGAGAAAAAACATCCAGAAAGCAGAACCATGGCTTTGAATTACCTTCTCAGATTTCTTAACTCCTCGATCACCTTGGTCTCAAACATTAACCTGAGCATAGGGCTGGGATACGTTTAACAGCTTTACTAATTTTTCCATGAACTACAAGTGCAACAACAACAGCAAAAGATGTAGTTAAGGTTTGAAACGACTGCTACTTACTTGTTATCAGTATTTCCTCGTGATTTCTTGTAGTTTGCATAATCCTCTAAAATAGAGTCAACATTCTTCTTGGCAGGAAGATAGAAGAGCTGGGAAAGAAACAAAATTGAACAAATACAAGTTGTCTAAATTGCACAGACATTTCTATCTACGTGCTAGCCTTAAACAGACAGACATAAGGATATTTCTAGAATTAACAGGTTAAGGTGTTAATTCTTACCGAAGGAAGATCAACTGTTTTAGTTGTGCATACTGAAATACTCCACAGCAACCGCATTCGTGTTTCCATTTAACATTTCTGCTGCTCAAAAGCAACCTGAACTGCCAAAGTCAACCCAAGAGCCAAAGGTATGCAGCAAAGCACACAAATGCCAGTGCAGACCTGCCTAGCGCAGGTCACACAGCTGTTGCAAAAGCAACGGTGACAGCTTTGATTATTCTTCGTCTGCTTTGCTTCTACAGTTCAGCAAACGGATACCACTGTGCGAAGCAAACAATGCCACTAGGCACATGCTGGGAAGTTTCACTGCCTGCACCATCTAACGACTATCACAGCTACATCACAGCTTACGGGACTGAAGCCAAATATTTTTAGCTGTGACTGACCAGTGATTATCTTCCATCTTTAACACCATACACAGATCACCTGTACTCAGATACTAGTCCAGTCATACACTGCAAGGCTAAGCATACAGTAAATTCACGGATTTGCTTTGTTTTTTGAGGCATGGGCCCCAGTTCACTTACCATTTTCTTTTCACAAAAGCACTATAGTCCGAAGATATTCAGGTAAAAAAAATCCAGTCTGCAGAACTGGAGTCAGTGTAACGCATACTAGTACTTAAGCACCTTTCCTGCCGGTGCAAGCATAACACTTCTATTCACCACAAGTCAGCCTTATCTAGGTAGGACAAGATTTTTGCTCATTGGGAAAACAGTACCTCAGAGCAGCAGTAAAAGTCAAAGCATGCAATTGCAGCCTGTCAAATCAAAACCATACAACTTTCAATGCTATTTTCTATGCTTCTTGCCAATTTAAGTAAGCAGCTCCACATTAGAGTCATGACTTACTAACAAGTTTATGGAAGTATATTATACTTTTTAAAATGGAAGACTGTCTTGCCTAGATAAAATTACTGCATCAACAAGCTTTGTATAGATTCTACCTGGCAGAACAGTTGAGAATCACTGCTCTAAGAGACTGTTTTCTGTCAGAGCTTTAGAACTTGAGATACTTTAAGAACTTGGCAATGAGTGACACGTAAACAAGGCAGGAAGGAACTGAGATGAAACATCTACCACATGCAGTGTTCCTACAGACTAGTTCTCTACCGGCTAAGCAAACTGTTCTAAGCATGTTTGACCTGTTGGCATGCTTTGAGGAACACCACGCTTTGTTTAAAATTACTCGACTTTCAAGCTTATGCCCAGTTAAACTGAATCTATTCCACAAATTTACATTCAGCTCTGCTGCACCATGGTCATAACTCGCAGGTGACCTTTGTTTACACCATCAGGCTTCTGTCAAACTCTACAGGAGATTTAGCTACCCTGCACTTGAAGAGGATATGAAATTCCAGTTTATTGTCCTTGCCTATACGCAGATTTTTAAAATTTATTTTTTATTTATTTTTAGAAATTACCTGCTTTTGCCTGGTGATCAAGTCCCAGTCATCTACCAGCCATGGTTTCAGCTCTTCTGGGATTTTCACCTTTACTTCAACTCTGTTCATAAATGTTTCTTCCTGGAAAAAAAAAAAAAGTGAAGTGACACTGATTACTTTCAGATAACTGTCCAAGATAAGAGTCACCATACTGCTTGTTTCCACAGCTCAAACACATCACTGGACTAAGGAATTGCCAAAGTAGACTCCAGAGGGAACAGGGAAATAACTCAGATTTTGCAAGGCCACTTGGCAACCCTAGGGTTTTGCAAAATCATAGCATTTCATGCTGCCGTACCACAGAACAAACATTGCTGTCTGAGCAAAGCAACTCTATTTTCTGTCAAAAGCCCTGTAAGAGAATCACAAACACATACACTTTCCACTGTTGGATCTACTCGAGCCCTCTTCTTCCTAGGAGGCTGAGGAGTCTCACTGGTACTGGTCCCCTCTCCAATTCCAGGAGCTGTACAGAAAAGAGAAATTATGCTGCTTAAGGAGTCTGGTAAGTCAGTAAGAAATACCATTATAAAGAAAATAATTAAAGGATTTAAAAGTAAGAATCAGACTTCAAGTCATCTTTTACTTGCTTTTTGTTTTAATATGACTTTATTTTGAACATCACACATTTGTGACTCTAAACTGCTATATTCATGCCTATCTGAAGATGGAGATTTCTGCATTAAGAACAAACCAGGGCATCAGTATCTGTAAGGTTCTTTGGAAGAACATTTTTGGAGCCAGTAACTCAGCTTTGTGAATTGTGCCCCACGTCAATAAAAAAACAAATTTGACTTACCAAATTATTTCAGATTCATGTGGATACCACTTTGCTTTTAATTTGCAGGAACTCAAAATCTTGACAAATAGTTTATGTGCAAATCAGCAAGTTATACGTTCCTCCTGCTGAAGGGGAATGGACATTAAGATCCAGGAGGAACACCGCAAGGTGATAGTGTAAGCAAACTTGGTGGGGGCCGATTTAAGATCTTATTCCAGCTAAGAATCCTTCACTAAGGACATCCACTTCCATAAAAAAAAGATATACTTACTTTTCTGTTTGTTCTTTTTTGTTTTCCTGCAAGAAGAACACAAATTATTGCAAATATAAAGACAAGTATTTAAAGACTTGAAAGCCAGAAAAATTGTCCATTAAGCTCAGAACCATGATCAAATACTTAGCCTATGGAGTATTTAGGTAACAGCAAAAGAAAGGAGAAGTGTCACGTATGATTTCTCACTACAGTTATGATGCTTTAAGATTTTTCCAGTACAAGTGGTAGTATTCACATTTGGGGGATTCATTAAACGTAAACCTACAAGAGTCCCGAAGACAGGCCAAGAACAAGTATTTTAGAACAGACCTGACCAACATTTATCAAGTAGCATCTACAGATATTTCATATTTTCCAAATACTTATAGATGTTCTACTTCAGCGTTCCAGGCATCACTTAAAGACAAAATACAGGACAAGGAAACAGAGGTGATGGAAACTATCAGATAAGTCTCAGCTAGCTGACTTTCCAGAAAAGTATTGAAAAAAACAATTTTACCACTACAGCAGTGTAAGAAAGTTTGAATATCACTATCAGAATTAATTATATGCACGAAGTTGCATGATGATGCAATCATAGGCAGTCCAAAGTTTAATGGAGATTGTGATTATACTTACTGGAAACATTTGGAACAACATTGAAAAGTGTTGTTCCTAATTTTTATCATCTTCCAGATGCTGCTATCTTAACACTTAAACACTTCAGACTTGTCTAAATTCTCTCTCCTTAATCCTTATTTTTATTCCAACAGTTATGCTGAGAAGCTAACTTCCAAGAATTTTAAAAACACTATATGCAAATATTCAGATATGTCAAGATATGTTAATGACAAAAATTAAACTACTAAATTATTAAAACTAACTAAAATTAAACTTTGTACATTTACTAACCTTTTCTAGAACATTTGAATTAAGAGTCTATTAGCCACGTTTCCATTTGCTCACTGTTGATAGGAATCCAGTTAAACCTCTCTCAAAAAAACAGAAATCAGTGGCCTAGATTCCAGATTGTGAGGATAAAACTCTTTACCAGTACAAGATTATTTCTTTGTTAATTCATCACAACGTCAAAAGACATTTGTATTCAGTCTTTGAACTGGGATTATCTCAGTCAGGAAGTAGTCGGTCTCAGAAAGGTCTGAAGACAGGAAAAGCAACACTTTTTTCAAGCTTCAAGTCACAAGCAATCATGAGGCTTAAAAAGAACTGTGGGCAGAATAAAAATCCCCTCTCCAGGAAGAGGTAACAACTGCCAAGTGAAGTCACTGATAATGGACTTGTGTATTGAAGAGAATGCCTTTTCTTCCAAACCTAGAGTAAACAAGTAGAAACAGGGAGTTCTTTTGAGAATTAACGTCACAAGATAAAAATAAAATCAGAACATCAGTCTAGAAGCAGAGTTAGAAAACTGGAGCAGACAGACAATCCAAAGTACTTTAAGAACTGTCTTAATTGCAGTAGAAAACCACACCTACGTTACTGATGCACAAAGCCTAGCATAAACCCATTGAGGGCAGTTGCTTGTGCTCTCCAGCCTCATTCCGTATTTCTTGATTGCTTACATTTCAAGTTATTACATCTGTGCTTCAAGTCAAAGCAGCCGTCTGTTCACAAAGTCTAAGACAAATCTGATTTAGGGAACAAAGATCTCAGGGTAGAGACAAAGCATTGCCACTCGGCACATTTTCGATGCCTGCACAGCAGAGTGGCTGGAAAAATACTCTTCACTAGGTTAAGACAGCTGTGCAAGATGAAACGCTTCTGTTGTGTAGAGTACCATAAGCATGCAGTGTACTCAATATCCAGGAGAGAGATGCAGCATTTGTATCAGAGGTTGTAGACAGCCTTATCGAGAGAAGCTGGAGCCCGCGATAAGCAGCACATCTTAGCTCACCAGAGCACTTTCGGCAGACCCAGCAGGCTCATTTGAGACATACGCATGTTCCTCACAGTGGCAGGTAACTTACTGCAAAGGAATTCAAGTCCCGAAGTGACACAAAAAGATGAAACATCTAGGAACGGTTGAAACACATCCTTCTGTGCCATTTTACACCTACGTTACGAACAGCAAGCCTCGGAACACAGAGCAGCATTAAGTGTCTTTCAGGGTCACGTCTAGAGAATTGTCAGGAGAAAACAAGAGCAGCTTAGTGAAGAATTCAACACATAACATCAGGAGAAAAAGCAAGACATGGGAAGGTTTGCTTGCTCTACAACTGTTACGAGTCCGTGACCATCTAGATCAAATACCTGCTATTATCCACAGAATTCTTACTTTCCCTAAATTCTTGAGCCTTTTAACAAGACTTAGAAATCTTTCAGAACCTCCCTACGTCAGCTGGTTAGGATGCAAGCAGCAGAATGAAGGTGGGCTACCACTTGGGGCTCTGGGATTTGAGGTTAAGACTCTTGTAAATGCCAAAGAGGGAGATCAGCAAGGTGCCAGTCTACTGACAATACAACAGCACAGATGCAAGTAAGCTGTCCAACATCTTGAAGTCTCTCCTAACACAAGGTGTCCAGTAACAAAAGCTTACATGAAAATATTGAAGTGTGAAAAGCAAGTACGTTGAATGGTCGTCGCCAGCCCTCTTACTGCTCTAGCAGCTTGGTTACTAAATCAGCTGCAAAGAGCAGCATTCCTATCAAAATTCAGTTACAGCATCCAACGCTATTAGCAAAGGATAAATAGCGAAGTCAGAACTATACACATCTCCTGCACGGTCAGGCAACCTGACCTTACATGGCACACCAAAGTAGAAGAGGTAATGAGAGCAGGAACAGTCAGTAGTGCAGAGCAGCTCAATACCAGGAGTAAACAGTGGGTGGGAAGAGGGGAAATTGTAGAGATATCATTAGAGATAAAGGGTGAAGATGGACCAATTAATCCTTCCTCAAGACGGAAGAAAAAGACCAAAAACCCAAGCAGAAAGCATTAAAAAAAGACAGGAGTCGTCATCCTCCTTCCCCTTCTCAGCACAGTACCGAATTAAAATGAGGAACACGCTGCCACAGGATGCCGTGGAGGCCAGAGGCCCAAATGGTTCAGAATTTATTAGGTAAGTGTAAAACAGTCCTACAAAGGACTATTAAACCCATCACATGGATATAGCCTCCAACTCAGAAGCCCCTTGCTGACAGGCTGCTAGGAGCAGAGGATATTTTTGGTAGAAAAGCATCGCAGACTTGACTCACTTGAGGACTGTCCCCAGGAACGTGTTACAAGTGACCACCAGACAGCACAGCGGGTTAGGGAAGTCTCCAGCTGGAGCCAGAACAGCCCTTCCAGTGTTGTCACAGCCCCAGGCAGCTGGCATGCAGGCAGTGTGTGTATGCTGCCTGACATTTGGAGGACTGAGCAGCTCGCATGAGAGCTACTAGCTACGCCAAAGGTAGTAGGGGATGCCCCAGAGGACACGCAGCAGGAGCACGTGCTTTTGAGTAACGTGTTCAGATGAAGAACAGGACTTCTGTTAGAAAAAGTAACAATAACTCATGTTTAAGTTGAGACACTGCTTTGAGAGCATCTCTGGTGACACTGCTTGCAAATACATCACAAAAACATATCTTCTCAAACCTGTTACTCAGTGCCGTACCTTCACTCTAGTACTCTAGGTTGCCCTTCTTCCTTTCCAAGCACAGGCTGACTCAGGTTACTGATTTTAACACGATAATCACATTAGGCCCATCAAAGGTAGCACCAATTCTTAGAAACTGGAATTCAGCAGTACCATATATAAGACAGTCTGGAAAAGCCAGTATCTGTAGGGTTGTATTTTACTTTTGGTAACCCACTGTAAACATACAAGTGTTTTCTATCAGAGTTTTTCTAGTTACCATATGATGATTAATTTCAAAAGAACTGTGTACAATTTGCATTTCATGCATATTTCTATTTGATAAAATACCGCTTATAAATAGCTTTAAAAACCCTTTTGTACTAGTTGTTGCAATTTACAGAACAGTTACTCTGAGCAGACTCACGCCATGACAAAAATACAGTAGATTACAGAGCAAGATCAATCCTCACAATTTGTACCACCATCTACCGCAGCAGCCGAGCTCTCAGACTTACAGAGCACAGTGCCGTTTATTACTGATTTCCATGGAAAGAGAACTCCAGGCTACAGTAAACATGCAGACCAACTGTAATCTTCTAGAACAATCCAGTTTCAAAACCCTGAAGTCAGTTGTCTTCCACCTTTTAAACAGCAGGCACCGAATGCATTTAGGTGCTCAGAACATACCCTTCTCCCAACTGAAAATGTATGCATTCCAGAGAAACTAAGTACTGTTAGTCCACGCCAGCTTTAAAAAAAAAACAAACACAATATTCTGCAGCACTTTGAATTGTTAACTGAATTGCTACCAGAGCTTACATCATTACAGCTGGCGACTTTAAGAGTCGCTAAAGGAAATCTATGAAAGCAAGGAGATTTGGATTTCAGGATGAAAATCCTGGTTTGACAATCCATCCTTAACTCACCGCGTCGATATTGTAGGGGTCTCCAAACAGCAAACAGTATGCGCTCCATCTCGTCTGAAAAATCTAGGCACAATGGGGGTTGAGTTAAGGAAAGAATGTCAGACCTAGTGCTCAGCCTTTAAGAGAATCTATTTAAGATTCAGAAATTTACCTTTTTAGCGGTGTTTTACAATCTTATCGAACATTCCTGGAGGATATATGTTTCTTAGACTTATTTCCTTTGCATTCTTGTTTGGCTATCCGAGGAATAAGTTTCTAAAGATAAGTTTGAACAGTTCCCTCTGTTCAATCCTCCAAGAATGCTACAAAAGGTAAATTTTGAGGCCTAAATAGGTTGACAGCGTTACCCTTTTAGAATAGTTGATCCGTTTCTCCCCCTCCCCACCAACGGTACGTTATGTACCTGCAGCGACCTTAGATTTATAACAACAGAACAATCCCGAAGCGTGAGCTGTATTCCCAGATTTGTCAGAAGCCACCTTGACTTCAGGTGTAAGCAGGATGTGAGCAGCAGCAGCAGAGTCAATAATGTACAGTATCGTAACCCTGCATCACTGCTAAGTTCAGTCAAAGCACTTCCTCCCCTCAGCCTCCAGGTAGGGAAGAAGACAGGGAGACTTTGTTGGAAGAACCAGGGGTCTAATTTAGAAGGATGCTGGTAATGGCTAGAGACTAGGAGCAAGATCAGTGCAACAAGCATATGGGACCCTGCGATAGATACCTTTCACATCGCAAGACTGCTGTTTTAATGACAGGTTTTCCTCCTTCCCCTTTACTACTCTGATCTTCCACCTTCAAGGAATTAAATTTTCATGGTGGCTGGAAAGCTTTCAGAGAATTAGTTTCCTGTATGTTCTGCTACACCAGAAATGATCGCTAATGCTTACTATTGTGATGACAGCGAAAAGCAAAACCACTCCCTCTGCCCAACTGGTTTTAACTGAGAGTGAAGACAGACCCGGTAACATGCTTTTGAGCTTTGAATTGAAACAGAAGCTTAAGATGAAGTCCTTTTTGCTGCATCAGTCTACCTTGGATGCAACGTTATTACATGTGGTGGAGAGGATTAAGCCGACTGAGTTCTACTGCTCTTCAAGTAGAGGTTAACATTTAGCATTTTCTCAGCCCCAGAGAGCAAGTCACCACCCCACTGCAATCAGCCTGAGCTCCCAAGATGCCTGAAGCTGACAGTACGGGGATCCTACTCCTGAAGTTACTATTAGGATGTTCTCTGTAATGCAATTTGTAGTCATCAAAACATTTACAATTGAGTCATCACCACCTATGTCAAAATTATACATTAAATTAATTCTACTCCTACTGAATAAAACACAAGCAGACTCAAGTGCAACAACCCCTCGAGCAGTCCCATTAGTAATTACCACAATTTAGATATTTTAATTAGTTTTTAATGACTTTCATCAGGAACTGTCTGAGCAGGCTTTTTTCCCCACCCCCTCCAAATGAAGACAGACTGACTACGTCCCTGTCAGAAGCCCATCCCAAGCTGAGAAAGCACACAAAACCAGAGTGCTTAAGGCACTTCGGAATCTGTAGCAACAGACCAAAGGAACATGCACGTAGCATTATGACCAGATCCATCTGACTCCCCATTTCGAAGAGCAAAAGACAATTTACAGCCTTGGGTAGGCTTTGGCCAGCTGCAAAGTGAAATCTGCATTCAGGATCTAGAGCAAAAAAGCCTTTATCCACTGCCACTGCACTTCTCAAGCCAACGATACTTATTTTGTAACGCAAAGTTACCCATAAGTGAGGCATGAAATGCGAGGCTGCTGCCAAATGCTCTTAGCTGCTGAAATGACATCCCTTCCTTCCTCATGAAGACTAGAATCATAAAAGGAGTCAGCAGTTGAAAACATCTACAACATCACATTAGAAATGAGTATATTCATGATTAAAAAACTGAAGTACTACCCCAAACAGAAGAGTTTCATGGCACATGAGCAAAGCAAAAGAGCTATGAGAATCTAAGCGTAAGGCCACACAAGCCTATTCTGAAAAACAAAAAAGATGGAATGGAAGAAGTCTGACAATTACATTCTGATTTTTTTTCTTCTAATAAACATCTGAGCTTGCTTCTGGTCTCTTGAGATGCAAAACCATTTTAATAGCATGTGTTTAGATTTGGAAAAGACAGGAAAACACCAAAGGCTTCCTAAACACAGTTTTAACAACTGTACAGTAAGAAGGCAAGGTATTTTAAGGATTTTTTTCCCCCCACGTAAGTGCTTGTGCAGCCTGGAAGAGCTGCAAAGTTCTGCACAGAAACCAATTTCACTAAGATACACAAGTCTTATGAGGACATGTCATAACTGAGTGTCAGGCAACTAACTTGAGAGGAATAGTATGCAAAAGAACTATGAAGTGTTAACATTTAACCTACTCAGTACCTTGATCCGAGATTAAACATCATTCAATCTTGGAAGACAGTTTTAATAAAGTAATTCAACAAAAGCCTTTCAGATACCTCAAAAGTAAATTGTCTGCATGGGTCATGTCAGGAGTAAAAGAATGGTTCTTTAGGCTAAACTATAAGAAGAAAACTATTTAAAGATCAGTAGTAGAACTTACAAGCAACAGTTTGAGTTTTTTTGTTGTTTGTTTTTGTTTTTAAATAAAAAGCTTCTTACACTTCAACATTTTTCTGCTGCAGACCAGATGTCTTCTTGCCCGGAGCAGCACCTCTCATCTTCCCCTCTGCATATTGCTCCCTTTAAAAAGAATACATTTGGCATTAAGACTAACAGGAAAAGAACCTTGTTCTCCCCTCAAAAGAGAATAGGTTATACAGAATATTCACAAAACTTCTAGTAACTGATTTCAAGTCTTATTTGGGATAAGGAGGAACAAATTCAACTCAATAGCAAAAAGAGGACTTTAAAGGTTGAACTAGATGCAACTAGTTAGCAACACACTAACTGCTTCTGAAAAATAGGGCATTCTAGATAAAAGCACTTTTGTTACACAAAAAAAGAATTAGAATACTAGCACTCAAAAATCAAAGTATTTGTATGCATCTTGAAGCTGTCTGAGAAGATAACAGAATGGTTTAGGTCGGAAGGGACCTCTGGAGTTCATCTGGTCCAACCTCTCTGCTCACTCAGGGCCACCTAGAAAAGGTTGCCTAGGAACATGCCCAGACAGCTTTTAAATATCCCCTAGGAGAGGTATCCTTTGCAGTTAACAATGTATTTTAGGGATACTGCATGAGGATCATTTTTTGTCACCTAATTTCTGTGTTATAGAATGTACTTGCAGTTAGTCAGGTTGCCTCTCCACTTCATCAACCTACTCCTCATTGAAACCTGAAATAAGTTTTAAAACTAAGTAAAACTCTCAAATTTCTGGAGCACGGAGATCAGAATACTTCTGTAGGCCAAAGCACCGCAAAGAACAGAGACATGCTTCTTGAAGGCGTTTGTTGTGGTTTTTCTTTTTTGTTTGTTTTGAACTTACTGCCCTCCTTTGATATATAGCTGTTGCATTGAAGCCCTATAGAGAAAAATATTCTGCTGACGAGGACTAACAGAAATACTTACTGATTGGCCTTTTGAAGTTCTTTTTGTTTCTGCAAATTGGTATCCACGTATTTGAGCACTCTGCTTTCCGGAACCCATTCATCCCAGCTGGAAAAAAAAAATAAAAATCAAACAATCGTTCAAAAACACCACAGAATTGCATTCTACATAAAATAGGATCAATTAAAAGCTTTGCAGAATTTGAGACTGAACTTTGCTTTTGTGACAAGTCATGGACTGGCACAACTGAGTGTAAGTTACTAAATGCATTCCCCACTGTCTGAAGCTGTAACAACTTCTCTAGGGAACTGTAACCCTCAGTCATTTCTGGAAGTTTCCCAAACTTGAAGGATAAGCAATTTGGGAGGGAGGGGACTGTCTTAATATAGAAGAATCTCAGGAAAAAAAAAAAATCTACACTCACTAAATTGTGGGGCATCTGTAGCCATAACTATATTATGAAGCGAGTTTCCTTTATCTATTCCAACATTTTATAGGTTAACAAATTCAGCAATAAGATCTTACTGTAAGAAGAAGAGCTCTGATTTCTGTCTGTGAAGGAAACCAAGATGGCATGAATATTTGAAGAATCTGAAGTGAACGATTTAAGAGAACAGGTGTTGGGGAAATTGCCATTATGAGCAAGAATTCCACTTTGACAAAGAGTGGATAATCCGAGCAATCTGACAAATTATTTCAAATAAAAGCACATTAAAAGTGGCCAAGCTATTCTGAAACATGCAAGTTAAAGCTCTTTATACGAGTTCTGTGTCATTTTCACTACATGGCAATAGCTGCCACCCTTGGAACACCAAAGTGACAAAAACCAATGCCACTGCAGGAATATAAAGTTTCCAAGATCAAGACAAGCCAAGCTTTGCATCCAAATGTTAGAGAAACAGATACACAGCTGTACGTATTCTAAGGTTACATTTTTAGGATAGTGCTTTGGTCAGATAGGTAAGCTCCTTATCTTACTCCTGTCTGTACAGCTGTGAGACCTCCAAAGAAGTGTTATACGACTGCCGTACACCTTATGTTGTATGATGAAGAAACTTCCTATCTTGTTGGTATTTGCAGAAAAAAAAATAAGCCGAGCAATTAACAAGTAACAAAAGACCGTAATTACAGAACCCAAAGTTAAAGAATCACATTGTCCCAGTTGTCTAGATCTTGCAGCAAAGCCACTTTTAATGTAGCTAACTGGAAGCTTGGATGCAAAAAACCCTCAAATAATGCAAGCATGAAAAGAAAAGCAGGAGTCACATCATTTATGGCACCTTTCACCACTGGAGATAAACTAGGAAATGAGGTATCATATTTATGCTGCCTCATTGATACAGAGCAGCCAGCTTAATAATCAGTTACACTCCCTGCAACTATCAGCACTTACAATAAAACATTTATCTGCCCATTGGCAGGAGGGGGCAGGGGGTGGGCAGGCAGATGCATTTAAAGAAAGCAGTAGGCATTAAAACATGACGTTCAGCTTTTATTCAAGTCAGCAAGATCAAGATATTAGCAACAGAATCTTCACTCAAGGGTCTGCAGCATTGAAATGAAACAAATCGGAAAGCCTTCTGGAGTCTGAACAGCTAAAGCTTCTATTCGCTAAAACCCTCCTTTTCTTAAATTCGAAACTGAGTAACAGAACAGAACTCAAATTAAAGAAAAACTACACAAATGTAACAATCTCATGACAAAATTAATCTTTAGTGAGCTGAACATTGTATCATGAAGATATCTTTATTTCTTTAGAAGTATCTTACCAAGAATTTTATTATTTTTGCAGAAGGGAAAAGTATCTCTAACGGCACCTTTGCATGAAAGGCCAGAACCAAAACACAGGCTAAAACTGCTCCTGTGAAACACTAAAATAGATAGCTCTTCCCATTCTGAAAGCAGCCTTCACAAAGGCATGTTTTTCCAAATCTTTGCTGCCAGAAGCGATTTAAGAGTGAAATACACTGTGAGCAGAGCACTTTGATCCACTGCACCAAGGGTTACATCTCATACCAGCACGCAACAAGAAAGTTTTTGCACTAAATATTTCTGCCAGGGAGGAATTACAATAACTGTTGTCAAACTTCAACAGAGTACTACAAAGCCTTCCCATTCATTAGTCTGCTGACACCCCAAGCTAGGTTGTCTAGATAACCAAGGTCTGCAGGAAACAGCTAGTTAGGCAATGTTTTCTTTGTGTTACTATCAATCATTGACTCAGCTACGCAAAAATAGTCAGGTCAATTTTATAGAGCCTTCTAAAGGCACAGAGGGCAGAGCTTGTCCATCAAGACAGTATTCAAACTGATGAAAAGAGACAATGAAGGTCTGCTTCCATTTTATGGAAATACTTACTTTTTATTCCAACCACTGTAATGGATAAAGTATTTCACTTGCTTGTCCTTTATGGCAACCTTTACACACTGAAACAGAGAAAAGCTTGGTCAGTACCAAAGAGAACAAAAAGATCTCTGAATGAGTTTTGCTTTGTAAGCTTCCAGAGACTCTAAACATGCGGAGATTTCATGCAAGCAACTGAAATACCTGGCAGCAAATTCACAGCAGCAAGGAAGTTCTCTAACACAAGTTACTGCCTATTCGCAGATTTGGAAGGGCTAGGCAAACAAAGAACTCTGCTCAGCTATCCAAAGGGCCACCTTCATTGACAAAAAGGATCGGAAACCCCTGAGGATGACCAGAAGAGCAAAGAAGCAGTCACTTAACTACCCCAAGGTTAGCCAAAAGCCATTCACTAAAGAGTTTGTTCACATGCAGGCCCCTACCTCGCACACAGGTAAGCTGGCTGAAGTAGAGGAGTCTTCAAAAGTAAAAAATAAATAATACGGATCTCTGCAGTCACAGAGAGTGCATTATATTCAGTAGAAAGGGTTGCAGTAAAGGCTTTTTCTAGATTAAGAATGTACAAATGATGTAAGTGAAAACAGTTATTTCTGTTAAAGACTGGCCTATGAAGACAGCAACTTCCTTACTCACCAAGATTAAGGTAAGACCATTCAAAAAGGTGACACAGAAGAAGGTTGCTCCAACTAGCCCACAACACCTCTCCGAAGCATCCCTCCCTGAAACTCTTCTGTCTGAAAGTTCCGCATGGCCCTACTGGCAGCCTGCAGGACATCGCCTCAGCTCCGCCAGAGGAAGACAACGAGATGAGCCGGAACAAGCACGCACACGGCTCAGTAACTGAACTTCCTCCTGCACCCTGACAGGTAAGAGCTCAAGCTACCACATCTGTATAAAAGGAAAACACAGCCGGAGACATGCCTCTTCCTGCGAAAACACAACCCAGAAGACAGACTACGTAACCCTGCCTAGTCTTATCTTTGTGCCTGTCCATGTTCCTGAAGTCCTAGCTACACCAAATTAAATCCGTCAGCTTCGTCTTGGATAAGGCACTTCATCCAGCAAGGTGAAGTTTTGCTCTGGAGATGCTGGGATACAGGTGCCACTGTACCACTTCACAACATCCTCAAGTTACTTCACTGTTGAAACATGAAAGCACACCCTCTTTGGCTCTAACTTCTAATCCCTTCTCTCTTGCCATGCTGATCGAGTCACCTTTAAGTACTTCTGAGAATCCAGAGCCTTCTGCCGCACAGCATTTTCTCAAGACCACTGTCATAACTCCTTCCCGTACCTTCTCCAGTTTAAAGAAGCATTAATACTTAGGTGTCAACATAGAGCAGAACATCGTATTTTACTGCTGAACTCAACACCATCGTGCACGGAACAAACTCCGTGTCACCCAGACTTGCAATGAGGAGTAAGGATATCCTAACCCTGTCTGATACACCGCTGCGCTGGTTGCTCATTTTGACTCGCTAGCTCACTGCAGACCTGGACATAAAGCCAAAGACAGACCGTAGGCTAAAGAAGTCTCTTTGTTTTGAAGAATATAAGTGAGCACAAAGTAAAAAATTCAAATATATTCCTATACCAAAATATTTTCCTTCCCGGCCGCATCTATTTTAGGAAGCAGAGAATTAACGTGTAACCAGCACTTCCAGTCGGCTTAGGGCAGTTAAAAGGTAACAGCTTTCAGCTGGAAGGGTCTTAAGTAAACCCCATTTAATTTTGCATTGCACAAACAGATCTACACGTCGATTGACCAGTCCTAACTTCCGATACTATTCTAATGCAAACACAAGTGCTTCTCTGATCATCTTGCTGTGGGAAGCTCAGGATACGGTCGCCACAAAACGAGGAACTTGCACATCGAGAATCACTGGGCAAGATTAGATCAAAGGAAGAGCAGAAAGCTAAGGTTGTTCCCCATTATAAACCATTCAAGTATCTCTGTAAAAATCAAAACCCAGTTCCTCCTGCCACTTCAGGAGCCTGGAAGGATCCAGATCCTCAGTGTAAATAGCCAGCCGAAAGCTCTCCCTACCACCACGTCTCTTGTGATACCAGGTAACATTTACTGACACCAAAACCCACTGGAAGCAAGTCTTAGTTTAAAGCATCCCACAAATTTCTGCAAGTCTTCTCATCCGCACAGCTACAAAAGCCCCATCGGCAGTTTCAGAGGAAGCAGGGGTAGGCAGCCAAATCAGGAGCTACACCTCGCATAGAACGGATGGCGTGGCAGCGGCATCTGCTTAAGGCCCGGAAGAAAACAGCGTAACTGGAAGCGCTGCACCACAGAGCTGCAGCTGAAGCAGTCAGGATACTTCTCCAAGCCACAAGTCTGTAACTCGCAGCTTCTGAGGCTAAAGGGACAGAACTGAGAATGCCAACTCCTCTGTCCAGTTAACGCAGCAGCACCTTCCTCAGTGCTGTCCCACGTGAAGACCACCGACTGTACTCAGCCATCCGCACCTCTGAGGGAGCTCAGCCTGCACTCTACCAGGTCATGCATTAGCTCCAGCACCAAGTTTTACGGATACAAATGCTTTCCAGTGGTTTCTTTTTTTTCCTAGGAACATGCGTATTATAGAAGTTGCACACAAGATCTAGCCTTTAGTAATTTACCAGCACAGCTGCGTGGTACCATTGTGGTGTGGTTTTTTTTGTTTTTTTAAATTAAGCTTTTCTATAATATAGAACTACAGGGTTTGAAACTGATTAATTGCATACATTACCAGGTTTTCCTTCATTTTAGCTTCTGGCCTCAGGCCAACAATGTAAGGCATAGCAGGTAAATGTACACAACTCTTTACTTTCCCGGGCAGCAGTCAGAACCGCCTGCAGCAGTAAGCAGCCACACGTACCTTCGCTTCATAAAGGAGAGGTCCATGAAAACAAAGCACTCGCTCACCTGAAAGAAAGTTGCAGATAAGCATCTTAGAACAATCCTCATATATCATTTCTGCAAAACACATGTTATCAAGTGCAGCACAGAACGAATCCCAGGTCAACCAGGCAAGAAACTCAAAGGCAGAGTCTGATCTGAGAAGCAGGCCGGTGTCTGGAACGTCAATTTACTCTCGTACAAGAGGACCAAAGCCGATTATTTAAGCCGTGAAGGAAAGACTCCCGAGGACTTCCCCGAAGAGCACGCATGCCAGGACAGCCGCACACAAGCCACGTCCGAGCCTGCCCACAGCTCTGCAGAAGGGCTGGTTACTTCGGCAAACAACTGGCCCCAAGCCCTGTGCTCCTGCCCACGCTTCTGGCCGCTGCCAGTCCAAGCCACAGGCACCCCTCCGTCCTGTCGCAAGGCTGGCACGCAGACCTCCTCCCAAAGCCTTGAGTTTCAGATGCAGAAATGAAAACACCGGTTTGCTACACGTGGACTACTCCAGCAGGTAAAGCCATTTTGCTGTGAGGGACTCCTAAGTCCTCACAACGCTGCATGTTCACTCAGAGCGGGGAATCAGCTCTCCAGACGAGATGTCACCCCCGTACCTTACGCTGCAGGCACAAAGGAAAGCCACGTTACCTGTCCTCCTCTGGCAGGAGGCAGAATACCTGGGATTTCTAGTACAAGGAAGTCAGGAAAAGAGAGACCCCCACACTTTTCCCCACCCCACTCGTGGGACAGAAGAGCGCCAGGTTCGTGCAGCAGCAAGAAAAGTGCTTGCTTTGTGCTTCGAAGTGGGAAGAAATTGTTCTTCAGGTCCGTCCGCCCGCCCCTTCCCAAATGGGGAGAGCTCATGTGCAGGGCTATCGCAGGAATTTGGGCGTGCTTAACAAAGGATATCTGGGGACAGATGTTTCCTTCTTCAGAGCCGCGGTACCTCACATTTTCAGAGAGGCTGCATAACGTGCTCCAGGGTGCGGCACACATCCAGCTCTTGCCACGACTTCCAGGCCGCGCAGGGCAGAAGTGCAACAGTCACAGCTCTAACAGCGTGGATCCGCGGACAGGGGGCCGGGAAAGCGGCCCCCAGGAGCAGGAGGCCCCATCAGGGCCACATCTTGAGCTCCTTGCGAGCAGCTCAGCAGTGACTAAGGTGGGAAGGACCAGAGCACGGGCTGCAGGTTTAGAGGTGCCCTCTACTGTAAATTTTACTCTGCTCTTCAAAACCCATCTCTGCGTACTGAAGGGATAAATTACAGCCAATGGCACGTGGTGCCATGAGCTCCCACCCCTCTCCCAACCTGTACCTTTCTGGCTCGATTTTGACCCCACAGACACGTAACTAACTCAACGTTAACGTAGCTTTTAACCAGCTGGACTCCGAAGGACGATCAGTGTACAAACCGCTGCAGAAATTGAACATCGCCGCATCCCAAGGCCTTTCGGTGAGGTGGCGGAGCAGCTCTTGCACGCATTCCCAACGTCCACGTCTGGCAAGGTCAGCGAAGCTTTTCTGATGCTGCTTGAAGCAGATGAGGGAAGATGCAGGCACCACTTCACCAACAAGACCGGGAGACGAGCAGACACAGCAACAGTCTGTCCCACCAGCATAACTACACTCGGATGTCATCTCGCACATCCAGACCTGGAAATACCCAGCTGTGAGCTTACCACCGCGTTCCTACTTTGAGTAGGAAGAACAGCGTACCTCGCCCATGGGGTCACACGCTCTCCACAGAGCCGAAACAAGTACTCACTGTGAGGTCTATGAACACAGAACTGTGCCATAGATGTATTTCAACCTGTAAAACGCTTTTGTATGTCTAGAAAACTATTTAGAGAGTTGTTAGTGGAAGTGCCCATTTCGGTACATTCAGTGCTTTGTCGTAAAGTCAGAACTTCTTTACAGTCACGGCTAACAGCCACGGACTGCAGCACCCTCATCCTTCACACAGTCCATGAGCACTGCTGGAAGCCACACCTCTCCGGCAGTCGTTATGCAAAGTCTTTCTAGGCAAGACGTCCACATTTACTATGGGCAAGGACACGAACCTCGGCGTTGCAGGAAGGTTACCACGAGCGCAGAGGAACACCAACAGGCTCTTCCTCCTCCTCAGCTTACTGCAGACAGGCACAAGGCTTCTCCCCGACGCCTACAGACCGCTTCTCTCCTGCCTTGCAGAGACACCCACACCTATTTATTATCCCAGAGACGGGGTTTGTAAGAGAACAGTTCTTCAGCTAGAATAGCTGGCAGAAGCTAGCTGAAGATGCTCTGTAACACTCGAGAACGCCACGCGACACAGAACATCCCTGCTGCACCAACGGCTTGCACCCAGGCAAGAGCGGGCAGCTCTCCTGGCCCCGCTGTCAACACCTTCAGGTGAGAAGAGCTTGGGGAAGGCAGAGCTCAGCTGCCCACTCCTTCAACTGTTCTACATGCAGAGCATTTATAGAAACAAGAAGTTCCACGTTCACATCAAAGGGAAGGCTTGTGTCACGGCCCTGATATACAATTTGGTAACCAGCATCTTGAGAACAGACAAAACACAAATCGCATCAGCATCATCAGGAAGAAAAACCTGCTTTTAGCCTCTCAGAAGTTGAGCTTGACATCTGAGGAAGACTCCCAATCTATTTTCCATTTGCTTTTAAAAAAAAGTCAGTGACAAGATTAACACCCGAGATACCAGCAGCCATTAACTCACCCTGGACCAGACTCCGATCTCCTTTCTGAGGCCGACATCAACGCACAGCCCTTTCGTTTCACAGGGTACTCACGCTTCCCGTTTGACATTCGGATTTTCCCAGCTTTCATACATTTTCACACCAAATGCAGTCTCCTCCTCGCTCATTGCTTTGTAAAGAGTGCCAATACAGACAACTTCTAAGCGCACCTATCATTTTCCTTGAAAAATCTACAATTAAAATAATTTTACTTGTCAGGTTGTGAATGCCCACAATAAAGCACTTAAGCCTTACGCCTGCAGGAAGCTTTATTCATGGGACATTTCTCCACTCCAATGCTAATGTTGAGATTACAAACATCTATACTTAGGGAAGAAAGTCCAAATTTGAACGTCTGTTATAAATTTACGCTGCACGTATTCCCACGGCTCTGAACCGTTTCTGTCTGGAATTCTACTCAACCTTTAGCTTCCGCAGCTCATTCCATTTCGCATTAACTCGGCTATTACAACGTGAATCGCGCGCCAAAATCCCGTGTATTTCTGCATGTTAACAACACTGGTGTCGGCACGTGGCATGGGACGCCGATGCAGAGCCGAGCACGTTCTGCCACCAGCTGCCCCGATGCACACCCGAGCACCGCGGTGAGGGACGCAGAGCAGCCAGCTTCCAGTCCTTCTTCTGCGAGCTGCGTTTTTAGAGACAGAGCCACGGCGAGGGACGGGGAAATGAGTTTTCATTTACCTGTATTAGCATCAACCACAGCCACTACCTAAAAATCACGACGCACGCAAAGCAAGCCTCACAGGAAGCATAACCTTACCCGTTACTGTCCTAAAACGGCGGGTGCGCCGATGGAAGCGGGGATCCTGTGAGCCCACCCCAACCGCGGCGTGGCCCCAGCACAGCGCCACCGCCGCTCCTGCGCGAGGGCCCCCACCGGAGCTCCCCCTCAAGCAGGGCGAGTGACGAGCACACCTCAAAGCTGAGCGGACCAAAGTCCCGACACGGCCAGGAGACTTCAGCAGTTTTAATGCCCACGCTCGCAAGAAAATTGAGCGTATTGTGAATGAGGGGAGAAGGGCGCTCTCAGGCCTTATGGGCAGGAAAGCCGAGAAGAGGAAGAGATGAGGACCGGAGGGACTCCAGCCCTTCCAGAACAGTCTCTCTGGCTGAGGTGCAGAGAACCGACGCCTCCCCCAGACTCCCGGAGCGCTGGGGCTGAGAAACGCAGGCTAAAACCCAGCGCACCCCCGGGGGAGAGGAGGCCGCAGGGGCCCAGCAGCGGGTGTCGGAGCCCCCCCCGCCCGCTCCCTTTGTCCCTTCCCTTCCCGGCCCGGCCCCGAGGCCCCCCCCCGGTCGCCCCCCGCTCACCCTCCTGGAACTTGGGCTTGGGGTCCTGCTTGGGCGCCATTTAGGAGCGCCTCGCGCGCCGCCCGCCCCCTCCCCCGGCGGCCTCACCGCCGCCGCCGCCGCATCACGCGCGGCCGGCCCCAGCCCCCGCCGCGCCGCGCGTGCGCCGCGCGTGCGCCGCGCCGCGAGGCACGCTGGGGGTTGTAGTTCGCCCCGCCAGGAGTGAGTGAGTGAGTGAGTGAGTGAGTGAGTGTGTGTGAGTGTGTGTGTGTGTGTGTGTCCCCTCCGCGCCCCGGGTCGCGGCTGCGCGGCTCTGCCCGTGCGGCTGCGGGGGGCTGGGGAGCGGCGCCGCTGATGCGAAGCTGCACGAAAAAAAAATAAAGCGAAGAGGGACACAAAAGAAGCGTGCGCCCAACGTGGGGCTCGAACCCACGACCCTGGGATTAAGAGTCCCATGCTCTACCGACTGAGCTAGCCGGGCGCTGTGGCGACGTTTTGGCTCCGCTCTACTCGGCAGCGCCGCCCGCAGCCGCGGCCTGCCCGGCTCGGGACGGGGCCTTCAAGGGGCGGCCGCCCCCCGCCACAGCCCCCAGAGCCCGCGGGAGCCGAGCCGCGGGACAGGCGCCCACCGTCGGGGGCTGCGGCCGGAGCTGCCCGCAGCAGCTTCCCTGGCGCCTCCTGCCCTCATTTCTGCAAGGTTAAAGCTGTGCGTGTGGGCAAACCCCTCGTATTTGAGCAACTGCGCTCTGTGTGTACGTACAGCCGAATGTTTATTGTTTTTTTCTGTCAGAATGCTTCCTGTGATTATTCTGCCGTATCTCTGCTTTCATATTTTAACGTTATCACTTCAAAAAAAAAAAAAAAAAGAAAAATGCTGGCCAGGCAGACAGAAGTGGAGCAGCACTAGACGTAAACGTCTGGGAAAGCTACAGGATATTTCAGTGTAGTCTGACAGCACCAGAGAGTCTTCAAACCGTCATGTTTTTTTTGAAGAGATAAGGAAATAAATATTTTGCAATTCCACATACGCTTCCTGTACAGACTGCACTCGATGCGGTGTGGGGTTAGGAGGGCACCAGAGCCTCATTACGCGGTTTGTCTCCTCAGCGTTTCATCGTGCCGTATGCTCGTGTTTCACAAATGTCGTTGTTGTGGTTTCCCACCAGGCGGCCCACGCTCGGGGCAAAGGATGGCACCTTCGGCTGGCAGCGGCACCCACGGCAGGACCTTACACCCAGAGGAGCAGGGAGAGCCACCTGAGTGAGCAGAAGGCACAGGCCGAGGGGCCAGGAGCCCTCCACGTCCCCAGCCCTGGCTGCAGGGGCCCAGAGGCGAGGCCTGGCTCAGGCCGGCCTGGACGCGGGAGCAGGAGCACAGCCACACAGCGCGGCCGCCACATGGAGCCCTCACAGCCCCAGCTGCCTCGGGCGAGGGGCATCGGGCACTGGGCCCAGACGGGCTCTGGGCAGAGGCCGTATCCTTCCCAGCGCGGGAATGTAAGTGCTGTGGGTCAGTGCCCCCTCTCTGGAGATATTTAGCAAGTAGGAGGCAGAAGTGGCCAGACTCTGTTTCCCTTTGGCAAAACCACTGTGAATGCAGTAGCACGGCAGTCACTGGGTGAGAGCGTTGCCTTGCTGGAAGTTGCCCAGAGCCATTCAAGAGCAATTGGTTTTTAAATGGCAGGATGCTTTCAAAATTGACCTCGATCTTCTCTGTTGCTTACAGAGGACACAAAATGCCTGATTTTGATGGGTCAGACATGAAAATAATGGCACATCGAGTGCGCTGCACATTATGTGTGCAGATCCAAACTGTCAAACACAGTTTGACACATCCAGCAGACCCAAACTGTCAGACACTCTGACCTGGGCTTCATCCTATATAAAATACATTTTATCATGTCTCATAGCTAAATTACGCTTACAAATGCAGACTTCTGAGCATGAACTGCTCCGTTTAAAAAATGTCAGAGAGCTCCCCATAACCAAACCTGGAACACCCTATCCTCATAAACACATTAGACCTCACCCACAAGTAATCTTTCCAAATGTACGTACCAGAGGCTAAACACTCAGTTTGGCTATTCTTTAAACATTTTAGACTTCCGGCTTAAATAGGTAGAGCTAGGTAGTGAGATCCTGACATGCAGAGAGAACAAGCAAGGAAAACGATACAAATAATATGCTCAGTTAGTAACAGTCATGTATTTCATGAGGAAGGGACTATAATTTCCTGCAGTCTTCATGTCCTGCCAAGGAGTTACTTAAATAGAAAAAAGAAAAAGAAAAGATGCAAAAAGGGACAGCCCCTGACCTTATACCGTAGGTATAAGTACTGGGGAAAATGGCAGCCCAAATAAAGCATCAAAGAGGTGTCGTTTTTCGTTGACATTTGTGCAGATCCGCAGTGAGATGGGAGAGAGGTGGCAGGCTCATGGAGGACCCAAACCCACACACTTGCCAGGTAGGAAGAGACGGTTTTGAGTAAATCTGCAGATCTTCCCCTGACACCCAGCGCTCGCCGCAGAGAGCACTTAATGGCTTCGCGCCGTGCCCTTATTAAGTAAAGCGCATGCAGCAGGCGGAGACGGCTGCGGTCTCCCCTCAGCTTGTGCTACCCCGGCGTTTGATGAGCCTCGAGGCTCTGCGTGTTTCTTGCACCCGGGGGCTGCCGGGGCCCCCCGGGCCGGGCACAGGGCGGCTCCGTGGCGCTCCCAGCCGGGCCCCCGGCCCCGTGGGCTCCTCGCCGCCCCCCTTCCGCGGCGGCACCGGGGCCCCTCGCGCCAGGCACCGGCAGGCTCCCGGCGGTCAGACCGGGGTGCGGAGGGCCCCGGGTGCGGCGGGCACCCCCCGCCGGGCCCCTCTCGGCCGGGCCGCCCCGCACGCAGCGGCCGCCGGGGGGCAGCCCCGGGCCGTGGCGGCCGCCGGGGGGGCAGCGGCGGGGCCGGGACAGCGGCGGGGCGGCCCCGCGGGCCGGGACGCGATCGCTGCCCGGCCCTGCCCGGCCCGGCCCGGCCCGGGGCTGCCCCCGCTTCGGCTCCGAGCTCCGCCCGCCGCGGCCCCGCCGCCGGGCGCCGAGCCGCCGGTGCCGCCGCCCGCACCCATGCCGGGCCCCGGGGGGCTCCTGCTGCTCGCCGCCGCGCTGGCCGCGGGCACCCGGCCGAGAGGCAGCGCCCGGCAGCCAGGTCGGGGTAGGGGATGTGCAGGGGGTGTGCAGGGGGTGTGCAGGGGGTGTGCAGGGGGTGTGCATGGGGTGTGCAGGGGGTGTGCATGGGGTGTGCATGGGAACGTGCAGGGGGTGTGCATGGGAATGTGCATGGGGATGTGCAGGGGGTGTGCAGGGGGTGTGCATGGGGTGTGCAGGGGGTGTGCTGGGGATGTGCAGGGGGTGTGCAGGGGGTGTGCATGGGGTGTGCAGGGGGTGTGCTGGGGATGTGCAGGGGGTGTGCATGGGGTGTGCATGGGAATGTGCATGGGGTGTGCATGGGGTGTGCATGGGAATGTGCATGGGGTGTGCATGGGAACGTGCAGGGGGTGTGCATGGGAACGTGCATGGGGTGTGCATGGGGTGTGCATGGGGTGTGCTGGAGGTGTGCTGGGGATGTGCGTGGGGATGTGCATGGGGTGTGCAGGGGGTGTGCAGGGGGTGTGCAGGGGGTGTGCAGGGGGTGTGCTGGAGGTGTGCTGGGGATGTGCAGGGGGATGTGCAGGGGGATGTGCATGGGGACCTGCTGAGGGTGTGCTGGGGATGCCCGGGGGTGCGGAGCCGCTCGGGGGCTGCGCGGAGGGAGCCACAGTTGGTCCCGTGCTGCCGGTGCGGGTCCCGCCGGTCCCGGGCTGCCCCCGGCCCCCCTACCCCGGGCTCTCCCGCGGTCCCCGGCCCCGGAGTACCGCGGCAGGCAGCGGTGGGGGCACTCGGACGGCCCGGACCCGGGGAGGTGTTCTGCCACCAGGGATCTGCTGCAGGGTCTCCAAGCCTCTGTTTCAGAAGTGGGATCTTTTCCTTTTCCTTTTCCTTTTCCTTTTCCTTTTCCTTTTCCTTTTCCTTTTCCTTTTCCTTTTCCTTTTCCTTTTCCTTTTCCTTTTCCTTTTCCTTTTCCTTTTCTTTTTTCTTTTTCTTTTCTTTTTCTTTCTTTCTCTCTCTCTCTTTTTATCTTTTTTTTTTCCCCGTAGTTGTTAAACAGCAGGACTGTGTGCATTGAAACCAGGACTGGCCCCAGCTGTGCTGTCGTGGTCTCTGGTCAGAGCAGAGCCCTGGAGCTACATGCCCCCCTGCCTTACAGACCCCCAGCCCTCCCTGCCCAGACCCCACAGCCGTGGTGTTCCTGCCTTTCCCTGCTCCCTGCCCTGCCTTCCTCCCTGCTCCCATACCTGCCCCAGCACACGGATACCCCTCTGTTAGTCGGGCTCCAGTCTTGCTGGGAACCAACCCCGCAAGTAACACCACAAAAAACAGGATTCGTTTTTGGTAGGACCAGCTGCGAGCAGCAGTCGGTGGGAAGAGGTGGAGGTGCATTGCCAGAGGGCAGAGAAGAGAGCGAATGTGTGGACAGTGCACTTAGCTTCCAGGCACTGGGAACTGGCAGCAGCAGCGGACACAGCTTACAGATCCAACAGATATTCGGGTGCCTGACCCCCCTGAGCTGCCTTGGGAGTTAAGCATCCAGCTCAGGGAGTAGGAGGAAAGATGATTAACCCTAAAGCTAACCACGAAAACCCTTTCTTTGCAGACCCTGCTCTGTGGTCATCAAGCAGCGACATCGTTCATCCGATCAAGGTTGACGAGAGTGGGTCCTTCCTGTCCTACGACTTGTCCCACCGAGTACTCCACAGAAGGTCTCTTTCCACCAAGAGCAAGTTCCTCACCTTCTATGAAATGCATTACAAAGGACAACCCCTGAAATTCAACCTGAGCCTCAACAACAATCTCCTCGCGCCCGGGTTCGTCAGTGAGAGACGATACGGGGGAATCGCTGACGCCAAGATCCAGTCTCACACTTACAACTCCTGCCATATGATTGGGGAGGTTCAGAGCCGGACCCTGAAGGGAGGCCTGGCCGCGCTCAGCACATGTGATGGCCTGGTAAGTACTGAGGTTCCTCACCCACAAGGAAATAGGAGAAGCTGTGTGAAATCCTTTTTTTATTTTGAAAGTAATGGCAAAAGTCCTCCTGACAGCAGCAGAGGCAAGATCTCATTGTGTAGGTCTGATGCTGCTGTGGATGAGCTGACTGTAAATTTCCCATGGATTCCAGCGGTTTGGGAACTCTTGGGACTGTGTTTACTTGTGTTTGTGTCCAAATTCCCAAAGACAGCAGTTCTCATATCGCATCTGTCTTCCAGTGTATGTAGGATGGCGACAAACACATTGAAAACGAGGTTGTTCAAAGCCTGGAGCCTGGTTGTTCTCAGCAGGATAGTGCGGTTCGTGTGTAGTGAAACTTCTTTACGTTTTGCGGATGTCGGCAGTCTTATCCAATTGTCAATATTTTCAAAGGCAGTTGTGGCATGTTAAGAGGGGAAATTCTGCTGAAAGCCACTGTCACTAATAGGAGGTGGCGTGGAGGCACTCAGCAAGGCACATTCACGCCGTGTCTGCAGGAGCTTGCACCCGGCCGGCACAGGTGTCGGGTCCCCACGGGGCTAAAATCTCCTAGAGATTTGCAGAAGCGTTGGTGCCAGTGGAGCAGCTGTGGGAGGAATGGTCAGTGTGCGCGGTGGTCCAGAAGCGTTGGCTCTGGCAGGACGGCATGGCAAGGCCGTGCAGCGTGCTGGGCGCATCCTGCAAGGTGTCGAGGTTGTTCTTTTCCCACCAAATTTAACAGCATCTGAGTGATCAGCACCCCGCGCTTCACAGCTCCCTGAGCAGTTGGGTCTGGTTGTTCCGTCTGCACTCTCACCCTCAGTTTGGCAGCTGGGGTTCTGCCAACGAGGGCGTGGGGTCTGGAGGAAGCCTGCCAAAGGGAGGGAGCGGAGCTCAAGAAGGGGCAAGCAGCTCAGCCCGGAGCTGGGAAGCACAGCCTGAGCTCTGTGGCTGTCTTCGCCTTGAGTTCCTCCGCGACTTTGGGCAGTTCTTCTGCCTGAGAAGCTGGGACTGGAGTGACTCCCGTCTTCAGGGGGATAAATGCTGCAGGAAACAGCCAGGCCTTTCATTCCGATACAAAATGGACTCATGCGTCTGGGAGGAACCCACGACCTTTCAATTCACTTTTCTGGGAATGTTTGGATGAGAGGAATGCTGGTGGCTGTAATGTGCACAGGAATAGATGTCGTAAAGCTCCCTCGAGTGTGTTTGCATGTACCTTACATACACGTGCTCCTAACATACGGCGGCTCTGGAAACGTTTGCCTTTTTGTCAGACAGACGCCAAACCACGGAAAACCACGCTAACAATATGCTGTGTGTCTCACAGAATTATTCAGCAACGTAAAGCGTGTCCCTGCGCTTCTGCTTCGTTCCCGCGCGTTACCGACGTGCCGCTTGCGTCGTGCTAGGTACTGCGGGCTGTGAACAAGGGACACGCTGCTGCTGCGGGGAGGCGCAGTGCCGTGGGCTGCAGAAGCGTGCTGCCTTGGCCCACGGTGGGGGTGCGTGGTATTTCACGCCCAGCCTCGCTTTACTGGAAGCACTCTGCAGCTCTTAGCCGTGGAGCCCAGACGGGCTGTCCCAGAATGCCTGCTCGTGGCAGCCTCAAGTGTTGAAATAAATCGCGTTAGCGCCTCGAGGGGCCAAGTTCCTCCCTTACCATCGCTGGTGCAGCAGCTGGTCCAGCATTTGTTATGTGCGTAGCACAGGGTAATCGTACCTTCTTTAACACCCGTCCCCACCTTTGAGATCTGCTTCTCTGAAAGGCTTCACCTTTCTGGGAACGCTGCTTCAAGACTTCAAACTCCTCCTGTCAAGGATTCCGCAATACAGTGTAGCGCTGAGCTGGATTCTGCTCCCTCACGCCCAGCTTTGCCAGGGCATTTCATCTTCTCCCGGGCTGTTTGCTGCTCTCGTCACAGCCTGTCGTGAGCGAGCGTCAGGGAGGCAGGAGGCAGCGGTGTCAGCGCCGTGTGCTCCGAAGGACCGTGCCAAACGAGGTGCAGTAAGGCCAACAGGCATGTTTTACGCAGAGCAAACCAGACGTTCCCATGGACAGCAGCCCGCTCAGTGCTTCTGCAGAGCCTCCCTGGGGCAAGGCGCAGCCCTTGCAGGGCATCCCCGGCAGGTTTACGCGGGGCTGCTCTGGCTGCAGACCCCTGCCCAGGAACTCCTGGTGTCTGGGTGTGAAGCCGCCCGTTCAGAGAGCTTCTCGTGCAGCGAAGGCAAGTGCTTGCAGATAAGTTTGTTCTGGAGAAGCAGTTTGGGGCTCTGGGGTCCCGGGTGAGTCCATAACAACGTATTTCAGTTGGACCCGGGTCAGGGAACTGTAATTAGCCAAAGAAAGTTTTAGGGTGTCGCTTCCTGCTGTAGGAGAGATCCCAGTGACACATCCTTTCCTTATTGCATGGGGATGCGAGGCTCCTCGTCCTGAGACTGACTTTCCATGACTTGAGTTCCTGCTGTGATCAAGAGCTCCTGCGGGTTCCTCCTCCTCTTCCCCAGAGGTTTGTTGGTGCTCGTCCGCAGGAAGTCTGCAACCTGAGGGTTCAGTTTACAGCGACGGGGCTTAGGGCAAAAGGCCAGAAGCAACTGACTTCATCTCCTGAGGATTTCGTTGTGCAAACATCTCTGCTGGTGCAACAGTTGCTCAAAACACTGGTGCTGCACTGCCCTCAAAGCCGCACTGTGGGCTGTGCCCCTGGGCCTCGCAAAGCTTCTCCAGGAAGGTCAGGGCGAGGTGGTGTGAGCATGGAGGAGGAAGCCCAGCATACACACATTCCTGGTGTGCTCTGCTTCTGGTTCTCTGGCGAAGGCATTCCTCTGCCTCAGCAGCCCTGCAGTCCCCGAGCTCCTCAGCGCAGCCACCCGTTCAGCTCGCCACCCCCTGCGCTTTGTGGCTGGGATCTCTTTAGCTTTCTGTTTCCTTAATGATCAGTCCCCGCTTGCTTGTTCTCCTTTGTCTGGGATTTTAGAGCTCACAATATCCTTAAAAGTCTCTTCAGAGGAGACCTGTTTCTTCCCGGAATATTTTGCAAACCCAGGTTCTTTGGTGTGAGTCTGTGCTCGATGCAGGTGGCTTCACGGTGACGTCTCTGTCTCTCCCCGCTAGAAAGGCGTGTTTCGGCTCATGAACGAGGACTATTTCATCGAACCAGTGGCCGCCAGCTTTCCCGAGGACAGGACGGCACAGCCCCACAGGGTATACAAACGCCACGCTCCTGAGCACCGGGGAGAGCAAGGCGAGAGGCAGCCAGCGGCGTGGGCAGCCTGCGGCGTGCAAGGTACTGTCTCCTTTCTCTTGCCTCTCCCCATGGTTCAGTGGCAGCCGGGTCCTGGGCTTCACGATTTGAGTTCTGCAGTTTGAAGTGCACGGCGACAAGGTAAAGGAAGCAGTGCCGACCCCTAGTCCCCTAAGGTGCCTCAGCAGACGTGCTTATCTTAAAACCCAGCGTTAAGCTCCTGTGATGAGCTCCCGGTAGCCAGCTTTTACCCATAAAGGACACTGATCTGGCCGGGAAGGAAACCCTTCTGTGTCTCAGAGCACTGAGGCACAACTGCCCCATGCGCTGCGAGGGGATGGGCCCTGGGTTTTGCGGTGGTTTCTGTGGGCGGGGGGCAGCACGGGGCTGCTCGGTAGGTGTCTGTCCGAGCGGGGGGCTCCTCGCTGCAGGACGGCCAAGTTTCCAAAAGCGTCGGCACACAGCAATTTCCAGGAGCGTTTTTGTTGTGGGAGGGCTGACCACCGCTTCAAGACGCGGGTCAGGAAAATTTTCTTGCTTAGCAGCAGGCAGAGGTTTTGTGGCATCCATGACTGGAGCCCACAGGTCACAGGAATTATTGCAGGGTTTTTTTCTCCTGCCAGTTTTCCTGTATTTGCTTATGTTTCTCACATACATGGCTCCAGTGCATGCTGAACCTCAGGCCTCTCGCTCTCATCTTTTTCTTCCGGCCCTGCTGCAAGCGTCCCGTGGTGTGGAGACAGTGTTTGTTTTCGTTCACATGCAAGCGTCAGGTTTTGACCTTTCAGAGTAAAACTTGGCTCCCATGAGCTGGATTCCAGAATTCCCATTCAGTCCAGCGATCCAGGTTGTCTCCTTGATCCTTCTGCCCTGTAGTGTTACTGCGATGCAGATTAAACTCGTGTCCGTAGCACCTTGCTTGCAGTAGTGTCTAGGAACTCACTTGATTTCCGCGACGGCAGCTCCCCCTCCTGCTTTCTGGTGGGGTAGAAAACCGACGTTTTTTCCTCAGCGGGCCACCCGCTCCCACTGGACGTTTGTGCGGGCCGCCTGCGGGGCTGGCCCCCGCTAAACAACCGTCCTGGGAAAGGCCGGTGGTGGTGGTGGCTCAGATGGGCAGCGCTGGCACCTGAGAGCAGGTCCGGGAGGGACTGCAGCCTGTGCTTCCGGCAGGGCTTTGACTTCTGCTGGAGCAGAGCTCGGAGGCTCCATGGCACAAGCACAGGAGCGCAGGCTGGGGCTCTGGTGCTGGGAGGGAGAGCGTACAACGCTTGGAGAAGGGCGTTCGAAGTCCTTTCCACGATGAAGTCCCAGGGCTAGTCATAAATCGGTCGCCGCTGTTCCCAGTGAAGGGGAACAATCGGTGCTTCGGGCAGCCTAACCCCTGGAGCACAACCCCACGTCCCCGGGGGCTGGTGCAGCTGCACTGGGGTCTGCGTTGCCCTTGTGATTTCGGAGCTGTTTTAACTCGGCTGAGATGGATGAAAGTCGGATGTCTGCCTGCAGCAAAGTCGTGTAGTGGAGAGGTGCTTGCCTTAGGTGGAAATCCTGGAGGTGAGGGAGGCAGCAGGGGTACGTTTCTAGCCAGCAGTCCAGAGCAGGTTTTAAACGTGAGGGCACTCGCTCGCCTGGGAAGCCGGGCAGCATCCCCGCACCCCAGCGGTGCCTGCCCAGGGGCCTGGCCTCCCGAGCAGAGAGCTGCCGGCTCTGGCCAAGGGGTGCAGAGCCGTTGCAAAGCCTGGATGCCTCACTGGTCTGGGTCTTTGAAGCCGCACCTTCCAGACAACGCATCGTGATTTGCTCGTTTGCTAGAGCTCTCTGCTTTCAGAAACCTTGTTTTTTTCTATATTCAGGTTATCTTTAGGCATTCTTCTGTTAATCTAAATGAATACGGGGATAATGGTTAGAATGGCTCCTTCCGGACTTTGAAGCCTCTAAAATCCATTTGTAAATGGATTTCGCTGGTCGTAATATGGCCAGTGTGCAGCGCACCCGGATCTCTTCTGGAACACAGACCAGCGACGTGGCCGTGATGCATGTGCCCTGGAAAGGAGCCTGGAAGTCTGCAGGATTTGTATGACTTCAGGTCTTCTATCTTGTACCGATGTATTGCTGCCTTTCTTAGCAAAGCGCCGCGCTGCCAGATGGTGTTAGACCGACCTGGTATTCAGCTTCTGTCAATCCCCTGCGCTGCACAGCGTGAGCCTCTGTGTACGGCTGGGCAGGCGTGTGAGCGGGATCCCCAGGGGCAACGCTGCTCGGAGCCTCCTTGGTAGCCAGGGAGCCGCCGGCAACGAGCTTGCTGAAGTACCTCCACGTCCCGCACGGAAGCTCCGCAGCAAAGGACGCAATGAAAACAAGCTCCAAGGAAGCCGTTGTGGTTAAACTGTCACAGCGGTATTGGCAATTCATCAAATTATCCAGATAGTTGGGATTTTTCAGTCTGGGGGATAAAACGCTCTTTCACAGCTCAAGTACAGTATAGTCCGTAAAATGTGAAAGTCCATTGTTAACGAAGTGAGGCAGAGCCCTTAGAAACCGGTCATAAAAGCAATTCCCACTGTGTGCAGTGTGGTTTGTAAAGCCTTCACCCAGCTTGGGGCTGACCCTGACCTTGATCTTGGAGCAGCGTCACAGGAAAAGTCTCGGCTTGAGAATTCCCAGTTGCTGGTGTGCGGTAGGAGCAGCAAAGCTCTCCTCTGGCGTCGTGTGTCCTTTCAGCCCAGTGAATGTCCCTGTTGTTTCTCCGGGGACCAGTGGCGCAGCGACCCAAGGTTCTGTCTCCATGTGGCCAAGGAAATCTCCGTGCACCCCGCGGGTATTTCAGTCTTGCCCAGGACAGGGATCTTTGGGATTTGGCTCAAGACATCAGTCCAACTTCAAGGACACGGAGTTTATCCTTTTGGGAAACTCTTTCCCAGCAAAATAGAAGTGTGGGATGATACTCACAAATGCCGAGCCACTGGTGTTTCTCAGCGGTGCGTGCTCAAGCATCTCTCCGTGGTTGCCTGTATTCATGTGTCAATACAAACCGTAAGTGCTCCTCTGCCCTGGAGGCTGCCCGTTAGTCACAAAATATTCAAACTCTGTTTCAAAGGATTTACTTCAAATGCCTTTTTTTCTCTTCTTTCTTTTTTTTTCCCTGTCATGCTAATGCTGCTGTGCAACACAGTGAGATCAGAGTCTTCAACGCCCAGTGATTTTTTGGAGCGTACACCACAGCAAAATCGCGAGTAGGTTATGGGTGCTGAGCGTGGGGCTTCCTTGTCGACACCAGAAAGTTCTCTCCTTTATTTCAAAAAAAAAAAGGGGCCTTGATGATATTTTACCAATGCTGCTGGCATTTAAAAAAATAGTTTAAAAAATGTCTCTTTTTCCCACTTTAATTCCTCAGAATCTCGGGAAAATCTGGAGAGGTCTGAGAAGCGGAGGGAGAGATGGGAACAGAAACAACACAGGAAGAGAAGAATAAAGCAGCGCTCCATCAGCAAGGAGAAGTGGGTGGAAACGCTGGTGGTGGCAGACACCAAGATGATAGAATACCACGGGAGTGAGAACATCGAGAAGTACGTGCTGACCGTGATGAACATGGTGAGTCCTGGTTTTCTGAACCGCAGAGCTGCCCGGTCCCTGGAGATGCAGCTCTGAGACATAAGGGCCACTGGGCCTGCCAGGGCTCAGCCCCGGTGGGACCTCAGCAAATCTCTCAACAAACAGCCCGATCCAGCCCGCACGTTGGCTTTTCTGCGCTGCTTGGTGCTCCATCTGCCTCTGGAGGATAAGGAAACCTCCTCGCAGGAGGAAGGACCCACAGGGACGTGGGAGCTTTGGCTCGGGCTCCCTTGAACTCAGCACTGGCAGTGCCAATGAGAGGCACCCGGGAAGGGAGCGCTGCAGGGCAGCTGCCCTCGTGTTTCTCACCTCAACCCCAAATGCTGCAGAGCCGGCGCCAGCCCGCTGGTGGCGGGTGGGAACACGGGCCTGGTCAGCAGGAGAGCTGTGAGTGGCTTTCCTGGTAAAGTGCCCCTGAGGACAGCCAAGGGAAGGGGCTGAGCCCAGAACCAGACTGGAGCTGAGCTGTTTTGCTGGCACCAAACCACGGGAGCATTAAATGTAAAACCTGTAGTCAGGCTTTAAAAGCTGATTGTGATAATTTCATTGAAATTCCTCAACAGCTCATGCTGCTGCTCAAACTCAAGCTTCTCTGGAGACATCCACTCATAACTAGATGGTCTGGTGTGTTAACAAACTAATCCTGCACGTCCGGGGTGCCACTGTTAGCTTTGCCTGGAGTCATGGAATCAGCCTGGCTGAGGTGGGAAGGGACCTCTGGAGGTCACCTCGTACGACCCCAGGCCACCTTGAGCAGGTTACCCAGGGCCATGTCCAGAGTCAAAACATGAAGAGAACCTGGTGGTCTTGAAAATCCAGGAGGTTTCGCTAACGCCATAAAACAAGCAGATAATTCAGCGTGAGTTGGTATAGTCTGTCTGCTCTTGCGCTGCTGTGGCAGCAGCCATTTGCATTTCAGAGGAGGGCTTGGTCGTTGGCCAGAAAAGAGGGTGGGAGTGGGTAGAGGACCTCAAAATAACATCCCTGGGTTTCTCCCGGTTGGTGAAGGCACTGCAAGAGCACCGGGATTTGAGATGTTACACATGTCTGTTAGGGAGTGAAAGCAGAGGTTGTCCCCAGGCATTTCTGGTTGAGTTTCAGTGTGCTACACAGACTACAGCAGTTTCCGATGGATGTCGTCACGCTATGACTGCTTTAGTCCAGGTCTGCATCTGGTCTTGTCTTTTATTTTTGGGAACTACCCGAGATGTTGTCAACAACCTTCAGTAGCTTCCCTTGGAGCTCATGTTGCCTTGCAGATGTATTTATTTATTTACCAGGAGAACTGTCCCAGGGCAAGGTCTTTCTTTTGAGCTTTGTATATTTGGCCTTTGTGTTTTCCAGGTGGCAGGGCTGTTCCACCATGCCAGCATCGGGAACCCTATCAACATCGCCATAGTGCGACTCATCCTGCTGGAGACCGAAGAGGTAAAAAGAAAACAAAGTGACTCACACTTCCATCCTGGCAGCCAGACTGGGATACACAGAGAGCTGGCCTTGAAAGCCTGTAAGGTCAATCTTGCGCCGTTTGCCTGGATGAATTTGTGTAAGATAAATGCAGATTCCCATGCTTTACTTCCTTGTCTTCTGCAAGGGCTGCAGCCCTGGTAAAGTTAGGATGTTTGCATGGTAAGAGGAGCTGTGGAGTCTAATTCTTATAATAATTTCTAACTTAGCCACTTGTTCTTCTGCGACAGTATCTTCCCTCCCATCCTGTGATCAGTGGGACATTACCTGATGCCACTGGTGCTGTTTGCCCTTAGCAGCATCCCTCCAAACCTGGAGCAGCGGTGGCCCCCAGGCAGCTCTGGGGCCGGGGCCGGGCGGCAGCGGAGCGGCTGGAGCTCGCTGCGTCCCCGAGGAGCGTCCCGCCGGTAGCGCTGGGGGAGGCTGCGAGTCGGCGGTTGTTTGTGCTCCCCAGCTGCAGCGGCTGCTCTCAGGGAGCCTGACGCCACTCGGGCTGGCTGCCCAGCTGCATCCTTCTCTAAAGTACCTCAGCCAGGATGGAATATTTTCCTGCAGTGTTACTTAACCCCCGGTATTGGATGACTTAATGTTTCAATTGAATCACAGAGGAAAAGAAAGTAGAAAAGGGCTCTGTATTCCCACCCTACCTATATCTTATAAAATACGAAGCTATTCCTTCTATATGGCAGTTACTCCTGATCTCGCTCTGATGTGTCAGAGATCAGACCCCTTACCACTGCACCCTGAAAAGCAAACGGGTCTGTCAGCAGGATGACAGCAGACTTTTAATTGTTTTGACAGGAGGATCTGAAAATCTCCCACCATGCGGACAACACCTTGAAAAGCTTTTGCAAGTGGCAGAAGAGCATCAACGTGAAAGGAGATTCCCATCCCTTACATCACGACGTTGCAGTCCTGCTCACAAGGTATTGTGCCTGTGGGCTAATTTTATGCTTTAGGTGCTCCTCTGCCAGCTGGAAATTCCTCCAGTGGCTGCAGGCAGGAGGGACACAGGCAGCCAGGGGCACGTCTCAGTGGCAGCTGAGATACCCTGTGTAAAATCTCTCTCTCTGTACCTGAGCCCTGTCTGGAAGCCTGCACATACAGTACAACATATAACAAGAAACCTGAAGGTGACCTGACCCTGATGGCAGGAACTGGTCTCAAACCTCCGGTTTAAACCCGGAGACAGCTCCCACTTGACTGGAAGCTGGGGTTTCCAATCCAGGTTTTCACCATAGCCCTATTGGCAAGCACCAGAGTGGGTGGATCCTTGCAGCAGATGTACACAGGGATTAGCTCTCCTTTTTCCCTTGCAGATGAATGCAGGGATTTGCAAAGGAGCCTCAGAGCAGGCCCCTAACCTCCCATGAAGCTGGGTGGAATTCATGCCTCTGGCCAAGTTTATGTACCTTGCAGTCAAAATGTAGTTTGATGGTTTCAGGCTGCAGCAGCTTGGATGTTGGCAGTATCGTGGTTGTTTGTGCAGTGATTCACAACCCACAACAGAATTATCTTCTTTAGGAGATTTCCTTTGTAGCAGAAATAAGGCACTTAAGGCCGTGCACTTCGATGGAGCTGTTCATCCTGGGTGGCTGGAGGTCCCCTGCCCTGGACCACAGCACCCCCGGGATGTACTTCCCCGAGAACTGTAGTAATTGCTTAATTATTCCCAGCATCAGCTTTATTTATACAATGGAACAAACGTAGCCGGCCTGGCTTGCAGTTCACATTAATCAGTCTTTCTAATAAGCTGGGGATACCGAGAGAGTAAAGGGGAAAGGAAAGGTCATAAATCTTTCTGCTGCAGAAAGACGTTTGGATGTCTCCGTTCCGGCTTCTGTTTGGCCACCATCTGCTGGGCTCAGACACATCCCCTTAGACCGGGACGGGGAGGCAGCGGGGGCTTGCTCCAAGGCGGCTGCCTTGGGCTGGCTCTGCGCACGTAGCGCCCTGCCCGCGCTCGGTCTCGTGTCGTCCTTTGGTTCCTGCCGTCTTCAACCCCTCTTTGCTGTGTGTGTGTTGTTGTTTCCAATCGCCCAAGGAAGGACATCTGCGCAGCGATGAACAGGCCCTGCGAGACCCTGGGTCTGTCCCACGTGGCGGGGATGTGCCAGCCCCACAGGAGCTGCAACATCAATGAGGACACGGGGCTGCCCCTGGCCTTCACCGTGGCCCATGAGCTAGGACACAGGTACCCCCGCTTTCCTTCTTCTCCTTTCTGACCCCTGTCCTCTGCATGGTTTAGTCAGGACTTGACAAGGGACAAATAGAAGTTGGAAGGATGTTGCCACGCAATTTCCTGAATCTGGGGGAATTTACCCTGGGAACGTCATTCCAGAGTTAAGTTTTTGGTTGCCCCAGGTTCAATGAAAATCATGTCCAAGAAAACAGACAAATTACACATGTAAGTTATCCTGTGTTGCTGATGCTAAAGGTTGTGGAGAAGAGGGTTGCTCATTACGAAGTTTTAAAATAGAGTCCACGTGTATAGCAGCAGTGACAGAATTGGGCTTGTCCTGATTTCAATTGAACTTGGGAAGGTCACTTGAACATCGTAGTCCATAACAGATATCTTTGTACAGTAAAAGTCTGTAACCAGTAAGTTTAATTAAACTGACTTGGTTTAATATTCTCATTGCTTTTTTCTTGGCTGAGTTGTCAGTAAGAAAGCTAAAGTAAAAGTCTCGTGTAAAACACGTACATTGGGAAAAGTTCCATGTAATAATTATACATCATATTAAATTTTGGATTTAATATAGATCTATTCAGCTAAACGATTGCTTTGCGTGCTCTCTGCATGAAGCACAGTCCGTTGGCTTTGTCACATCAAAACAGCAAAAATATCGCTGGTTTACTCCAGTGCAAGGGGACACAAGCTCCTGGGGCTGTTCCCCTTGCTCGCAGTGTCGCAGGACACAGGGACTGGGCACAGCCCTGAGCACGGCCAAGTTTCCCCAGCTTACCAAGCAGCCTCCTGTTTGCGCTGCTGGCCACGGCAGCTCATCCAGGGCATGCTCTTGGCATCCTCTTAATTGCAAGGTAAAACAACCCCGCTGGAGCCTGTCCCCTACCGCATGGGACAGAGCTTGGGGGAGTGTCTCTGCTCCCATTTCCCAGACAGCCAGGTGCTCTACTCCCTGTTCATTAGCAAGTGCCCACGAAGCTGTGAATGTTTTTAATGTCCGGCGTAGCGTCTCGGAAAGCAGAGAAGCTGCGTGGTTGTAGCGGGCATGCGGCTCACCTCTCCTTTGTGGGACTGTGCTCTTACACAGTTTTGGGATTCAGCATGATGGAAGCAGCAATGACTGTGAGCCAGTTGGGAAAAGACCTTTCATCATGTCTCCACAGCTCCTGTATGACACGTCCCCACTCACCTGGTCCCGCTGCAGCCGGGAGTACATCACACGATTCCTTGAGTAAGTCCTTGCTTCCTCTTCTCTTCCGTTTGTGTCTGTACTTGGGGCCGAGCTGGCTGCCACAAGTCGGGGCTGGGTTGGGCTTTGGGGTCTGCGAAAGACTTTCTGGTCTCAGAAGTCAACCCCAGGGCACTCAGGGGTGTTTCTAACTTGCTCGGTTGCCTTGGTCCTTGCTGGGAAGGATGAGTATTCGAATGCAAGGGCAACAGAGCGTTTGTGCAGCGGCACAGTGATTGTTGCTTGAACAAATAAAGCCAGAGCACTTTTCTTTGCTGACTTAGCAGTCAGGATTCCCAAAGCATGGTTGCCCCAGCAGCAAAATTCTGGTGCTGGCTCTGCTCCTCTGTGCCCCCGTGTCAGCGACGGGTCGCTTGCACCAGCCTAGCAGAGGGGTGGCCATCTGGAAGCACGTCTGCACATCCAAGCCGCCGAGCAGAAGGAGCAGTTTCCCATAGCGCTTGGGGTTTGTAGCACTCAGTGCACCCCAGAGAGCCTGATCTTGCTTTCTGCTCGTCCCAGGAGCAAGGCTGTGCTTGGGGTGAATGTGTGATGTTTGCCTATAGGCAGCAGGCACCACGTGAGGAGATGAGACCAGGCCAGATTCTTTCCTGCGTTTGTTTATTTTTAGTGCCCTGTGGCTGCTTTTGCAGTCTGTTGTTATCAAATTCTTAGGAACATGGCCCAAGTTTTACATTTGTCAGCCAGTGTCTTGCACTGGAGGGACATTTTTCTTCCTCGTCACGGGAAGGTTGGAAAACAGCGAGAGCATCTGCCAGAAGCAGCGGCAGAAAAGCTCTGGCTGTGGCTGGTGTGCTCACAAGGGGCTGCGAGCTGCGTGGTAGGAAGGCTGCCTGGTGCTGAGCTCCCATTTCTAAATCCAGCCAATGGCCCGAGGTAGGGTGAATTAGTGTTGATTTTTGGCTTGCAGTGGAATGGGGCTTTCTTGCATCCACAGAGTTCTTGGCCCTTCGTCTTTAACCTTCGCTTTTAGATGAAGCATTTCCTGCTGGCAATAACCGTGGGTTGCCGTTAGCTGCAGCAGGGAAGAAGCAGACCATCTGTCTGCTTGTCCAGTGGGGTTTTGGTCTCTTTGCTCCCCTCCCAGAAGGGGCAGCTCTTCCTTCAAGAGTGGAGCAGAGTTCAGCAGGCGTCTCTCAGCGTCTGTGACATCCCCGAGGCGAAGGAGAGGCCTGCTGCGAGCACAGACATGAGCTCGTTTTAATACAGTGTTGGCAGGAGAATGGGAAGGAGTGAGCCAAAAAATGAGACCCTGCTGACCTGGGGTTGCTAGATGTGCTTGGAACAGACCTCGCGTTAGGAAAAAAAGCACTCTCAGATGACGGTGAGTGTTTTACAAAAGAGGGTGAGCACTGCTGAACAGTTGACATCGGAAAATGGTTCGTGCCTTCGATGGCAGCACGGCCCTGCTGCTGCTGCTGCGAGTTGGGCAGGGGGCTCTGCGACCCTCTGTGAGCACGCAGTGGCATGGAGAAGGCTCCCTTTGTCTCATAGCAGCTGACTGTCACGTCTCCCTTCAGTCTTTCCTCCCCTGGACCAGACAACCAGTTTTTCAACCTCCTCTTGCCGTGCTGAAGGTCTTCGTCCAGCCTCCTCCCATGGGCTCCTCCTGGCTGACCCGCGCCGTCCCCGTGCCTGGCTCGGCTGCAGCACCCGCTGCTGCCCCTGCTCAGCTGCGAGCACCCAGCCCTTCCTGCAGCAGTGCTCCTCTCCAGCCATTCCAGCTCCTCTGTTTGTGCAGCTGATTCTTCCCAAGTTTAAATCCTTGCCTTTGTTTTTACTGAATTCGGTCCTGTCTTCTTGGGCCGTTCTTTGAGTTCTCCAAGAGCTTTTGGAATTTTAATCCCGCTCGCGAATGTACTTGCGGATCCTCCCAGCCTACTTGCATATGGGGATTTAATCACCCTACCATCCATCCTATCATCTAGCTCATTAAGGAACAGGCTGAAAGAGGCAGATGCAGTGCAGACCCCTGTGATTTTTTACTGCAGACTGTGGGGTTCTGTATATCCCTTCAAAGCCAGATTAAACTCATGCCAATTGTTGCTGGCTCAGTAAAGCTTTTTGGCAAAAGGTGGAGGCCAGTTGAAGGCACCGTAGGATAATTGTAAAATATTTAATGAAGAAATAGATTCTGTTCATACCTCTGGGAAGTCAACAACGAATCTAAACCATTCCCCACGCTGGGGCTGCAGAGCTCTCCTGCAAGCTGAGGCAGCGTTGGGCTGTTCCCAGCCAAGCGAGGGGCTCGCAGGTGCCTGGCGGGGGCCCCGCAGGTGCAGGAGGGGACAGGGGCAGCGGGTGCCTGCTGTGCCGGCTGTCGCCCTGCCAGCACCCCACAAAGCGGGTGCTCGCCGTGGCTCCCGACCTCCTGCCAGCCCCGCTCCCTGCTGCTCCCGGGCTGGGCCGTGTTGCCGGCTTGGGTTAGAAAGGAATCCTGTTGCACGTTAATTTAGACCTGTTTCCAATCACAACAAGCTGAAGTAATCTAATCTGCTCAGAAACCCACGCTGGAGACTTTGGGTTGCTGGAAACAAGTTTGTTTAAATCAACACTGTAAGCTAAACTAGTGACAATTCCTTGCGTGTTTGGGAAGTGTCATAGCAAAACCGCTCGCAGCACAGCAAGCCGGCCAGGAGCAGCCACTCAGGCTCCCAGGCAGCCTGGCAGGGGGCCACAAGCCGCCTTGGCAGCGCTTCGGGCTCCGTTTTAATATCTCTTTTCTAAAAACATACTGTCCAGCACAGGCTGAGCACTGTTTGTAGCGGCAGATATGAGGGTGAGTGAGTTTTGCTGCTGACAATCCATTTTATTTTTATTACCGGGGCATTGACACTAGAGCCAGAGCATCCGTAGGGACGTTTCGGGAGCCAGCCTGGTGCATGAACGCGAGGACAACATCTGCTTCTCAGCAGTGCAATGTCTGCTCAGCGAAACCCTTCACCTTGAGTGGTGAAACTGAGGTCCAGGCCCCCGGCTGAGGACTTTGCTTATGAGCTGGTTGCAAATCTAAGGAGCAGGAAATTATTCCCAGGCAAAGCTTTCCAATGGGGAGCACCAGGACATGCTGGGGGGTCAGTGGGTGTCTCAGGACTGGCAAGAGGGAGCGGGGAGGGAGGCTGGCTGGATTTTGAGGCGAGCGCAGTGCCTGGCCCAAGCCTGGTGTATTTTCTAGTGCTGCTGGATCCACAAACAGCATTCAGTGCGATCGGGACATTGGTCTTGCAGGTGAAGGGTGGGGAAATCAGGGAGGGGAAGTGTGCGAGGCACCTTCCCAAGAGCTGCCCAGAGAAGCTGGCGCTGCCTTTGCACCTTGGCTTCCTGATAACAATCCTTGGTGCCATGGGTGCAGACACCGGCGTGCCCAACTCAGAAAGTGCACGTACAGATCCACGTGCTGGAGCAGGCCCGGGATTTGTTGGAGAGTCACGGTCATATCAGCTAGAACATGAACGTCAGGATGTTCGGAAGAGACTCTAACGAGACGTTCCGTTCCCCTGCCAGCAGCTGCCGGGGCGCTGCCCAGGGCCCGCCTGCAGCGGGCAGGCAGTGACGCTGCCCTGATGTCTCTCTTTCAGCCGGGGCTGGGGGCTGTGCCTGGACGACCCCCCTGCCCGCGAGGTGCTGGACTTCCCCCTGGTGCCCCCGGGCGTCCTCTACGACGTGGGCCATCAGTGTCGCCTGCAGTACGGTGCCTACTCCACCTTCTGTGACGACATGGACGTAAGCTGTGGTCTCTCCCAGTGTCGCACGAACTCGTGCAGCTCCAAGGGGGTTTTGGTGGCGGGGGCTTTGCACGGGGCGACCCTGTCCCTGTGAGTTAAATCCGCACCGGTGAGTTAGTCTGCGCAGTAACCGCGTCCTGTGCCAATGTGTTTTCTGCAGAGCGTCTGCAACACGCTGTGGTGCACAGTGGGGACCACGTGCCATTCCAAGCTGGACGCTGCCGTTGATGGCACAGCATGTGGGGAGAACAAGGTAACTGGGAACACTCCTGTCCAGAGATGGAGAGCCTGCTTGTCCTGCATGCAGGGGAGGCTCTTTGCCAGAAAAGTGTAAAACCTGGAGTTTTGCGGACTGCAGCGCATGGGGAGGGGCTCACCTCGCTGCCCTCACTCTAGCAAAAATACTGCCAGGGAGGGTGAAGCAGAGGGGTCCTTAACAACGTGAACGTGCAGTTTGCATGGAAGCACAAGCCTTGCTCTGCTCTCGCAGGCGCTGCTGGTGCAGGTGCTGCTCTGGGACCTGGCCAATGCTGCCATTGCCCAGTGGAGGGGCTGGCAACCTGCACGGACGTGGTGGGTACCCAGAGGCCCTGCTCTGCCATCGGCCCCGGCTGCTACAGGGGCTTCTTGACCAAGGTAGCATAATGCTGTGAAGTTATAAAAATACCCGCACGTGCCTCTGCTCAGCAAGTTAAGGGTCAGTGCAGGGGGTCTGTTGCCTCACTGGACTCCTCAGCCAGCCTGACATCCCTGAATTTCCCATAGCACAGAGGGGAACTTGGCTCTGGCAGATCTTGGCTGACATCCAGGCACCCTGGAGTGAGTGAAGCATGGGTTTGCACAGGGTGCTGGGCTTCAGTGCTCCCCCAGGGTAGGGCTCTCTAACTCAAGGACCAACGTCGCATCATTTACCTGGGTTCTCTTCTTCTGGACTGTCCCTTTGCAGTGGTGCTTCAACGGCGAGTGCGTGCCAGTGGGTTACCGTCCCGATGCCATCGACGGCAGCTGGGGGCCCTGGAGCTCGTGGGCTGCCTGCTCACGGAGCTGCGGCGCGGGCGTGCAGAGCGCCGAGAGGCAGTGCAGCAGCCCCACGTAAGTGAGCGCGGGCTCCCGGGGTCACTCGGCTCCTCCAGGCAGGAGAGGAGGCCCAAGAGGCCGCGTAAAGCTGGGACTGTCACCTGCCTGGCCTGGTCCTACCCACGTCTGCACTGCACAGCAGAGGAGTGGTGCCAGGATGTGGTTATCTTGCTGAACAAAGTGCTTCTGAAACACCACAGGCGATTCATTTCGCGGGGCTATCCGGCCGTCTGGGCGGCAGAAGCCTCTGGAGGGGCAGAGCCGGCTCCGTCTGCTCTCACATGCAGCAGCTCCTGCGCTGCGCACGCAGAGCGTGCTGGAATGTGATTCCAACAAAGAGCAAAGACTCGATGCCTGTAGATGTAAAACACATCCGGTGTCTTTTAATGGCAGAAAAGAAAACCAGGCATTCTCTCATCGTGATTCACCATCATTTTGAAAACTCCCACTGCTGCTTGTCAACCCTTTTCTCCCCGTGAATGATTTCTGAGCGTGCTGCGTGAGCTGCAGCGCTGGGGACGCTCCCTGCTCCCTGGCTGGCAGGGCAGCAGCCGGCTCCAGCCCGAGGGCCGACCCAGGAGCAGCACCGTCCATGCCGCGACCGCCGCTGACCCAGCTGCTCCCCAGATGTCTCCCTCCTGCCCAACCCCTGTTGTATTGAATTTGCACAAAGGCCTCTGGCTCGCCCAGGTGTCAGAGTGCCCTGGAACAGGGAGAGAAAAGGGCTTTGTGAGCAATTTTCCAGTGGCAGTCAGTTTTCAATGGCTTAAGGAGGTTTGAAAACAAAGAATCTCTCTAATGAGCCCAGATGTGCTTTCTGCCTGACTTCTTCCTTGGGTGCATTGTTTTTAGCGCGTGCTATCGAACTGTTTAAAGAATCACTATGTAATCTCAGTCCTAGGTCAAGAGCTAGGTTTGTGTTTGACATGAGTTTTGTGACAAAAGTGCAATTGTAGTTTACGGAGTGTTTTAAACACAGCTGCAGGCATGTAGGAGAGCAAACACTGTAAAAGCAGCAGAATTTCCCTGGGCAGTTGTTTGCTTTGGCCACTGTAGGTAAATCTTCAGCTTTGCCTTTTGGATGAAGTGAACAGATGTGTGCATTGGGTAGTCCTTCCTGCCGCAGGCATTTCCTTAGGGAAGGGTATGTAAACAACTGTAAAATATTAATTAATTTTACTCCCTTCAGCAAAGGGTGCCCAGTCTTAACTGACTGGGGAAAAAGTAATTTTCATAAGGTCGTGGGGATGTGGGCCACTGAAATTGCGGTCACCAAACCAACCTTGTGAAAAGGCAAGCATCAAAAACCGGTGGCAGCATTTTGAGAGTCTGTTGGCATGTAAGAAAAGCCTATTATTGCCCCGTAAGGCCCTCCCACTGTTGGAAAGAATGATATATTTTTAAAACTACTTTCTGAAGTATCCTTGAAAGTAAGTGAGAATTTATAGCCTCGTGTGTTTCTGGCTGTTTCTGTCATTTAGGAATCATAAGCGTGAAAAACCTAAAGCCTGAAGAAGCGTGTTTCCTCTCAATAGATGTGTTTTGAGATTTCTCCGTTCTGGCCATGTGTTCATGCTGGACCCGTCTGTCAGCCCTGCGGTTCTTGCCGGGCTGTGTTGCAGTGCAGAAACACTTCTGAGGTCGTCCAGCACGGAAAGCAAACGGGGTGGGCCAGGGGCGCTTTGTCAGGGGGCCTGGAGCCGTGGCCACTCGCCACTTGGTCGAGAGCTCCCTCCTGCTGGCCATCCAGCCCTGCCGTCCCTGCTTGGATCACCGGCAAAGTCACAACCAGTCGGAGTTGTGGCGAGCAGAGCGGGAGCGGCGCTTGGTCCCCAGGGTGTCACAGTGCCCGGCAGCAGGAGGAGGAGGGATTTGGACATGAACGCTACTGGTTACGCCTGTCTTTACTAACTGTTTTTATAGCTTCATAAACCAGGCCTATAAAATTGGCTATGTTTGCAACATTAAGGAAGGATTGTCAGGAGGGACAAGACGCAAAAAGTAGCTGTGAACCTCCAGTATCTTCCCAGGGGACTCGCAAAAATGGCTGCTTCGCACGTCCCTTTTTCGGTCCGGTTGATCCTTCCGTGAGGCAAATAGGTGCCTGGGTACCAACAAATCCAACCCCTCTCCTGCAACGCCGCAGCCTGGGCGCTGCAGTGCTGTGCTAACTGCTGAGAGCAAGAAAGCAAACCTGCTCAGAAGCAACCCCCGAGTGAATTAGGCACCTTCCCTCGTCCAAGGAAACAGAAACAGGAAACAAACAGCAGCCGGAGCAAAGTCAGCTGGGCTTGGAATTCTCTGTCACCCTCCAGAGCCCGGGGATCTGCTGCCACCGTATCTCTGTTGTGTGGTGCACCCCTATCTCTGCCGCAGTGACCAAGGACTTTGTGCAGAGCGTCAGTGTCCTCTGCCCAGGAGGGACCAGGAGAACAAGGACATGGGCGATGCTTTCTGCGCATTTAAAAATTTCCTCTCTACGTTAGGGATTACTGTTATTGTGAGGGAGTTTCCCCTCGTGTGCACTGTGTGTTTATTTCTGCTTTTCCCTCCCGCGAACAGGCCGAAGTACGGGGGCAGGTACTGCCTGGGAGAACGGAAGAGGTTCCGGATCTGCAACGTCAGGCCGTGTCCCCCCAACAAGCCGTCCTTCCGCCAGGTCCAGTGCAGCCAGTTCAACCCCATGCTCTACAAGGGGAAGCTCTACAAATGGACGCCGGTGCCCAACAACAGTGAGTGCGCACAGCCTGCTGCCAGGCTTCTCCCGAAGCCCTAGCAGAGAGCCTTAGACAGATTCTTGCAATGGCTTGATCTTGCTGGAGCTGCCTGTAAAAGATTTGCCTTCCTTTTCCACCGGTCTTGCAGTGTATTTATGCCGTATTTTAAATTATGGCTGGGTTCGCAGGATTAATTTGTGTTGTCGGAGATGGTTACATGGAGAGAAGGTGGCACCTGTCCGTGTGAGCCCAGGGCAACGCTGCTGCAGAAAGCAGGCGAATGAAGGCGTGCAGACCCCGGCTCCTCAGGTTCAGTTTCTGTCTGTTCGGCTCCCCAGTTAACCCCTGCGAGCTGCACTGCCGTCCGGAGGACGAATACTTCGCAGAAAAGCTGCGGGACGCTGTCATCGATGGGACTCCGTGCTACGAAATGAACGCCAGCCGGGACATGTGCATCAACGGCATCTGCAAGGTACGTCCCGCACCACGGTGGGCCGGGGGGGGCCGGCAGCACCCCCGTGCACCAGGAGCTGAGGAAGGGCTGGTGATCGGGGCTCTGCCCGCTGTCCCCACGCAGACGTTCCCTGACCTGTTTTGTTACCGTTCTTCTGTGCAGAAACGAGGGTGAGCTCTCGATATTCGCGAGATATTTGGTGCGGTGGTATTTAAGCCTCTTTGCTGCCCTCAAGGCAATAGAGCACAAAACCAAGGAAATCCACGAAGTACAGTTCACTTGAAAATAAGGCAGGGGAGATAGAAAGGGCAGACACTGGCAGACACTGCTCTGACCCACAGCCTGCAGCAATGGAGGTGGCTTCCCCAGCCCCAGCAGCCTCTCCCAGCGCTGGGGTTTGTTCTTCCTCCCGGGCTGTTGTTGTTCTTTCTTGGAAGCTCCGTACGAGCTGCAGCGTGTGGCAGAGCTGCCTGGCTGCCGGCTGGGGAGGGCATCCCCAGCTCGGGAGGGACAGGACGAGGCTCAGAGAGAGCTGCGAGGAGGAGAAGGCAAGTCCTCATCTCCTTGTCACTTCCATGGAATTCTGGGTGCTGTCGAGGGCTGTCATGCAATGGACGGCGCAAAGAGCAGCAGGGAAAGTAATCAGTAAGCAAGTTTCAGCCTGTTACATAAAAACCATTGGTGGAAACTTCCTCCTCTTCCTGGCTGCGGTGCCAGTGGCACCAGGCAGAGGCTGATGGCAATTGCTCTGCACAGCAGGAGACTCAGAGAAGGTCCCATTTCCTCCTTTAACTGTCTATAAGTTACTTCAAAGGCTGCAGCGCACAGATGCACAGGCGCGGGCTCGGGGGAGAGCTCAGGGGTCATGGTTTTTACTTGGCACATACAAAAGAGTGGGAGCCAGCAGCTCTCCTCAGCTGACGGCACACTCACTCAGAGCTGACTGCACACGTACAGTTGTCACTGACTGCACGCCTGCTGCTGGCTTCAACACCAGAATTAAACCTGGCTCAGTACAGAGCACTGCAGTAGCTAAAATAGTGTTCCTTCCAGCACGTGTGTGCAACTGGCTCCCTGGACACATCCTCATGGAGCTCAGACTAAAGGCTTCTCGGTGGCACGGGGCCCAGCTGGGCCCTTGGGGAATTGGCTGCAGTTTTTATTGTGCGGAGTCAGATGGAGGCTCCATTTGATCGAGCAATTTGGCAGCTGCCTAGGTCCGAGGTGTGGAGAGCTCCAGCAGAACGTAGGAAAGGTTTTTGGGAAGCGTTTTGAAACAGGATTGGCAAGGCCAAGGATCAGGAGGCTGGCCCAGCTAGGCACAGCTCTTAGCACGTGCCGACGGGCTCTGGGGACTCAGGGCTGCAGAGCAGGGCAGGGGGAGGTGCCGAGATGTGCCTCTGGCTTCTCAGAGCTGTATGAGCAGGATAGGGGGCTGCAGGCAAACGCTGGAGTAAGAAACCCGCATTGCAGCCACCCTGGGTGCGCCACCCATCTTGCAAAAAGACTCCAGCTCGCTCCACTCTGCAATCTGTCTTCCTTTTTTCCTGCCGTCTCTCTGCTGAGGCTGGTCCTCATAACCGCGCTTGTTTCCCACATTTGGCTGCTGGTGCCAATTCCAGCGAATTCCTGGGTGGGCGCGGGCGCGGGGCCAGTGCTGATGGGGCTGTGTTGCAGAACGTGGGCTGTGACTACGAGATCGACTCCAACGCGGTGGAGGACCGGTGCGGCGTCTGCCACGGGGACGGCTCCACCTGCCACACCGTCAAGAAGACGTTCGAGGACAGCGAGGGGCTGGGTAAGGGTGCTCGGCACTGTCCCCGCAGCAGGACACCCCTGAGGGATAAAGACAAGCAGCACGCGCCGAGCTTTCGGCAGCCGCAGCCTCCCCAGGGACCAAATGTTTTGGTGGAAAGCGGTGGGGTGAGCAGAGCGGGCTTAGGGCAAACACACGGCTCCCAGCCACAGGAGAGCAGAAAAATGCGTTGTTGTTTTAAATGGTTTCCTTCAAACGACCCCCCCGGTCTGCAGAGCTCATTTTTCCCTTGATCAGCAGTGCGCGGGGAGGGGGTGGTTTGCAAACGAAACCCCAGCGCTGCAGGGACGCCCTGGGAGGCAGCACCCCGGGAGGAGGGATGGCTCTGCAAGCACCGTCAGTGCCCCAGGCTGCAGGAACCCAAGGGACACGGGACTTCGTTTCTGTGTGTTCAGCTAGACCGGCACCAAGAGCCAGGCTCCCTCGTGCTGCTCACTTGCAGTGTTTCCTGAACCCAGGCTTGTTGATTTTGATGAGATAAGGTCCAAGCAGTAGCACAGGGAGGAGGGGAGTTGCCTTTCCACTTCTTGCCCCTCAGAAGAAAAATATTTCCTTACTGCTATTTGTATTTAATGACCTCAGAACAAATCTCTGCACCCTAAAGCTTGTTTGGAAAGGCTTAAGATGATTTTGTGGGTTGACAAGGACATGATGAAAGTGTGGTAAAGCCCTTGCCAGCACTCAGGTAGGAAACGTGTTTCTCTGCGATGTCTCCGAGAGACACCAGCACCCTGTCCCAAGGGGCACTTAGCTACCTACCCCAGGGAGCAGATCGGGTTCTTGATTCCCCCGGGGCAAATGTTTGGTTGCATCCCCAGGTTACGTTGATATCGGGATTATCCCCGTTGGAGCCCGAGAGATCCGCATCGAAGAAGTCGCAGAAGCCGGCAATTTTCTGGCGCTGCGCAGTGAGGACCCAGAGAAGTATTTCCTGAACGGCGGCTGGACCATCCAGTGGAACGGGGATTACAGGGTGGCAGGCACCACCTTCACCTATGAGAGGACAGGGAACTGGGAGAACCTCACGTCCCCGGGGCCCACTGTGGAGCCCGTGTGGATCCAGGTACGGGCTGGGCTCTGCCTGCAGTCAGGGCCTGCAGCTGGGGAGGGTGCGGGGGCAGAGCCGGGGGCTCTGCAGCCTTCCTGCGTGGGGCTGCGGTGAAGGGGTCTGTCACGGCACTTCGTGGCCACCTCCGGGAAGGGGCCGCGTCCCCTCCCCAGGGCGTTTCTCCAGGAGCCGATGCCACCAGCAGCCGAACACACGCTGCTGGCCCAGGGAGCGCGTTTCTGAGCGCGGGGTGGGTCCGGTCCGCGCTGCTTCCAGCTGAGCCTCATCCAGCTTGCAGCATTCCTCAAAATATTTACACAGGAGAGAGAGTATGAAAAGAAATAGCTGGTTTCCGGAGGCTTTTTCCATATCTTATCAAGAGCAAGGGAAGAGCCCGTGGTGTTTCTGGCAGGACCGGAGCAGCCTGTGGGTCCAAGCGGGCTGCAGCGGTGGTGGAGGCACCGGGGAGCTGGGAGCTGTCACAGCATCACCCCTTGGCAGTGCCATGTCCCTGCCAGCATCGGGCCCCCGGCACTGCCCGGGGTCTGGGCAAGGGTTCACGCTCCTCAGGGGTGCTCAGGCAGGTCCAACGCCCGGGTGGTGCCTTTGTGGTTGTCACCGGTCAGGCTCTGCTGGCTCACAACACTGCTGGAGGCAGAAAGTAAAAATCCAAGAGGATCATTTGAAATCCTCCGAAACAACAAGAATTTTCAAGTTTTACTCATTTTTCCACATGGGAATTCCAACTCCCCTAAAGTGAGTCGTGAGACCCCCGCGGCCCTGAGGAGGCGAGCCCGTGGTGGGGCAATGCTGCGTATGGCCAGACAGGAGAGGTTATGGTTACACACGTAGTCCTAAAAGAAGCAGCACATTCCGAACGAATTGTGTTGCACAAGCGTGTTTCCAGCATGGTGGAAGTGCCGGGGAGCAGAGCATGTGCTGGTCCTCGGCGGCTGCTCCCCGTGGATCCTTATCCCCAATTCACCCGATGTGTCCTGGGGATGCTTTTAGTAAGAGCAACCTCGCCAGGCACCGCACCCCTCCTCGGCTGCAGCAGTGGCAGCTCTGGCTCTTAGCTTAAAATTGCCTGGTTTTGCTAACCAATCCCACTCCATTAATTTTCACCTTGTTTCCGTAGAAAAGAGTTGCCCAAGGGATTGCTTTTCGGCATAGCTTTATATTATATGGGCTTTGCACAGCTGTGCACAGGTTGTAACGCCCTGCGCCGAGGACAGCTGAAAGGCAGCGCGGGACCTGAGGATCCGGGGCCGTTGCTGCTGGGCAGCTTTCTGGGAAGCCGCTCGCTGCTGATGTGTGTTTGTGCACAGATCCTTGCCCCAGCAAAGTGCTCTGGGCTGGGTCAGTGGTGAGGGCTCCGCCAGGTCATGCAAAGCTTTCGAGAGCTGACGTCCCTGTCCCCAGAGGCCAAGTTTTCCTCTGGAGCAACCAGTGGGAACTGTCCCCCTGACTGTGGTCCAGCTGCTGTCAGGCTGAAGTTTCGGTTGGTGCAAAGCCGGCTCAGGTTTGACCGCCACAGTTAAAATCCGAGCAGTGTCCTGAAGGGTTGTGCACCGTGGAATGTGAAGATGCCTCCTCGAAATGACACCACGCGGGATATAGGAATATATAGGAATATATAGTCATGCTTGCGCCCTAGAGGTGCGCTTCATGGTTGTGGTTTAACCTTGTTTTTTCCCTTTTAACCACCCCCTGAGAAATGAAGAAAGAGATTGTCTCTCCTTGGGTGTGCTGCCTTCGTTAGCACAGCGGCAGGAGGAAACGGGGGGGGTCCCCGCCGTGCGCTGCAGCCCGGGGGCAGGGAGGAGGATCAGGTCTGCTGGGAGCCTGGGGCTTGGGGCTTTGCGGAGCCCAGGTCTGATTTCTTTTGTGTGTGCGTTCCCGGCCTCGGTGCCCTGCTTGGTGCAGAGACGGGGTGGGCAGGGAGCTGTGTCCCTCCAACCCCAGCTCGCCGAGCAGCCCGAGCCGGCCAAAGGCTTGGGTTCGTGTTTTTGCAGAGGTTCAGTGTGAGAGGGACCCTCGGCTCCTCTGCCTCCAAGCCTTGCTTTCCCCTGCTAATAAGGACGCTGGCGTGCTCAGCACCAGCAAATGGCTGGGATGCTTTCTGGGCTTCATAACCTAATGAAAACCTTTTGACAAAAATGTTTCGATATTCATGAAGAGGTTTTGGAAAGACGCCTTTGCTCCCGCAAAAGCTCCAAGAACAACAAAGCTTTGGCAATAATGGGAGCGCTTAGGCTAAAAAAAACACATTTAAACTCACAGCCTTTTGTGAGCGCTGACTGGTGCTGGGGGCGCTTTGGGCAGGAGTGACGTTAGCCATAGGAGCTGCCGCGCTCGTTTTGAGAGCAGCAAGAGCCACATTTCAAGCGGGGAGAACTTAATGGCATTCCTTCCAGCGCGTGTTACCAGCCAGCCACTGCGCGGGTGTTTGCTGCCGGGGGGCTCCTCGCTGAGCGTGGTGGCGCACACAAAACGTCCTCACCCAGCGCTGCCTGGGGCAGGGACATCGGGGCCCTTCGCAGGGAAGGACCCAGCCGTGCCGAACCTTGAGGAGCTCCTCGGATTGAGCTGCATTTGGCAGCGGGACCGGAGGGAATTAACAAGGAAATCCTGCCAGGCTCTTTGGCAGAGCAGACATAAAACCAAAGTCCTGGAAGCTCTCGGTGCTCTTGCTGCTGTTTTTTGTTATTACCTGACGTTTCCACAAGCCCAGCGCTCTCAGCGGGGCCAGCTGGGGCGCTTCTGCTCTCACACTGCTTTGAGCACTTGTCGAGTGCGTTTTCCGACACGGTCGTGTGCTGCTGCTGGGGTACAGCAGCCAGGCCAGCACCGTCCCTGGCCAACAGTGAGAGAGGGAGGACAAATGCTGCTCTGGTACGGAGCTGGGCAGAGAGCGACGTCTGTATGGCCGCGCTGGGTGGGTTGTTATCTCCTGGAAACCCCTGCAATGCAATGTCCATCCCGACTGCCCTGCGCTGACCACGTCTCTCACCACCTGCCGTCTCCCCACAGCTGCTGTTCCAGGAGACCAACCCCGGCGTGCGCTACCAGTACACCATCCAGCGGCCGGCCGACAGCGAGAACGAGATCGAGCAGGCCGAGTTCCTCTGGCGCTTCGGCTCCTGGACCACGTGCACCGCCACCTGCGGCACCGGTGAGTCCAGCAGAGCGTCCCTGCACCACGGGGCACGCAAAGGGCCGGAGGCAAGGCTCAGCCCAGCAAACATCACTTCTCCTCCATTAGTCCCCGGTCTCTTTCTCACTCTAGGCAATGTAAATGCTGATGGGACTTTGTGGTGCAGGGAGGCAGCAGGACCTGTGCTGTCCCTGTGCTGCACCATGCGCCACAGCAGGCACCGGAGAGGCGGCTGGTGGCAAGAGCTGCACATCCTCCGTGCCACGCTCCCCATCGCAGCCGGATCAGAGCACTCCGCTGGCATTTGGCTTAGAAATTCCTGGGGCTTTGGTTTCAGTAGGTCTTGAGGATGACAAAAAAAGGCAGCGTGTGCTGAGGTCGTAACTCCCTAGCGGCCCCTGCCATGCTCAGCCACAGGGGCCCGCGCTTTATCAGCGCTTTCCTCAGTTTGGTGTCCTGTTACCGCGCCGGGTGTCCCTGGGCCGTCAGGCTGATCGAGACAAAAAGCTTTAGAGAAATCAGAGAGGGTCAAATGGCCGGTCTGCAGCCTGGCCGGGCCGCTGGAGGGGAGGTCATTTCAGGAGCTTGGTGGGGGCAGAACATCATGGTCCTGTGCGCGCACCGTGTCCTGTCTTCCCCTCCTCTTCGCTGTGTCCCAGGCGCCCTGGGCTCCAAGGGATGGGAAGCTTTCGAGGGATGTGTGTGTGAGCATGTGTGGCCGTTCGGTCTCCCAGCACTCCGCGGAGCTGACAGCAGTGAGTGTTTTCGCTTTACTCCATAAACAGACGTCAGAAGGATCAGCTCTCTCCCTCTCTTTCTCTCTCTCTCTCTCGGCTTTTTGGCTTTCTCCCCAGCTGAACGTTCCCCAGCAGCAGAGCAGGGCTGAGCATGGCGCTGGGCTGCGCTCAGACCACGGCTGCGGGCACCCACGGGCAGGGAGCAGATCCTGCACGTGGCATGGGGCGAGGCTGGGGGCAGAGAGTGCTTCCTTGAGAGCAGCCATGCATTGGCTCCGGGTAAAAGTTAAAGGGGAAAAAGAAGGATCCCTTTGTGTGAAAAGCAAAGGGAGTTCGCTGACACCTGTCCTTTTTAGGCAGCATGGAAGGCCGGGAGATGTTTCCTGCCTGCTCCTGGTAGGTGTGGGTCGATTCCTGCCTTGAAGCAGGAGGGATGTGGTGCTGCGTGAGTTTGCTGAGCTTTTTACCTATTCTTGCTATGAGCTCTTTGCTGTGGATTTGCGTGGGTGCCCATGACACACTGCACCGCGGCACGTGCAGTCAAACAGGACGGGAAGCAAGCTCTCTTGCTTTTATTTAAAACCAACTTTCCATCGCATCGTTGGGCTGACAGCTTCCAGAACAGAAGGGAAATGTAGGAGCACATCAGGCACGAGCTGGCCAGTGAGATTGGTCACCCCACGGTTGTTCCCAGAGCTGAGATATTTGGGATTCGGGAGAGCTGGGCACAGGGGCCCCGTCTCTGCCAGCTTTGTGCTCAGAAACCTCGGAGCGCCAGGGCCGCAGCGCCCGGGAGCTCTCCCCAGCAGAGCTCAGCAGCTCCGGGCCCGTCCGCGCTCAGCTGGCCGGCGTTATTTACAGCTCGCCCGAGTCACGGGTCAAGTATGTGTTGCAAAAAGCAGGACAAAAGCCGACAGCGAGGCAGCGTGTTGGAAGTGAGGTCATCCTGAAAAATGTCACCCCTGAGTGCTGCACAACGGGGGCAGGAGGCTTCGGGGTGATTTATCCACGAGCTGCAGCAGGGCAGGAGGCTGCCAAAAGGAGCTGTGCTGCTGCCAGTTCGCTTCTTGTCGGAAAGCCCCCCTCGCGCGGCTGGGTGTGAGCGTGCACACGCAGGCACGTGCGCACACGCGCAGCGGCCGTCCCCAGGCACGCTCGTGCACCTGGTGTTGGCAGCCCCCAAAGCCCAGTGCCCACGATGACAGGTTTTACTCAGGAGCTCTTCGCTCAGCCGTTGTCCCAGCCTGACTTGCCCAGAGATGCCCCGCTGCGTGTCCGGGGCTGCAAAGGGCTCAGCCACCAGGACCGGGCTGGGATTGCTGTGGAAATTCAGCAGTGGGAAGCGGCAGGAGGGTGAGTGTCTGTGCTTTCAGCCGCTCTTGTCCCTGAGAAGTGCTTGTTGGTAAAGAGACCGGGAGGAGGAGTGGGGAAGACCCGTGGAAATTCTTGGCATTTCTTAGGTATTTCCTGACAGCCCTAAGCCCTGAAAGAGCAGGTAGGATCTGACACCTGTTTTTTTTTTAAGGGAGTACAAGATTTGCCAAATCTGTCTGCGTTCTGTTTCTAGCTTTCTGCTTGAGCAGCCCTGGCCTCCATCCCGGGGCAGGATCCGTGGTTTGCCTCATGCTGGGCGCCCCAGGGAGGTGCTTCGGCTGTCACCCACTACTGGCACCCCAGGGCCGCTGCCTGGGCTGCACCAGTGGCAGTTACACCCCAGCCCAGGCTGTCCCCACCTGTGGAGCTGGGTGCGCAGGGTCGTTCCCCAGCACGGTTACATTCCCCGGCTCTAACCACAGAGGGCTCATACCACATTTCGCGTGCCCAGCTCTTCTTTTCCCACCTGGGTGCGATGGGAGCGTTGGTGCCATTGGCAGCATGCGACGGGCGCGTGCAGTGGCACCAGAGCTCAGCAGAGGTGGGCTCTCAGGTTTCGGTTTCAGTTTCGGTGAAGGTTTCAGTTTCTTTCTTCTGGTTTTGGTATCTGAGGGTAACGGCAAGGCCTCCTGCTGCTTGCTGACAGGATGCTCAGTGGTCTGCTTGGGGTTGCGTGTAGAGCCAAGCCTTGTCTGTGTCCCCAGGGGTGCAGAGGCAGATCGTGCACTGCGTGGAAAAGCTGGCCGGCATTGTGGAGGAGCGATACTGCGACGCGCTGACCCGGCCCGACGACCAGCAAAGGACGTGCAACGAGGAGCCCTGCCCCGCCAGGTCTGCTGTTTTCTCCTTTGCTCCTTCTCAGCACAACTTCGATGCCCGAACCACCCCAGCAGGGGCAGCAGGGGCCTGGGGCTGGCACAGGGCAGGTGCTGGCTGCAGCACACACGTTTTCCCTGCTCATCTTCCCCCAGGTGGTGGGTCGGCGAGTGGCAAAAGTGCTCGGCCACGTGCGGGACATCGGGGCTGATGAAGAGGACGGTGCTCTGCATCCAGAGCGTGGGGCTGGACGAGCAGAGGGCCTTGCAGCAAGCGGACTGCCAGCACCTCTCCAAGCCAGAGTCCACCGCTCCCTGCCATCGGGATGTCCCCTGTCCCTCTCAGTGGGCCGTGGGGAACTGGTCAGAGGTGAGACAGAGAGCTGGGGTGGTCGCGGTTCCCTGCAAAGGTGGCCAGAGCACGGACGAGGTGCCACCAAGATGTCCTCAGCCCGGAGCAGGCAAGAGCTCTCCTGGCTACTGAAGTGAATCTGGGGCTTGCGTTATAGTACCAGATCGCACAGAAAGGAATTTCGTGGCACAGAGAGGTCTCGGGAAGGAACAAGCACCGGTATTTTTACCATTTTCTCTTCCTCTCCGAGTTTTGCTGCTTTCTCAATCGGGCAAGGCCGTGCTCCGTGCTCGATGCAGAGGGGGCAGAAACAGGACGTGTTAAAGCCGTCAATGTGTTTTCCAGCCCCGCAAGTCTTTCCCCTTTGTTCTGGCAGGAACCTTACGACTGTTTCCTGCTTGCAGAGGCAAGGTGCTGCGGGCCAGCCAGGGTCTAGCTGTGCTGTGCACGTGCGTGGCGGCGGGTGGGCGTCTGCTCTGCACCCGCACGAGCTGGCACGGGGCTGCGCTGCCTTGCTGCTGCTGCCAGGAATGGGGCTTGTCCTCAGGGAGTTCTTCAGCAGTGTGCTTAAGGGAGAGAGAGAGAGAGAGATGTACAAAATGCCACGTTCGGTGGAGACCCTGTGTAGCCTTTTTTGTTTTTGCGTTTTTGTGGCTGAGGTTTTTAACCAAAGAGTCGTACCTCCTAATTTGAGCAGTGGTTTCAGAAAGTGTTCAGCGCGAAGAAAAGTACCAGGAGACAAATCAGAGCCTGGGAGCAGAGCTCGTTGCTAAGAAACAAAGAGAATAAAAATGTGAACAGAAAATTCGAAGGCTAAATGAGAGCTAGTTGGAAATATTTTTCTAGGGGCCCACAAAAGCCACAAATGCACGGTTGAGAAAGAAGGCTGCCGTAGTTTAAAGGAAAACCCCTGAATCCCAAGTTGCCCCGGGGCCCGTGCTCCGCATGGAGCCAGCGCGGGCTGTCACAGTGCTCCTCTTTGGCTTTGCCATCTCCACGTCTGTGAAACCATGAAAAACGCGCCTGAGATTTTAAGATGTCTGTGACTTTTCTGTTCTTCCTTCACTTAAAGTGAGAGTCCTCTTTCTTCTCCATTGCCATCACCACCAGTAAGTGGAGAAGCTTGAGGGGCTGAGAAGCTTTCCGGAAACGTGGTCCATCTACCCAGTGCCAATAAGAGGGGTCCTTTGCTTTTGTGTACTTGCAGACCCTCGGGCAGGGCAGCACGTGTGTCTCATGGGGGGCCCACCGGAGCTGAAGGGGGGATTTGCAAGTCTGCTGAGCCTGGGTGTTTAAGCACTTCGGTGGGCCCGGGAGGTGGTGCCTTCAGAAAGACCCCGCAGCAACGCTCATCCAGCTTTACGGGCTCCCTGGAGAAGCTGCGATGCTCTCGGACGCGCTGGTTGTTGGCTGCTAACACACGAGGGTCTGCCTGCGGAGCATCTGTCTCCTGCTCCCAGAGGCACGTCCCGCTGTGCAGCTTGGCACAGCGATGCCTCCTGCAGCGATGCCTCCTGCAGCGATGCCTCCTGCAGCGATGCCTCCTGCGGTCCCGTGCGTGGTGCTGAACTCCCCCCGCCAGCGCTGCTCCTTCCTCCTGTGAAGCTTCTAACAGCAGCGGTTTCTTATCTGTGCCTTGGGGGCTCTCCTGATAACCGAGGCTTGGCAAATAACCTCCTCCTGTGAGAGCCGTGCTACCTGGAGCTTATCTCCTGGATGGAGCTGGAGCCATTTGCTAAGAAATCTTGGCTGCGTGGTGGAAGCTGAGCTCTGAGCTTCCCCCTGATCCGGCAGCACCGTCCTGGTGGGGCGAGGCAGCTTGCTGGCACCTCGCTGCAGAGGCGGATAAATGGAGATGTTGGATTTCAGTGGCGTTGTGTGGTGGGTGGAAACGCCCAGCCGTGATGTTCTGAACCCTGCCTGGTGCCAGACACATTTCTGGGGGTCGCTTCCACTCGTCACTTCCCAGGAGACTCGGAGCCAGGAGATTGCAGCTGGCATGGGGGCGGCACCTCGCTGGGCAGCCCGGGGACAGCCCCTGCCTGGGGGCACGTGTCCCACAGTGGGGGGCACGTCCCGCGGAGGGGGGCCTGCTGGGAACCCCCCGGGACCAGTGCAGGATGTGCTGTGGGTCCCATCCGGGCACTGGGCCCTTGCGAGGACTGAGCAAAACCAAGAAAGGCTCAAAGGACACGAGTCTGGATTATTTGAGGACCACATCTCCAGGCCAGCCCAGCGCAGAGGCGCTGCAGACACCCCGAGGGCTCTGTCTGCCCACCTTACACTCTTACCTTCCAGCGCTGGTGGCCGCGCACCAAACCCCTGCCCCAGCCCATCCGTTTTCATCCAGAGAACAGCGATTTTTGCAGAAACCCCCTCTGCTGGGTTTGTTTGACTTGGTGATTATTTATTCTTGCTGGCTGGGCTGTGTGAGCGTGTTGCTGTACGTGACTGATGCTCTGCGCAGCTGCCACAGCAAACTGCAGCAGCCCGTGGCTTCTGCAACCCACATGTGGTGGTCGTAGCGCCACGGTTTACTTATCTTGCAGAAAACATTGCCGTCCCTCGCTGCAGTTTGTGGGTTTCTTCTCTACTGAGCAACCTCAAAGAGACCGTTATGGTGGAGGAGAGGGTGTCTGCCACAAAGCCACTCATTGATCCTCGCTTTTTTCCTTTGCTTGCTAGGACCACACCCCTGTTATTATCTCCTTCTTTAAAACATTCTCTTCCAGAAGAAGAGATGTAATTCATGGAGATAGGTCACTTAGAGAAGACCTATTAGATCATCTTATCCAAAGCCCTTTACAATGCTCATCTCCCGGGAAGATCACTTCTGGCTGCAGTGCCGGTCAGGGATCACCCTGAGCAAAATGCCCTGCAGTACGTACGCCCTGCTGAGGCGGTCCTTAAGGGGGAGACGGCCCCGGAGCTCAGCAGGCACGCCGACTGCCCCGCACCACGACGGGACCTGCACAGCCCAGGGACCCGGGTGGGTGGTGGCAGAGGCAGAGCCACGGGAAGCCCCTCGCCCGCTGCCCAGACCAACGCTTCCGCCTGGCATCCTACATCTCCCGTGCTCTCCTCTCTGAAATGTTCGTTTCTCTTCCTTCCCTAGTGCTCAGCAACGTGTGGCAATGGCACACAAAGGCGCCCTGTGTACTGCAGCAATAATACCCAAGCGACTTGTGACCCTGAACAAAGACCCAGCTCGGAAACTATTTGCTCCTTGCCACAGTGCCAGATGAAATCAGACAACGCCAACGCCGACTGGTCTGGCAGTGGCTCTTCCAGCAGAGAAATGTTTAATGAGATAGATTACATCGCCAATAACCGTATCACTGAATTTAACCCCCTAATTCCAAACATCCCAGAGTCCAGCAATGTCAATATCATAACTGAGGAGGACTTCTCATCCAGAAAAGGAAACGTCTTCGTTGATGATTTTTACTACGATTATAATTTTATCAACTTCCATGAGGATCTGTCGTATTACCCCTTCACTGAGAAAGAAACCAAAAGCGAGGGCCCTAAGCCCGAGCTGAGCAGCAACGATGTGGAGGAGCCTCCTGAGCTGCCCGCAGATGTCCTGCACGCCGTGGAGCCAGGAGGAGGAGCAAATGGGGACGAGCTGGTGAAGCAAAGCGAAGCAAATGTTTCTGCTCCTGTGCACAGCGAAGGGGAGGCAGAGTCGGGGGGTTTAGTCGTCAGTGACCTCCTTGGCATGGCCCCTGGGCACAGGGGAACCAGCACAACCGCTCCCAGCACGGCCACAGCTGCTCCCACAAGTGATGAGGGGGGAGCAGTGCTCGTGCCCCGCTCCGAGGAGCTGCTGCCCACCCAGCCTGCGGCAAGTCGTGGCTCTCCCAGCAGCCTGGGTAACCTGCTCCCCGATCAGCCCGCAGGTGCCGTGCTGGCAGGCACTGTTCCTGCGTGGGATGCTGCAGCCCGCAGCCTCGCTCCCTGGGCTCCGGCTGCTCCCTCCGCGCCGCTGCCTGTTGACAGGGGCAGTGCTGGTGCGGACAGCACGTCCCACAGCCTGCAGCGCGTGGGAGAGCCTGGGAACAGAGGCCGTGCAAGCACGGCGGCTCCTGACAACGCTGCCAGCGCTGGGAAGGGCCGGGAAAACTCATGGGAAATGGGTTTTGTCATCACCAGTGATGATAACGGTGCTGCCTCCAAGACCGAAGAGCAGGAAGAGCTGGCAGAAATACCAGCACCAGAGGGGACTGTGCACATGCACGCGACAGAAGAGGGGACACGCAACGTGGCAGAGGGGACCCGTCCGACCTTCCCCACCGCCCGCAGACCGCAGCAGGAGGCGGGCAGGCACGCTGAAGGCGCTGGTCCCGTTGCAAGCCCCCATCCTGCAGGTGCTACGAGGAGCCCCCCGTGGGAGGCATGGCCGCAGGTGGGGCACCGCACCCCCCCGTCCCTCGCCTCGGCCCCCTTCGTGGCCACAACCGCCCTGCCAGCACCCGTGTCCGTGTCCCCCGCCACGCCTGGGTCGCCCACCCGGCTCGCCTCCAGCGGCCTCACCCCGAGAGCTGCCCTGGCGCCAGCCCCCCCGGCGTCCCCAGCTCGCAGCCCTCCCGCAGGAACATCGCCCCCTGAGCCCCCACCGGCGGCGTGGACCGAGGGGAGGCTGGGGGAGACGCGGGTGCTGCACCACCCGGAGCCAGCCGCCCCCCAGACCTCCAGCGTGGCCCAGATCGGCAGCACCGCTCCGGGGCAGCGCTCCCCATCGGCAGCCCCGAGGACATTTGCTTACGGTGACGGGGAGCAGGAGGGATCCCAGCCCGCTCCCACCCCCCCGGGGCTCTGGGGGCAGGACGAGGCTTTGCTGCTGCCATCCACTGCTGAAACAGCCACTGCGACGCCCAGCTGGGAGGTCGGCAACTGGAGCGAGGTAGGTGTTGTGCCCCATTATTGTGTCCCATCAGAGGTGTAACGGGGCTGGGTTGGAGGCAGCAGACCTGTCCCTTCCCCAGGACCACTCTGTGGGGCGCTGCTCTCTGCGCGCGGCTGACGCAGGCATTTTTGCATTTGGGTCAAGTGCTGACAGCACCAAGTGCCATGGGGTGAAGGCAGCGTGAGCCGGGTGCCTGCGGCCCTCTCTGCGGCCAGAACTCTGTCGGGCACCGGCCGTGGCAGCTCCTCGCCCTCTGCGGTGGCGCTGCCGGCTCAGGAGGAGCTGAGAGCACTGAGCCCCTGCTCCGTGGCTGGGCACATGGCGAGAGCAGAGTCTGGCCCGGGAGCAAACTGCTGTCATTTTATAGGCGAGAGTGGTTTGAAATACGCCACAAAATGGCAGAAGTTTAAATGTCAAGGCTAAGGTGCATTAAGGCTGCAAATTACCGCAGGGAAGGGGCTGTGCTTAACGTAGTGAATGGGGGATTATCTGTAATTATCGGCTATCACTTGACTGCATAGCTGTCCCGTGGCTGCTCTTGCAGTGACAGACAAATGGCTTCTGCAATCCGTGGTAATGGGCTTTTATCAGAAAGCACAAAAATAAGAAGCCTTCTGTGCCACAAACCGCTGGAGACCGAGCACCGGGGAACTCTTTTAAGGAGGTTGCACAAAGGAGCCAGTAACTGGGAGGACAATAGTTGGTGTCAGTAAAATACGGTCACACCTGTGGGCTTTGTGAAAGGGCACCGAGCGTCTCCGAGTGCTCCCCACGGAGCCGGCGGGACGTCGGCAGCGTTGGAGGGAGCCCTGCTCTCGGTTTCAGCACCGGGGCAGGGCCTGGCACGGGGTTACGCCGGTCTCACTAAGCCAGTCTGTTCTGAAAGCCCTGCGCAGGCTTTTGAGGTGGAAAGGCTGCTACAAAATAATTCAGAGCAGTCTAGAAAGTGAGGGGTGAATCCAAAAGAGGAGATGTCGGCACTGCCTGTCAAGAGGGAATGAACCGGAGAGGAAAATTCACTCGAGCTTGGAGCAGTCAGGAAGCAGAGGACAGGCAGCGCTTGGGGAAGGCAGGCGGGCACAAAGGGTGTGAAAGAGATCGTTGTAAGAACAGCAAACCCCTGGAGCCGTTAGTGCTAGCTAGTGGAGATCGAGCAATGAAGAAACCTAAAGCCACCCCCACCACCCGGAGATCCCCCCGCAAGGAGAGGACATCTCAGACTAGGAGCACCTGCACAGCTCTGCAGGAGAAGGTTTTCCTCCTTCACCCCCCAGACGGGGCCGCCTGCCTCTCACAGCGGGGTTTTAGCCCAGGCAGGGCGAGGCGCAGGCTCTGGCGAAGCTCCTTCATCCCCCGGCCCTGCCTCACCGCGGCCCGGTCCCGTTCCTCCGGCACCCTCCTGATCCCCGGGGGGAGGCCGTGAGCCGAGCACCCGCTGCGGCCCCCGGGTGCGTTAGGGGCTGCCTTGTTTTCGCAGTGCTCGGCCACCTGCGGCGTGGGCGCGATCTGGCGGAGCGTGCGCTGCAGCACCGGCACCGAGCGGCACTGCGCTGCTGCCAGCAAGCCCGTCCCCGCTCGGAGGTGCTCCCTGAGGCCGTGCTCGTCCTGGCGCGTGGGGAACTGGAGTAAGGTAAGCAGGCGTGCACCCGGGCCCTGCCTCTCCTTCCACAGCATTTCCCTTCATTACGCACAGAGACAGGGAAGCAGCAGGTGCCTGCCATGCGGGCGGTTACTTGCTGTCAGTCTGTGCTCTTGCCCCCTGGATTGCAAAGGCGGGGATCAGGTTTTGCACTTGCCACAGAGTTTAAACTGCTTTATCCCACAATAACGGGGTGGTTTAAAAGCCAGCACTGCAGAAGCTAGTTGAAGGAAGGTTTGGAAGTCTCTGAAAAGAGCTGTTGAGAATCCACAGGAGCAGGATGTGTTTGCAGTTAGGTTGGAGGAATCTGCTGGGTTAAACAGCGGTGAACAGCCCTTGTTATTCTGCGTGGCCTCGATCTCCGAGATACGTGGATGGGAGATCAGCAGCCGTCTGATGCAAAAAGACTTTGTTCTGTTACAGCTGGGAGCTCCACAGACTTTTAGGTGTAAAGAGGTTGAGCATTATCCCAAGCCAACCCAAGGCAGAGCGTGTCAGTACGTTATTTTATTCCACGGGTCACGTCCCAGAGGGACTCCCCTGCCCCAGCCCCTTGCTGCAGCGTGACGTGCCTCTGCTTTGCCCAGTGCTCCAGGAACTGCGGTGGAGGGGTGAAGGTTCGGGACGTGCACTGCATCGACACCAGAGACCAGAGGCTCCTGCGGCCCTTCCACTGCCAGGCTGTCCTCTACAAACCGCCGACGCAGATGCCCTGCCAGAGCACGCCGTGCCTGGACTGGTACACGTCCTCCTGGAGAGAGGTAGGAGCTGCTGGCCAGGGCTGAGCAGTGCCCGCGCACCCCAGCGCCTCGCGGCAGGGCGTTGTGCCTGGCTTGGCCATGGTGCATGAGGAGGTGTGTCAGCTGGGTTTTTTCAGAAGTTTTGAGAGCTCTTTGTAGATAAATGCAAGAGGAGGCAGTAGTTTGTCGTCTTTTACCAAAAAGTGAGCTGTAAGGTCACGGTGAGCAGTGAGGTCATCTCAGAAGCAGTCTACAGCATGTGTGCTTGTGATGCGATGCTTCACACATGCAGTTATTTTTTGTATCTCCCCCTGGAAGCGTGCTGGGCTGGCACCTCGTGTTTGCCCACAGCACGAGGCACAGGGCAGCTGCTGCAGGGGAGGTGTGCGGCCGGGAGGGGTGAGCATCGCCTGAGCCCGGGCCATTGTCCTGGGCAGGGAGGCAGAGGGCTGAGGCTGACTGTTAAATGTAGGAGCAGATGCTTGCAGCACATCTCCTGTATCTGCCTGCCTCTGGAAAACTTGAAGCTAGTTTAGAGCACCTATTTCCAAAAAGGAGACCACACGCTGATAGCAGCTGGAGCTGCGAAGTTGGTATTTGACCCTGGAAGCAGTTTGTGTTTGCTTATGTGTCGGTAGGGGCATTTTTCATATTTTTCTCCTTAAGAGTCCAATGCACGGAGTGTGTCTGCTGTTCCGTTACACTGGCGGCTTCCCCTTTTGACGAGTTTTGTCTCTGCAGTGCTCAGAGCCCTGCGGCGGCGGGGAGCAGGAGCGCCTGGTGACGTGCCCGGAGCTGAGCCGCTGCGATGAGGCACTACGGCCCAACAACACCCGGCCCTGCAACACCCACCCCTGCACCAGCTGGGTGGTGGGCTCCTGGGGACAGGTGAGCAGATGCGAGCGGCGAGGCACAGTTCTCCCATGAGCTCTGCGCTGGATCAGCATCCTCCTCGCCGTGCTGGTGCAGCTCCTCCACGGAGCTCTGGGTTGAGAGGTGCTGTGTGCCCCTCCCGTGGTTTCTTTACGAAAGCAGTAGATAAAGATGTCCCTGGTGCTGTCATTGCCATGGCCGCTGAAGTCAATAAGCTTGGTCAGTGCCATCTGCCCCACGCCCGAGTTGGCCGGGCACCCTCGTCTGCAGCACGTGGCAGCGGCAGAATGGGAACAGCTCTCTTGCACAAATGCAAGGAGCAGGGGTAAAAAAACAGCCTTCCAAACCAAACCGGGGAGCGGTGCAATAACAGCATAAAAACTGCCCAGGGCCCGGTGCTGCCGGCCCAGCTGACAGCTCTGCCTGCTCCCGCAGTGCTCGGCGCCCTGCGGCGGGGGCATCCAGCGGCGCCAGGTGAAGTGCATCAACACGCAGACGGGGCAGGTGGAGGAGGACAGCAGCCTCTGCGACCACGAGCCCTGGCCCGAGAGCACGCAGAAGTGCAACCCGCAGGACTGCGAAGGCACCGAGGCGGGTGAGTGAGTGATGCCCCCTGGGCCGTTCTACTCCTGATGACTAAACATTCTCTCTTTAATGTGATCGTGCTCCCCAAGAGCTTGTGTGAGCTGGTTGGTATCACCCCTTCCCAGGCAGCACACACAGCCGGTGCCACTCTGCCATTCAGGCAGTTGCCAGCAGATAGCCCCGCTTGGTTTCGAGGAGATGGGTGTAAACGTGTGTCTGGGTCGTGCTGCAGTGCCTGGATGTTCGGGGTTGAGGTTGGGGTTGATGTTTTACTTTACATAAGGTTGGCAGAAGTCATAATGGAGAAAGGCAAGAGGTACAGGAGATTACGCGCTGTCGCTGGGCGTGAAAACTTCAAGCTTCACACAAGGGAGCTGCACTTTCAGTGCGAGCACAGAGTGCTCCCGAGCACCCATGCAGGTGTGACCACAATGCAGTGCTTTGCCCTCCCTCATCCTCTGTGGTGGTTGGAGACACTACCTCTGTCCAGCACCATGGATGTGTTTTCTAGCCAGGCTCAGAGCCATTCTTTATTTTTCTCCTCCCCGTCTCTCACTTGTCAGCCCCCCGGGCTGTGCAGTTGTGTGGCTGGGGACTGGGTGCGGGACCGGAGAGCTGGGCGGCGTACCAAGAGCAGCGCTGATCTCCAGGGCTGGCGCGTGCTGGTGGCACTGCTGCTGCTGCTGAGCAGGAGGGAAAACCAGAGCGAGGGTCAGCCTGCCGAAAATCAGCGTGGCTGTGAGAGGATGAGCTGGATGGGGCCACTCGGGGGATGCCAAAACCTGGAAAGCAGGACAGGGGGAGGGACCTGGGTGTGAACACAGGAGGGTTGGCAGCAGCTGGCGGGCAGGGGGACGGGAAGGAAGGGAGGTCTGTGCTCGTGCCGGAGTGGGGTGAGCGGAGGGGCAGCACGCCGAAGGGCAGGCTTTGTCCTGGGATCAGCGACGCTGCACGGTTGGAAGGAGTTCAAAAAAAGCACTCGACGTTAATTGCAAGCTGGAGGGAGGGTTTCATACGTTACTTGTATAAGGCTAGTTTGGCTAACCAGTAATTAAGTGGGAATATTCAAACCGTCTATAAATGCCCAGAGCATTCAGCTGTCAAGGGGCTGGGGGTGTTTGTAGGGCCGCGAGTGGGAGCTGGGATTTACGTGCCCGGGGCAGCAGCGCCACCCAGCCAAGGGACCGCCAGCGCCCACCCGAGTGAGCAACTGGGCTGCTGTGGAGGGAGCTGGGGCAGAAGTGATGTGTTCCTCGGAAAGAGGAAGCCAGAACTAAAGACCAAGAGGTGAAGCTTTCTGACCATTTTAAAACTTTTGAGACCAGCATGGGCTCACCATGAGAAAAGTCAGGTAAGACCAGGTCTCTGGCACCTGTGGATACGTCCCGGTGAGCTAGTCCCATCGGGGTGATGCTGACCGTCTGCCACCTTGGTTTGCCTGCTCGGGCTGCAGACGCAGCGCTCAGCTGTGCGGCAGGCACTCGGTTTGCTTCTTCACTTCCCCATTCACTCAGAGAAACGTGTCCCGTGGCAGCGGGCAGGTCCCTGTTAGCCAGAAATGCGCACGCCACGGGGGTTAAGAGCTCTTAAGAGGAAAAGCAATATAATGGGGGATTAGATGTCACTCACTAGTCGTTAATCAGCCTTATCTTTTCAATGTGTCTGGGGAAAAAAGCTTCTTGTCTGCCCGGCAAGAAACATTTCACCCACGGGAGCTGGCCGTAAGGAAGAGCCGGGGGGGCTGGAGCTGGCCCCGCAGGAGGGGCACCCCGCAGCCCCGTACCCGCCCGTGCCGCCGCGTGTCCGTGGCGCAGGCAGCCCTGCTCCTCCCGCAGCCCGCGCTGCTTCCCCGGTTCGGCGTGGAGGTGGCGGCCAGTCGGGCTTCTCCAGGAGGTGCCGCGCGGTTCCGGCTGTTTTTGTCGGGGGAAAATTCCCATCAGCACGGGCTGGTGATGAGAGCCGCGTGGATGCTCGGCACGGCCAAGGTTGTACCAGAATAACCGTTGGGATGTGTAGGAAGCACACAAATAAATGTTACAGTTCTGGATTAGAAATGACATAAATGCTCTGGCCGCGGCCCAGGGCAGGAAACGCCTCTTGGAAATACAAACATTTCCTGCCAAACTACGAGGAGGAACAAAACTTTCACATGGCAGGAAATCACAGATGTGTAAATCCACAGGCAGAGGCTCCCAGAAAAGGCATGAACATAAACTCTAGCCCTTTCCTGTGTTTTAACGGATCTTTATTGCACAAGATTAATGAAGGCTGTGGGGATTCAGTGTTTACGTTAGGAGGACAAGGAGTCTCTATCTCCCGTAACACGAAGTGCACTGGTACCAGCCAGCTCGTGTGTTGGTCTTGGGGAGCAATTATGTGCTCGTCGGACACAAAAATGCGAGTAACCTCAGCAGAGTTTAAATGTTAAAACATAATCAGATGGCTTTTTAAAGGAGATGGAACAGAGCAAACACAAACAAACATCTCACCGGCAATTGGCCCTCTCCAATTAAAGGAGGTTGGAATTAATTAAAACCAGAATCCTGTTCTGTCGCTAGGTTATAAATTAATTGATGATTACACAGAAGTTATTTTTAAACGCGCCTGCAGTTTTACGGCTGAATCCAGCTGTGAGTGGAGCAGATAAGGTTGGCTGTGTCCTCAGATGGCTCCCAGGCAGCACCCGAGCCCACCAGGCACTCAGATGTGTCCTCGTGGCGCCCCAGCAAGGCCAGGGACAGTTTTCTTACCCCATATGAAGACAAGGGAGTAAAACCACCACGACCCCATGGTGAGAGAATCCGCGTTGGGGCCGGGCGCAGGGTGGCATGGACCTGGAGGAGGACCCAAAGCCTGTGGCTGGTCGCCCCATGCCCAGGAGAAGCTCAGAACAAGGCCACCCATGGAGGAGCCATTGGTGGGGGCGTGGGGACGGACGCCGCCCTGCTCAGCTGTCCCCAGGTGAAGCTCCTGGCCCCAGCGCAGGTCCCAGGGGCTGTGCGGGGTCTCCCGGTGCTGTGCCAGGAAAGCCCTGCTGCTGCTTGCTCCGGAGGGGCGCGAGGGACGCCTCTGCTCTTGGCAGCCCTTCCTAGGTGATAAGAGTGGGAGCGGATTTGCTGGACTGCAGACACGCTGCCAGAGAGATAAGAGCAGCCTTCGTCTCAGGAAGGCTTGTTGTGCTGATCCCAGCCGTGCCTGCGCCCGGAGCCCAAGCGGAGCTTTTACGCCCACATCAGCCACGCCTGTCCCCAGATCGTTCCTCGTAGCTCAGAAAACTGGGGAAAAAAAAAAACAAAGTATGTTGATTTGTGCATTTAAATGTTACGTTTAGTTTTATGTCCACCTTGGAGAGGAGCTGAGAGCAGCTTTCCTGTGAGAGCTCAGACACAGGCACCTTTTATCTAGCAGGTAGAGGAGTTTTGGCAGCTGCTGGATGCCGGAGCAGAAGGCTGGGGCGGCGGTGAAGCAGCCCCGCCGTGGACGCCCCGCTGGCAGTGCCTGCCTTTGCAGAGAGACCCGGAGGGAAGGCCGGCAGGTGCCTGGGACCTCCGAGCGCTGCTGCCCTGCTCGAGCCCGTGAACGTGCTGGGGAGCGAGGAGCACCGCGCACAGCACGCCGATAACGTGCCTGTCCGTCGGGGCATCGCTGAACCCAAACCCCTGCTCCCCGGCTGGGTGCTGCCAGGGCCGCCCCCTCTGTCCCCCACCAAACGGAGCCGAGGCCGGGGCTGTGCTGCGGGATGCGTTAGCAGACGGTCGTTGCCCATCAGGAGCTCAGCCTTCAGATACCAGAGAGGGAAAGGAATTAAAAGAGTCCAGCTGGCCCCAGAACACGCATGTACAAACGGGCCATAGATGTGGTTTCTCTAGGAATTAGACAGATGTTCCTAGCCAGCGGGAAGGGGGGGCTCAGCCTCGTGTCCCGGGAGCAGCGCCAAGGTCGGCTGGTTTGGGGCAGCCTGGGCGAGGGGCAGACCCCGGGCTCCTCTCCTCCTCCCGCCCGTGCGTTCGGCTCTGCACCCAGTGTCTGGCTGGGTTTCCAGCCACCTCGAGATTAATTGGCAATTAGACATTGTATTCCTTCTTGCTTTCAGTAGGGAAATGAAATTATTCATGCTTCTGCATACAGCTAAGTTTGTCCACGAGGGATACCCGCTAGAAATAATTGCAGCGAATTCCAATTTACTCTCATCTGAGCATGTAAGTCTTCATCCTCATGGCAAGACAGGGAGGCACTGCTGGCCGAGTCATTAAGTGCCCTTCACTTACTGCTAATTAACAGCAGCAGTCAATAGAGAGCGGGAGCTTGGGAAAGGATTTTTCTGGCTTTTATGCAATGTAGGCGCAATGGCTGTTGCGCATTTTGGCCTTACCTACAACCGTGCCTTCCGTGCCGTGGCCCGGCAGAGGCCGTGCGACATCCCCGGCCAGCGCCGCTGTCCTCCAGCCGGGGCAGGACCCGGCAGCAGCCCGCAGGGCCCAGCTCCTGTGCCCCAGCCCCAGCCCTGGGGCCGTGCAGCCCCAGCCCGGCGCAGCTCCCGCTGAAACCTGCGCACCGCAAGAGAAAACACAGCAATTGTCGTACGGATGGAAGAGGAACGGCACGTTTCCTCTCCCAGCTGAGAACAGCGGGGTTTTGCTTAGTGCAATGCCCGCACGCTTTATGTGAATGACCTTGGGTTGAGTAACGGCAGGGAAGACGCTTCTCTCCCCTCCTTGGCCATCTGTAGATTTAGGTTTCTGAAAGCGTAAATTGTGATGGGCTTCAGTGTCCAGTGCGAACAGTTAGGGTGAAAAAATCGGCTCACCTCCCGCGCTGGGTGCTGGGTGCACGGCATGGGGCACCCTGTGTGGGCACGGGGCAGCCGGCTCAGGCTGTAAGTGCTAAAAACAAAGCAGGCAAGGGCAAAACTGACAAAGGAGAGCTTTCCCCACGGCCCGCAGGGTCAGCGCCCTCAGCCGCGTGTTAACGCTCGTTTGCAGTCGCTCCCTGCGCTCGCCCCCGGGCTCTGGAAGCAGAGGGCTCAGGGCTGCTGCCCAGCACCGTTACCCTGCCCGACCTTGTACAAAAATAGAAGTGAAGGAATCGGGGAGCCCATCGACACGAAACGGCTGCGTGCTGCGGCCTCCGTGCCCGTCGCAGGGTGCCCGTGGGCGCTGCGGGACGCTCTGGGCACGGCGCGTTGGAAGTGGTTTCCAGTTCTGGAGAGGAAGCTCGGGGTCATGTTCAGAGGCTTGTTTCAGCAGAGTCGGCTTTTTCTACTCCTCCCTTTATTCATAAGAATGAAGTGAAAGACAGCACAGTTGTTTTTCATGAGTGCAGGGAAAATCCTCCAGTTCTGGCTCTGCATCAGCTCTTCGGAAATGAGAATGTCTCTGTTGGATCCAGACTCCGACAAACGGCTGATCCCTGCTCGCCTCCTGAGAGCGCTGCCGTTGCCCCCTTCTGTCTGCGATCCCCCGGGCGGGGTGCTGGTCGCCCTTCCTCAGTGATGCGTGGAGCCACAGGGCTCAGACTGAGCAGCAGAGCCTGAAAAACGGGTGCTTTCTGCTTTTCCCTCTTGTTTTCCAGGCTTTCAGAATTTTACAGGCTTTGGCGTGCGCAGCACGAGCCGGATGGGAGTGCTGGGTGCTCGGTGACAGCAGCACGGCTTTGCTTTGCAGTGCCCGGGGGAGCCGAGGCCGGGCGCATCGCGCAGCACCAGGGATGTTCACACTGCGTGTGGTGCACGAAGAAATGACTCGCTGGCCTGGCGCCGGGGCACTTCCCGGCGCTGCAGGAGCACGGTGCCGCCAGCGGGGCTCTGAGGGCAGGGACTGCGCCGTGCCAGCGCCGCGGCCGGGGAAATGAGCTGGAAATGAGCTGCGGGGGTGAGACGGACAAACGGCATCCGAGCACACATCGCTCGCGTGCTCACCAGTGGCTGGTCTCTAACGCTGGCTACGATGAAGCTGCTCAATGCGGTGCCTCCTCCAGGGCTCTGTCCCGGCGCAGGGCACCGCAGGCCCAGCAGCAGCAGCCGGGGCCAACGCTGGTTAAACTGGGAGCTGGCTCCGAGAGCGCCCCGCAGGCCAGAGGTCAGCAGCTCAATGCTCTCGTCTTGCTGGCTCCGCTCTCAGCCCAACCTTTCCTTGTTTTTACAAAACCTGTACCAGGAAGTTTATTTTTCCCCAGCATGACAGTAAATGCTTAGGCAGAAGCTTAAATGAAATTTAAAACGACTTCCGCACCAACTTAAAAAAAAACAACCGCAGAAGTGTGGGTTTTCAGTTTCTAATGTGCTGACTTAGCCTGGATTTGGGAAGCCCTGCTTTAAGCCATTTCTGCAGAGTGAAATTTGGCACCAGCTCGAAGATTGGAGCGTGTGCTCAGATGAAGTGTTAGGATTATAAAAAAAAAATTGCTAATAGAAAAAATAACAATAAAAGGATTACATGAAAATTGGGTCAAACCTACGGGGACCTTCTGTGAAGAGCTGAAAAATGAAGTGCTTATTACAGCTTCCTCTGCCCAAGCCCAAGTTCCAGGGAGGAACCGTGGGCGCAGCCAAGATTTTCCGCGCCGAGTCTGACCCCGCGTGCATCCACCCCGAGGCTCTGCGCTGGGCCTGGGTCCGGCCGCCCTGGGAAGCCCCCGGCGGTCAGCAGCTCCCGGTGACTTCATTTTATAAAAATGCTTTTGAGAAGCGGAGCCCTGCCCCGGGCTGCGACGTTGGGCCAGTGAAGGAGCGGCGGCCACCTCCGGCGCAGGGGCGGGCGGCTCTTCCCCACCCTCCCAGCCCGTCCCGGCTTCTATTCCGCAGCAGGGGCACCTCGGCCGTTAGCGTGGCATGCAGAGGGAGCTCTCGCTGGCGGGGCAGACGGGCTTCTGCCTGCGTGCGGGGCCTGGCGATGCAGCTATGGGGATTTCCATTCCAGCGCCAGGGCGCTGACCCGTTGGAAAGGGATCAGACGAGAGCCCAACCGTCCGCTCCAGCCCAGGGAGGTTGCCCTGCAGTGAGAGGCTCCAGCAGCAAAACCCCCACAGCTCTTGCAAGGGAGGGCAGGAGGCAGCTTGGGCGCGATCCACGAATAACTTTCTAGGAAGGCCGGCTGGGTAAGCGCGAGCTTTTTGCTTGTGCGCAGCGCCAAGCACAGCAAGGTGCGCGGCTGCCTGCTAAAATATCTCAGCGTGCTCTGCGGGGCCATCCCAGCGCGGCACGGCTCCCGCAGCAGCGCTGAGCCTCCGAAATGCCGCTGGCGTTCCCAGCGCCCCAGGCGGCGGTGCTGAGTTCTTCTGAGCCCCCGAGTTTTTACGTGCGGTGCGGGGCTGGCTCCGGTGCTCGCTCCCGGTCGGCTGTGGCCGCAGCAGAGTTGGTGTGAGGTGATTTCTTCAGGGCACAGAGACACTAGGGCTTTGCAGAAGTAGCTGTTGTTAGCAAGGAAGAGAGGAAATACCTCGACCGAAATAGAAAATTAATTTTAGAACAGGATAGTGACCTCCGTGCTGACGGGGTGGGGGCGCAGAGGGCTGCGATTGAACTCCAGAGAGGGAGGAAAGGTCTCTGTTCTGCATCTGCTGCTCCCTTGTGCTCACCACTGAGGACCAGATTGTCCTTCATGGGAACGGGGGCATCAGCTTTTCCCTAAACAAAGCCCTTTGTTCACCGAAAGGAGACGGCGTGGGGCAGCGCTCGGCGAGAGCTCCCTGGTTCCCTCCCCACCGCTGGTGTTTCCCCAGCCCAAAAGCGCCCTGAAAAGGGGAAAAGCCTTTTGTGGAGCCGTCCCGTGGGGGCTGTTTCGTGGGGGGGCCACAGGGATGCCAGCTGCAGGAGCAGCCGCTTTGCCCTTTTCCACAGAGAAGCTGTCACGTTAGTTAATCACTTCTACAGGAGGTGAAATTGGACAGAAGTGACGTAATTTAAATGTTTTGCACAGCTGTGTGGGACTCGGTGAGGCACATGCCTGCTTTTGTGTAAACTGAAAACGGAGGAAGTGAAGAATCCAAGCAAACCAACAATGCGCGCCTGCAAACAAGGCGTGCTTGGCGCGGGGGCTGTGCCGCGCTGCAGCCCCTTCGAGCCCGGCCAGGCTCTGGTGGAGCGAGCAGCTGGGCAGATCGGGGCAGGGGGGAGCGGGGCCGATTCCTGCAGCCTCTGCTGATGGTGGGGGCGAGGCTGCTCCCTCCTCACCACGTCCCACGGGATGCTCAGCACCAGGGTTTGTACCTGGCAACGAGGGAGGGCGTTCTGTGGGGGGCAAGGTCTCTTTGGGCAGCACCCAAGGAGGTGGACGAAGTGCCTGAGTGGCACTGCCAGTCCCGGAGAGGGCTCCTGCAGCTGCTGGGTGCTTGCAGAGGAAGCAGCAGCTGCAGGCGCTTTGCTCAGATGAGGGTGGGCTCTGCATTTTCTGAGGTCTCTGCCAGCTGCGCTGTCAAATGCCTGATAACTGTACCGGTGCCGCGGCACTAACACTGTCCTTGTCCTCTCGCATCTCCTCCAGGCTTCGTCTGCGAGCGCGACCGCTTGACGTTCGGCTTCTGCCAGACCCTGCGGGTGCTGGGAAGGTGCCACCTCCCGACGGTCCATGTCCAGTGCTGCCAGAGCTGCCGCCAGCACGGGCACCACGCGCCCGGCCGGGACCGCGGGGACGAGCGGGCCTCCAGGAGGTGACAGGACCGTCCCCGAGGGCAGAAAGCACCAGGACCCGCGGCGGCTCCGGGAGCAGCCCTGCGGCACGGCAGGGAGCTGGGGACCAGCCGGGTGTGCTGCTCTGTCGCCACACGGTGCTCTTGCAAAACACAGGGAAGGCTTGATTTGTTGTATTTGTGCTCCACGTAACGGTGCTCAAACCTTCAGTCTGAAAAACAGCGTCTGGCTCGGGCTGGGTGCGTGGGTCCCACGGGGAATGTGCCGGGGCGGGCGCAGCTCTCCGTCGGGGTTGCAGCCAGCACTGAGCGATCAAAGAGAAAGCGTTTTAGGGAAGGGAAACTTACAGCAGCAATAATTTGGGGGAGACTTCTCAGAAATGCTTATGGTGCTATCATTTGACATTTTAAGCCTCTTGATGGTGTTGGCAGGCCAGCACGAAACTCTTGACTTTTATTGTTATTTTTATATATGTAAGTGAGTATCCGTCATTCCACCACTACAGCTGACCATTTGGAGTCATTTTTTTTTTCCCTTAAGGGACTGGAAGCTGGCAACCCATTTCTGTAATTTTCATTGAATTGTTTACGCACTGAAGCTAAATAACCATAATTTAAGAAATGGAGAGAGATCAGAGGCAGAAAGCTTTCGGCTTCAGTTCCCACCGAAAGTCCCAGGCTCACAGTGCACGCAAGGGCTCTGCCCTCTTCATCCCACTGCCGGCTTCTGCTGCAAAGCCATTGCCCACGCTCGTGGGCGGTGTGGAGGCACTGGTTAGGGACATCAAGGCAGGAATGACATGAGTCTTGCTCTGGAGTCGGACAGCGTAGGCCCTTGCATGTACTGATGACAGAGATGGGAAGCGGCTCTGGCCCCAGCTGTGAGCCTCTGCCCGGCAAACACCGCGCTCTTACCTCGGCTGCGTGGTTCCTCGCGGAAGCCCGACTGCCAAAGTGAATTGTACTCACACAACTGGATTTCTGTATGCAGTTACGGCATAGAAGTGTAATGGTTGGTTAAGGTGTTTTTCTGTGCTCTTGCCAAGCTAAAACCCTTCTTTCTGCTTATATAGAGTCACTTCTGTTAAGGTTAGTCGATTCTTTTATCTAGAGTATCTGCTATTGTACGAGCGGCACCTCGGCTTGCGCAGCCCTCGCAGCCGGTGCTCGTGTGTTAATCCTCGGTGTCCTGGGGAGGTTTTGCTCTTAGGTTGGTTCCTGGAGGGTGTCAGGCGCGTCTCGGTGGCACGTCCTTTCTGTGTTACTCTTCAGCCTATAGATGAAACTGGGGAGACCGTGAACACAACCCTGCTGGCGCTAAACTGAACGGAAAAAGGACTGAGCCCGGCATGAGCTGCACTGTATTGAGCAATGCGGTCACAGAGTCCAGGATGGATTTTTTTCTTAATTTGTACTGTCTGGGACAACGTGCAGTACTGCCGCGTAACAAGGGAAATTCCTGTGTGTAATTTGTATGTAAAACACAAGCCCAGACTTCACTGTTTGTGTTGTACTCCTTTCCAATGTGGTGTAAATTTGTATGTTTAAAGAGCCTGCGTTCATTCCTGTTTTCCTTTGCGTCGGCACCATCCGTCCTCTGCTTCTGTCGGTGCTCCTAGGTTTTGCTGAGGAACAGCCTCTAAATGTGTTGGGTTTTAATGGCTATAGCTCATAAGCGTGTTAAATTAAACAGTTACTGAAGGAAATGGAAGGGTTTCATATTTTCTCTTCCCCTTAGGGAATTTTAAAGGGCTTTTCATTGAAAACTCAGTTAAGTGGAGGCTCTTTAGGTACTGACAACAGCAGGGGTTTGATTACTCTCATCTTAGCTGCAGCCGAATGGAGCAATCAGTTTGCATCTGAAAATCATTTACGGCAGCCGATTGAAACTGGGATTTGTGTGATTACAATCTGAGCTCTATAGAGTTGGGGTAAAGTAGTGGCACTCACAAATCTAAAGGCTTCAGCTTCTGGATTGCGGTGCTGCTGACTCCAGGTTTGCAAATTAATTCATTTCAGTGCTAACTGTAACGATGAAGCAGCCCGAGTCAAAACGCTGATGCTCCATGTGTGGCACCACAGCCAGTGCAGGCAGCTCACATTGAAATGCAGACGTTCATCGAAAGATTTAAATTCGCCCTGATTTATCTGCACTTTGATACATTAGAGGTGAGACACCTCTGAGAGCGGGACCTGCTCTAAACCAGAGGGTGCGCAGGGGGGTGCAGAGCTCATCGCTTCCTCTCACAGCAAATCCAGACCTAGCCCAGGAGCAGACCGGGATATTTCCTTGCTCTGCTTTGTCAATATTGGTGTTTGGACCTGCTGCTTGTAACCAAGGAGCTAAACAGAAATGCCTTTTTTTATATATAAAAAAAAAAACAGTTTCATTAATGTGTCAGTACTAGAAGGTCATTACCTTAGAAATAACCACAGCAGTAGTCTGCACATGAATGCAGAAAAGTGATTATAAATCAGATGTTTGGATTAGAAACTGCTTTTCTCTGCAGTATCTAAGGGCGTGGTTTACCAGGAAAGCAAGTTTATCCTTTTTGCTACATTAATTAGAGCAGAGTATGAAAGAGAAAAGCAAGAACACGTCAGGTTCCGGCTTCTGGACATTTTTTTAAAAAAAAGAAAACTGAATTTCATTCTGCCGAGCAGATCCTACACGCAGCAGCGGAGCAGGGGGCCGCTGGCTGTCCGTCTCCCCCAGCGCTGCACCAGGCCGGGCATCTGGGGGCTGCAGCTGCACCGGGCGTCATTTCTTCCCAGAACTCACCCCGGCTCTCCATAGTCACTATTCCGTTTTCTCCTTAGCGCGTCTTACAAGGCTTACTCATTTTCCTGGCGCTGTTCGTGCTCCGCTGTCACCAGGAAAGGTGCGGTCTGCTTGCTCTTCAGAGGCCATGGCCGCGGTCCCCGAGCTTGGTGGCCTCGCACGCTGCCCACTCCCATGCTGCCCACTGCGTGCCAGGACGGTGCCGCACACCCTGGGCCCTGGGGCATTCCCCTCCCAGCCCTCGCTGGCAATAGCCCGTGCAGAAGAAAAGCCCAAAGCAATGCTTTTCACCGCAGATACAGGATACGTGGCTGCCGGGATGCATTCAATTTGTCATTATAAGATACTTTTGGTTCATTACTTCAGAAAGACCCCATTGAAGACCAACTGTGCAAAACACGTATGCTTCATTTGCCACACAGCAAAGGCGGGTTTTCCCACTAATTGTGAACCTTCGCAGCGCGGGACTCGGAGTCTCTCTGACCTTTGTCCGCTCGGTTTTACTTGGCCTGTTTGAAAAACATTTGGTTTCCCTGCTAAGCTGCCGGGAACGTTGTTCTTGCAGCCAGTTCGCCTCCCTGTACCGTCCGGATGCGGTGCGCTGGGTCAATTTAACGGGCATTGTGGGCTGGGTTTTAGGGCAGGAATGCACGTTTAAACAAATCTAGGCGAGCTTAACCACAGCAGCCACTGATAGCGGAGCGAGGCAAGGCCGGAAAATGTCTCCCGTTTCAAATGAGTTGGTCTTAAAATGTTGTGTCATCAAAGACTTCTGTGTGTGTGGCACAGACTGCGCCGTCCCCTGCCCGCAGCACGGACGCTGTGGGCTGCTGGCGTCTGCGCATGCCGACCTGCTCACAGCTGGGTACGTATATCATTACGTACAGGCATATATTCAACAGGACCCCGCGCTCTGCCACCGCTGCACTAAGTCGGGGGAGGCACATGCGTGGTGTAATGGAACTGATGTTCTGCAAGGTTTTGCAGGGCACTCTTTCTGATGTTTTAAACAAAACCCGAGGCAGCAAAGCTCCCCCTGCGTAGCCTCCAGCTGCCGACGGCTACAACAAGGTGCTGGGGGGGCGGCAGTCGGGCACAGCGCAGCAGCAGCGCCCCTTTGAGTGGAAGAACACAAACCCGGATGGGCAAAAATGGAGAGAGCTGTGCCGGTGCTTTTGGCTGAGGCTTTCCTGACACTGGGCATCGGGGCCTCACCAAGAGCTGCGGCAACGCGCAGCATTTGTGCCTGGACACCTCGCCCAGGGAGTGGCACTGCCGGGTGGGGGCCGCGCTGCTCCTCAGCCCCCGGCCTCCCCCAGCCCCTGACCTCTGGCCGCCCCAGCGCACCCGACGTGGGCTCAGAGCAGATGCTCACAAGTAGTTTTTTCCTGTATTTTCCACAAAGGAAATAGAGCAAACAATATGTTTTTTGAAGAGGCTTTCAGTTAAGTTTCCTGACATCTATTGTAAACTTCAGCTGCTAATTACAGAGCAGGGAAAGATTTGCTCACAGGTTTCACTTGCCGTTTTTCAGCGTAACACGTCACCAACCCGCAGACGGCGGATCTGGCACGAGGGAAAACCATCACATCATGCAGCTCCGTTCTTGACAAGCTGTTGACGAAACAAATTTGAAAAATGATTTGACCCTGAAGGCAGTCTGCCCCGAAGTGCAGCTTTGAAGTGATTTGCTCAGGTGTGGTGTGGGAGCAGGAGCTGGCTGGGCAGCGCGGGGTGCGCCGGGGCTGCACGGGCAGCTCAGGCCCCGACAGGAGTTAAAGTTCATCTGACGCTCAGTGCCAACACCGGGGGAACTAAGCCCTTAGCCAGGCCGCTTCTCCCACTCACTGTTAAACCTTGCCTGCTGTTTTCATTATGATTACAGAAATACTGACTTTAATTACTTCTCCTCCCAGATTTTGCTACTTCCCATCCAGCCTGCAGCTGCAGCCCCTCTTTAAACTGTCCTGACACCCACGACACCGAACGTCGCTAATGCCAAAGGACTTGGCTTGTCTTTTTTCAGGGCCAGTTGTAAATACAAAACCTGTTTCCCCACGGGCTTTCCATTTACGTTTATGAAGACTTTCAAGTATAAACAGATGATTTCACTGCAGTGCCACCAGTGCCACCAAGGCCAGGACACCATCGCAGCTGGCATTCCCTCGTGTCGAGGAGGTGGCAGCTCCCAGCAGTGCTGGCATGGGCGCAGGGCATGTCCCGAGGTCACTGTGAACCCCCAAAACCTCCACTGCCTCTCCTTCCAGCCTCCTCTTAACATCCTCCCTCACACTGCAAACAGGATTAGATCCACTGTCCCCACATGGCCTCCAGCTCTCTGAAGACAGGAGGCAGGCACGATTTAAGAAAAAATGTTGAAAAATGCAAGAACTCTCTTTTAGGGGACAGTGACCGATATGGGAAAGGACAGGGCGAGGATCTGGTGGCAAGATTGTGAAGAGGGCTCGTGGCTTAGAAGGCGGCCAGAGCTGGTGCTGCCAAACCCCCAGCAGGTAGGGGCAGGGAAAGGAGGGCAGCCGGGCTGAAGCCCTGCCCTGCCCCTGCAGGTTACACCTGTACTGGCCCGGTGATCTGAGCTGCTTGGGCAAAGCTCGTCCCCATGTGATGATGGTAGGACAGGGGACAGGAATGACTTAGGAAGGTGGGTGCCAAGCAGAAGTATCAGACATTACCAAAGTAGTGAGGTTTCTAGAAGGAGCCAAGCCCGAGGTCTTTTCTTTGTCACAGCTCAGTCAAAGGAAGCAGCTCGTGGGTGTCCATCAGCGAAAGCTCAGCCAACTCTGCTGGGGAGGTTTCCCCAGCAAGGAAGGACCTGGAAAACGAACAGAGACATGGAGCTGGTGAGACGAAGCTCTGGGGACGAGCAGATAAGCCCAGGGGCTTCTGCCCAGGGGAAGGATGGCGGGGAGAAGCTGCTCAGCTGGTGGCATCAGCTGTGCGGGTCTGCCCTGCTGGGCTCCGCAGCCAGGGGGAAGGGAGGACGGAGCTTTTTACAGAGCCACCTCCGCGGGGCGCGGGGAGATGGGTGGCTGAGGCTGCGCCCCCGCAGCGTGCTGCAGGGTGGAGATGGCCAGCACTTTGAGACTCCTCCTGATGGCAGCTTCACAGGACAACCTCCAAAAGGAAGGCACCGGGGCACAACCCGTAACCTGTGTTTTGTTGCTGCTTCTATTTATTTGTCGGGATCTCCTGAAGGCTCTCTGAGAAGAACCAGAGGTTTTTGGCTTCGGATTAGACATCAGACCTTGTGTTCCCCCCTGGTTACCTCCAGACATTTCCAGAGCTGGAGACAGGAAGGAACCGAGAGCTCATTAATTGGGAAGCAACAGGAATTTTATGGAGCAGGTTCTTTGTCACTTATTAACAATAACACTTAAAACACTTCCGTATCTCAAGAAGCCGTCGGATTGCCCTGTCAGAGCACCTGTGTTCTGCAGACTGTCAGATCCCCCCCCCCAAGTGCTTCTGTCCAGACCAGACAAACTCGGACGGAGTATTTTAATCCCCAAAGGGCCACGGAGGTCACCAGTCCTCCAGCCCAGCACCAGCTGCCCAGACAGCAAGGGATCCCCTCCCGCAGGTGCCTGAGCACGCGAGGAGGCCAAGCGGGAGGCAGCGAAGCACAGAGCAGGAATAGCTCGCAGCCAGCCCCTGGCGGCAGCGCTGTCCTCTCCACGGTTTGCTTTTATCCAGGGAACTACTGCAGTTTTGGCACCAGCTTTAGGCAGCAGTGCTGATGTGGTCCTGCTGCAGGCACTGTGCCTGGAGACCCCCTGGGTGCAGGGGGGCTCATAAATCTGTTTGTAATCTGTTGGCCACAGATTTTATTCACGTTTGTGATCCCACCAAATAACCCCTTAGAAGTCGCTAATGGAGGTTCACAAGTTGATTTTTAAGGACTCAAGGAGTGATTTTAGCCCATACAGGATCTCTGTCGTTGTAGTACTTTTCCAGTATTTTTACTCGTGGACCTCACCAAGAAGGCTCTCCTTGAAGTTACTTCACCGTGGGAAAATTCCCAAAGCTGCAGGAGCCTCAGCATGGGGCGCTCCTCCTGCAGGGGATGCTCTGCCCTGTTCCAGGCCTGAAGCTGCAGCGGGCAGGGCCACGCGCCTCAGCAAAGGGAAGATCCTTCTGGAGGAATGGGAGAAGAGGAACAGCCTACCTCTGTGCCGAGGCCGTGGTGTGATGCTGCGCTGGGAGCCCGGGCAGGGTGCTGGGAACGGGGCCACAGCAGGCAGGGGCTCACGGCTTCGTGTGGCTCCATGGCTTCTGGTGCCCTCTGCAGTTGTTCCTCCTCACTGTAAATGCAAAAAATTGATTTGCTTGATCATCTGTCAAGCAAAATATAATTATGAAAAATCCACTTTAGTCATTTTAGTAATTTGACAGAGACCTGCTCTTCTTTAGGTGCCGACCAAGCAGCAGACATCCCGCTTTTCTCTTTACCCGGGTGTCGTTAACACCTACAAACTCCCTTGCGTAAGGCTTTGGAAACAACTGGCTCTTCAGCTCTGAAGAGCTCCTCCAGGCAGGAGTTCTGTCCTACAAAAGTAAAGGTGTTTTTAAAAACTCAGCTCACAAACTCCATCAATCACCGTGACTACACACAAGTAAGCAATTGCAACTGAAACACCAGGTGGTTCCCGCTTCTGTGCATAACTCTCTAAAACCAGTAAAACTTCCTCGGGGAAGAAGCAGCAGGGCTTTGCTGGGCTCGTCCGGAGGCAAACGCCAGCGGGGCAGGCAGGGCACTGCATTTTAAAATATTTCAGCCTTCGCCGGCCTGTTCCCGTTAGCAGCACGGAGGCTGCGGGCTGCAGCTGGGTGCCAAGCACCCGTGTGCAGGGAGTAAAGCATCACCTGCTGCCCTCGGCACTTTAATGCCATTTATGTGCAAACCCCACACTCGCTTATCTGATTACAGTCCAGAAGCTTTAATTTAAATTAAAGGCTTTCTGAAACAGGCTGGGACTCTGAAGGCATGACTTGGAGCATTTCTGTGTTGAATCAGGAAATGAAATAAGATAGCTCTTTGGGGATTACATTTCTAGAGGAATAAAGCAAGCCAGTGCCATTTCCCTCCCCAAGAAAAGCCTTTTCCTCTTCCCAGGGTACTTTGGGCCTTTCCCATGGTGTTTTGAAGGATACACTTACATTTAAATCCGCACAGAGCTGGTGTAACTTGAGCAAAATTACCCTCCCAAAGTCTGCTGACTTTTGCAGGAGGCTTTGCTTGCAGCTGGTAGCCCACAACGCACGCAGTAATTCTGAGATGCACACTGCGCTGGGTGCAGGCAGAGCTCTCCCTCCTACAAACACTTTCACCCCCTGAAAACTTGTTTAGCAGAGGCTTCCTCTGGGACACATCATTCAAATCCAAACTGATCTATCAAACAGCTCTCTCTGGACTGTGGCAAAATTCAGTACGGAACAGGAAAAGCAGGTGGACATTTCAGGGCTGCGATTAATCCCTTCCCAGAAATTAATAACCCAACAACAGGCTCCGCCATCAGGCAATGTCTTTATGGCTTTCCCTCTGACATTAAGACACCGTTTCCCTTTGCTGCATGATTTAGGTTCTCAAGGGACTGGTCAGGGACCTGCTGATGATTTTGCAGGAAAGCCCTAAGACGGGCCTTTACAGATAGCAGTGAGATGGCCCTGGTACAAAGCTGGGATGGGACAGAGCCCCCGTGCCTGCTGCAGTCGCCGCCCCACACACGTGCAGGCTGCGTGTGGTGCTGTTCTCCCGCACCACAACACAGCATGAACATCAGCACACCACAACATCAGCATGAAAGATCAAATGCAGGAGATTCGGAATGGCAACAAAGAGGGAAAATGCGTGTAAGTGCTATTTTGGGACGTGTGGTAGCAACAAGCAAGTTTTTTCACGGGATGGGGGTTTTCCAAGAAAGTTTCTGCTTTAAAGGCAGAAAATGTAAAATGTGGAATTAGAAGATAAAGTGACGGCTCTGAGGGACAACTCCCCGGTCTCTAATGGTGGCTTTAAACCAGTGTAACCTGGAACTCGATAAAGAAAATTATCTTTGCCCCATAGACTTACATCTGGGACCATTACTAAGCAGCCCAGGAAAGCCAGGACAAACAGCAAATAACAGCAGCCCTCGAGCTGTGGTTGGCCCCGCGCTCACCAGCTGCCTGCGTGCTCTCAGCCAGCGCTGGGGCACGAGTTGGACTCGATGATCCTTGCGGGTCCCTTCCAGCTCGGGATATTCTGTGATTCTGTGGGACACAGCCCCAGCTTCGGCTGCCGGTGGCTGGGCTGGGCTTCCCTTCGAGGCGAGAAGAACTGCTTTTAAGGAACAGGGGAGGGAAAATAAAAACCAGAGGGAACACAAGCACAGGTTTTGAAAAGCTCCCGATCACGGAGGTCTTTTCTCAATGCTCCCCCTGGTGGGGAAAATGCTTCCAGAACATTTTTCTCTGCATGATTCCTACTCTCCAGGAACTATTAAAAGTTTAAAAAATAATCCTTTGCTTTTGTTTTTCTCCTTATGAAAAGGAGCAAAGTGACAGGTTGCTTCCATTAAGCAAAACAAAGTCAGCCTAGCTTTAATTTTAAAATGGAAATAGAGACTCTTCTGTATGAAGTGTTACGCTCCTTTAAACTGACTTTGTGGAGACTTGCAGATACTGCCTCAAAGCCATTTCGGATATGATGCGTGACAGCAAGTCTTATGGAGCAAGAAACCAAAACAGAAGTTGCAAGAAACAGTACAAGCGCCACAGTACGTCACAGTTTAGCGATTCAGAAATTTCAGGAAGAAGTGTTGCATTAGTTAATTGTCATCGTCAGCCTACATTTCTGAACAGAGCAAGTCCTTTATATTTATTAAAGACTATTACTTGGCCTCAAAAACATAAACACTTTCCATTTGTGTTACACGTTTTATGGATTTACTGTGCCATTGTGCTGCTCATTCTTCTTCTTAGAGCATCCTTAATAGAGTTTTGAAACAACAGATTGCCCCCTACTGTTTTTTTCTTGATAGGTTAGAAAAACAGAGCCCCAGTCTAGCTGGAGCCTTCAGGCTCCATCATACTAAATTAACAAACTTCCTTTGTTGCCAGCTGTTACTGGAAATTCTCAGAGCAAGGTGACTACTTGCCACTGAATTTCACAGCTTTCAGAACAGTCTCAGAAACTCTTAATGAGTTCATTATAGGTTATTGTTCATTCTCTTCTAAGACTGCTATAAGAGTTGAATTGATTAAATCTAAAATTGTGACATCCTGGAAACAAATTCCCAGCGAAGGAATGCATAATTTTCAAAAACTGTTCCAGATGAAATAAAACATATTGTCATGGCATCAAAGTATTTGCAGAACTTAATGCCTTTTCTTTATTGTTATTTGGTGACGATGCATTTCAACATCTAACCACATAAGTTCATCAGAGGAAACCCCAGACCCTCCAAGAGAATCACAGCGAATACTGAAAATGTAATTCTTTCACAGCTAACATTGCCAAACAAGCGGCCAGCTACGAAGTGTAATGTAGTAGTTTTAAGTGACCCCTTGTAAAAAACACCACAGTACTCCCACGTTAGGGGTGACTGAGGCTGCAAAGAGCAAAGAATTTGCTTCAGAGCCATCAGTAAACAGATTCATTACTGATAGAAAAAGTTAGCCATACACAGTATCAAAACTTACCGTGTTTAAACTACACGTGTTATTATTTATCGGCCATTGTACCAAGCTGGGGAAGCAACGGGACTGACCCACTACCTGCATGTACTGAAACTGCAATTTGCAACTGCATCTAACTCATTTTATTAAAGAATAAACCATGGGGAGGAAAAACATTGGTCTTGTTCTATACCTCTCTTCTAACAGCATGGCACAGCAAAACCAAGCACCTTATCACAGGAAAATATCTCCCTCTGCTTTTCATAGAGAAGTTACCTTATAGAAGTAGTTGTCATTTAGCAAGCCTGTTGAAAAAAGCAGCACCACAAAACCTCACAAAATGCTTCTGTTAGGATACTTTGTGATAAACTATCCCAGCAGGAGTCTAAATACACAGACTGTTGGTTTTGACCAAAATCGGACATTAATAATAAAATGTCCACAGGTTATTCATTTTGGAAACACCACCACAATTTTAGTTTCCCATGTAAATACCAAGCAGTTAGTTCCCTTCACATCCTGATGAATACCTGAAGTAATGGACATAGCACTGTCCCACATTTAAGGTTACATCTAATTACACTTCACAGAAGCATCTGTACAGAGTTCTGCCTGTGGACATACACACTTCCCTCAAGCTAAACTCAATGGGAGCATTGAGGATACAAAGGCTTTTGAACTATAGATCAAATTTAACTTTGGGGATCCAGCTTCAGTTAAGACAGTAATTTCGCAGATACTTTCTCGTCCCACCCCCTAGCTGGAACTGCCGGCTCTGCAGACATGAAGTAACCCATAGAAGAAAGGAGATTGTTGTCCACCCTTTCCCCTCTCCTCATTTTTTATTTTTTTTATAAATAACTTGGACACCGACCGTAAGGAGATTACAAGCTCTTATTGGCACAGCTGTGACATTTGTCATCATACAGCTTCACAAAAGGAAAATTTCCCCTGCCGTTTATAATGCACAACCTAGCTGGAACCCATTCAATCATTTCATGCCTTCAGGAAAGCTTTATGGGGCTTACTGTTAAAATGGTTACAAACCCCTGAAATCTCAACAGATGTTTGCATGGAACTCCAGAGATTTTTTCAGTGTTTAACCAAATACAAACTCACTAGGGTAATCACTGTTTGAGTGGGGAACGGCTCCCTACATCTCATACAAACCACTGCAGGGGATAACTGTTATGCATAGACCAGGTAACATCCCCTGAGATACCGGAATAGCTTGTCAGGTGCTGTGGGGCACGCGGGGATGGCAGTAGCCTCTCTTACCACAGACATGCCCACCACTGAGGCCCTCCTGTGGCTGTACAGCAGATACTGAACGTCACTTCCATTGCGAGGACAGCCGAGTGAGAAATACCTGCTTAATTCTTCAGGCAAAGTAAATTGCATGGTCGAATCCACAGCTGCAGTAGGAATCTAGCCCTAGGGAACGTCTTCAGAGAGAAAACATATGAGAGCTGGCAACATTACAGATGCCCCAGATAAGATCAGTGAGGGAACAGCAAAAAGAAACAGGACAGTGGCAACCACTGGCTGTGGGATTCTCTCACTTTCCATGCTGCCGTTCAGTTGTAAGGAAGAGCAGGATCAAATTGGCAACACATTGCCCAAAGGATAACTTTGCCTTCAAGATAATTGCAAAGCAAAGCTTCCAGAATCAGAAACGTGTATTTACAGGGAAAACAAAATATTTAGCAGGAATAGCATCCTAGTAAAAATCTACCTTGCTGCAGTCCAATCGCTTGTTTCCAAATTCTTTTTCTGAATTCATTTCAATTTTAATGTGTTCATCAGCAACGAAGTAGTTGAATGACATGTTTATTTCTCTAACAGAAATCTAAACCTAGGCTTAAAGAAAAAAAGAAAAAAGTTTCTGAACTCAGAAAGCAACATTTCAGTATAAGAATCTGTTTTATTTTTATGGTTCAGTGATTGAAACAATATAGAAATTTAACCTGCAAAACTGAATTTATATCACAATGTCTATCAGAAGGCAGGACATACGGTGCTGTTTCATTTTTTAATCAGATAAAATATTTCTCTGGACACCAGGTATTACAAATTCTTAACACTATACACTTTCACTTTATTTCACAGACTAATTCGTCATAATTTAAATCTATCTTATAAACAATTTCTTTTAAAAAAACATATGGAAGATAAAAAGAACTCAAGTATTAAACTCAAGGCCTTGATTATTTTCTTTTTTTTTAAACAAAGATATTTTAAGAAATGTATCAAAATGATAACTCTGTGGGTATTATAGCTACTAGTCAGGCTCTGTAACACACTGCTCCACAATTTCTCGCAAGTTTGGATTCTCCATCGCAGCTGCTACTCTCTCTTTATCGTTGATTTGCTTGTTGACTGCAAAACATCACACGAAAGGTAAAGTCAGAAACAGTTTTCAGTGGTACTGTATAATGTGTACCTTATCAGTAACATGACAAATGTAAGACACCATATTGCAGTGAAGTTTCTCCGAACCTAGTTAACGGCCAGCTCAAAGGATGAGAAAATGCTGTGTACAGTAACAGCACATCGCAGCAACTTTCACTGCAAATTGCTATTTAGGCAGAGGATTGAAATTTGCGTAATAACCAAAATTGAAATTTGCACAATAGCTGATAAAGTACTGTACAGGCAGACATTTAAGGTATATAGCCTAGAAAAAAAAGGTAGGCCAGACATAATGGAGGGGTCACAAAACAGGAAAAACATGAAGGTGCTCAAAAGCAAAGAGCAAAAGGAGAGGACATTAACAGGAAATTGGGAACAAAAGCAAATGAAAGCTCAGTCACAAAAAAAACCCATCCAACAGAAACCAAGCTTTTTTTACTTTTCTTGTTATAATGAAGAATATAAGGTGTGCTGATTGCAAGCGTGAAGCTTGTGACAAATGAGGAGTCCAAGCTCTCCAGGTTCAACTTCTAGCCCATTTAATCAAAAGAACTGATTTTCCCCTGTACAAAGATTTCCAGTGCTTAACAATAAAAAAGCCAGGGACATTGCCCTAAGGAAGGCTTTAACAGTCATTTAAGCCAGTGATTGACTAAAGCTTTGAAAGAATTTCAGTGTCCTACAAGTTTTATTTTAAACACTGATGGAGAAACATATTTTTGTTATCATGACTTTAAGATAGCAAGATCAATCAGTCAGGAAGTTCACGTTAATAATCCAGCAGCACAGTAGCAACTTACTTTGTTATAAGCACAACTCAACACCTGCAAGAAACTGGTTTTTGTTTGTTTGTTTTAAAACAACAAGAAGCATATATTTGCAACACCAATATAGCTTTTGAAATAGCCTCAATTACATGTTTCATTTTAAAGCTTTAAGAAAGTATTTGTTTCTGAAAAGGATAGTAATGTCGGGGAAGAAAAGCACTTCTCAAAGAACAGTCTAAAGCTGCTCTCATTTATAAGCTGTACTTACTGTCTTCTTCAGTGGAATGTGTACCTTCAGATATGTAGATTTCCAGCTAGAAGGGAGATTATTAATGTTAGATTCATACTTTCATAGTGAAATATATTCATTACTGGAAGAAAAAAATTGTACCATACACACACAATGCATGTAATCCGTACCTTTAAAAATATTCACAGACAATGGAAGGGCATCAATGACAATAACTGATCTTAGACTTCATTACCATATAATCAGAAGACAATCTCCACCACTTTTCAAAGAGGAACCAATAATTCTACTTCAAAATTGTGGAGGCATTCATTCCTCTCTAATATTAATGGCTCATGTGAAAACGTAATTGCAGTTAGGCTACTGGAAACATAAGAGAGAATTGGCTCTACCTTTCTACCAAGTTCTCTGCTGGTCACAATTCAGGGACAATTTGTCTGAAAGCCACTAGAATTGCAAGTGTCACTTTCACAAGCTAAGAACTCTTGAAAAGACATGAAAGCTTTGCTCAGTGAGAATGAACTGTATGACTAAACTATATGACTAAAAACTAAATAGACACAAATCACCTTCATGAATTTAATTTAACAGGCCTAGGAGGAAAAAAAAAAAGAAAAAAACACGTCAAACCACAACTGATGTACTAAAGGAAAAGCAAGTAAACAAGTCCAATGCCTTTTATCTTATCTCACTGAAGCTAAACTTACTTGTTATCACGTGTCCAGCATAACAAATCACCATCTACCTAATTATCTAGAAATGCAAGTCTTGCTTTACACCATTTAACTGGAATGATGAAGCTAGCAACTATTAAAAAATAAATAAGAATCAACACCACAAATTCTAAGCTAAAGAATTTATACTTTATATTATTTTGGGCAAGTTTCTAAAGGTCTATAAAGATTTCATGTTTGTCACTAAAGGTCTGCTCTTAGATCCTGCTAAAACCTGAATAGCTTTCTCTACGGCTATATTAACCCCCTTTTCCTCCAGACTCTCTTACGTTCCGGCAGCACAGCCAGGGCTGGCCCCTTTTAAGGCCGTATAATGACCAGGGTCAGGCCCATATATCATCTATACAACAGTTCCTATGACAGGTCATAAAGAGATTTCCTCAGCCCAGCTCCAGTTCTGAATTCTGCAGTCCTTCTGAACCCTAATAAACCTATTCTGAAGTTTTTCCTTCACAGATGATGCTTGGTAGAACTCCCCTGAACTGATTTCTAACTGACAGTAGTTATCTTGCTTTCAGGGCTGCGCGCTCACATAGGGTCCACTGGAGACAGCTATCAGGTATCCCAAATGGTACAGTAGATTTAGCAACTACTAACATTTTATTTTTACGATGCTTTGATATGTAGAAATATCACAGAAGGCTAAATTCATTTTCCCCCAAGGCAAGAGCCTGACTTAGATTCATTGTAATATTGGCTTTGAAAATACCCTCTCCTCCACCTGAATGTCAGCTGGCCAGAAAAGCCCTTGAAATGCGGTGTATTTCAGAAGGTCAGTGACAAACTGTATTTTGTAAAGGAAAGGAACAACCACAGTTATTCAGAGATCCTTTCAGGTACTGCACTGACAGTACCTCGACCCTACAGAGGCAAATGACAAGCTTTTAGGAAAAAAACATCCTCTATCACAGTTCGCAAATTACTTGATCCAGCAGCATTCCCTTTTTTAAAGAGAAGTTGGCATACATTCATTCAGGTAGTTTAAAGCAAGTTCCAGAACAGATAGCTTACCTTATGTCTAAAAGGCAAACATCTCTGAAGTTTTATTCTTAAACAAAGGCCTGTTTGAAGAAAACAAGAGAATTTCTTGTCAAATTCAAGGTTTGAGGCGCATTTTTAGAGCACGACCACTAGCCAGCTGCAGTTTGCTCACAAGATCTGACTTCGCGGTGAGCTACACGTGGACAAACGCAGCCAAACTGCAGCCCCAGTTTGTCCTCAGGCTGAGCCAGCCGTAACAGCAGTAGCAAATGCACCCCAAAAGAAACAGCAGCTTAGAGCAATCTGTGCAGCTGAGGAAGTTTGGAGAAGGAAATAAAATAAAGAAGCTGTTTATTGCCTACGTTCTTACCCACACTAACCAACTATTTAAAACAGCTGCCATAACCCTTTCCCGTACCAGAACGAGGAACCGCGCTTCAAAGGTCACACGCCACTGAAGGATTGCACAACCTCTGATGAACAAAGACCTGGCCGACATTAAGTGCCGAGGACATGATTAACGCCGAGTTTAAGATGACACGTACGTAATTGATCCTCAGGTCTCAGCGTTAACCCACTGACACTCCTAACAGGGTCAAACTATAAATTATTAGCGTTCGGCATGCTAATGCTTACTATCTACACTTCAATTTCTACATAAAGCAGCAAGGTCTATTTCAGCACAAATACAAAACCGTAGTTAAATCAAAGGTTTATTTTCTTTTAAATTTTAAAACAGACTGTGAAACCTTAGTATTGATATGCAATGGTAAGATTTGCTGATCTTGGTACATTTAAAGAAATTATTTCAGAGAGCAGATGTGATCTCAAATAAGAAAAAAAGCAAAATAAGCGAGTGTAGATTCTCATTCAGTGTAACTGCTTTCAAATTCCTAACAGCTCGTAACTTTTTTTTTGATTGCACATAATTTATTTTTTTTACACGCACTGGCACAGGGAACAACCCAAAAGGGAAGGGAGAATATAATTTGGAGAATATGAAGAAAGAAGTCTGTACCACTTCTGAGTAGATTTTTGAGAGCTGCTCTTTGAAGAGTCTCCCTAACTTGAAAAAAACACAAGACCTCGAATGACTCCACATTTCTTCTATTTCTTGTTTGTTTGTATGGGAATTTCATCTTGAGAACCCTCCTAGCCAAACTCCTGACAAAGCAATGCTGCCTTTAAACTAAGTAATACGTTATTCAGAAAACCTAAAATTAACTCTACATTCATTGTTACGGATTTAATGAAACGAAAATCTTACCAATGAGAGTCGCCAAAGAGCAATGAGGTACTGTTGGTGTAAACCTGATGATAACCAGATACTCATCTTCACCGATCTCATTTACTTCAACGCAGCTTTCCGTTACCACTTCCAGTTCTTCTAAAGTATTAGGTTTCTCCGGGTCCCGGATAGTACGGATTATATCTAAAGCAGGAGACAACCCACCAACAATAAAGTTGCTTTTCTAAATTTAATACAAGATACTTTTCATTAGAAGCAGTCTTCCCAGCACTGTTGATATTGATCCTGTTCAGAAAAGGCAGAGCTGTGACTATCAGTGATGTATTATCTCAGGAGTTGCTTCAGAGCTGGGCACGTTAAGGCATTTCTTGTTCACTGTGCACATACTTTTCACACTTTGGTTCTAAACTTGTTACTGTTTTTACAATCCCGTTTTAATAAATTGGAATCAAAACATGCCTATTAAAGGATAAATATTACTTTCAGAACTACAGGTGACTTAAAATTAGCCTACCCAAAAGATAAGCACAGATGCAATATTTCAGCTAGACTTTGAAAAACCTGAAAAGCAAGCAAACCGAACCTTTTACCAAGACAGGTCAATTTTCCTTCCCATCTTTTTCGCCTCCACTCCCCAGCCAGGGCCTCACAGATAAGATTTTGAAGGCATCTTAAGGAAAGCCAGTACAGAAATAATGCACTAATCCATATTTATCTGTATCAGTGGCCATCTCCTTAGCTTGTAAAATGTGGGGATCAAATAGGTTTAATAAACCTGTACAGAAAATAACAGAGCTGCTTTTCATAGAGGTAATGTGTTCTGGATTAGCTTATGGAAGTTTCATCACACGATGAAACAGAATTAGCCTTAGCCAACCACAGAAGCCTAGCCAAACAAGGAATTACTTCGTATATACGTAGAACAGAATTATCTTCACATTGACATTCCCTTGTAACTTCTGATACATTCTTCCCTCTATCTTTAAATTGCATCCTCCTTCTGTGTGAAAGTCTGACTTATACAAGAGCATTATCAGTTACTTTGCCAAGCAGCAGGAGGAACACTAGAGCAGACTTTGTTGAACAGTACTTCATGGATGCCGGTCTTTTAAACTGAAATACTACAGAGAGATGTTTTAGTTCTGCAAAGATCGTGCACAAGCACAAGAATATGGATGAACTGAAATCAGCAGGACTACTTACGTGCTTAAGGTTCATAACCTAAGTCACTAGAACTGCTGGTGTTTTCACGTACCTCTATTTAAACATCCCTCAGGTTTCAAAGATGAGTTTGACAACGTTTCCTCTTTTGTTTTTTTTAAAGTCTTTTCTGTGTACAGCATTGCATAAAATCCTCACGCTGCCTCTAACTGCCTACACAACAGCAGTGCCTTCGAGCACAGCATTTGGAATACTGCAGGATCCTACGAGGAGCGTTTCCAGAGGTGAAACCTCTCTGTATCTCACGGACTGACCACCAAGAAGCCAGTCGCTCGGGAACCGAAACCCCCGTTTCGCTGGACTCCCCCGCAGCCCTTTCTGGAATTACTGGCCCTTCCAGGTGCGCCCAGTCCCTGCTAACCCCAGGTGATAAAACACGGAGGTAACTCCCGCAGCACTCGGCCAGGCAGGCCCGCAGCTGCCCCATTCCCTTCCCACAGCCGGGAGCAGCGGTTCCGTTACCGCCCCGCCGACCGAGCCCACGCAGGGCCGGGTCCCTCAGCGCACCCCTGGCTCCGTGACCACCTCACGCACCCCACCCAGGTCGCGGCACCCACCAGTCCCCAGGCAGCCCGGGGACAGCGAGAAGGTGCCCGGGGCAGGCCCCGGCCCCTCACAGGGCTGCGGGCACCCAGGGAGCTGCGCCCGGCCTGCCCCACAGCCCTCACAGGGGGACCCCCCTCGCCTCCTGCACCCTGACAAGGGCCCGGGACCACGGCCCCCCCCAGACCCTCATAGGCCCCTCACAGACCACCCCAAGGCCCCTCACGGCCCCCCCCCGACCTCCACAGGCCCCTCACGCCTCCCCCCAGGCCCTCACAGGCCTCTCACGGCCCCTCACAGACCCCCCACAGACCCCTGACGACCCCTCACAGATCGCCCCCAGGCCCCTCGCGGCCGCCCCAGACCCCCATAGGCCCCTCACAGGCCCCCCCTCAGGCATACCCCAAGCCCTCACAGACCCCTCACGGCCCCCCCCCAGGCCCCTCACGGCCCCTCACAGACCCCCCCCCTCCAGGCCCCTCACAGGCCCCAGCCCCTTCCGGTCCCCCCCCCAACCCTCGCCGCTCCCCGGCAGTCACCGTAGACCTCGAGCGCCTTGTCCTGCTCCATGGCCCGGCCCCGGGGCGCATGGCCGGCCCTAGGCGGCGCGGAGTACCGCAGCGCCCTGCCCAGCGCCTGCGCCAGCAGCCCCAGCACCAGCGACATGGTCCCGCGGCGCCATGGGCAGCGCGGAGCAGCCCCGCGCGGCCACCGTCCGCCAGCCCCGGGGGGGGGAGCTCCGGGGGCGGGGCGTCGGTACCTGGGACACGCCCCCCGGAGGGAGGGGCGGGGCGTGGAGGGGCGGGGCTTGGCTCGTGCTCCGCCCACGGGGCGTGGCCACCCGTCCCCTGAGAGAACCGCGAGGGGGATGTTGGGCGCCGTGCCCTTGGTTCCCTGGTTTTGGCAGCTGTGGAGGCTGGGAGCAGCGTTCGGTGGCACGTCTTCCGCTGCCCGTGGAAATAGCGAGCTATTTAATAATATGTATTTAATATATTTAATAATAATCTCGGTCTCACCCGCCCACCGTAGCCGGCGCTGACTGACGGAGACTACAGCTCCCAGCGCGCAACGCGGCTCCCCCCACCGCCCCTCAGGCGGTGCCGGGCAGCGGTGCCTGCTGGGAGTTGTAGTCGCGGCGCGGGGCAGCGCTCTCAGCTGACCGGAAGGGGGGCAGCCCCGCAAGATGGCGGCGGGGCGGGCGGCGGGCGGCGCCCCCTGAGGAGGAGCCGCGGCCGCGGGAGGATGGCGGCGGGCGGCGGGCGGGAGCTGCGGGTGCTGCTGGCGCCCCTCTCGGGGCAGGCGTGGGGCTCCCCGCGGGACGCGGCCCGGGTGCGGCTGAGCAGGGGCCAGGACGCCCTGGGCGCCCTCCTGGCCCCCGGCGGCATCCACCTGGAGGCCCTGGCGCCGGGCGGGGGCGGCCGGGCCCGGGGCTGCGCCCTCCCGGGAGCCTGGGCTGAGTAAGTGCGGGGCGGGCAGGGGGAGGGCCGGCCCCGGGTTGGGGGGGGGGGTGCCGAAAGCCGTAGGAGAGTGAGGGGGGGTTCAAAACCCTGCCCTGAAATGCCCTTCGCTCTGTTTAAATCCCTGTGCCTCGGGATGTTGAGCGGTATTTCTGAACGGGCTGTTAGGCATTGGGATGGGCTGCCCGGGGAAGTGGTTGAGTCACCGTCCCTGGAGGTCTTTAAAAGTCGTTTAGATGTAGAGCTTGGTGATGTGGTTTAGCGGGGGACTTGTTAGTGTGAGGTCAGAGGTTGGACTCGGTGATCTTGGAGGTCTCTTCCAACCTAGGTGATTCTGTGATTACAAAGATTTAAAACATAAAAGGTGGGGAGGGAGGTCGCCCGGCCTCGTGGATTTGCGGGTGTGGAACTGAGGGCTTGACTTCCTTGCCTGGTGTCCGGGGCGAGCGCTCGCGCGTGACTTGGAGCAGTCACAAGACGTCTTCAGGCTGCTGTGGTGGCTTCCAGTGCTGAGGCAACCCCACGGGCACGCGGCGGGTCCCAGCAAGTGCGGCGCTGAGCGGTGGCAACGCCTGTGTGGTGCTCTGGCCCATCCTCTGTGCCCACCCTCTGCGGCCCTGTAGCTGTTTCCTCACTGCCTGCTCCCATGTGAGAGCAGGTACGGGTGGAAACAGGCACCTGGAGAGTTTGTCAGCCCAAGCAGCAGGGGGGCAAAACGGGTGTTACGGTCTCTTCTCCCTAACAATGCTGCTCCTCCTTCTAAAAGAAGTCCTAAAGCAGAGTGTAATGTGGCGTGGGTGACTAAAGAAAAGAAACACAAAGACAGAGGAATCTGTTCTCTTTAGAAGAGAAGCAGGGATTCCTCAAGCACTGTCTTGCATTGCAGTCTCCTATAGGGAACAAACATGTTATGGTGCGGGAAGGGGCAGTGGCAGAATCTTTACTTCAGAAGATTAAAATTAAACTGCGCATCGTTAGCATGCTTCCATGACTGTTCAATGTATGAAATGTGGAAAGTAAGGTCAATAAACACACTGAATATTGTATCTTCAGCTTCATGTGGGAGAATACAGAAGATTATGATCTACAAACAGACAAGCCAAAAATACTGGCTCTTAGTAAAAATCACGAACTGTTCGTCTATGAATTCACTATGGAAGATGGAAAATATGACCCAATTTCCCTGCACAGTTGTAAGGAAGACATGCTTAAAAAGCTCCTCGAAGTTAAAAATATTAGTGAGTAAATCTCAACGTGTATTCCATATTTGTAATTGTTACAGGTCCAATTCTGCTTCATTAGGTGAAACAGATAGAGACAGAACACAAGGGAAGCGTGAAATATTTTTGCACTGATTTAGCGTGATCAGAAGCAGTATTCATGAACTTGAAAAATAACTGACATTTCTGTAATCAAAGGTGATATTGTTAAAAGGAATTAACCTGTTGAGGGTAAGACGTTTGGATGACACAAAGTCAAAAATAAGTATGTTCATGCAGCTGTGCTATCTCAAATTTTCACTGTCATATTAGAACAGATGGGGCTCTTCACTGATCTTGCAAAGACTAATTATGTGTTGAACCTTGTGCTCCGTGATTGGCAAATGTAGTGTACAGTCACAGTGCAGTCTTTGCAGGACCTAGGGCTTTGATGTTTTACCTATTATTTAAAAGTTTCCATTGCTAAAATATCTTTATTTCCAAAGATGGTAGCTTTCAGTGCTGACTGAAAAATGGTTTTCTGATTTTTTTGCATTCTTCAAAGTAGTGTCCAATTAAAAAGCTTGTACTGTTGGACACTGTTCTACAGGTAACATTCCTGACAAAATACGAGATTTAAACAAAAACAAGCCCCAAATCACAACTTTTATCAATATAGCAGCTGAGGCAATGTATTTGAGCTGTGATTTCGTTGAGATACCTTTACAGTCAAAAGTACCAGATTGCCATAATCGTAAGATATCTTTAAATTTACAGGTCTTTCTTCAATATTGTCTTTGAGGATACTGTCTTTTAAAGACAACAGATGCCTGCTTCTGCTCAATAACTTAATTGTTGTGCATCTTACCTTTCCTGGAGAAGATTCGTCATTAGAGACATGTGATTGCGTTAACCTTGATTTGCCACCGCAAGTTTTGGAAAGAATAACAGATATAAACTTCTGCAGGGGAATTCTGTTTTTTTTAGACAGTTCTGGCTGGATTTGTATCCTTTGCAGTAGACGCTAGCTTGCAGTGTAAATGATCTGGAAGAACAAGGTCAGTTTTCTGTCAGGATTACACACAAGTTTCTTTTAACAGTCTTTTTTTTTTGAAGGTGCTTTCAGCAGAGGGGTTGTGTAGCGAAGTGCTGGTCATTTCATAAAAAATGTCTGAGTCATGGGTCAAGTCTAGGTTCTCAGCATATTAGTGGAAATTTGTTCCACACTGGAGTGTTGGTTTTCAGCACTTTTGGTATGTAGATCTGTGTATAACGTGCTTAAGTTTACTGTCCCTAAGCTTTCTTTTCTTAATTAGATGCTTTAGAAATAGTCTACCTAGGTTTAAAACGCTGTTGTAAAACAAGCAGTTCTGAGTGTTTTGCTGTGCCAAGATTGACTTGGGCTAGAAAATTAACAGCAATTCACTGTCTTCCTCTTCTGTGTAATTTCTTGTTCGTTGGACTATCTGAATCCTGGCATTTTCTTTGACACGTTTTAGACATATTTGATTCTTTTGATGGTGCAAATCTAGCAAACATTGATGTAGCACTCTGCCAGGGAGGTGTGCAGGATGAGAACAGGAGTTCAGCCATGACACCACCACTCACTGCAGTAAAAGTGTCATATGATCTCAGTGTTGCTGTGATCATCAATTCTTCCAACAGTGCCATTTCTGTGGATCTAAACAAGTACTTCAGGTATGTTTGCAGTAGAATTGCTATATGAAAGTTAAGTGCAACTAACATTAAAAAGTGCCTAATCTTAGTCCTGTAACAGCTGAGATGCTGTCAGCTTTTTATTCTGAGTAGTGGCTATAGGGTAGAGCAGAAATTTCACATTTGTTTAAAGATTGCCCATTAATATTTGCTCTACTTTATGCCCTGTCGCTTAAGGAAGTAGAAATGTTTTATACTGGATTTTTTTTTTTTCTAGGAAAATAGGGATATGTGCTCTTAGTTACTGCCAGTGGAGGTTGACAACACCTTTCAGAAGAACTGCAGATTATATAGGATTGTTAAACTTTTCTGATACGGCCTTACTGATTTTGCTTGATAAATTAGGACAAAGTTGTAATTTAAAGGCATTGTCTATCTCAGAGGAAATAGCATCAGGTTTTGATGGCTTACCTAGATACATTTATGTAGATACTGTTAATCAGAGAGAAAACTGCTTCTCTGATAGCTCCCATTTTTTCTGATTTTACTCCTGATGGAGTTAAATATGATGGGAAAAAATAAATAATCTATCATGGAGGTAAAAATTAATTCTAATAATGATTTCTTTTCAGACAATTCCCTGGGCATTTGATCTGTAAAAGAGATTCTGAAAGTCTTCCAGTGAAGCCACCTGAAGGTCTTGATGAGGATGACCTTGCTAGTTCTGACTACAGTATGGAGCTTATGTCACCGTCTTTCCGTGTGGACAGGTACATAATGAAAATACTAATTTGTAAACCAAAAAGCATATTGTTTGACTGAGGAAATGTTAAAAGTTGATTTATCTGCGTTGTTCCTTCTGTAATATGTGGTATTATGGATAACTTCTTTCTTCATCCCAGGTCCTGGAAGGCACACTTATCCTCACTACGCAATACAATCAGGAAGAGAAGACCACGTTCTCCAAATTTGGCGTATGACACGAATTTACCTTGGTTTCAGTATTTTACCCATCTTGAAGATCATGATCCCTTAATCTATGAAACTGCTGAGAAGGTGCTGGCTGTTGTTCCAAAGGCTGTTTGGTGTGTCCCTTCCAAACCCTTACAAAGCAGTGGTACAAATCTCAGTGATTCAAGGCAGCACTGGAAACAGATCTGTGTAGAAGTACCACAAGAAGTGGTGAAACTGGAGTGTAAATCTGTAACTGGAGCTAAAGCACTGTTTGTAATATTAACAAATGATGAAAGATTGACTCTTGCTCTCTGGGATTTCGAGTCACAAGATGTGACTTATTACCACTTCAGCAAAGATACTGTTTATGTGGATTGTAACGAAGACGTGCCGTTATGTCTGCTTCTGACAGGTGAAGGGCTTTTTTTTATGTAATTGTTCTGCTACAGGCTTCGGGTAAAGAGGCTTATTGTTTGTAGTCTTCTTCTTTCCTGCCTGTCTGGCTGCTGTTGGCTAATTATTAATGTGTTCTTGCTGAGGTGAAATCCAAATGGAGCCACTACAACTTTGTGTTATTATTTGCTATGTAGCAACTTGCTTATGTGTTTCTAATTACGATTTGATTCTTTTATTTAGAGCATGGTCTTTCCTTAATTCTGTTTGGTTTAACTCAAGAAGAGTTTTTGAATAGATTGATGATCTATGGCAGTGCTGGAGTCGTAGATTCTGTTTGTCATCTCAATGGATGGGGACGATGTTCGATTCCAATACATGCGCTAGAGGTAAGTCCAATTCATGTCCTACAGCTCTAATTTCTTCTTTTGAGAGAAACCTTCTTTAAAAAACACTAGTAATCCAGAAGTCTGGGACTGTGCAACAATCTGTCCACACTGTAATTCTGTACAGTGTCAGTGTATGTGCAGTCATGTTTGGAGGGAGGGAGCTTAGATGTAGACGTTTAGTAGGGTTCTTTTAATTTGTTTGAAGGGTGTGATAGAAAGTGAACTGATAGGGAAGGTTTGCAGCAATTTTCAATTGCTGTAAGCTTATTCAAAGTCCTGATTCTCACAATGTTTTTTTTATATCCCCCATCAAACTCTAATAAATTGCTTAACTAACATTTTATCTCTAAAGATACTGGGGCAGAGTTTCTGCAAAACCAATTAAAAGAGCATGGCAGGTACTCAGTAGGTCATCTTGTTACTCCGGGTTACAGGTGTTGCACATGTAGTTTAAATTTCTTCTTTTCTTCTGCATGCATACCTTGTTACTGCGTATGAAGTAAAAGTGCTAGCAATAAGTGTACCCTATATTTTTAGAATACATGCATAACGGTGCTACTGTGTGTCTGCCTAGGCTGGTTTGGAAAATCGTCAACTAGACACAGTAGACTTGTTTTTAAAAAGCAAAGAAAGTCTTTTTAATCTTTCTGCACCCTGCTCTGGACCTGAACAGTCTACTGATAGTGCGTCTCAGTCTTTTCTGAAAAGTGAGTAAAATACTTTAATACTTCAATAGACTGAGGTTGAGATTGAATTGCCTTTCAGTTTATGGTTTTGCATTTGTAAAACTACATCAAATTGCCTATTCTTTTTTATGTTGGGATGTTGCTATATCGCAGCTTCTTTACTTCTGGAAAACGAGAGAGAATTGCTGTATAAAATGTGGCTTTTTGATTGAGTTCTAGCAATGACTTGTTCTAAGCATTTTGATGTGAAAGCAAAGCATGTTACGTAAGTTGTTTGACACGCTTTAGAAGATTTTAGTAGCACACCTTTATTCTAATTTATATTTTATGTGATCACCGTGATAGAATGCAGATGTAACTTTTTATGTAAATGTTGCAGATTTGGAAGAGCTGAGGCCAGCTTTAAACTTACTTGGCTCAGCAATCAGAGAAAATGATATGGAGCCTCAGAGTAAACACTTTTCTGAGCAGCTGCTAAACCTCACGTTGACTTTCCTTAGCAAGCAACTTGAAGAAATTTTTGTCCACACAGAGGGTAAGATTACTCGTTTTGAATCTTGCATAGTAATATGTGATTGTTTAGATAAATAAGAAGAACTCATTTTTTGAATTAGAAGCCTAAATTTACTTAGAATTAACAAAAAAAGGCTTGCACTAGAGTTAAGTGAAAGGTATTATTTAAGGGGAAGCCTGAGAAATTAGTATGAATACAGTATAAGCATGAACAACTATGATCAGGCTGTCACATCAGGCAGGGTACAGTCAGCCGGATCATATTGGGACGTCAGGACGTGTAAGAATGGCAGAATCAGACTTTAAGATGATGCTGGATACTTGATGGTAGTGCAGTTAAATGGCTTGACTGTAGTCTTCCGCTGCTCATCCTTTTCTCAGAGCCACCACCTGGAATACGCTGGCACAAATATTTCTGTGGCTGTGGAATGGAGCAGACTAGTTTAAGAAACGAGTTCAGCTGAAAAATAGCCTACCAGGGTATTTCTTGTCAGGAGCACTTCCAGCTTGATTTACTGTGTGGCAACAGTCATACATCCCAGTATAACCCAAGGGCTGGTACAGGTAAAAGAACGGGTGTCTGATGGGGGTGCAGGCTGTTTGTAGGAGTGCATGGCTGCTTAAGGTGGCACTGTTGCTGAAATGTTGCTCTTTGAACTACAGCCTAAAAGGTATAAGAATCAAGTAATAGCTGGTATATGCTATGTTAAAATGTCCCTGCATTTAAAACAGGGCTTATCTGACTAATATTTGGTTAAAAATTTTAGTTGTCATTTACTTGTCCCTGAAGGGCAAACACATCCATCAATGAAGTCAGGAGGACCTCTCTGGAGCAGTGGTAGGATTGTGAGTGTAGCTGGATAGTGACAGTCAGTATCAGTACCCGTACAGGTCAAATAGCAATATAGAGATGATGTGCTCTTTCCTCTGAGGTGTGTTTTATTTAGTGAAGTCAGGAGAATGCATTCAACAGTGATAAGCACTAAAAATGTTGTATGGTTAATTTCATTTAACTGATATCTTGGATGTTCTTGACAGAACCTGATGAATACTTGCAGAAGGCTGCAGATACTTTAACTGATTACATTATTGAACTTAGGACATTTATGAAAAATTACCCTCGGCCACAAATAAATATTGCAGATGTAGGAAGTGATCTTGATGAAGAGCTACCTGCAGTAGAAGAAAGCCAAATGTGGGAAAAACTGACACCAGAGGTAAAAATGAATAATCAGTTTTTGAGTATTCAACACAGGAATCACAGAAGTGATAACATTGAAGTTTAATGGCACTAGTTTGTTCCAGATTTTTTTCTTCCCTTTCAGGAAGTCATTGCTGAGGCCATCTTAAGCAACAAAATGCCAGAGGCCCAGACCTTCTTCCGAATGCATCAGCATCCTGCTCAAAGCCTTCAGGAATTTATTCAGACAGGTTTGAATCTGGTCTATGACCGTCTTCTGAAGAACAATACCAGAGAGGCCTCGGAACTTTTAAGAAATATGGTGAGAGGCGTTCAGTAAGCATACTGATAAACACTTCTTTATGACTAATGAAACAAATTAGTGGTAAGAGTACGGGCGGGGGGCTAAGCTTTCATGTGGATGTAATTATTCTACGACATTAAGTCATAGAATAGAATCATAGAATGGTTTTCATTGGAAGGGACCTTAGAGACCATCTAATACCAACTCCCCCCTGCCATGGGCAGGGACACCTACCCCTAGACCAGGTTGCTCAAAGCCCCATCTAACATACCTTTCATGCAATTAAAATTACCATGTTTTAAAGTACTGCTTTGATCACTAATGTACATTCAGAATGCTGAGGGAGCGTTATTCATGAAAGCGTATTGATTAACGTCATGCTCGGGGAAGTGTAAAGGTGATCCTGAAAGGAGTAGGTGGTAAAGGTACAAATCTTCTGTGCAAACATGCTAGAGAGATCGCACAGATCACCAGGTTATTACAACATCTCAGTAGCTGGTGAAGTGAATATCACGAGCATGCTTGTAAAAGGTTGTGTGCTTTGGAAAGAAAGCTGGTGCGTTTATTCTGTCAATGTACAGCTGCATCCATACAGTTTGCATACAATGAATATCTTCTTTTTTGTTAGGGCTTTGATGTGAAGCAGCAATTGCATAAGATATGTTTCTACACAGTTGATAAACATGTACGAGATTTGTTGGTAAGTGTAGAAAAGGCTTTTTTTTTGGTCTAGCTGATGTCCTCAGCTCTAAAGACTGATACTTATTTATACTGAGAGAAAGCATTGTATTGAACACACTTTCAGAATGGGAACTGTTTCTGTTCCTGCATCCTTGCAACGTGGTTGCTGAAACATTTCACCAAAATGTTTATGTTCTTTGGTATTTGCAGTTAAAGTAAAAATTGGCTAAAATATAATTTCTTTGTTCTGGGTCTGATCTAGTGCTCATCTTTTTGCACACAGTATGAAGTCATGTATCTCTTGAAATTTGGGTAAAAGTATATTTACCTCGGTGCAGCTAGCATTTTTTCCTACGGCTGGCTAACTCTCTACGCTTGCAGGATCATTTGCAGCTTAGAAATATTATAAGTAGAGAAAATATATAATTGGAGGTAATACTTTAATTTGAATTAAAGGTGAAAGTTTTACAAGAAGAAAATTATTTTTCTGAAAAAGAGAAGAAAATGATAGACTTTGTGCATCAGGTTGAAAGCTTTTACTCGGAGTCCTTCCAAGAAAATAAAGAGATTCAGTCTCTTTCCAGGTAATGTGGGTTATCAGTTTTAATTAGTAATTAATAATGTTAATAGTATTTTAAATATACTGGCTTCTACATCACATGTGATTTACTGCACTAACAAATATGATCTTCTGTCATCACCATAAATGAAGTATATAGTCATAGAATCATTAAGGTTGGAAAAGCCCTTCAGGATCATCTGGCCCAACCATCCCCCTACCACCAATGTCACCCACTAAACCACGTCCCCAAGCACCACGTCCAACCTTTCCTTGAACACACCAGGGACAGTGACTCCTCCACCTCCCTGGGCAACCCATTCCAATGCCTGACCACTCTTTCTGAGAAGAAATGTCTCCTCATTTCCAACCTGAACCTCTCCTGGCACAACTTGAGGCCATTTCTTCTTGTCCTATTGTTAGTTGTCTGCCGGAAGAGGCCAACCCCCAGTTCACCACAACTACTGTACAAGTTTTTTAATAATGAAGGATATTACTGGAGTTATTAATCAAGCAAAACATGTTCAGATGGAATGTTTGTTATATTTTTATATATCTATAATATTACAAACAAAATAACCCAGAAAAATAATTTTAGAATTAAATAGTTGTAAAAATGTTACATATTATTTGCTATGTCAGTTTTGGAAAAATGAGTTAATTCTTTGCCTGCTGGTCTCCTATGCACTCTCAAACTTTTAGCTAAATAAGTCCTGATATGACTTTTAGCACTGTCATCAAAAATTAAATAGTAAAATTCATTAATTCTCATCTTTCATCTTTTCATCATCTCCTGTTTGTTAGGTTGTGTACTGTTTTTGTTTTTTTTTTTTTAAGTACTAGAAAATGTACTAATGCAAAACTTAATTGCAGTTTAAAGAATTGGAGAAAGGAGCAAGACTTTTCCAGACATACAGCCGCTCTAGACTTGTTGAATTGTGAAGGACATCGGGTTCACAATAGGGAAGTCAGAGTGATGTTTAACTGGGCCCAATGGTGGGATGAGCCCATTCAGGAAATGATTCTTCTACCTAAAAAAGCACGCCAAGGCAAGTATCCTGGTATTGAGATTTAGAAGAAATTTTGAATTAAATATATGACTGTCTTTGAAGTAGCGTATTGCGATTGTGTAGGAGTAGCATTGATACAACCAAAGCTGCGTGCTACCACAGTAGGTCACTTACTTTTTTGACAGTTGAAATTCTGTTGGGATCTGTGTTGTTGTGTTATGACAGGTATCCTGTAGAGAAAAATTTGGAACTATCTGAAAGGGAATTGTCTGATGAATTGCCAGTTGCCATAAATGTCATACTCTGCTATGGTCTGCAAAGCTTATTACACCATAGTATTTTATTTGGCTTTTCCGACATAAAGCTCTAATGAGGTGTAACAGTATATTTATCTCAGCATTGTGCTTGTACAAGAGGATACCTGTTCATTAAAAATACATAAATGTATAAAGAAATGTCAGTATTTCGCTAAAATACTTTTTTCTGTTGGCTTCATCATATTGCTTTTTTCCAATACAGAACTTCCCGCCTGTAATCCTGAGGTTCTTTGGATGCACTTGACAGCCCAGCATGACTGGCTTAATATTTGTTCATGGATTGAAGAATCTGAGCCCAACGAGACTTTGTGTGGACAGGCTAACTGGCCCACTCTGACTGCAGACATTGTTGACCGAAATACGTTGTGTAGTGGCTACATGAGAAATGATATATTAAACAAGCTGGCTAGGTATGTGCCTTTAATGTCTCATACTTGCTTTCTATCTTACGTGAAGCCAAAATGAGATAGTTATAGAAGTACACATTAATAAAATCTTCGATACATATTCATTTTATATTGTTTGGTGCCCTTGTTTAAAACGGCACAAATCCATTAGTAAATTTATTTTTAGTCTTGTACTTGCACTTTTCAGTACTCTGAAAACAGGAAGAAACATGGGAGCAACAGAAATCCTCTGCCAGCGTTTTGATCTTTCAGAAAGATTATATACCTGCTGTCCATTTTACTGCAAGAGAAAAAATTCTGAATGTAATATTTCGCTCCTTATGTCTCATTCTCTGCAATGAATTGTAACTAAGATATTGTTAAAGCACTATCAGAGGTATTTTGTCAGGTTGTGTTTGCTTCAGTAGTGAAGTAACTTCTTAGAAGGAAAGTTCTGTTTTGTAAGTTTGAAAATAGCCTCCAGAACTTTTTAAAGGGACTAATCAGTGTGTATGTATGTTTTCTTCTCTCTCTCTCTCCCTCCCTCTCTCTCTCTCTTTCTCTCTCTTTTTAAGAAACGGCATTTTTGTCCTTTCTGAGTTGGAAGATTTTGAGCTTCTGCTCCAAAGACTGGTTTACCTAGGGGGCGTACTGCAAAATCCTCACCCTGTTCCGAAATACTGTGCTGCAAGTGGTTTGGACTTCCACGCTCATTTTGTCCTTCACTGTTTAGAACATAATTTGCAGTATATGTTGTACACTTACCTAGATTACTACAGGTATGAATGCTTTTTTCATCCATTGGATTACATGCAGATTTAAATAATGGAAGACAACTTTAACTGTTGGCAGTAAGAGTTTTCTTATGCTCTTGCTGTTTGTCCAGTAAGACTTCTTGGGTCACAGTAGTGTCATTTAATGAAAAACTGTGAGGCAGTGTGTTAGGTTTCATTCTGTATTGTGAAGCTTTATCCAGGTTATGTTGTCATGATTATTTGTGTGTCAGCCAGTGAAGAAAATGGTTATGGTTGTAATTAGTGTAATATTATAAGCAGTGCAATCTTAAATGAGCCAAGGCAACTTGTTCTTCAGAAACTGTCACCTGAGCACAGGTATGAGTTCATTCTGTATACATTGACAAATAAATTGCTGGTTTCCATCAAAATTAGTATTAGATGGGATTTGAAAGAGAAAGAAATATTAATTATTGGAACTATACGAATAACTTCCAGTTAGTGACTACTTTGCTATTAAAATTCCTTAGCTACAACTCCAATCTAACCGTGTAGTTAGTAAGAAGGTAGAAGTGGAGTAGAGAAAAGCCAACAAAACTCTTTTTTTTCAGTGTGTAATCAATTTTAATTTCATAAAATATTCAGACTATGGAGAATAATGTTTGCGAATCAAGTCTCCTCTTTGGAAAATGTTTGGGGTTGTCAGTTCTGGAAGCTATTACTTTGATTTACAGCAGCAAGCAAGCACAGAAGTGTAAACTTAAACTGCCAGAGACACCTTATCAGCTAAAGATGCACATCTTGTAGTGATGAGTGGTATGATTCAACTCTGTCATGATAATGGATGAAATAAGTCACTGTAACACAAAGTCAGATGCTCTTAACTTTTAATGCAGTTTTATTTTGGGGCAGAGGATGCTTACAAATACTGTATTTTCACTGTGCTGCTACTGTTCTCTTTTCCAGTTTGACCCCTTCAAATTGCCCTATTTTGGATAACAAGGAATTGCATGAAGCACATCCCTGGTTTGAATTTCTCGTGCAGTGTCGAGGGGTTGCCAGTAACCCACGAGGTAGGAGTCTGGTCTTGCTCAGCAGGTGGTCTGAGGTTTAAGTTGCTAGCCAAGTGTTTGGGACATCTGGGTTTAATTCTCTGCTCTGCTGTAGACTTTTTTTTCATCATGGCAAATCATTTATATGTGCATCGATCGGTTCCATATCTCTAAAATACAGATCATAATTTCTATTTAAAATGTGCATAAAGATCTGGAGATATGTCAGAATTGGTTTGTGTATGATCATCATTGCATCCAATTTGACTTTATTCCTAAAAGGTTGAGCAGAAGGAGAATAGACACAGAAATGCATGTACCGTTAATATTAAAGCTTCACATAGTTCTTGTGCTGCATTATGACTTCTTTGTCCCTTGAGCTCTGTGTTTGCTTGGACCAAGACATTTTGTTAGTTATTGTCATTGAAAATCCATGGAGTTTGTGTGGTTACTTCATTTCGCCTTTTTTTTTTAAACCTTTCATCTTTTTTAGAGGCATACATTAACAAATGATAAAAATGTTCAAGTGATGCATGCTTTTTTTTTTTTTTTTAGAAAAGTTTTAGCAGTATGTAAGATAAAGAATTGAACTAATAAAATGGAAAAATGCAGGACTATCTAAACCAATCTGTGCAAGTAAAATTGTGGCATAAAATTAGGGAAGGTTTAGTGAAAATGGGAAGGTCTTACCTGTATTTCTAAGTTATGAAAAAGTCACTATTAAGGAGAAAAAAATAAAAATATATATATTTTTATATTTGTAGAAGAGTTATAATGCACAATTTATTAATTTAATACTGGTTTTTTTAATAGTAAATTACATCTCACTTTTTTTTCCCTTTCTAGATCCAAAGATGATTTTTCAAGCTAGTCTTGCAAATGCTCAGATCTTGATTCCTAGTAATCAAGCCAGTGTGAGTAGCATGCTACTGGAAGGACGTACGCTATTAGCACTTGCTACCACAATGTATGCACCTGGAGGTATTGATCAGGTACCGTGTGGAACAAATTATTGACAGGTTTTTGAAGAAATTCTCGCATGGTATTGAAAATTCAAAGGAATAAATTGATAGAAATGAACACGCTAACAACAACAAACACTGTCTTCCCATATGAAAATCTGGTTTTGGTATTGCATGTTTCAATTTCTTGACCAAATGTTAACTCTCAAGGGTAGAGCATTTGATCTTATGTGACTTAGAAATAGCAAGACACAGTGGCTGTGACTTGGAATCTTTAGCTTCTTTATAAGAGTTACAGCTGAGAGTGTTTATAGACACTTGTGTTCCTAAAATAGTTCAAGTTTGAAAAAAAAATCAATAAATTTTTAAAATGCTGAGCATACATAGAGTAACTTAAAACATTATGTGTCTAATATAGCTTACAAGATTTTTTCGGGGAAAAATGATGCTCTTTGTGTTGTTACTATTTGGCAAATTTCCTCGAATGAGAGTTTTATTATAATCTTAATGCAATTTCTTCTTCCTAATTCAATAATTTTGCTTTCCTTTCGATTTAGGTTCTTCGGAATGAAGATATGGAAAAACCTCTAAAGAAAGTTGATCCACAGCTCTTAAAAATGGCATTAAGTCCTTACCCCAAGCTCAAAGCTGCTCTCTTTCCCCCATGTACTTCTCGTGGAATTTTGCCACCTGACATCTCTCTTTACCATCTTGTTCAGGTGTGCAAAATGTTTCTCAATAGAGTTGTTTGTTAGAACAAAGAGAAGTTTGTTTTCAGCTAAAGCCTGGCACATAGGGATCATATCTTGTGTTCTCGGAATCCTTAATTTGGACCTAAAGTTTATAGCTTCATTAAAAACATGTTTTAAATGGTAGCTAAATATTGGTCATATTGAATCTGGCTGATTTTTTTTTTAAACATCTGCAGTGTTTAACTTCAGCAGAGGTGGTGTGTGGCAGTTCTAGAATGTCAGAGAAGTAATATTCTTGCTGTATTCAGTAGACAGGTTGTTTAGTATTACAAAAAGTAAAATGTTTTAAATTGTCTAAGGGAAATTGAAGTTTAAAATTAAAGAATAATGTCTCGTGGAGTGTTATGACATGTTTCTGGGCAAATGTCTTTTACTGTATGAAATAAACTGCAAGTTGGAAGAAATGACAGAAATTACTCATTATCAGGAAAGTGGTAACTTTGCTAAAATGAGAGCTTAGCAGAATGCTTAAACATGTTCTTTCCCTGTTTTGTTAGACTAAAATCTAAGCATTTTCTTGCATTTGTTTGCATTCTGATCCTACAGAGTAGATAAATATGTACCTTTGAGAGAGGCCTGCACCAGATAAATCCCTGATTGATAGCAGCATAGGCAGTTCTTGACAACCTGCTACTATAGGTCCCTAAAATATTCTCTAGACTGGTCAGATGTGAAAAGCGTAAGCTGTCTTAATATGTTTTGTGTCTAATCTTTCAGACATTAGTGCCTTTTGATCCAACTAAATTATTTGGCTGGCAGTCAACAAATACTCTTGCTCTATCAGGTAAGTTAATTTCAAGATTTATGTGCTTTTTTAGACAGATCCTAGGATGAAATAGCTTCCAGTGGAGTGATCTGAAGGATAAATATAAAAGGAATGGCCTTTTACAAAAAAAAAAAAAAAAAAGTGTATTTTACTAAAATTTTGTTTTGAAATTAAATTATGGTTAGATAGGTTACCTTTTTTTCCACTAAGCTCTTTACAGATGCATTTTTTTTCTAAATGTATTATGAAGTAGAAAAGCAGTATTTTGTTTTTCAACCAAGTTGAGGGTCTATGATTTGTCCATGGCTATTAGAAAAAGTTACTGGTAGAGTTCTGATTTTACAACAAAAATCGGAATTTCAGTGGGATTTGGGTATGCTGAAATTTAAATTAGAACAAGCATTAGAGGTATTTGATTGTCATCTCATGTTTAGTAGCTGAAAGCCATTTTCTATGTTTAATTCAATTGTTTATCAGCTTATAAAAATGATAATATTCTTTCTAGATACATCAAGTGAGTTTCCTCATTTTTCATCCCCTGAACTGGTGAACAAATATGCCATAATGGAACGACTGGATTTTTTGTACTATTTGCAGCACGGACGTCCAGCATTTGCTTTTGGTACATTTTTGGTCCAGCAGTTAGTAAAGAGCAAATCCCCCAAACAGCTGTAAGTTTTCTCTGAAATGTTAGTTGGATGGTTCTGTGGGAGTTACAGTCTAGCACATAGAGTAGCTTTAATACTTCCCAACAGTGTGGAAAAAAGTGGTGTTCACTTAAAATTTTAGGTGTCCTGGGAATCCATTCAGTTTAACATCAGGTAGGATGGAAATAAAATAATCACCTAAAAGGTGGTGAGCTTTATTATTGAATCTTCATTTTAAATCTGAATAAAATTTGTATAATGAAAGCAAGGAATAAAGAATGTTCCAGTCATATCGAACACAGGTAGCTTTTTCTTCTAGGGAGCTTAGCCTCTAGATCACTTTGTAGAAAAAAGATGCCCCTTTGCTTTGACAGTTCCTAAAGATGACACTTCTTCAGTTAAATAAGAAAAATAATATATTAGAGATTGAAGGAGTTAACTTTTCTGTCTGAAGCTTCAAAATCATGTGCTCGAAAGAATGCAGTCAGATTATGCATACTTCATAAATACATTAAATTTACAATTCATATTCAGTAGTGATATCAGGGGAAATCACTAATTGTTTCTAGAAGGTCTTGTTTGTGTATTAGTCACTATTTGTTTCCTTTCATGATTTTGATATATATGATATACAAATCAGTTTCTCGTATCTGAACAGCTAAGATTTGGGCAAAAAGGAAAGCATACCTTAATGAAGGCTGAAGTGCTTAATACTTTAGAAAGTTGATTTAATGTAAGACCTGAGCGTGCATGAATTTTTCAGTTACCATTATGGAAAAATTTCAGACATCTGGTGAGCCAACCACTGTTGAAGCCTTTAGGTTGTCTTTTTCACTTAGCACAGTCTGCAAATCAGGTTCTTGATGCTGCAATGCTTGGATTGTAAATTCTACAATGGGACAGTTTATAATTAAAAAAAAGAAAACTGCTCTCAAGCATTTTTTATTAATTTTAATATCGATTGTGTTGCCTTCAGTTTTTTAAAAGTTTATTAAATTGTAAACTCTGCTTGTCTTTTGATCATTTATTGTATATGGGACTTTGTTTTTATAACTACATTTTTCTAAATATGCAACTTGGTTTGTAAATATTTCCCGTGCTAATAAAGTCTTCATGTTTAGTAAACCATACATAGGGAATATTTGTGTTTGAAAATTGGTTAAAAATCATGCATATTGACTTCTTTTTTGTTTCAGGATTCAGCAAGCAGGAAATGAAGCCTATATTTTAGGCCTTTCTTTCTTCAACATACCTTCAGTAGGAGCAGCCTGTGTTTGTTTTCTGGAACTGCTTGGTCTCAACAGCCTCAAACTGAGAGTCGACATTAAAGTTGCAAACATGATATTCAGTTACAAAACCAGAAATGAAGAATCTCGGCACAATGAAATAAGAGAATCTTTGGGTAAGCATGTCTTTTGTTTGCTTTAAAACAGGGTACTTACTATATATTTATTAGGAAGAGATAGAGAGAGATTAAAAGATGGTGCTTAACTTCTTAGGAATGCAATGAGAGCATTTCTGTCCTTTGAAGAGTTAAGACTTCTGCTGTTCTTATCTTGCTTCTTACTAATTCTGGAGGTGCATTTTGAACCTGGCGTGCTAACTAAGGCAGGAAGACTAATGCACATTTTTAAACAGCTGCCTGAGGCTCAATTTAATTGCTTAGTAAGGTTCCACCTAATGTTGTAATACAACTAGATTAAACAAAGGGACATTACCAAATCTCTTTTGTACTTGAAAACTGTCTTACAGCTACAGTACAATCAGATGTTCAAAGCTGTAAGGAAATTAAATTTATCCTAGGAATAATTTTAGAAAGTTGGATTACTAAGGAGACATCTGCAGGTGTCTTTTTGTCCAAACTGCTGGCAGTTATTGAAGCATTTACATTAATAGGATTTGTGCTTCTTGTTAATTCCGGTACTTTTGAAAATATTACCCTTATTCTAATCTCAGAAATAATAATATATCCTTTTAAACAGTTGAAAAGTTAACAAAGTTGGCTGATGGTGAAAAAGCAGCAACAGAGGAAGTTCTTATCTCCTTAGAAGAAGCCTTCTGGGATGAAATTGAACATCAAGGAATAAAGAAGTAAGGAAAATATAATTTAAAGGATTATGCTGACAAATTGAAATTGAGCGTCGAGTTTTACCATCTGTGTATTTAGACATTATGAAAGAGATCTGAGTCTTATTACAGTAAAATGAACATCAATATTTGAGTTTAGCATACAGTCTTGGTATTTCAAATAGCAGGGGTAGTAGATGTATATTGGCAAGAGTAGGGAAGTTCTGTCAGCATGTTTGGCTAACAGCTCCTCAGGGCATGCTTAAGAGAAAAGATTGTTGAATTATTTTGCTGGTAGAAATATCAGTTTATTACAGTTGAGGCTTAAAATTTTGTTCTTATGTATTTTTCCTTTTTTGTTATTTTTGTTGTTTGTTTTTGTTGTTTTGTTTGGTTTGTTTCTGCTTTTAGATACAGTACTCAGAGGCAAAATTAGAAACGCTGATTTAATGTTATCTTTAAATTGGATGCAGGACGTCTAGTGACTCTAGAAGGCAGTGGTCTTTGGTAATGCAGTTCTGCAAACTCCATAACACGAGACTGAGTACATCGTACCTAAAGGAATGTGCTAAATCCAACGACTGGCTGCAGTTCATCATCCAAACCCAGCTGTACAGCTACAAGCCAGATGAGGTAAGCTATCTGTGTATGGGTTTAAATGAAGATGAGATTTTCAAGAATGCTCATTGTGAAGCACTAAAAAAAAATAATTCAAAATTTGGAAAATAAAAAAGTAGAAGGAAAAAGGGATCCTTTTAACAAGAGAATATTACATTGTGTAGACAGAAAAAAATTGAAGCCTCATCAGTTTCCAGGGAGTTAGAATTTGTCTCAGGATGCTCAATAATCCTCTGTTTATGATAGCCCTTCCTTTACAGCTGGATTTCCTGACTTTTTTTTTTTACTTTTCTCTGCCTCTTGGTATGTGAAAAGCTAACACAAGATAAAGGAAATTGACTCCAGTAGGAACTGAATCTTCAGCAGATATAATAATGTGCTTCCAAGGGCATGAAAGCTAACTATTAAAGGAGAAGATTAGGAAGAAACTTCCTGTTTCAGTAATGGAGAAAACATTTTTCAGAGAGAAGTGATTTGAGTGTCTCTTTTGAAGTGGATTGGGCATAAGAGTATTTGCCAAAAAAGAGACTTCACTTTCTTGTTAAATTTAGTTGAAATTATGACACATTCATACAGCTTAATTTGTTAGGTTTTTTTAATCATTTATTAACGGTTGTTTTTTTAATTGGAGAGATGGTTACCATATGTTCAATTTAAGTTTTAATAAAGCTACTCATCTTTCCTTTCAAAAGTTACATTGTTTTCATGTAAATATATTTTAACTTTTGAGACTCCAGCTCTTCCATTTTTGTTTTTAAGCATAATTTAAGCTAAATAAAATATTACTGGTAGTTAAAAATTGTATGCAATTTAGGAAGGGTAATAGGAGGAAGCTAACTGGAAAATTGCAGCTTAGGTGATACTTAGCAGGTCTGTTGTTTTTTTTTTTTAACTTGGATCTTTTCATTACTTTCACAAAATTACATAATTACACAAAAGCATCTAACTAGACATGAGTTCTTTTTCATCATATGAGATAAGAAAAATGAGTTTCTTCAAAAGGCATTTTAGATTCAAGTAAGAGGAGTTTCAATATTTTATTAGAATAATTCACACCTACAGAACATGCTTTCTTCTATAGCTATCCAGAAATGTTCTAAAAAATCAAATTTGAAGAATGTTTTGCTTGTCTTTTCTGCATATTTAAAGCTTCAGTCATCCTTCCCTCATTCTCTTTGGATCTTGCTCTGTATAGATGCTCTTGGTTTTGTTTTCCTAGGTCATTTCTATCCTTCACGGATTCACTCCCATTTTACAAGATCACTTGATGTTGGCATTGGAGAAGGTACCGTTTTCATGTGCTGATGCAGGGGGTCCTGAAAACAGTGCTGCCAGTATGTTCAAGAGCAAAAATGTGGGTAGTCTCTTTCAAATCCTTTTTCGATGTCAAGAGAACTCCAACCCTTCACGTTACCTTTTGACTGAAGGACTGAGAGAGCATGCTCCCATTCTGAGTGTTTTAGCAGCATGTTTCCAAGTAAGTATTGATCAAGTTACTTATCTTTTAGAGGAATAAATTATAAACAATTAAGACATTTTTATTGTGCATAGCTACTTTAAATACTAGATATGCAGGTTGCATTCATCAGTTTTTTCTCAGTTGTTGTAGTAATTGTTGTGATTAGTATGACAGATTTAGCAAACTTCTACGCAATGAAGTGACACGTGTCATCTGGTTTTTATAAAAAGCATCATTTTTATTTGACAGGATGCCAACATTATTCATTGTCTTTGTGTCTGGATAATTACTACTGTGGATAATGTTACCAGATCTGAAGCAACAAACCATATTCAGACATCAGTAGAAAATCACATATGGGATCTCCATGACCTATCACTTATCTGGAAAGTGTTTTTAAGGAATCAAAAAAGTAAAACACTTATAAAGGGCTTCCAGCTATTTTTAAAGGTAAGGTCATATAATTTTTAGTGATTGTAGATATTTGAGTGTATCTCAAATGTTCTTGGAGAGGAGAACACATGTAGATTCCCTTTCCGTCTTGGTATTTGTGGCCTAGATAGCCTGGGTGTAATGTACTGAAAATCCCGTCCAAGGAAGAATATCGTTGAAAGGAAGTTCTTCCAACAGTTACAAACTTGCAGGTCATATCTCAAGCTTGAAAGCAATTTTAATAAATGTGAACTTTAGTGTTCTGGTACTGAGGAACACAAATTTTTCCTTTGTTGAGGTACTTATAGGAAAGAGTTATAATTTATTTTTGTGTCTTAAAGGATTCCCCTTTACTGCATATACTGGAGATGTATGAACTGTGTATGAACTGTAAAAAATACAATGAAGCTAAAAGCAAACTGGACAAGTTTCAGGAACAGCTCACAAAAGTAAGATTTAATTTTCTGTAAAACTCTTTGCATATGGTTTTCTCCCTATTACAATGTGATAGCCATCTAATGTCATGTATGAAAATAATGAAAAAGACGCTTAGAATAATCGTAGAATTGTTTGGGATGGAAGAGACCTTAAAGATCATCTAGTTTCAACCCCCCTGCCAATGGCAGGGACAAAGGGGTCTAGGAGCTGACTTGTGAAGTAACAGGTTTCAGCAGATTCTTTTCACTGCTGGTAGTTGATGGAGAATTGTTTTGGATAATTTGTTCAAAACCTGCAGTGCATTTTTCTAAATCATTTTGTTCTAAGTTGATACGGGCAGATCAAAATACAATTGCAACTTCCTTGAATGAACAGTTTGCTGTTTGAGAGTTGGCATTTACTAAGGTAGAATCACTGTTGGTAAATTGAATTATTTGTGTTGAGTAAATGTACGATATTCTTTATTGTGCTGATAAACCAGTGACTAGGGAATACCTATTCAAGAAAGAAAGCTATTTTTAAATATGTTACAAGGTTTCTGAAAGAATCTGTGATAATGCTTTAGCTCTAGCGGTTGTTGGAAATTGTATGGACTTTTCTTTGAAAATGACTCAGTGAACTGAATTACTGTTCTACAGTTCATTTAGAACACTAATTTAGCAGTCAGTTTTAAGAGGACCAAAGTGGTTTTGTTCTGTATCCTTGGTTGTCACATACAGATATTTTCGCAAATTATTTCAGTTCTTTCCTTTCTGTCATGATTTTCTAGTTCCACGAATATCTTGGTGACTAACATTGTACGCCATTAGCAATTGGTTGTTTTCCTTCCTGCAATTCAAGCTCAGGCTAGATCAGTTTCCTTTTCCTATGTACTGCTTGCAGAGTGGATATGCTTATAAAGTGTACAGCTGTATGACAGGAGCCATTAAGCTAACAATTTATTTTATCTACCCATGAAACCTTCTCGCACCTTTTATCTCCTCCATGGTTATCAGGAGCAATTGCTGGTCACCCTGTAATAAAATTTACTATCTTCAAATCAAATTCAAGCATATATTGGCAATGGAGCAAGTGCCCACTAGGGGAAGGCAGTTCATCGTTTCCTAAAGAAGGAGTTAGATCTGGCACACCTGATAACCAGTGTGATTCCCAACAAAATACAGAATATACTTGCCAAAAAAAAAAAACAAAAACACTTACAATTCTTTTTGTATACACAGCTTAAAACTTCAGACGAACCAGCAGCTTCAGAATTACCTGTGCAATGGCTGGAATCACAAGCATTGTTTCTTCTTGAATTGATGATGCAGCAATGTAGAACAGAATATGAATTAGGAAAGCTCTTACAGCTGTTTGCTGCAACAGATAATCTACTCGATGGTAAATACAGCTTCTTCTGTCAGGTGATAGTACTGCTTTAACCTAAAGACCACGTAGAATGTTTTCTGAGTGACTGAAAATGTTTACCTGAAGTGTATTCATATTTCATTTTTGTATAAGAATTTATGTAACCAGAATTGGTTCTTATGGTGAACTGCAGCAATGAAAATGTAATTCTATGCAGGTCTGTTTGGGAGCATGATTAAGTGCAAGTGTATGTTGATGAGGAGTACACAAGTGACCTACAGAAGTATTTTAGTTATGGGTTCAGAATATATTTTTGGCTCCATGAAAACTTTAGAGTGTAAGATCTGTTCTCCTTCTCCAGCAGGGTCACATGCTGGAATAAGCAGCAGAACTTCCTCACGTTTAAAAACCAACTGCCTTTAATTGTTTATACTCCTTTGAAACAGGCCCTTATGTGAAGAAACTCTGCGCACTCATTGAAACCCTGAAGGATTCCTCCGTATCAATTAATCGCTCCATCCTAACCAGTTACGATACAGAGACATTTCAGAATGAGTGCAGATCAATTTTGGAGCAGCTACAAGAGAAAGGAATGTTCTCACTGGCTCGGGAGGTAGCAGAATTAGCTGAATTGCCTGTGGATCATGTAGTTACCCAAGAGGTATAACATAGTTAAATAATGATAGTCACCTCTTAATAGTTCTGTTGTTGGCAGTACTGAGAACGTAGCTTCTCAGCCTTCCTGAAACTCTTTCTTATTGAAATCACTTTCTATTTCAAATGCAAGTACACTGAACAAGTTGGCTACAAGTGCTATGCTGAAAAGGACAGTACATCTTTTCTTATTCTGTTATTATTTTTACTGCTATATAATCAGTTTCATTGGTTCTTTTTAGATGGATTTTTTTTTGTATATTGAGACATGTAATCTTAATTCAGTTTTTCAGTATTCTGGCTTTGCGATGTGTTGTGTTTTTTTTTTTCTTTTGAAAGACAACTGTTTAAAACCTTTCTGAATTTTTGCAGGTTCTAAGAGATCTACATCTTTTAAGAGACATTGGAGAGTGGCAACTAAAACAGACAAGAATTAAATTCTGGAAAAAATGTAATGATAACTTCATGAAAAATTCAATCTCCAGCAAAGCTGCATCTGATTTTTTTTTGAATCAGGCAAACACAGTGTATGAATCATCAGTTCATGAGAAGATAAATAGCATTATGGAGAGACATCTGTTGCTTACCTTAGCTGGCCATTGGCTAGCCAAGAATGAGTCAGTGTCACTGGAGAAATTAGAAGAAATAGAGAAGCAGATCTGGATTTGTCGCATCACACAACAAACGTTATCCGCAGGTGAAGGGTCAGGCAAGTCAAGACTTTCCTTCCATGGCATAGTGAATATGGATCTTACCTTTGATAACTTAGCTAAGGAGTTTTCTTTTTCAAAGCTACCTGCTCTGAACACACCAAACTACTTAAAACCAGAGGGTCTTGAATTCAGAGAGTCTGAACAGACCTTGACTAATGATGAGAAAGAATCACTCAAGTTTTTGATTGGATGCCTTCTTGATGAAGGAAGTGTACATGAAGCCAGCCGTGTTTGTCGATATTTCCATTTCTACGACAGAGATGTTTCACTGGTATTGCATTGCAGAGCTCTGGCCTCAGGGGAGACTGGTCTAGACAAATTACACGCAGATATTCAGACTCTCCTTGTAGTGATAGAGAAGATGTATGAAAACAGTGCATCGCAGCAAACCAGAATCCCAAGCAGTAAGTAACACTAACCAATTCAGCCACTTGACAAGTAATACCATTGTTGGAGTTCTACTGGACGTGTCTTCTTTCGTTTCTGTGTTTCCCCAAGAATTTCTGCAGGAAATAAGGTCTTCGTGACAGTGTCTTATTTATTTGGTTCCTAAATCCTCTGTTGAAAGGAATTTGAAGTCTTATAATATACATTGATTGTATGTGCTTCAAGCAGTCGCTTAACCATTCACTTTTTATAGTTCGCAATTCAGTTCAGGTAAAGTAGCACTGAACATTATCTATGTTCCTGCTTTTGCAACACACGCTCCAGTAAATTTTGAGTGTGTTTCTGGAGCTGAAGCAAGGAAACACTTTCATCATGTCTCTCTCTGAATACTTTGTACACTATAATGGGTTTAGTGTCTTAGTAGTAGTAAGGCTAAGGACAATAGTGTTTATATATAAAGTATTGTGTGCATGTTTAAGATACATGAGAGAAAAAGCTGTCAGCTGGAAAATTACTTTCTAATGCTAACATGTATAAAGCTTAATAGGAATGCAATAGGACAGAATAGAAGAGAACAAGTGAGGACTAAGCCATCAGGAAGATTGCTGAACCTGTTTCTGTGCTCTCTTATGCTTACAGATTTTACATCTGAGATAGTGTGAATGTTTTGGATCGTTTGTGTCCTGCTGTATTGTTTGTATACTGATTTTAAAAAAAAATCACTGGTATCAAGAGTTCAGTTTTCAAAGCCTGAGAAAGTATTTCTATATGTAAATACAGCAATCTATAAATACAGCAAGTTGTATTTGCTAAAGATTTCTGAAGTCTTGCTCCAAGTGTAAGGCTTGTTGTTGTCTGTCTTTATGAGAAAGGAATTCAGAGGGTTTTTGTTTCCAGCATCAAGCTTAGAAGACTGGACACACGTTGTTGCTCCATCTCCAGATGATCAGGTTGTTGTCAGTCTGAAGGCTCTCATAGACGAATGTGTTCATGGGAGAAACTACTGCAGACAGGTTCTCTGCTTATATGAACTTTCTAAGGTATGTATCTAATAATGTTATTGAAGAAATATATGGTTTGTATTAAGTTGTGCTATGGAAGTTTATGTGGAGAAAAGCATAAGGAGTTTTGAAAGTACTCATTAGGTGCCTGAAACAAGCTCCAGAGAGGGAAATTAGCAGTCCTTTTTGTGGAAAAATGGCCAGATGTTTCTTAGACATGACGTGTTGAAGTGAACTCAACTCCTAGACTCCCCCTACCTTACTCCAGTAAGCTATATTTCAGCCTGTGTCTCTTTTGATGTGCCTTTTTTTGTAATCTTTCAAGCATATGTCGTTCATCTGGCACTTTGCTTTAGGCCTTTGTTGTGGCATGCCTTCGTAATCACCACCGACCCAGAAGCAGACAAACAGATAGCAGCTGCGTTAGAAGTTCTAGCACAGAAATGCTCTGCGGGCTCCACACAGCAGCAGCTCTTACCCAGAGGCTGCTCAAAGGAGTTGCTAGTAAGTTCCAAGTGATTTGACCTAGGCAGTGATAGGAGAAGTAGCAGACTGTGTTGGTAGCTGCCTCTCTGCTCCTCAGCCTTCGTGACTGCCAGCAGCCCACCTCTGCTTTTTGCCAGAGGCTGCTGCTGAACACTTCTTTCAGAGTACCTCTAGAGGGTACAGACCCCTTTGCATAGTACTTGGTCCGTAGTTTTGGAATGTAGCATTAATTTACTCTGAATAGAACCAGCAGTATGTGTGCCGAAAATATTAGTGTCATCTTTGTCGTAGAGGTTCTTAGTTTTTTTCTACAGAATTTTTCATGTCTCGAACATTCGGGGTGAATGCTTTAGGTTTGAGCTAGGGAAGAAGTAGTCATATGACTGGCTTCTTCCCTTTTCTACCATCTGTGTTGCCTGAAGCTGGATGTCCATACTTTTGAATAGGTCACTGAGATGATCATTGTGGCAATGAGTTACGTATTTAGATGAATTTCTGAAGTTGTGACATGTTACAGCTGACTCTAAAGAGCCTCATGGGCTCCTCTTTCAAATGTAGAAAGTGCAAAAACTGGGGTATCTTTTGCACTGAGGGTCTGTGGTGTATAGAGATGAGGAAAAGTAACCCCATAAGTAAAACTGTTATGCATTTAAGAAAAAATCATGGTCTGGGAGGATACGTAGATTCCTCTCTTTATTTTAGCAATTTTCAGTATTAAGATTTGTATTTGCTTCAGGAATGCATCTCTGTCCATTGGCACCAGCTCTGTGAGTGTAAAACTTCAAACACAAAGTACTTACTTGCTCTCCTGATCTGGGGAAACATTAATACTGAAGATACACAGATGAAGACACTGTTAACTGATAAAAGGACAGGTTATGTTTATGTGTTTTGAAGCTAGGTTTTATCTTCTCCTTCAGCACTTCCCTCTTGCATCAGCTAATTAGGATGATGTACTGCAGGTCAATATATGTTCTGTGACTGGATTTTTTGCTGTGTACCTTCTTCTAAGTGTATGTGTATTTCTTAGGAATTGAACTGCTCCTACAGTGAAATGTCAGCCCATGACCCTGAAGAAGTGCTTCGAGCAATTCTGTCATCCCACCAGCCGGACAGATGCAGGAAAGCTCAGGCATTCATCACCACGCAGGGTCTCCAGCCTGAAATTGTGGCAGAGTTAGTGGCTGAAGAAATCACACAAGAATTATTGGCATCTTCTGAAGGCAAAGGTAGTAAAGGGGCTCAGTCTTGGTTTTTAGCTTGCATTTTTGGTTTGTAAATATTGTATTTTTGCATCTGAAAAACAATCCTTGGTCTCAAGACCCTTGAGTGCTAATAAGAGTCAGGAATGTTTAGGTGGCTCTGAAAGGTTTTATACAGATATTAAATTTAGTTGCCTGTTTTGTGTCCAGTGTGGTGTTGCAATACTTAAAGTTTTTTTGATATATTTTTATGGATGTAAATTTCATGGTTTAAAAAAAAAAGGCATAAAGTTTTTTAATCATAATCTTTGAAGCCCCACATCATCTGACTTGGAAAGACTTGTGTTAATTTTTTTGTGAGAAGCATGGCCAGGTCCTCCTTTTTTTTTTCTTTTTTTTTTCTTACCCCTTTGAGAAATGAGAGATGTTCCTTGAAACAGAATTTGTCTGGAGGGCTTTTGTATTTGAGGAACTTTTACTTTGCCACAGCATTAACAACAAAGTTACATAAGAAACAGTGATGGAGATTTGAGAGTCCAGGTGTGCTTTCCTCTGTCCCTACTTTCTTCCACTCTGCTGCCCCTCCGTTGCAGACTTGCACCCTTACTGCTCCCCTTGTATCAGTTCACTTGGATTAGCTCAGATGATTTGTTTCACATCCTTTGGAAGAGTCAACTTACTAGCCCAGCAGAAAACAAAAATAAAGAAGAGTTTTCTGTTGAGTTTGTGAGTTGAACTGGTTTGTGGAAGAGTATGAGTCGGGGTCACTGCCAGTCACTTGTTGGATTTGTGAAATTCTAGGTTTCATTACAGTAGCAGTATGGGTGTTCTGTAGGATTTCAGTGGATCAAACTGGCAAAGTAGAACTATCTGATATTTCAGCAGTAAGATCAAAACCATCTTTAGAATTGTAGTTTCAAGTCATAGGTCAGTGTGGATGAGGTTATTTTATTTTTATTGTTTTTCTATTAATGCAGCCAATCTCTCCTGAACAGGTAGCACTTTTGGCATAACTCACTCTCTCTCTGCATACAGGACAGAAACAAGTTTTGAACCCCGCAGCTGAGAGTCAGGCATTCCTACAGCTTGCTAAGCTCTGCCAGGATCACACACTGGTTGGCATGAAGTTACTGGATAAAATTTCCTCTGTACCACGTGGGGAACTGTCGTGCAGTAAGTAGATGGCAAAAAATACTTGATAGTAACTAGTACATCACTAAGCATTGCATTACTTAGTTTAAAGTCACATCACAAAGAATAAAAACAATGCTGATGGAAACATCTATTACTGGTCTCAAATTTGATGTTAATAGATCTGAATATATGCACAACAAATAAACATATTGCTTAAGTATCACCTGAATTTACTTTCCAAACAAATCCTTTTTTTTTTATACTGATAGCTGGGAAATACAGTCAGTGAATTACCTGAACTTCTGTAGTTACATTTTACAGAAGATGGTTATGGTGGCTTTCTTCCTATTAGTCACAATTAGAAATAGCTTTTTCTTTTTCTTTTTCTTTTTTTTTTTTTTTTTAGTCTATTTGTTAAAGTGACTTTTTGATCTTTTGTTACTGGAATTGTTTTTATACTTTGTGGCTTTATGGAGATCTTGTCATTGAGTTTGTAAAAAAAAAAAAAAAAAAAAAAAAGTGCTTTGGCAGCTAACCAGCAGAGGCAAATTGAGATCTCCTACTTACATACTTAGACTGTTTTTGTTTAATTTGTTATGGGCAGTTCATCTCTGAGGAAAACGAGAGAGGATATGGTTGTAGTGTGAGTTGTCTCATGAGTATTAGCATTAGCAGAACTGGAGAACTTCCAACAATATTTTGTCCAAATTGGTGAGGATAGAGTGTCTTCTAGAACACTTCTGCAGAAAGCGAAGCAGGGTTGAAGTTGGTGCTGATTTTGTTCCATTAGAATCCATCTGTAATACTGGAAATTTGGAATACCTTTGTGAGAAAACAGATAATTAAAAGTACCACGTTCCATGTAGCCTTTATGTCCCTAACACCTTAGTCCTATTGTCAGATCTTAACCAGACAAATCAAGGAATAAGTTAAGTAGCATAGGGGTGAATATTAGTGTTTTTATGTATGACTGACTAAAAGTAAGGAAAAGACTAAGAGGAAACAATGTTGGGAATCACCAAATTGTGCTGGAGCACTATCCCTCTCTTAGAATGAAGCCTCTGCTAGAGTACAACGTTTTTACAGATGGAGCTGTAATTAGTTTCAAAATATGTTGTATAGGTTTATGACATTAGCTATATTCTTTTCAAAAATCTGCATTTTTATGGAATTGATGAATGACTTTTCAAACCTAGATGCAAAAGTTGTGGCTTTCTTTTTTCAAATGGAGAGCTGATTGCCAAAAGTGGGATGCTGATACATTCATTGTATGTTTGTCAATCAGCTTTTGTTGGAGGAGGTTGGAAATTTTGTATTTGGAGAAAATAGCATTTCAGAAAATGATCTAAAACCCCAGACTTTAGCACAGGCTGGGAAGCCAAACTGAGTGCATATTGCTGCAGGAACTATAACTTAAAGTTGCATAGGCCAGAGCCATAGTAGCTCAACTTTCTAATCCAACTCTGCTGTTTATAACAGGAAAGGTTGTGTATCCTCTGCAGAGATGGTATCAGTTTTGTAGACACACATTGTTATCCCCAGGTTGAGACTACAACATAAGAATTAATTTCCTCAGTTTATGAACCAAAGTACCAGAGTTTTTGTATTCTTCAGTTACAGAATTGCTGATTTTGGCCCATAATTGCTTTAGTTTGACTTGCCACATGGAAGGAATCACTAGAGTCCTCCAAGCAGCACGGCTTCTCACAGATGAACATTTAGCACCTAATGATGAGTATGGACTTGTGGTATGTATCCTTGATGCCATGTGTGTATCTAGAGGCTGTATGAACATTTTCTTGCGTATGTCAGCAAATAACTTTGCTCTGAGCAGTGCGTGGGGAGCAGGTGGGTAGCAGAATGGAATACAGTCTTTCACTTCTGGTTGACTGGTCTTGTCCTGCCTGTCTCTGGAAGCTAGAGGTGAAAGCTAAAGCTGGGTTTTTGGTCTGATGTGTGCATGTCCTAATGGACAGACTTTTTTGTCACAGAATCTATTAGAAGACTTCACTGGAAAAATAGAAGTGGAAGAGTGAGATGGCAACAGTGTAGTACATCAAACAGAATTTCAAAGTGATTCAACTACTAGTGAAATGTGACTGTTTTTATTACCATGCTGTCACACATCTTTTAAACCTGTCTTGAAAAGAATTCTGGATTCTGAGCCATGCTCAATATAGTGGTGTTACTGCAGGAGGGAATGTACTGAGGAGCCTAGAAAGTCCACTGCATATTTATATTTGGTAAAATGATACCCTTTCACCTTACAATAAAAAAGGTGCAGTGGGTTAGATTAAAAATAAAACCTCTTAGCTCTAAGGGAATGTCGGCCTGCCTAATGCAATGCAACTAGCTTTACCACGTAGCTGTATCAGCTGGTACAGCACTCTTGCCTCGTGCGGCCTTTTTCCTGCCACAGCACTAACAGCTTTGTGAGAAGGGACTTTTCTGCTTTACTTTGAGCTGCATACTTACACTGTTATTTCCACAGGTTCGTCTTCTTACTGGAATTGGCAGATACAATGAAATGACCTACATATTTGAACTGCTGCATGAGAAACATTACTTTGAAGTGCTCATGAGAAAGAAATTAGACCCAGTAGGTGGAGGGGAATAAAGCTGGGAAAAGAGAACTGTGTGTCTATGTCAGAAACTGATATTTATACAGCAAGGTGGAATTATTACTGGGGTCTAGGAAGTGTTTTTCTAGTTCCACAGTGATAAATTAATTCTGGGTTTTATCTGGATTTTAGTTGAACAAGTTTGTTCTAATTAGTTCAGTGCTGCAACGAGAACAGCATTGAAGCTTCAAGCTTGGGAATGTCACTTAGAGTTTTTGTGTCATGTTTTGTTTTTTCTTCATGCTGTTTCATGAGTTCTTAGAAATCATAAAATAGTAAATATTTATAGCTTTATTGTAAAATAAATAATTCAGTTTTAACATTTATTTATAAATAGGTGCATAGCTACTGGATTTTCTTGCCTGACATAGCCCAAGTGTAATATTCCCATTATGTCTTAAAATATTGTGGAGAAACCTCAAAGACTGTTCTGATACAATTTTCCAAGAAGTGATCATTATAGATTTGCTTGTGAGTACTAAAATGTGAATGAAAAAATAAGCTCTTCAAATCTTAATCTGTTATTCCTTCATTTGACCAGAGTGGGACACTGAAGACAGCTCTGCTGGATTACATCAAGCGTTGCCGCCCAGGGGACAGTGAAAAGCACAACATGATCGCCCTTTGCTTCAGTATGTGTCGAGAAATTGGAGAGAATCATGAGGCTGCTGCTGGCATACAGCTTAAACTCATTGAATCGCAGCCATGGGGTGAGTGGAAACTGCAAAAACCAGAAATATGAGTTTGCATATACTTCAGTACATCAGGTTGCTGCTGTCTGCACCACGCAACTGACTGAAGGTGGAATACTTCTGAAGAGTTAAAATGTACTTTAATGTTGCATATACTATTACTGTTTTAGAAGGAAGACATGGTGGGCAATTGTAGTTTGGATTGCCTGTGTTGTTCTGGTAACATCCATTAAAATTCCACTGGCTGGAAGGAAGGCACTATTCTTGCACTCAGTGCTTTATCTGGCCACTCTGTTACTTTTCAAAGAGTTGAGATTTTGGGCTCTTACTGTAAGGTAATCTTCCAGTACTGCTGTGCATGGGAGGAGGAGGTAAGGACACATGCATGTTTTCTTCACTTTACTAGATGTGATACAATGTAGGTTTTAACAAAAAGTGTATATATAAAGTGTTGACTTTTTGTGCAAAGTAACTCTTTTACATCTGACCTTAGTGAGTTCTGTACAGCTGGGAGAGTGCTGTGGAGCATACAGAGATCTTGGTGCAGAGCAGTTAGTCAGTACGGTAACAGCAACTAAAATAGAAGCTATGTTAAATGCTTTTCTGAATTTATCTGATAATAGTTAGTGGTTGTATCTACCACAAATGTATGATTTGGATTTCTTTTTGGTCTTCAATCACATGACTAGGTTCCTGCAATGCCTTTGGCTCATAGTCAAACAGATATCACTACTCCTTTGCAATTTTTCAACTTTTTTTTTTCATATAAGAAATCTTTTTTGCTGCTTTCTGAAACAATAGGAGACACAGACTTGGTATCAGGAAGTATTTTATAGCTTATTTTGTCACCTGTGTAAATAATTTTTTACATTTTTTTCGCCATTTCAGAGGAGTCTCTTCAAGATGTTGCAAATTTAAAGAAACTGCTGATGAAAGCTCTGACTCTCTTTATTGATGCAGCAGAAAGTTACTCTAAGGTAAAACAACATGAAATTGTATGACTTCTGTACAGCACATAAGGAGTGAGCTGAACTGAGAGAACAAAGAAAGCTGCTCTAGGGAGGATGTGCAGAATCCCATCCCAGCAAAAATTAAGCAAAAAAAATCTCTTGCTCTGTCATTTCAGCAGTATCCCAGCAGTCTCAGTAACACTCTTGTATCAAAGAGTCGTATAGTGTTTCCTTTTAAGTCTTCTAAGAGCTGGGATTACGATTAGATTCCCAGTTTTAGAGGAGTGACCATGAGCTTAACTGCTTTACTCTAAGGACAAGTGAGAATAGAACAATATAAAGAGTGTTTAAGAACTGTTGTAGTTAGGATGATGAAAGAAATATTTGCAGTGAGTGAAGCTTTATTTAAAACTAATGGAATATGATAAAACTGCAGTGATCTACAAGAGAAAATACTAGACAACTCTGAACACATTGTTTCTGTCAGCATTGTTTGTGGTTTTCCTCCAGAAACATACTTCAGCAGCTTGTGTTTGTTTTTACTACATAGGACTCCTGTGTCCGACAGTCCTTGCGCTGCAGTCGGCTAACAAAGCTGATAACCCTCCAGCTGCATTTTCTGAACACCGGTCAGAGCACTATGCTGATTAACCTGAACAGGCAGAACCTGATGGAATGCATCATGTCCTTGCCTAGATTCTATCAAGTAAGCTTTCTCATCTGTTTGTTTTTTTTTGGAAAATGATTGCTTTAAACAGCAGGTGCCTAAGCACTCTGCTCCTGTGAGCGTAATGCTCAGAGGTAGGTCAAACTGAAGATGTAGAATATTTAAAGTATAGGAATGTTTCTGTACAAAAGTAAACTCTTCCGGCTTAGTAATTCCAGCATCTGTTCTCCCTGAAGGCAGCTATTGTGGCCGAGGCTTACGAGTTTGTTCCAGACTGGGCTGAAGTTCTGTATCAACAAGTGATCACCAAGGGAGACTTCAATTACTTAGAAGAATTTAAACAGCAAAAACTACTGAAGCCTAGCATATTTGAGGAGATTGCTAAGAAGTAAGTAGTTCTGTGGTCAAACTGGGAACTTTCTTTTCCACAGACTAGAAGAACAAGTTGCATGTTTAATGGAATGCAAGTCATAGTATTGTTAAAAACTTTTCTGTGACAAAGTATAGCATACAGGGAGCTGAGATCTATGTTCAGTTTCTTAAACATATTGTGGAAATAGCACTGGATCTATCATCACTGGCAGCCTTTTCAGTAGTTAAAGGGGGCTTATAAAATGATGGAGAGTGACTTTTTGCTCGGGCAGATAATGACAGGACAAGAAGGGAGGGTTTTAAACTAAAAGAGGGGAGATTTAGATTAAATGTTAGGAGGAAATTCTTCACTCAGAGGGTGGTGAGGCACTGGAACAGGCTGCCCAGAGAGGTTGTGGATGCCCCATCCCTGGAGGTGTTCAAGGCCAGGCTAGATGAGGCCCTGGGCAATGTGATCTAGCAGGTGGTGTCCCTGCCCACGGCAGGGGGTTGGAACTGGGTGAATTTCAAAGTCCTTTCCAACCCAAGCCATTCTATGATAATTTTTATTCAGCAGGATAAGTACGGTACCTTAAGGCTGGTCATACTGGATCTTTATAAAATAAATCAGAGCAAAATAAACAGCCGAGAATCTAATGTATGTGTTGAGCCTCTTAAGAAATACAGTTCTTGTAGCAATGACTATAAGGCTTTCTCCTATTTCAATTTTATGTAAAATTATTTTCAGGGTTAAACAACACCCACCGACTGATGCTGCTCTGAAAAATCTGAAGAAATTGCTTGCTTACTGTGAAGACATCTACATGCACTACAGACTGGCTTATGATAACAAGTTCTATGATGTGGTAAACATGCTCCTGAAAGATGCACAGACTGGATGTTGTCTTAACGACATGCTATCAAACTAGAATCCATCCATCCTCCATGAAGTAGAGACTGACTCTGACAGTACCAGTGCCACAACTTGCATGGTTAGTACCAATTCTTTAACAGATATTTTATCAATTACCTGCTTGTAATGATATGCTGCTATGTGAAAATAACTCCAGAAAACTGGTGGTGGTTGTAAATATTTAAAATGCTGATACTGTATTAACCTAAAAGCATTTTGTATAATAAATCCTACTGTTTACAAAATACTCGACTAATGGCAAATACAGGCTGGAACAGTCGATGATGAACCTCAGAGATCCAGCAGCCCTTTAGTTTAGGGGCGTGGATGATGGCTCGCCATAGGAAATAAGTAGAATTAGCAGGCTCCTTTGAAAGTTTAGGTGCATGCTAAATAACCTATTGTTTTGTGTGTTCTCTGATTCCACTCTCATTAGCCTGTTTTTGTTTTCTAGCTTAAGTGATAAGCTGAAAGTCTCGTACAACAGCATGTACTTAACGTAGTTGCTACTGTATTGGCATGCTTAGACAGGCCTAGTGGGCAGACAGTTGGTATTGAGGCCTTAACAAGAGCTAGCAACCCAAGTATTCTGCCACTTAGATCTCTGGGGTAAGTTTAGAAGACCAGGGACATGTAACGGGATAATACCTGAACAGTGCTTCACACAGCTGTCAGAGTCTATCTAATCCAAAGACTTTATCTCCTGCGCAAAAGGGGTGGGAGGGACTGTAGCATAAAAACAGCTTCGAAGTAACATTAGTCACATTAAGCAATGATACTGTACTATCTCTAAATATTAAACATTATCCTAGCAACAAGGTTGCTATGGCAATTGTATTTTTAATGAGCAAAGGCATGCTAAGTTGGATTTTTAAGTCAGATTTGTATCTTAACAAGCTCCCTTTGGTTGCTGAACAGTCACGCTAGCAACCTTTGCATATGACATATTACTTGCATACGGGTATATAAAGTACAAGTCATAGCGCCTTTGATACACCTTTAATAAAAGATTAAGTAGCAAAGATTATGCCTGAACAGAACACTGTATTTAAAATTCCAGTTCTAGTCAGTCTCATAAGACTAAATTAGAATAATCACAGCCAGCTCAGTCTAAGTTAAATAATGACTAGCAGCTTTTAAAGTTCAATTTAAAAGTTTCTAGCATGAAAAGAGAACCTCCTTCTGCAAATCCCCAGTCCTGATTAAAAATTTGGGACCGCTAATACTGGGAAGCAGAACTCCTGCCTTGTAGAAGCACACATGTATCCTATCCATATTAGGAACAAAAACGTGAGTAAGCCATAAGTAAGTTGTAAATGCAAGACTGACTTCTTATAAGAAGTGTCAACTGCCAGCTGAAATAGAGCTGCGCTGTTAAGGAGGCTGCCCTGAGACACTTCTAAGGTGAGTACAAGCTACTGACCTCAGCACTTCCAGCAACACGGATGTTTAAGTTCACTATGGAAATGCAAAAGTATTTTGTTTATCAGCAGCAGCTGTACATCTTAATTTAAGGACATCTTAATTTAAGGAAAGCTGTTTTACAGGAATGAAATCTTGCACCTCTAACACCAGAGAAGCTGCAAGTCAGAGCAAAGTCTAGACTTAGTAACAAGCAGCCAGCAGTATTCACCTCATTTTTGCAACTCTCTTCAAGTACTGACATTGTAATACACTGAAAGAACAGGTCCAAAGACAGCTATAGTGAAGTCCTCACAATAGTGATTTTTATTAAATTAGTTGCTTTATAAAACATTGCAGATGTCATAATTGTTAACGTAACAATTTGCCCAACTGTAGTAACTGTTGCAGTTTGCTAAGCAAGTTTTTTTTAAATGAAAGAAAATGGCTGAGTCGTGAAAGATTTACCACAGCCCATGAGAGACCAAAAGGAAGTCTTGTTTTTTACACTTAAACCAGGCAATTAACTGTTAAAGAATACCCAACCCATACAGCTGCATTAGTAGAAATTTAGATAAATGGAAACTAAACTTCATACTCATCTTTTTTTATTTTTTCAAATAAGGAACTCTTTCCTTGTTCTGACCCAGACAAGTGTTCTGTTTAAATGTCAAGCTTTGAAGTAGTGGGTATCTCAAGTGATGCATTCCATGTGCAGTATCCTTACTCTGAAGTTAGCAGTTTCCCTTCACAATATACTGAAAACCTCAAGCTCTAACTTAAGACAAAGCAATTGTAATACTAAGTGCACACCATGCCCTTGCTGCAAACTGCTTTTGTTCATCAAACAATTCATTCAAGGAGCTACAGTTAAGGCCATGTCATTGAACTGTGCTGGTAATAATACTTTGCCTTGTTGAAATTCATTTCCAATTTAGTGGCTGTTACTATAAAAATCAAATAGCAACAATACCGTTATCAGAATGCTGTGTAGTAGTTGTTTTTTTAAAATTTTATTTTACTGTAATTTATACAGTTTTTAAATTTCTTCATTCTAACCCCTTGAGCACAAAACAGGAATCCCAGTGCCTTCGCACTGGCCTGACAAGAGTTAAACCACCAGCACAGAGATACTGCAATTTTGATTGTAGCATTTGGCAGAATTTAAAGAAAGAGAAGTTGTGCTACATGTTTAAGGGATTACGGGCAACAGAAAGACGATAGAAGGGGAGATAAATGTCACATGAAGTCTTCAAAGTCTTGTACGTATTCTCCATCATATCCTCCATAATCAGCCAGGTCATCTTTCATAGTAGCCTTTAAACCACCTCCAGGCACAACACCTTTTTTCTTCTTTTTGGCTTTACTTTGCTTAAAGAGGAAGAAGAGCATGTTTACTTAAAAATCCACAGTAATTTGTCATTATTTAAATTTGAGTAACGCCTCTCGTTTTTGAGGTATGAACACTTGCATCATGTACTCATGGTGAATGCACTATTGCAATGATTTCTGCAGCAGCATTTCATCCACAACACAATCTACTCATAGTAAAGCTATATTCCTGAGTGTTCCACAGCTCCCTGCATCACATATTTTACTGTTTTGTCATTCATCCTGTTTCACCTAGACTCTAACCAAGTAGACTAACTATGCGTCCTGTTAATTTTACAAAACTAAACAAGTATAAAGCTCTGCCTTACTGGACTGGTATAGTTGCAGGTTTCAGTAGTTAGCCAAACTAATTTAGAGGAAAAGGAGAGAGCATAAGAATAGAAAATATACATACTTTTAAACTTTTTTGGTTCAGTAAGTCACAGGCTTCTCTCCAAAGTGCAGTACATATTAAAGAAAGAGTTCATTATGTTTACCAAACTCTAGACTTAGTGCAGTAACACTACATAAAATTTGTTTGTATTCTAGTGCTTCAGTCATTCCTGCAGAGGTCCTATAGAACTGGTATAACAGAATAACACCTGCCACTGAAACACGTTGTATTTAAGAGTCCCATTTTGCATTTACAAGCTACCACTTACAATAATAATGCACTGCCATTTGTTTTCTATCAATCCTCCAGTTTAATTTAAAACATATTGAGAAGATTGTATTGCCAGTGATGTTTTCTGTTTAATTTTATTGCTTTCTAATGATTCAACTAATACTTCAATTCCAACTGACCTGGGATTTTAAATTTATAGTATAAAACACAATGTTATAATTTGCATCAGTTAAACTATCACATCACCTCTAAAAACTTATTTTTCCTTGCCTATGCAATTACTGTTCCTTCAGTTTGCATGACACTGCAAAAATCCCAGCTATCTGCTACTCAAAATGACAAACTTTGGCAAAGAGTTAAAGTTACTTCCCTGTATTGGTATTATATTGACATTTAACTGTAACTGAGGCTGGCTTCCCTTTTCAGGGTATTGGCATAAGTCATTTTAACTCCACGGCAGCGCAGTGTAAAATGGAACAAGGTTATCATGCAGGTAAGATGCATGTAAATTAAGGGATGTTTTGCCTGTGGTCTCTAGATTCAGTAAACTGATTATCTCACACATCTAAGAGTATTTATTTAGTTCCAAAACAGTATCCAAGACTATCATTTCATCTACTACTACATGTAACAAAATCAGCAGCTCAATTCAGCATTAGACCTATTTCCATTTTCCAGGAGATCATCGTCTTTAGCAGATAATGTTATGGTTACAGAAAAGCATAGAAGCCTTACCTTTTCTTGTTTTTGTTTTTCACTGCATAGTACTGTCAAAGAATTTGTGATCTTTTTCAAATCATCAATTTCCACTGCATTAGGGAAAAAAAAGAAAAGATTCCTTATCACTATTGATTTTAGAAGGCAGTTAAATAATTTATCATAAAAATTCTATCAAAAAACTATGGAGGTGAGCATCAATAAGTAGTAACTACTGGCAATTACTTGATATAAAACAGCAAAATACATACTGGGTAATTCTGAGCCTTTTGATGACAACTGCTACTCACATGGTCCCTAGTAAGCAGCTTGAACGTTGGGGAAGGTAAGATTTTGCAAATTCAGAGTTAGCGAACACATGAGCCTTAGTAAGGAGATATTTGAAAAAAATCTAATACTATCATGTAATACAGTAAAATACAGACTGTTTTAGACACACATGAAACGAAGCAGTGGAATATTAATAATAAATTATCCAAGAGATGGCAAGTCCTTCACTTTAGAAGACCTGGAATCCATTTGAAATGTATGTTACTAGCTTCAGGCAGCCAACGATCCCTGTATTTATGCAGCACTAAATAGTATCAAGTTACCACTTTGCTGAAGGACAACATGTGTACGGTACAGGAAAAGATCTCAAACAATGAATTCACCAAATACTTCAGCCTACCAGAACAGTGGAAAAAATTAGTTCAGTTTATCTGTGTATAGTTACATGCTGAATTCCAGAACAATTTATTTTGCAGTCCCTGAATTACATTATCTCAATTTTATAATAGTTTCCTTCCAAATTGCTACTTGAGTTTTCCGGCTCAGAGAATCATTTATTTTCCAGAAGCTGCTTCAGGGGAAACATGCGACATTTATATCAGCAAAACAACTTACACTTTTAAAGTGACTGTATTTAACTGACTTGCAGAATGGCTGTAACAGTACAAGCACGTGATCCATAATAAAGTTTGTTGGGATGGAAATTGGATACTAGGTCAGTGAAACAGACTAGACTAGACTTTATTTAGTATAAACGGCATAGATTAATCTCGATTTAAATTTTACTCACAGCATGTTTTCAAATTCAACCCCATTACAATTTTGGCAGTACATTCTAGAAGTCTTTCACTTAACTTACATGAAATACATACGTCTCGAACTAATGCTTCCAAAAAACTGGCATAATGTAACGATTTTTCATATTGTGTAATTTTTTCTTTTAGTAGTTTGCCAAATTCCGTAAAGTCATCTTTTGAAGAGGGATTCATGGCATCTATTCCACAAGTGTTATTTACACCTGCAAGGAAAAACGCAGGTTTTAAAGAAAACATCAGCTGTAGGCCCCTAAAAGATGACACCAACAGAAAACAAGTAACCCCGTTCACATTCAGTTCTTCACTTCTGCTGAACCTTTGCAAAACTAAATCTGAGGTTTTCTCGCTCCCCACTGGCTTCTGCCAAACAAAAACTACCAGCCTGAGTCACTAACCTGGACCTGAAGAGACTTTGCTGTAAAGCTTAGTCATTCGAACCAGCTATTTCTGAAGCACTTTGCTACATGTAGCACTTCTCCCCTTCCAGAGGGTCAGTGCAAAATTTAATTGGTTCTTTGCAACTGTTCTAAAGCAACCCCTCCTCCCCATGGCACTGCACTCTTTCAGAAGATACGCAGCAGAATTTTCACTGAGTAATAAGCTGAATAACCCACTTTAAGCAAAGAAGCAAGCTTTCGTGTTTGAAGAATGCTGCTATAAATCAGCGCCTTTGCCAGCTGCGTCAAAGCACAGAGCCAGAACAAGCTGCATTAAGTCTATTTCCAGCTACCCAAGGAAACAAGCTCCCTCCAGTAACCTAGCTGGCTTTCTCGACATCTAGCTTACTACACAGACTGCCTGAAGTAAAGCATGCATGCGTTATGCTGCGCCACACTCGCCCAAAGCCTCATCAGCCTGAAGCCCGCATTGTAAAGCGGCTAAGAACATCAGACAGCACTTTCTTTCTTCACATGCTCGTCTTCTTATCAGAAGCATAACTTGGTTGGGAAATTCAGTCAGCCATCTTTTTCCTATACCGTTCTACCAAGACATGGTAAGGAAAAGCACCTTACATCCCAACGATGTTTCTGCAGTTCTTGCAGGGAGTCCTCAGTACCAGGATATGCTTCCAGTAGCCTGGCTTTAAAACCCACGTTTATTCTCAGTAACACAACCTGCACGTGCTCTAACAGTCAAATCCTGATCACCTCTATTTGCAGGATCCCCGCACAAAACTGAAAGCTTCATTTAGGGGTGCGGTACTTCTGTCATGTTACAATTACATTGAGTGGGGTACAACACACTTACCGAATGTTTCTTTTGCTAACTCAAGGTCTGACTCCTCTTGCAATTTCTTTAGCCGTAGTTTGTCTGCTAACTGTTCTTCTGGTGTAAGTTCTCTATGTTCCTCTGGTGCCTCTAACTGAATTTAAAAAAATGTATATAGGGGAACATTATATTGAGCTGAGGTATTACAGGAAATCATTTTTTTCCAGCGCCACTCGAATAGCTTCTGCCTGAAGTCAATACACCTCATGTACAAACCTGAAAACCATCCCAATTAATCATAACAATGCCTATTATTTACTTCAATAAATTGTTCATTTTAACTAAGGTGTGCCTTCCCCCTTCTCATATAAGTTTTACAACTGCATGTTTTACCATGAGGTGCATGCAAAAGAAATGGAGATAAGCATTATTTCCATAACCCAATTAAATTTTAGAGAAATTAAAGCTGTCATCCCCCAGATGTTAAGTACAAGACTCAAGTTTGTTTTATCAGACTACTCAAGGCCTTCATAGGTCTTGTGGAACCTCAAAAAAAAAAAGAAAAATCAGAACAAACCCACCCTTTAAATTTATGAGACCAAGAAGAAAAAGTAATTACCCTTTTTTTAAGCTCCTCTTGCTTTTTCTTTTGTTGTTTTTCTTTTTCTTTTATTTTTTCTGCTATTTTCTTTTTTTCTGAAACTTTGGGTTCTGTAAAACATTGAACAACATGACACTCGAGGTTTACTTTTTTTTTTTTTCCCCAACAACCAGAAAACCACTAATCAGCGAGAAAGCGACAGAGCTCAGTTAGCACAATCTGTTCGCAGGGAGGGTTAAAAGACACGCTTTCTCAAAACCAAAATTCATCCTATTTGGAAAGTGGTTTTGATACTTCAGATACACTCAGGACAAAACCAGCATCTTTTCTGATGCTGCACACAGTGAAATGTATTCCTTTTAAGTCTCACCTTGTTTTATCTCTGTCTCCTTTACTTCCTCCTCTTCCTCCTCATCATCCCAGTTATCCTACAAAGTAAGTTTTAATTAAGATGAATCTTCACAGGATTCTTCTACAGATAATTTCTACTTTTTTAGATAAACACAAAGAACGGTAGTTTACATATAGCCTCTCTAAATGCTCACGCATCCATTAATCTGATGTATTTGAATTAAGAAGCAGGGGTAAGTCATTAGAGCTGTAAAATAAGGACGCTACTTTTGGGAGCAGACCACAATGTTTCAGGAGCTACGAAGACGGCGGCTTTTATTCAAAGAACTGCAAAGTTCCTGTCAACAGAGTTAGAAAAGCAAGGTCACAAACAGTCAGATCAACATTGCACAGTAAAACACGACTTCACTATAGCTCCTGTTACTAAACAGTGCACGATTCCGGGACGCCACCTGAGGCGTTCACACAGCACAGCCACCGCTGGAACCAGACACGCGGCTGCAACCACCTGAAGCAGGACGCTGCGCCACCACCACGGGGCCTCCTCCCCAAGGTGCCCGCTGCCTGCGGCTCGCGGCCACCGGTGCCCCTTCCACCGTGATGGAAGCGTCCGTGCGGCTGCTGCACGAGGGCGAAAACCACCCGGGAACCCGCTGGCCACGGGGCTGTGCTGTGAGCAGGAGAGCGGCTGTAGGCAGATGGGCGATGCGCGGGGGCATCTTGATGCAGGAGCACCAACGCGCAGCGGCCCTCAGACCACGAGCCCGTGGCTTTTTCCTGAAGAGAAGGAGCTGTCAGAACACGCTTCCCACAAACACATCGCTGGAACGTTCTCGATCACATCCTCAAGTGTGTTTTCGGACCGCCCCAGCTGTGGTGTCTGCAGAGGTTCTCTCCTTTCAGTTTCCACCTTGGGCACGCTCCTCGCGGCCGCGCTCCTGTGCCCGGACAGGCGACCCCAGCTCAAAGCACGACGCGGTTCAGGTGAATAGCGAGGAAGCACTTCTCTAGAAGCGACCTGTTTCTGTCACCTGCAGACTTTGCAGCAGTAATCCCGCAGTTCCTCCTGACAGCCATCTGCGTAGGGTTTATGGGAAGACATTTTTTCCTAACGCCACTCCAGATTCTGCTGGATGGCCTGACCTCCATATGGGAATCAGTGCTCTAAAACTGATCTGAAGTTACATGCCGAGCACCACAAGGCGCACACACCAGAAGTTGGAGCCAAGAAACCTCACGGGCGTCTAATTTTAGTTCCCTGTTTCAACTGAACTTGCAAGCTTAAAAGATTACGTTTGACAAGGCGCAGCTCACGCGAAGATCGCACAGCCCGTCAGGACATCCCTGTAAGTAAACTCACAAACTGAGTCCTGGACTTGGTCATTTCCACCTCACAACAGTGATGCAAGCGGTCATCCAAACTACTCATTTCAGGGGCTGGCATTGGCGTGACAAACAAAAAGACGGAGACGGAAGAACGCAGCACGCGCTGCAATGTGCTGATCCAAGCAAGGAAGACACCCAGCCACCAGCTCACTCGAGTTAATTGGCACTTGTAAGAGCTCCAGCTTCCCTTCCACATTCCAAGAACCTGACTTGAATTTGCAGCAGCATTAGTTTAGCTCATATCTAATTAAGAGTTTGTTACACCCATGTCCATTACTGCTGTACAAAGCCTGCTGCCTTATCCCCTGCCCTCTCCTTCACAGACGGGGGTTTTAACATCAAGTGTTCCCTAGTGCAAAACCCTGCGAGGCTGAAGGCAGCCTACCCGCTACGCAAAGGTAGCGGTGGGCCCGAAAGAAACGACAGCATTTCATTCCTGCACGTGGGTGACTTCTCCAGGGCCTTTCGCACCAAGACAGGCGCGCTCACTGCGGGCTGGCCGTGCTCTGGGCCGGCACGCGGTGCTGGGTTCGGCTCGCGAAGCTCTGCTGATGAAGCAACACAGAAACGGCAAAAACCAGAGGGCAGCGTGACCACCTCTCCTCCGGCACGACCTCCCCCTCGGCTCTCAGGTGGGATTTTCAGGCGTAAACTTTTCAGGTCTCAACTTGAGCTGAAGAAACCTCCAACTGTCGGGAGCCGACCCGCAGCAGAGGGATCGCGCCCCACCGCCGCCAGCAGGCTCCTGGCCGGGCAGCGTCCAGACATAGGCCACCCGAGGACTCACTTCTCAGCCCGGTGCGCCAACAGCAGCGGCCTTCCAGCTGGGCTAACGCCATCTCGCTTCTTCAAGCTGTTTTTATTTAAGCAACAGAACATGATTAATATACTGGAGATGATTTTGCTTTCTTTGCTTTTTTTGTTTTTGTTTTTAACTGGCAGCGGGGTGGAGTCCCAGTTACACCTATTCCTGTGTTTTATAAATTTCTGTGAACTCTTGGAGGAAAAGAAAATTAGCACTGAATCTTCGCGCTGAATACTAAGTAATTCAAAAGAGGACACTTTTATTGCACAATATATCCACTAAAGTAGGATAAAACTTCGAAGTATTTCAACAATGCTCATTTACACGTACGTAACTGAACTAAGGACACTGAAATCATCTTCCTTTTCATGTAAATAAACCTGTGATGAGAACAGCTCTCACAATTTCATATGCACCTTGAACACGTGAAAATGCACATTCTCCCCCCCAAAAGCAGAAGACATGATTTGAGAACAACAGGGACTCCAGTATTCCGATTCCCAGTTGTACCTGGGCACTCTCCTTCACCAAGGCTGTTGCCTGTGTAACAAGCAGATTTCCCAGTTTTGGCTTTGTTGAGCAAAGAATTGCCCAAGAGTAAATAGATGAACATTCCCTGGCAGGAGGCCCGTCTTCTGGGAAACTTGTGTTCTGGTAACATTTGAGAGTAGTTTTATTACTTATGAAGATGCTAATTTTAAACCTGGGGAAGTCGAGATTTCCTGAACTTTAAGTTACTTTAGGTTCGTTACCAAAACAACTTCAGAATAAACTCCAGAATCTGAATATATAAAAAGCATTCCAAAACGTGGAATGCCTGTGTTAAGACAAACTACGTGGAAAACACCTTGTGCTTATATTTTGGACCACGTAATTTTTCTTCTGCAGGAACTTCTCCAGGGCTGACCCTGGCAAACGAGGTATCCAAACAAACCTAAGCTACCTCCCTAGCTCAGCTCTGAGATCTTGAGCATTTGTAAGTAAGAGCCAACTAAAACAAAACAGGACAGCTTCATCTGCTGGATGGGTCCTTCTCTCCAGATGCAGCTCCAGTACTAAAACTGTAATCCTTCAGAAAGGGGGAAGTAGTTGCATTCTTGGTACGTGGGGGAAAACCTTGTTCTTTTATTAGAACAGCCATAGAAAGCACAGGTGTCGTTAGGGGAATGACAGCTCGCAGTCCAGTTCGCTTGGACCCATTCCATCACAGCAGGAAAGCTTCTCACTTTCAAAGAAAGGAGGAACAGCAAACTTCACAAACACAGTAGGTCTGATATATTCGTACGTGTGCACAAATATATAAAGATTAAATACAAATTTCCGTACACACGCATAGTCCCACTCTAACCACACTTTTTACAAATGACTGCAGCCACTGCATACAGAGATACCTCCACTTACTTTGCCTGCTGTAATGTGACATCTGTGATAACTACAGGGTGTGGGCATCACTAAATTCACAAAGTAAAATGGACAGCCTGTAACTTACAAAAAATACATATTTTTTTTAACAGATGAACTACTCTTTTCACACTACCTATAAAAACAAATACCCACCCTGAACTCCAAGGACAACTGAGTCAGTGTTTTTAAGAGATTCTGCTAACGCAAGCGCAGGCTGAATAACAGAACGAACAAGTCCTCACCTAGTAAGCAGCAATTCTCTAGTTAGAAAGCTTCATACCTGTGACCGTAACGGAGCAAGCAGGTCGCCTGGTGAACCACCAGGAGATTGCCTAGTATCTCAGAAGCTTGATTTGAAACAAAAAGGTGTTTTGCAGTTTACCTATTTCCATTCCTCCCACTCTTCAACCACCTTCCTTGTACATTTCCTGACATTATTTTGCTCCCTGTCTGCACGTACGCTAGGCACACTGAGGTTTCTGTGTCATCCACCACCCAGAAACCTGGCTCGCTAGGGGACAGCTGGAACTACATGGAAGAAAACAAACTTTTAAGGAAAGTCAGCTTTCATAGGTATGAGAAATGAACATCCACACGCTTTGACACCAATTCCACACTAACATTGCTCCTCAAACGCACCAAAATTCAGTTCCAAATAGAGCCTTAAGCAAACATATGTTAAGCGACCTGCTGAACGTGACACGACGCAGTAACACCGCCGTACTTTCCAGCTGCGGCCGGGGCCTGGGAGTGGGAAAAGGGGTGGCAGAGACACGCTGCCACAGCCCAAGCTTCCAGTCATTACAAGCAGCACTGTTACGGTGCAGCTCTCACTGAACCCAGCCCACCGGGATGCCACGCTCAGGGCTAAGATGAGCCAAAGCGAGGAGCCACCAGCAGCCAGCCGCCCGCGGAGCAGCGCCCAGAGCCGGGCAGCAGCGGGGGGGGTTCCCGGGTCCCCCCTCACGGCCGGGCCCCCCCTCACGGCCTTGCTGCGGCCCGGGCACCGACCCGCCCCGCGGGAGGGCCGCGGGCAGCGCGGCCTCGGCTTCCCCCGGCCCCCGCCCGCCCAGCGCCGCCTCCCGGCCCGAGGGGCCGCGGGGACCCCCCCGGATCCCCGGGGCGCCCGATCCCGATCCCGGCCCCGGCCCCGGCCCCCCCCGGGCCCCTCACCGCCGCCCGCCCCGGGCCGGGCCGCGCCGCCTGGTCCCGCGGCCCCCTCAGGAGCGGCACCGGATGGCAGCGGCACGGCCCCGGCCCGCGACCCCCAGCCCTCAGCCCCAGCCCCGGCACCTTCACGTCGTCCTCCTCATCCTCTCCGGCCCAGCGGTCGCCGGCCGCCACCCCCGGCACCAGCCGCTTCGCCACCGGCTCCACCACCTCGAAGCTGTCGGCGTCTGTAGGGGAGAGGAGAGCGGGTGAGCGGCGGCGGCGGGGGGGGGGGGGGGTGAGCCCGGCGGGGCCCGGCGGGGCGCGGGGCCGCCACCTACCCCACGAGTCCGCCTCCGCCGCCATCTTCCTGCCGCGGGCCGCGGCCGCTCCGCAGGCGCCGTGAGTCAGCCGCACCAGAGCGGCCCCAGCCAGCGCCGCGCGGGGCACGCCGGGACGGCGGCGGGATGCCCGCCCTGCGCCCCGCCCGCCGGCGGCGAGCGCGACCCGCCGGGCCCCGCCCAGCGCGGCGGAGGGACGCCATGATGGGAGGGTAAGGGAGAGGGGGGCGGAGCCCTCCGGCCGCCATGATGGGAGGGTAAGGGAGAGGGGCTGGGAGGAGCCGCCCCGCCGCCATGATGGGAGGGACAGGGCTGTGAGGAGGGACCCGGCCGCCATGATGAGGGGAGGGGAAGGCGCGGCCCGTGTCTCCCTCGCGGTCGGGGCCCGGCCGCCGAGCAGCCCCCGGCCGCCCCCGGGGCCCCGAGCGAGCTCCGAGCCCTGCCCCGGGGGCTTCCACCGCGGCCCGGCCTCGCTGTGCTCGGGCGGGCTCCGGCCGCGACGTCCCGCGCCCGGCGCGCACCGCGTGAGGAGCCCCCGGCTCTCGCAGTCCCCTCACAACCCTTCTGTAAGGGGTTACAAAAAAGGCAAAAAACAAGATTTTTACAAAGGAGAAAAAGCTATTGTATGTACCAAGGAATTAATCTAGGAGTTGCCCTCACATCTGGGCTGAATGTTGGCTCTGCTGCAGTGAAAAAGCCCACACCTTTTGAAGTTCCTTCACACATTAAAAATATTAATGGCACAATTCAGTCAGAGCAAGATGAAAGAATGAGAAAACACCCCACGTGTTGACTGCTAAGGTTCTTCAGCTCTGCAGGCTGTCAGGATGCCCAAGCACCAAGCGTGGCTGAACTGGTTCTTACTGGGGCGAAAGGCGCTCCTTCCCGTTCCCTTCAGCGGCGTGGGGGCCGCCGAGGTGGCGCAGCCTGCGGCCCTGCCTCCTGCAGCCCTGCCTCGGTCCTGGCTAAGCAGGATCTCTGCTCTCTGATCGCGTTTAACAGTAATGACACGACTAGTGCCACACTGAGGTACCTCAGCAGCATCCCTCTTATCCTGCTGAGAGACCCCCAGCACCAGCCGGGGAGCACCGCTGTGCTAGCTTTGATGCGGTCTTCCTACAAGAACCCGGCTTCTGGTGCAACATAGAAATAATGTTTAGTTTACAGGTAGATTCGAGATTAGAAGAGGATCAAGAGCCACAAAAACTAGAAGTTCAAACCTAGCGATGAGCCCTTGGGTTACTGTGATGACACACATTTTTTCCACTTTTCTTCTTCAGAAAGGCCAGAATTCCACCACCCCTACCCCCAAAAAAGTAATAAAACCCAATCTTTTTACGGTTATCAATACAATTGGTTAAAGACTCATCAGTGCCAGAATTAGGATGCTATAGTAAACCAAATTCAGTTTCAGTTCAGTCAACTCGTGCCAGGGGATTATACAATTTGGTTTATCATAGGCTTGCAAACAACAGTTTGATAATTTTAAATAGCTGCATGTAATTAATGAATTATTCACAGAGTTTTCATAACATTTCCTTCAGCAATGGAACCACTTTGTTTTCTAATAGGTTTTCTCAGTATTAAAACTTCTGTGTTTCAAACATTATGCTCCCCAGCCGGGAAAAAATGCACACGATGCTGTGACCCCAGGAACGAGGAGGGGCCTTCGCAGGCCTCTCAACGATTATAATTGAACGCAACGATTATAACTGAAAGCTCACTGGATGTGAACAAATTGCTATGGCTAATAACTGCTTTCTACCCTCAAAAGAGCAGAAAGTATTCACAGGAATTGAGTGACTTTCTGCTCCTGCCACTCCACCTCATGGAGACAACAGAGACACAACTGTCAGGACAAAGACAACTTAGCTTAAGTCACAGCCTGAATGGGCAGCCTTATTCTGAAAGAAATAGGTCTTACTAATGAGGTGTGTTCCAGATTCATCTGGAACACAGATGAATGTTCCTCTAGCAAGAAGAAGATCCTCTCGTGTTAGCTAGAAAAAAATATGACTTCCAAATTTATCATCCGTTTTTTGTTGTTGCCCATTTACCAGGCACTAGAAATAACATTAGAGACATAATTATAGATCAAGTAGTGTAGTAAGTTATATCCTCACCGAGTCTAAACAGTTTCATAAGCTCAAGTGTGCTGTGAGGATAATTATGAAACTACTAGGAACTGTGAGATGACTGGGAGCATATTAATGGTAAAAATATTATATATTTACCCAGCACGTTTAAATTTAAGCATTTGGATTAAAACAAATAAGTATTACTCCCATTGTATAGACAAGGAAATTAAGGCACAGCTCTCTGAGTCAAAGGAAGTGCTACCTCCTAGGAAACCAGGCAGTTCTCATTTTGAAAAAGTCTAAAGGTTTCTGCTTAGGAGGAGAAACAAATGCAAAGGAGACGGATCAGGCCTTGTGGTAATTTTACAAGATATTCACTGCATTACATATTGAAAATCGGGTTCAAAGCAAGACCATCTTAACCATCTGTAACAATTTCAGTCCATAACCCACTTCTATTCTTTTCTTGGTCTCCAGTATCCTTAGCTTTTAAAAAAGCATAAACACCACTTGTTTTTAAAACCTTTGGTTTTAAAGGCTGAAAACTGATATGAGAAATGTCTTGCTTTACAGAAAACTGAGTCTTCAATGAAGTCTGATATCAGCTAAAAATCATAAAAACAGTAACTAGAGCACAAATATTTAATATAAATCTTTATGGTTGTATATACTAGAAATGATGGCAAAAGAAACACAAATTTGTAGAACATTGGTTCTCTTCCAATTGTATTTTACAAGATTCAACCTATCAGTACAATGACATTTTTGCAAGTATCAAAAAAATAAAGCAAAACAGTATTACATTACACGGTCAAGACAACCAAAATAGTGATGTGCTTAACAGAATCTATACAAGTTAATCTTTAGTAGGTCATCCTTGCTTGCTTCCAAACAAAAAGTTGCTGTCATTTTTTTTTTACATTTTTATTTTTTTTTACAAAATTATGACCACTAACTAAGAAAATGATGCATCTATGCTACTTCTCACCAGCCATTTATCAGCTTGTTTAGGATTTTATTTAAGCATCAAGAATCTATGACGCAAAGCTGAAATTACATGGTTTTGGTGTAATCAAATCTTTGAGAGTAGTTCTTTAATGTCTTAAGAACTTTGTTCTTCAGCTGAATGACTTTAATGTGACAATTATATTTCCAGAAAAAGCGTCTTCCCATGAACCTTCCTTTAGCTTCCACTCCACAGCAGCTTTAACTGATCTTCATTATTCTAGCATGCTGTTTGCAGCAGGATCAGCTCCCCACACAGCTGCGTGCCCCAGTGCAGGCAGAAGGAAGCGGCTAACACGTTACCTGGGGAGAGGAGAGGGAAGAGGGAAAAGCCTCCCAGAGCCAGCTCAGCCTGAGCTGTTGTGGAACTACACCCTGCTGCTGTAATTCTAGGCTTTCCTTTCAGTCTTCACATTTCAAATTCATACTATTCACAGAGCGGATTTTAAAGTCCCTTTTTAGGGACTCAGAAATGAAACACCTTCGATGGATCAGTTCTCCCGGAAACAGGAATTTGTCCTCTAGAATCGGAAGACGTTTACCTCGTCTCAGGAGGTGAAGGCCATGAACAATGAGCCGTGCGCTGCTGTCTGACACTCATTGTATTGCCCAGGTGCCACGCGCCTATGATTTCTTTATTTCATCTTTGTATCAGTCTTTGATAATGAGTTTAGAGAAGCTTAATGGAGCTGACTGATTGAATCAGCATGACTGCAGATCAGATCAGAGGTACCACCTGCCTGCTTTGCCACATAGATCCATACAAGTCCTTTCACCAGAAAAATACTGAATATTTAACTTGAAATTCTACTTACAGTGGAAGACTTAATACAATAGCGATTAGTTTCTCTTTGTACCTGTCAGAACAAACTTGTCAAACTGTGCTGATACCATACTAGTAAGTAGAGTTGTGTGGTGGTTTTTTTTTTTTAATTGGCAATATGTTGTGAATGTTTACTTTCTGGCCTTGACTTTCTGAAACGCATTACATTATAATTGAGCTATCTGTACTAGATTAATCTCAACTATGTAAATATTAATTTTACACGGAAATGTTAGCTTTGTAAAGGTGTGCTCTCCAAGTCCTTCAGATGGAACATAATGGGAGCACAGTGTGGGGAGGGGATGAAGAAGGCACAGATAACTTTTCTAATTCCCCAAATCTAGGTGTACTCAGTGCTGATCCAGTCCTTGGCCAGAAGAGAGAGGAATGACAGCATGGGACACCCGCTGAGTTCAGCAGCCACAATTCACTGTGATATAAGCATCTCACCACAGATGGGGGCCTGCCTTAGTTTTAGTATCAATTGTGAAGTTATCAATCTCATCCTCTACTTTAATATACTAACAGGATGCAGTTGCTTTTGGCAAAGAATAAAAGGTATGATTTGCAATGCAATGCTATATGGAAGTCAGAACCAGAAGGAAAAAATAAAGGAATGCGGGTATTCCCTCAGTATACTAACAGTAATTTTGTGCTCCTGGAACAGCTTTCCTCACCAAATGACCAAGCTCTACTATTAACGGCTGCTCCAGACCGCAAGCCTGCATTACTACACTGCTGGTGGAAGATGGATTAGTGAGATTTCCACCCACTCCACCTGTTTCCTCAGCCACTCATTCCTGGTCCCTCTCCTTATTCAGGGCCCGATGCTTTTTCAGTCGTGCCAATCCAACCAGCACCTAAATCAGATGTCTGAGAGTCTGGGGAGGGGAGATGTGGCATGAGGACGCTTGCTTCTAACAGTGAGTGAGAGCAAACAGTTCTGCTGCCCATGGCTCGCTGCCTCCGCAAGGCATTTCAGCCAGCACTTCCTTCTATTCTCATTCAGCACAGCACTTGCATATCTGATTATTTTTAATAACACATTTAAGTGCTTTGTTTAAAGAAGACATGCCTCCTTAGCATGCATTCGGTTGCTATAACTCTTGCTTTGGGAGATGTTTGATCAGGTCTTGAAACATTCAGGCTTTCAGATACATTTCAATAATAATGAAAAAATATTTTCCTACAGAGATGGAACGTGCAATGAATCAAAGGTGGAAAAGAAGCCAATAATACCATGGTGAACGCTATTCTATCTATATAACAATTTAAGGAAATATGTATAAAAAAAAGAGATTGAACATATATTGTCAGTATAAGTATGAAATATTGTTTTGCTGTCAGAACTAAGAATGCTCAAACCTAGAACAGAATACATATGGATGTGTAAAATTAACAATTGCCATGATCAATCCAAAGACCACAAATGAAATCATTAAAAACTTTGGAAATAGAATGTTGTGTTTTTTAAACATACATAAAATTTGAATAAATGATACAGCTACAAGATTAACTGCTTAAGTAGCACAGTTCTACATTCAAGACTCGAGTAATACACACAGCTGAGACTCCCCCGGTTATCAGTGTCAATTTTGGTATGCACAATTTGATCCAGACTAATGTCGGAGAAACAGTTAAGCCTTACCCTCGAGACTAACGAGACGAGAATAAAACCTGATGGAATATAACTTTGCTTCATGCAAAGACTGTTTATGCCAGAAGTGTTTGACATTTTTAGGAACTTAGATTTTGAAGAAGGTAGACTCATTCTGCAAAGACAGTTCAGAATGATAAATACCAGACTTGCAGCACATTAAAATATTAATATTTAATGTTTACTAAGCAGTCTCTGTTATTGTTGTTGTGCATCTATGTAGAACTAAATCCTCCAATTTACATTTTGATTTCCCTCACTGATCTGATAATCACAACACAGATACAGCTGTAAAGTGCAATGTATGCTTTGGTTTCCTTAACTAAAGAAAGCACTTTCATAATGGTTTTAGCCAAAGATAGGACGCACATGTTTAAGGACATTATTTGAACAGATGATAATCTCTTTTTACAGTCAGAGAAAAGCTATGAACTACTTAACAAAAATGGTTTCATTCTGGTAGACTAGTGAATTTTAAAGCAGTCCTATTATGTAAATTACTCTAAGAAATTTGGAAGAATTCCACATTAGACAAGGATTCACTGTTAAACTAATTAAAAATCTCAGATTTAGATTTACATTTTAACGAACAACTAAAAAATTGTTGGCAAACCATGTAGCAATTCAAATACAAGCTGACCATTTTCAAAATCTATAAATATTTCCAGAACCATCTTATCAACATAAAAACAGGAAGGAACGGGGATGGTTACAGGGTTCACACGTCTGCGCAAAAGCATATATAAAGGTAATGTTATGTACATTTTATTTCAATAAAGACATAAGACAAACAGCGTAAAGATGCCCAGATGCCCTAAAGATAAATACATTTAAAAGATTCTCATTAAAATGAATCTGTAGTATTTCTTTCCTGCAAGCAAAATACCTTTCTTTAAATACAAAAAAAATCAGTATTCTGAATTGCAAATGTTTCACTTTTTTGCAGAAAATCTGCCATGATGTTTTTGTTTTTTTTAATGAATAAGGATTTTCCACAAAACAGGCTTGCTCTACATGCTAATTTTTTAAACAGTTCAGTGACACAATGTGCTAGCTACATACACAACAGATAATATAGTAAGAAAACACTCAACCTGATGAAAAGTTAAAATCTTCATTAATACACTGGAAAAAGTTGACATAACTCATGCCTTTTAAAATCAAAAATACAAAAATTAAATGTTTTCCTAAAAAGATTTTCCTTATTTTAAGGACTCATTTGAAAATGAAGCTGCATGTAATTTGTACAATAAAATTGTACAAGTAAACAGGTAATATACATAAAAAATTAATTGACATACTTCTCAATTATCAGTTGTCCACCTTTAATTTCCAATACTGTACTTTCTTAACAAGCATACAAAATATCAAACTTCTCTTTAGAAAAAGTGCCGTTCTGTGACATCTTTTACACAAAAACAGTCTGAGCCTATGGCATGTTAATGCAGTCGAGAGGCAAAGCATCCTAACTTTTACAAATTATACCTTCCATAAAAAGCCTCCTGAAAAGGAGATTACACACCATTATAAAAATATCAACCTCTTGTAGCAGCTGCATTAGAGAACCAAGGCTTGAAGACTATTTCCATATAGCATAGAAAACCACTATGATAGCAGACTGACTGCTTTGGTGGCATGGGAGTGTACTGTACCACAGGATTATGCATAGTTACTGGTAGGTACCCTCGCTGTCACACACTTTAAAACTGATTGTAACGAAGAGCAGTGTAACAGAGGTACCATCAGCCCATGCAAAACATCTTAAAATACTGAGCCACTGTGCAGAATACTTCATTCCTGGAGGAAACAGAAGGCAGCAGTAATTGAATTGCATCAAACCTAACAGGTGACCAAACTAATTCTCCTTTAAGGATTTGCATGCACAGTATAGTCTGAGGTATTCCTTGTCCATCAGTTGTTTGTGCCACTGCAAGATATCGTCTGTCCAGAGTACATGCCATCACAATGGTTTAAAATATTCTGAATATTAGTAATTCTTATATTCTTCTTATCTAGCCAGTCTCTTGATTTTTGAAAAGATTTCAACTACAGTAGAATATTACAGAAACAAAATATAAATGCAGGGTTTTTCTTTCTAAATGAAACTTACATGGGCTAAAACTAGAGAATATTTTTAAACAAATATACAGTATGCAGGCAGACGAAGCAGGAAAACGGCCATTCAACTGTATAATAAAAAACTAAGAAAATTTGGCTATTTCCAGAAAAACTATGAAGCGCCTCAACTAAAAGGAATGCATAATGAAATTCTAATCTAATACAGGTCAAAAGTGTAAAAAGGTTATAAACCTTAACAGGAAAAATAAAACAACTTTTACTGGCCATTCCTGTTGAAATGAGAATCTTAAAGTAACAGAAAAGTGGCTACAAACCCACTTAGAGCACCGAACAGAGAGAAAATAAGAGTCCATTTTCAATCTCTGTTATATCATAAAATCCTGTGTTTCTACAGGTCAAACTGCTGGTGGCAGAAACAGAATTCTTTATAAACTGCAGATGTCCTGTACATAAAAAAATTCATCGGAGTTGCACTAGTTCTAAAGACTTTTCTGTTCTAGCCTACCTACTGTGTTGTACTGTATTGTACTGTATGTATTCAATCTCAGATATATAAAGTCTCTTTCTGTAACCCTTGATTATTGTTGGGCACCAAAGATAAGAAAAGCAAGACGGGGTACAAAAATGCAAAATTTCAACAGTAATGGCAATGTTTTGTTTTAGTCCAAAAGGGTCCTGCATTTTCTCCCCCTTCAGTAAGTAGACAAAAGGCTTTAATCTGGGGGTAGCAAGTCATGCAAGCGAAATCTGTCTCTGATGTGAGGTCGGACATCTTCATTCTGTAGGCAAAAAAAAAAAGCACAGGTTTTAGAAGAATAAACACATCTATAAATCAGATTTCAATACGGGCAAATTTCTAACACCAGTATATTAATATGACAAAATAGAAGGCATGAATATTCGTAATCACAATGTTCTTAAAAAAAATTATATAACATTATATATATATATATATAAAAACAACAGTTTTTGAATAAGATTATTTCCATTTTAAGAATAAAGGCACACAACACAACCAACAGAAGGCTGTACTTAACCTAAATTTCTAAAGATTCTCAATTTCATTACAACTGATGTCACAATTCTCCAGGTTTTCATTAAAAGCACAGCTATAAACGATAGCATTCCTGTCCTTTGCTATATAAATAAGTCCTTGTACAAACTTTGAATTACTGCCCAGAGAACGCTTTCCAAGAGACATATATGACTTTTAGCAGTCAAAATCTCAGTGACTCAAAATCTGAAAGTGAGTGATGCTGCTTAGAAGAGCTAACTAATGTTCTGGGGGGAGAGAGGGGAAGCCAAATGAAGGAAAGACTTACCAGCTCTACAAGTTTCTCCAGAAATGGAATCAATTTTAGGAGTTCATTGTCATTTTTATCCATGAACCAGCTTTCTATAGGAATTCCATTTGAAAGCTAAAGTAAAAAAATCATCAACAAATGACATACGTAATTTATCTAATGATACGATTTGTGAAATAGCATTTTGGGGAAAAATGTTTCCAAGATGCAGTGTATTAATATGTATTTTTCCTCTAAAGTTTGTATTAAAATTCACTTCTGAAATAACTCCTTCCTTTGCATAAATCATTGCAAAAACTTCCACATCAAAGCTGAAATAAACCTAGCTGTAGAAGATCTGCTGAACTGAAAAGCATTGGTATTTTGAGAAAATTTTATGTTAAAACAACACATGGATACTAACCGTGTCCTGGCTGTAGTTTGTGCAAATGAGGCTAAGTCAAACATGTGGGGTTTTTTGGTTCTTTAATGTAGATGAGACATTAGAGATCACTCTCTGAACTCCTTTATCTATATAATAGGACCAACTGGAATAGTTACATACCATATTTGTGGAAAAATCTAAATCACAGAGTATAACTTTATAACATTTAAGTATAAATAATTTTCACAGCTGTGTGTGTCAGTTCAACCAGTGATCTGTTCTTAATGATTTCACTAGCATTAAAAAACTAGGTCTGCAACAAAGTACAGGGGACAGTCTTAGCGGACCTGGAGGCTTCTTTAGAAAAAACGAACAAGAAATAAAACTGACTGGTTATATAGTTTGTTCATAAAATAAGTCACTCACTTTACACATGACTGGCTCTTCACAAGAGAAAAGCAAGCAAACCAGAGCAATTTGTTAAAGTATGTTTTATAAATTTAAATACAAAGTTAACTGCAAACAATGTAGTCTTAAACTCAAATACTGTCGTCCTTTTCACTGTATTCCTTTGGGAAGTTTTTTGCCACGTCTGAGAAGTTTACTGATGGCAGCATACTTACCTGATAGGCAAAGGCTTGCGGTGAATTGTCAATTATGATCGTTTTTGAAAGATCTCTACCAAGAATGTTTAAATCCTTTATGTAATTGCCTTGTACGCAAACACAATGCTCACGGAAAAGTCGATGTCTGTGATTAAATTAAAATACTAATTAATGAGAAAAATGCAACATCACATGGCATAAAGAAAAAGTTAACAATACCAAATGTTCTCCTTTTTTTTTTCTCCTCTTCTGATCTACTTAGCTCATTTTTAAGAACCTGTTCCATACTTTCCATTCTACTTTGACCTTTTTACTGGTAAAATTGCTAGCTAAGGTAATTTTATGTTTATCTAGTTCTGCAGGCAATTGTTTGCATTTACACAGAAAAAGCTCAGCTCAGATGTAACGAATATTTGTCAACAGGGTCTTGCTTTCCAACCATTTTTGCAGATGGATTGACAGAGGGACCCAAGATACTGAAATTATTTTGCAAGGCCCCAAAATCAGAGATTATGTCTGCACTGGAATCAATTTATTGAGTTTGTTCTTTTTATTTTGCTCCAGTCGCTACAGTACACAGCCTCCACATGCCACTGTTAGAAGAAATATTTTCCTTCTTATGCTCCCTCTGTTCACAGCTAACCTAGTTCAGTTTTTAGAGCCTGAAAAAAGCCTTGAGGTCAAAACATTCCATCAACTTCTTCCTACCCAATTCTCTTTTAATTTATTATAGAAGAAATACTTAGTAAATGGATGGATGCGTAGAATAAGAGGACTCAAGTAAAAAAAAAAACACAACAGGAGTAAAACTGAAATTTCATAAAATATCAGCATGACTGTAATTCAGAAGTAAGTTATATACTAGACAGATTTCAAGTTTTACATAGCTGTATTACAATGCAGTTTCTTTAAAGCTGTTATATTTTTAAGTGAAGTTTTTAGAAGCTGTACAAAGCGTGCTTTATTTCATAAAGGGGTTGAGTTCCTAATGTTGCTATGGAAGAAAATAAGCTGATGCCTCAGCAGCGAATGAATTTATATATAGATTCTGAGTCACATGTGTGGAGTGCCTGACAAATCTACCTTTAGGCTAATGTCAAAACTCATCATGCCTTGATGTCAGGTTTTCAGTGGCACATGAATCACATCTAAATTCATGTATCATATGAATTTCACAGAAATTCTGTAAATTTTTAGAACACAGCCAAGCAAGTATATTTTTTACACTTTTCCTGTTAACAACAAAATTAAAACTGTAGTCCTCAATCATAAATATTAGATACTTGGAGAAAAAGAATCAACACTATGGACACACACAGACACATTTTCTGTATGTGCAAATATCTTACTTGTTCATACATCCTGCTTGGCTGCGTGTGCAGGTAGGCTCAGATATTCCAATGATTGTGCATTTCTAACTTCAAAAGTCCAGTTTTGGTTGCTCATTCAAAATGCAGTAGCGAGTAAATTTACCAAGGTAACATGATGCAGAGAAATGCTTTGCCAAAGACATTCTCGGGACAGAATTTACACAGTCCTGACTATAATCAAGTATAGTTGCTACTTTCCTTACTTGGGATACCCTATTTAGGATGAATTCCTGAGAAACCCCCTCTTCAGTTTCAACTTTCCCACATTAACAGTCCACCTTCCAGATGAGAATAACAGAAAGAATCTCATCTGATAGAATTTGTCTTAAGGCACTGTTCTTGAGAAATGCTAATCTCTTCCAAACAAATCTATGTACTAACAGAAGAAATGAGAAAACGTAACAACTTTACTACAAAACCCACAAATTAGTTTGTGACTGAATAAGAAATAACGTTTGTAAAGATAACTATGTAAATCATTATTTATAAATAATAAATCAAATAGAAGTAGCTTAAACGTAGTCTAATGGTTGGAGTTTCCAGTAATCTGTTCGTTTTCTTTATTCATTATATATATTCAAGAGCAGCTAAAACACATTTTTGATACCTAGGAGGTCATTTTCAGCGAGGAATTCTATTATGCTACAGAGAACGAATGGCTAAGTTTTTTGGCCACAAGAGTGCAAAGTAAAGATGTCTGGGTTTATCTCATCACCAAGGCAGTAATTCAACCACTTCATTTTTCTCTCACCCTTAAGACAAGCTGAGCATAAGCACAAAGAATCAGTTTAGTATGACACAGTGCAATAAAGAAAACGTCAGAATCACTTTCTTCATCACATCTGTTAGGAAATAAGTTTGTTTGCCTACAAGAGGTATAATCACGATTTTTTATTTTTACCTGACCAGTTGCTTTTTAGGGTCTAGTATGTTCAGTAACTTGTCTGCGTACACCTTCTTAGAAGCAGTAAAAAGAATGATCTATGGATTAAATGGAAAAAAAATATTTTAGATATAAATATGCAAATATAATTTAAAAATAAAATTCAAAAGATAACATCTAATTATTTTTACCTCATAAATCTGAGACATACGTTCCAGGAATTCTCGGAAAAATGGCCTTAACCGGACATAAACCTGAAGCAGAGATGCACTTTATTAAAAGATTCAAAATATTGCAGATATTGCCTGCATGGCTAAGTATCAGTTTGTAAAGATTAGGTCAAAATGAGCATTATGAATACAGTAATCATTAAATACTAACTTCCAACAGAATAATAACTTGATTAAAACAAAATTAAGTTAGCTTGAAGCCTAAGCAGCTATAAATTAAAGCATAATATGGTAAAATTAGGCTTAACAATTTTACTGGAGAACTTGATGCAATTAGAAATTATTTAAATTATATTATTTAAAAATAAATACAATTATTTAAAATATAAAAGGTAGACAATCTCTCAAGAAAAATGCAACCAGTTGCTTTGACTAAACATTTTGAATCAGCTTTCACCAGCTGGGCAGCATCAGTTCGGTTACTAGATAATTTATGCCAGCATATAAATAATCTTCCTAATAACTTTATTCCACTAAGAATTACACATTGAATACGGGGGTGTCAGAAGTGATAAAAAAAAAAAAAAAAGGCTTCATCTATTTCCAAAGCTCCATTACTTCACACACTGCCAGCACAGAACTGCACACACATATAAATTATTTCCAGTAAAAAAAAAGTAGACTCCAGAGAACAGACACCAAGCTAGGAGGCTTCTGCATCTCTCTCGCCGATTTAACTCAAAGTACAAGACCTAGGCTCCTACGAAGGCACCTATATAAATCTATACCTCCCTTCCAAAGGCCCAACACCACAGCAGATGTGAGGGTACATGTTGAGCACCGTTCTGTTCCTGTGGTACTTGTATTTGGAAGATGGCCCAATGTGGTTTTTGGCACACATTTGGACTTGACCTTAACCAACAGTGAGGACATATTCTGAGAGGTGAAATGGTGGCCGCCTTCTCTGCTTACTTTTTTTTTTTTTTTGATTCAGAGATTGTCCACGTACAGAATAACATGGTTTTAAGAAAAGTTTTGATAAAATAGAAAAGGGAGCATACTGAACTTCTATCTAAACCAAGTTATTTTCAACTTTATCGATTTTTTAAGAGCCAGTTGGGAATAGGCTTAAATTTACTTTCAAATCAAAGTAAATCTCCACAAAGGATCTGTATTACTTTAACTGAATTGTATCAAATTTATATGTAGACACAATCAAACGACCAAAAGGAAAGAAAAAAGGAATGGGTTAAGTAAATTTCACATCATTAGCACATGCTGTGATAGATTTTAGTCCTTTAAAGGAAGTACTTATTTCTAAAGCAATGAAAATATAATTATTTAGCTTAAAATCGAGTAAGGCTTTTATTGCATTTTTTGAGTGACTTTTATTGAGTGACCAGGTACTACAGTAACACCTAATTTTTCATTTTTTTCTATACTAGGAGCAGTAATCAAAATCCTGCAATCTCATCACGTCTGGGAAGAGCACCCCTGCTGCTAGCACACAAAGATACATCCACTGGCTGTGCAACCAAGGTCTGCTTCCCTTCTCATTCTGGGTAACTCACCTTGTGAGGCAGTACGTAACCTGGCTATCGGGAATGGTTTGGAGAGACCACAGCCTGCGCTTGATGGGTTTTTGGACTCCATTTAGCCAAGATGGCACGGAGAAGCCAACTTTCTAAATACAGAGTTGACAGGCGTGACTTCACGCCATATGTCTCCTGACGGCACTAAAATCTCTGCGAAAATGACTTATCACTTAGCCACAATAAAGTAGTGAGGTTTTCTCAAAGGCTAGATAAGGTATTTATCTTACCACAAAGACAAATGTAATGAATTAACTTGGAGCCTCGCGGTGACCCAATGCTAAATAACATCCAACTTGTCTGTGATTGTAAATTCAGTGCAAATTGTTCTTTCTATATACAGCAAGCATATAGCACTGCCAGCATCCTCTTTAGTTGTAACCTTGAGTTTAAGGGAAACTAAGTTTTTCTTTGCAAATGCAAAGGGATTATTCTGCTCACATGAAGCCTGTTCTCTGTTACAGAAGAAACACAGATGTCATTTCAGAAAGTCTCTTAAAACATCTCTTCTACAAACTCTCTTGGCAACCAAAGTACTAAACTAAGGTATCTGTTGGTATTTCAACTGCTAGTATAAAAACATTTGGTATACAATTTATTGTGTGGTGTTTTGTTGTTGTTGTTGTTTTTAAGGCTGGATTGAATTAAATTGCTCACAACAGCCAGCTATACGATTTTAAAAATAACTCAATTGTATCAGAGAAAAGTTATGGTTGCTTGGGTTCCTCACTTCTGCATGCTTTTTCAGTTTGTTTAGGCTGTGGATAATTGCAGCATCTTTGTAATGTGTTCTATTTTAGATTACTGATATGTACTTACATGTGCGTATCTATCTTAATATAATATGTCTTAATATCTAAGAAGTTTATATATAAACGCAAACAAAAAGTCCAGGGAAAATTATTTCTTTTTAGATTATGTATTTCTAATTACAACTTATACACACACACACACACACAAGTAATGACATTGATGGCAGATTCACTGGACTTTTTTTAGTGTTTTGTGGCACTCTGGCACAGCATAAGGCAATGGCACCACTACACCCAGCTAAGACGAGCTGATGCAGAACTCTAGGTAGCCAGAGTAGAACAATTAAGTGACCAGAGCAGAACAAAACACATCCAACATTTTCCATTTTCTCCCTCTCCCTCAGCATCTTCCCCACATCTTCCTCCTTTTCTTCTTCACTGTTATGCCAACGCTGCACATCCCCTTCCTTCTCCAGTCCAAAATTCACCGTAATTCTGGCAAATAAACACCTTGTCTCTTTCCATCTTCAGCCTTATTTAACTCTTCCTACTTTTTTACTGCCTGATTCCCCTGTGCACACAACATCTAACTTCCCTCCATTTCTGATTCCTGCTCTCTGATGAGTAGACCTACCATGAAATCTAAGTTTTGAAAATACATATAGAAGCCTAGTAATATTTTTCACCATTTTTAATGACTGAACATTTATGTGTCCACTGAGATGCACGATATCACCTACTAGAATGTGACTCACAGGCATAAATGCATAACCTATATGAAAAGCCTCCTCAAAGGTTGTGTTTTTTTGTTTGTTTGTTTTTTGGTTTTTTTTTCCAAAATGATCATCACATCCCATTATTTCAATGGCAACAAAAGTGACTCAAGGTGAGGACCGTCCCAAAACCAGACAGATCTGCCTGAACTGTGGCTGGCTACGGCTCTTCAAGGGGCGAAGTATGACTCCAGAGGTTCTCCTGAGCTAGAGAAGTCTTCCTGACCTAAGACCGGATTTCTTTGTGTGTGCTGCCCAAGACACACTGAAGGCTTTCAGACCCAAAGCTTGACAGCTCTGCTGTTATTTCAGAGAAACAGACAGAGTGGAGTTCATTAGAAAGGAGAGCCAGAACTCAAAAGCATTGTTTGCCTCATTCCACTGCAGTAACAAAGTAAAGCACCTAGGTAGTCTTTGGCGACAGTAAGATGGAATATATGTAACACTATATTCAATAACCTGCATATGACCTATGTAGTTCCAGAACATCTTTCAAGGATCAAAGATCGAAGTGAATTATTCTCTGAAAGATCAGTAAAGATGTATTTCAGCTGAAGAACTGAGTGAAAACATCTGCCTTTTGTCGAAGGCCTACTAGTGCATGGAAGGTACCCTTTGAACGAACAGAGCGTGAGGGGATCTCACCCACCCAAAACAAAATACAGTGAAAACCTCTTTACCAAAGGAAAAAAAAAAAATCTTAAGATAAGCCACTTAATATAAAGTGCTACAATAATACAAACAGTATAAAATCTAAGTCTACAGTTGAAAAGCCAAACATTTATTTTTATAGTCAGATGTAAGAGAGTGCTTAACAGACACAGCATTTAAGAAAACTTCAGCTTTGCAAACACTGTATTTTTACTGAGTCCAAAACTTAAACACTGGTAAAACTTAAGAGATTTTTCATCAAAGGAAACATAAACAAACAGATTCATCATCTCAAAAGCCTGAAGCAAGCACAACTATATCCATTTTAGAGATTAATTTTTTCTTTTTAAGCAGAAATCAGTGACTTCAAGTGACTCACCCAAAGGTTTATAAAACCCTTTATGCCAGTGCTGGAATTGCATAATTTTTTTTTTTACTCATATATTACGTTTTCTGCACACCTCATGGTTAAGTTGTAAGACGTAACTTAAAAACAACCAAGCCCTTATTTTTAGAAACTTTTCTTAAAAACAGTCCACCACTTAAAATCACTGAAGTAAACAGCAAAAGAGCTGAGTTCCTGGACCTGAAACTTGTTGCTTGACGCGCAGACCAATGGAGTTTAGATATATGTTCTAACAGGCCTTCCGAAACCTAAGACAATCCGATTTTTACTGTTGAACTCGTAAACTTGTACTGTTTTACTCTTTTTTACACCCTACAATTGCAAGTTCTGGAGCTTATTTTTGAGAAAGTACCTGGTTTATCATCACACTGTTAATGCAAGAGCACTGGCTTGATGCCTTTGGATGGGCAAGAAAACTGAAATGCTATGAACTCACGTTCATGTTTGCAGTATTAGTCAATCTTACTGAGAGAAAAATAAGACATTCAGTCGGAAAATGAGCACAGACTTAAGTTTTACTCTTAAAAAACAGTTAATAGATAAATAATTGTCTTTCTGGAAAACCTACATGAAAGTGGTAGACGTTTTGATACTAATGGAAAGTATCTTCAGAAATGTATCTTTCACATCAAGTATTGTTTTCATCTGGTTTATATATGGTAACTTGCTGACTTCTACTTTGCTCAGACAGCTTAGTGTCTGCTTCTCTGTTACCAGCTGGAATGACTTCCAAAATGAAATATGGAGATACGAAATTAATACAGTACTATACCCGAGATGATCGTAAGCAAAAGAAACACATTGTAAAAGCTGATAAATAGCTAACTGTTGACTAAAAACCCTAAATAGAGTATGTAACATCAACTAATTTCTACTTTTATTTCAGGATATTATTTGTCTTTTTGTGTACTATACCCTATTTAAGCATGAATTTAATTGTATCTTTAAAATGTCTGTCTTGCTTATTACCTGTTACCTAGTAAGAGGTGAATGTTTTGTGAGTTGTCTAGTGTAATGTAAAACCAGATGAACAGAATGTAACGATCAGGAGAGTGTGCTCACAGACAGTGGCCAACTTTCTCAAACCTGCAAAAAACTAATGCTCCTTGGCAATTGCAGGCTAGACTCTACAGAGAGCTAAGACAAAACTTATCTAGGACCCGCTTAGTAATTTTACTGTATCAAAGGCTACACAGGCATGTGTACAATGCTGTTAAATAAGGATTTAGAAATACTGTAACTCACTCTTTCCATTGACTTCAATTTCCTAAAGGCAAAATTCTGGTTAAAGCTCAGCTACTCTCATTTAGACATACAATCACTAAAAGGACGACAGTTTAGACAGAAAATACTCAAAATCATACTGAGATCCCTTAAGAGAAGGAAGGAAAAAAAAGAAGCTTTAGTCTTCCTAATGCTGTTAGAAATGTCAAGAACCTCCAAAGAATTAATTCTAAGGCTCTTTCCAAGTTCAGCCTGGAGGAAACTGAGCATGGCCGTCACCAAATAAGAGATAAGAAACCCACGTTTAAAAATTATTTCAGCTTTTCAGATTCCAAGGGCTTTTATACGCAACAGTGAAGAAAAACATTTTTAAAATCAGGAAAAATACCTGGACAAGTGTCCTTTTAAGGTGCCTGATGACTGGCTCATTCTCCAAAGATACTACAGTGGGATCCAATATCGTGCGAACTACATGGTGGGGAAGCTGTTGCTACTCCCAGGTACATCACACAAAAGGACCTGAGAACAACAGCCTGGGTCAGTGCAGCATCTTTTGGTAGTTGCTGGAAGAGAGTTCCTCTTTCCCATGCTTGTTCTTCAATGGTACGCCAATGTAAAACACACATAACTAACAGTACCTCCTAAAGCAGAACAAAAAACTAAATCTAGCAGTCTCCACAAGACAATCAAAATCACTCCAAGCACCAAGCAGACTCTCTCTGGGAGTAAAGAGGTAGAACTGGCACTGGTGGAGGGTACAGCAAGACTAATGATCTAGACAGAAGCTAGTTAACAGCAGGCTCAGAAGATGTCTTCTGTACAGAAAGAAATGATCAACCAATGTGAATTGGTTTTCCATATGAAGGGAAGGAAGTTAACAGTCCATGAGAAGCTGCACTCGGAAATAATACTGACTAAACTTTCAGTGTTCCTGCCTCCACCTGCTGGCAAGGAGAAATGCTGCTGCTGAAGATTGCTGCTACGAAGATCATTTACACTTTCTTAGCAATGAATGCTTACAGTTTGAATCAGTGTCCGACATTACCACATTGTGGCAATAAACAGTGCTCCACAGTATTTCTAATGCAGGATAATCCACCTTGCAGTTTATAACCCAGATAGTTGTTAAATGCCAGGCAGTTATTTATCTCTTTAGACAAGATCATAACAAATATAAATGGGAAGAATTCATATGTTAAACAAAATAAAAAGGTACATATTCTTCTATGCATGCTAATTACCTGGTAAATGACATCTTGAAAAAGAACTGGAAAAGTGAGTGCAGCATCTTCTAATTCATTTAGACTACAGTGCACTAACGTTTCATCCTATTAAAAATTAAAAGATGGTATAAAAGTAAGAAAAAATGTGAAAAGAATGCTGAAAAGAGAAGTAGTTGTCTAGATTTTTATGTTCCTTTTAAGGTGGGTTTATTTAGTCTGGAAAATTTAGTTTTGTGCAAGCACTGTCAAAATTGAATAAGAGATTTTGGAAGTAATTATACATTTCTTTATTCTTGCAGTTTTTGAAAAATTTCAATTAGAATTGTGCTCTAGGGGCATAATTGTAAGGAGACATTTTAATTTTGTAGGCTATACTGTCATTCAGTTCAAATCTGCATCTATCAATTTGAATCATCTATCCATTTTATATGACCACCAGAGGACCCGCCAACTGATATCGCTCATGGTAAAACAATGTTCCTGACATCATTAGCAGTGTCTCAAACCACTTTCAGAACAGAGTGGCTTGATGAAATTATTCTAAACATAAATATATTTTCTATGAATATTTCAGAAAGTGGATTTGTGGCCTCTGAAGAAGAACGCTACAAGAATTAAAAGATTCATTCCTGGTCAATTTTGATGCAAGACATATGAAGCTAAATTTTCCTACTTAGTACATCTTGTTTCTCTCCATTGGTTCTGGAAAACTTTATGGGGACAGATAACTCTCTGTTCAAGATGATAAAAAATTTAATGCTTTTTTTGGGGAAACAATGTTAAGAATTCAAAAAATACAGCAAGTATTCTATTCTTGCCACTATTAAATTTACTTTTATGCAGACCATCTTTAAATAAAAGTATTAGGAAAATTGTGTAACCTTCAGCGAGGTACTTTTATTTAGAGCACACATCACTAATTTCAGCAACAGACAAAACAAATCAAATGCTACATAGCTCTCCCCCTGATTTTGCTATGTATTTATAAAAGTACTTACCAAGTCTAGAACTAATGAGAATTCTGGTGTGCTTCTTGTTTTCAGTGGAAGAGCTGGCTTCCTGTTAAGTTGTTCTTCTGTTAACGGCGGAACATGTTTGATGAAATAGTATCTAGAAAAAAAATCAGATTTTGTTTTAGAAATGTGTTTGAATTATGCGACTGGCAATGTGGTAGCCCAACTAAATATTTAAAAATGCATATTGTGTGTAAAGCCACACAAGAAATAAATAATTTAAACTGAAAAACAAACACTTCAATATATACTTATTTTTTAATTTAAGAGATTTTGGAATTCATTACTGTAATATAAAAAACATAGCAACTCAAATAACAATTCCTTAATCCAATACCCAACACGATCAATTCATATTTTAAGTACAAATATTACCACTTACGGATCAAAGACTTCCCAGTCTTCTTCATAGGTGGCTTCTGCATGAGCTGATGAGTAGCCACTGTCCGGAGATACTGGTGCTAAAATTCAATGAAAATAACCAAAACAAAAATGAAACAAACAAAACAAAACAACAACAATAAATAAATAAAAACAACACAAGAGCTAGTCTTATTAGTGCAGTTTTTAAAAGTGAAAATTTGCATTTTATACACAAGTGCCTCAAACAACAGTGAAAAACAGCAGGACTCTGCTAGTCCTCGTATTTCACCTGAAATACCCCGCATGGCTTCTCACAAATTTTCCTGAGGGCTCAATGTCACATCATCCTACAGAACTTCTTGATCCAGCCAAATGAAAGTGCCCGTGTTACAGAGCAAGGCACCCATACAACATTTGGTGATATGAACTACCTGGATGCACATTCCAGACACACGACCAGCTCCTACCCATCATTTGCTAGGGTATTTGTGTCAAAGGAGAAACACCTATGTATGTATGAGGATTTAGGTAACTGTAAAAAATTTGATGCAGGCCCTCCACAGAGAGTTGATCGTGAATTTTATAGATATGGAATATCCATATATATGGAATTTTTGTCCAAAACTGTGTATGTTGAGTTTTTCCAATGAAAATGGGGAAAATTAATATAGGATGTTTATGTTCTTATTCATCTCAACATGTTATTTTAGTATACGATAATAAAATGCTGCAAATTTCTCTATTGTGATCAGCAAGTCTAGGGGATGCATTTTTAATGTGTGTGTGTGGGGTTAAACAGTAATAAAAATGCCTTTCTTCTTCGATGTCTGTTTTCATTTGAAGAAATGTCATGAAGTCAACTAAGTTACAACGGAAATAAATGAGACTTGCAAAAGCTGTGTCTCTGGTGCATAAAAAAGTTTTGCTCGTTGATATAAAAATCAGTATAAATACTGTTTGCATGTTTCAAGCAAACTTGAAACATTAATTTATACAAAATGGGGGTGCTAGAATTTCCCTAGGAGTAGTAACTATCTACAGCTTCAGGACTTGAGTAAAAGGCAAGCACACATTTCTTACCTGTAAGTGGTGGCAGGTCACGATCGTTTGTTTCCTCTACTTCTTCTAAACCATTGTTAACAGCAGATCTGACCTGCACTGCTTGGCTAGTATAAGCTGCTCCATTGGTTGATGTTGCAGTACTTGTAGTAATCTCATCTACCTGTTCCATATCAAGCTGTTTGACTATTTCTTCAGCTTCAACAGCTTGTCCTGGAGAATCTGATCCTGACGTTCCTGAATCAAGATTTCAGTACACTAGTAGTCATTATCTTTAGACTGAGGTACCTAACAGAATACTGACAGTCATCATTAAACTCCAAAAAATACGTTACAGAATTACCAAAGGAGGCTGTATCTGAATCATGTTACAAAAATAAGAACCAAAAGAATAATAATGCTTACCATTTTTATTTGCTGGTGAAAAAAAATTGAAGACAGGAGAAAATATGGTCCCCAGTAACGTAGTTCGTGGGGGACTGCCAGTGGTAGGATTATCTTCTAATTTCCCATTTTGCTTTACATGTTGGTTTGTCATTTCGTAACTTCCAGCTTCTGTAAAAGAAAAGTTATGACGTATAATACCATGCTTCTGTTTTTCACAGTAGACCCTCTCTTTTATTGTTATTATTTTCACTGTAGGAAAGATCCCTCCTGCTCCCTGACTTTCCTTAGTTGGCAAAAGCAATTAGCTTAAATAGCTCCTTAAAAAGTAAGATCAGGTAGCAATTTAGCAACAACATAAAAATGAAATGCCAACTTTCAACACCATCTTAAGCTTCAGAATTTCAAATTAGGAAGCAATAATTGCTTATAAGAAATATGCAATAGATTAACAGATAATAGAAGTTTTAGTCCTTTAAATGTGCTTGATGACAGAAGACAAAGATGCTGTGCACCCTTCACAACAAATAGATGTCAGTGTCAGTGGGACTCCACTAGATGGAAACAAGAGAAAGTGTCAGTGGAACTCCAGTGGCTGAATCTCTGAACTTCACAAGATCAAGTCCATGCTTCACTATACTCCCCGTATACATATATGTATACACACAAACACACACTCATAAATACAATTAGGAAGTAAAATAATTCTTAGTTGTTACCACAGATAACAAATAACACAGAATTAAGTAAATCTTAGTATTACAACAACATACCACATAACAATTAAAGGTTTTCTATAAATGTGCATCTAAAGCATATCCTAAAACTAAAAACTGCTGTCTCGTGGGTGAGATCCAAGACATAATTCTGAGACTGAAATGAAAGAAGTTATTTACTTTACAGTAACGAGTCTTTGAGCTGTCTGTCCATATGGAAGTAAGCAAATGCATTTTGTGCACATGAGCTGAGAACCTTTTTGTCAGCTGAGCCTGATGGAGCTGCACAAGTACTTCACACTTCCTGTCGCTTTTACATAAAATGTAGGGTGTGCCAGCTGCAACTTAGTGCTTTCACTAATACCGAATGTCTTCACTAAGAACTTGATATTGCTGTAACAGTAAAATGCGTTCAGTATGCTCTATGTGCATACCTCAGACAACTTTATTCAGGTAAATAGTTCCCTTTCATCTTTAAGTATTGTCTGCATGCATCACACTCAGTCAGTGCATACCTATTATCTCTCCAGGACACAAAAAAAACTAACAGTAGCAAATACTCCTAAAATCATCTTACGCAGACATCTGGCAACAACCAAACAGGTAATTGTCTCACATTGTAAACCTTCCATCGTTGAAGTCCCTCATTTGGAGCTCCATCCTGTACTTAGCTACTGATTTTAAAAACCTTGTCGGAATATGAAATCTTTCAGACCTCTGCCTTGCTGACAAACTTGGCAGAAATCAGACAACGGATTCGAAAGTTATTGGGAGAAAGAAGGAACACTGACAGGCAGCACAAACACATGAAGTCTCGTTTCCTTAGGAAAAGGAGTCTAAAAGCGTGTTTTTTTAAGTCAGATCTGGAACCACAGCTGACACTTTAAGTTTCATTGAATATTTTATCTAACAGGATGTATCTCTCAGTGTGTCACTATTAGAGATACTGAAAAAAAAAACAATTTTCACAATGAGGTGGTCAAACATTGGAACAGGGGCCCACAGAGGTTGTAGAATCTCCATCCTTTGAGATATTCGGAACTTGACTGGACAACAAGCCTCTGAGCAGCCTGATCCAACTTCAAAAGTCAGATTTCTCTTCAAGCTGGATTCACCTTGCTGGGAGAGGAACAGGAGGACTGCCCAGATGGCTTATAGAGGTCCCTGCCGACCTAATTTTTTCCATGATTCTATGTCAGAACCCTGTCTATATGTTTGACAAGTGCTTTCAATATCTAAGGAACCCAGGCTAGCTCCACAAATGTCATGAATTGGGAAGTCATATTTCACTTCTTGTGAGAAAATGGGAGAAGAACTAAATCAAATTCTCATTACTGGCTCTTCTTTTCTTTTGGAAAAAAATACTTAAATTAGTTCCAAAATAGCTGGTCATTATCACATAATGAAATTGTTCTTGCTAAGATAAAACATTCTCTCTCAGACACATCCATTGTAACTTGTGCTTACAGTCCTGGAAATCTTATTTCAGTGCTATTAGTTCAGCCTTGCTAACACTGAAGTCAATCACAAAACTCTTAATAACCTCCACCTGGAGAAATGTCCTTTATTAGTTAACAGCTGGAAGACTACTGAATCACCATTCAACTGTAATAGCGTATGATTAGAATATTTACAAACCTCCATTCACTTGACTTTTCCGTCTTACTCGAGAGATCTGTTTATTAGGCTTTTCTCCTGTTTGAGGTGTGGATGTAATCAAGTTGTTATCTATATCACGTTCAATTCTACTTCTTTTTGCAGGATTTTCTCTTTCTTCCTTAAAACAGAAAAAGGGGGAAAAAGAAACATACTGAGTAGTGCCTCTTTTCTCCACTGAATGCCACCAGAAAATGTTAGCTGTTAGGGAAAGTTCCCCAGAAGGTCCATTTATTGTTCCACTTCCGGATGCAGAATATACAACACGTATCTGGCCAGTTGGAATTCTAAACTCATCCATACTGACACAACCCAAGGTAAACAGCTAAGTACTGGGAAAGAAAGCTGTGCTTGGAATTTCTGTTGTAGAAAAACTGTCTTTAAATACTATTTTACCAGATAGCCAATTTGTAATTAAGTGCTGTGACATTAAGGAAATGTAGAAACAACTAAAATGATGAGAAACTTCACTTCTCTGCTTGTTAAAATATACAGAAACTGCATAATAATATCCAATATAAAATTCTCCACCATGATCCTTACATAAAGTGGCTTGTTAAATTGTTTATAAATACATACTGTGGTAGTACTCAATTCATATCAGATAGTATATGGCAAAACTTAGCTGTTAAAAATATTATATGCAAGGGTTGTAACCCAGTGATTCTTCTTACCTTTAAGAAAATTACTCTTCTCCTCTGTGGCAGTTACATGAATGGGAAAGAACCAAGCATTTTTGCATATTTTTTCTGAGCATGTGTGTATGTGTAGCACAGATATTTAAGACAGGTTTCTTCCCCTTTTGTCCCAAAGCACCTATTACACCTGAATAAAATGGCAATCTAAAATACAGCCATATAGAGTACACTGAAATGTAAGATGTGAGACAAAGCAAAATAAATGGAATTAAATATTTTTAAAAAGGCCACAAAGCATATTAAAGTAAATTAAAATTTCTACTTTAGACTTACAATATTACCTTTCTGGGAGCAGCAGTTTCACATCTTTAAAAAGAAAAAAGTTTGCATGCTCCAAAAAAAAGGTAAATTGATCCTTTAGAAAAAATTAATTTAAGGCCCATGCTAAGAGTACAGTACCTAAAAGAAATACTGGCAAACATGGAAATGCATGGACAGCCATATCAGAAGACAAAGTATGTGACCACCACTGATCCCCAAAGCTTCCTACTGGCAGTTTCTTCTTGACCAACAACCTTGGTGAGAACAATCAAATTACTACCACGAGCAACTAATGATAATGTATATACCGTAAAATCATATATGAGAGAAAACAGATGGCTCACTGATAAAAAGAACAGCAAGGCACCTTATCTTTTAGGTCATTCGTTCAAATTCAACATGGGAAAAAACAAGAGAAATTAATTAACTTCTAAAAGCTATGCATAAAATTGGCCTTCAGAAATGACTCGTGCTTTATGGAGAACAAGTGCAGGAACATTACAGAAAACACAATGAAAACAGGAAATCTGTCTAATAGTATCAGCAGAGGCACAAAGGATTCAGTAAATCTAGAACCGCTCTCCCTCTCCCGAACAAGAGCTATCACGATGTTGCGGGAAAGCTCACAGTGCTCTGCCCGTGTTGCATTGGTCCTGTGAAAAAAGGACTTTGGGTTCCAGGATGGCCAGCCTTGTACCTCTGAGTGTTTTGCATTCATGTAAAAAGCCACAAACCAAACTGCAGAAATAATTTATTTTCCTGAAACAAAAAATAAAATTCTACCACTTCTAAAAATTCTTTGGCAAAAAAAGGGGGAAAAGAGTGCAATGGACCTCACTGGAAGGAAAAAAAAAACAACAGCCAACAACAAGCCCTGAAGCAATAATAAACACGGATGTAAAATGAACATAAATCAGTAGACAAGAAGAGGTGTGACAATACCACAAACAACAAGATCAGAGTTCAAGCAGTTCGTTAATAGAATTTAAAGATGAAATTACACACAAGGTTGCAATTCTCCTTGATTTATACTGTGGAAATCTTATTGCACAGATATATAAATATACCTATTATATATATTTATAATATTATACTTATATGAATCATATGATCATATGATTCATTCAACTCAAAATAGCCAATTATTATCAATAACTGTGCCATAAGGAAGATGGCAACGCCACACTGTCATAAGCAATTTATTTACTCTTGGTATGTTTTCAGAAACCTTGTGTGGACTAATGAATGGCCTAAACTGGGACCAAGAGTAATGACAACACACTCAAAGCCAATGCAATGTATGACAGTACTGGAACCCCACCTACCAAACAAGTTTAGTGTAACCTAATATGGCAAATTCCACAATATTTGATTCTAAAATTTTAAAATGTTAGTAGTACTTCCTGTATGCATACACATATCAGTTTTTCTGGTAGATCAGACTTGTCGTTTTGTAAATAATAAATACTCTTTTGTATTCCATAACTATCCATGACTTGCACAGGGGCTCTGAGTTGGAAAAGACCTCGAGATCAGACCCATCACCATCCACATTCCTACAGCCACACGTTAGGCTCTAGTTTCTCTAACTAAATAGCTATAATGTTTTTTTAGGTTCTGATTGTTTAAAGAATATTTCCAATAAGCCACCTTTACAATACCAGATGAGTTATGACTACCATCAAAATTGTCAAGATACACTAGCTATGAAGACATTTATTGTCATAAATCCATATAATCGCTGTGGTGACTTAGATTTCAACGTACCCATAAATGAACTACTATGCAAGTTGTACACATACACTATCTCACAGAGTTATAACGTTTCCATGGCAGCCACAAGACTACTTTGTTAAGTCATTAGCGCTTTGGAAGATAGCCCGGCAGTATCAATATCATGCCATGCTAATGCCACTGGAGCCACTCCAAGTCCTGCTACAGACACAGGAGAGGACATGAAAGGGAACAGAAGAAAAACGTGGACATTTTATATTTTAAAAAAACTGTCAAGAAAAAAAAAAGAATGAAATGTAATTCAAAGATTTGGGAGAGAGGAGGAGAAGAGAGAAAATTAACAAAACCTTAAAGAGACAGAAAAAAAAAAAGAATAAACAGATATATTTCTCTTATCTTAAAATTCCTACGTAAAATGTTTTGCTTGGTTTTCAGCTTTTTGTTGCAGAGTTTTTGCAGCCAAAATGTTGCACTGTCATGCCACATAGATGCTGAATGTAAAATGGCTTAATTGTCCTACTTCAATGAAAATGTAAGTGGTTTTAACCATTTTCTTTTTACTGAAGTATTTCTTTGTCAGTACCTCAATGCTTTTATAAGTAGTCAACATATTAAAGATTAAATTTCATTATATTTTGACAATTTAAGACTATATTGTTACTTTAATTAAAATTATTTCAACTTCACCTTGTTACAAAGTCATCTTTTCAACACTTAGTTCAGAAAACAGAAAATTATTCTGAATTTGAATCACTTTTTTTTAAACAGTATAGTTCATAACCAGTGTTATGACTTCCTGGGTACTCTTTAAAATTTACAGTTAAGTAATATCAATATTTGCATTGCTGGGACTGAATGAAGACTTTTTTTTTTGATTGGCCTTTCTCTTTGCAGAAAAAACTGAGGTTTTGGAAGCAATTGCAAGGTCGCATTCAGCCTATCAAAGCCATACACATCATTCTCCCTTAAAACCTACATTCGACATGTTTTAACATGTGAAAATTAGTAAATTCAGGTTTCTGTTTGTATCAGGATAGATGAGTTTTAGTGGTTTAGCCCCAACTTTCCATTTACATATTTTTATTTATTAATAGTAGTATTTTAAAATCAAAATTAATTGAATATGACCCAAACAAAAAACAAAAAACGAAACCCACTGACACTGTACCTTCGGTGTGCTTCCTTTAATAAACTTTTTGATTGAAGACAATAAGCCAGTTTCATTTTTCTGTGGTTTTCCTCCGCCAACAGGTAAGCTCTCTTCCACCTCCGAATGTTTCCTCTTTGCCCTCAAAGCACGTTGCGTGTGAATTTGATTCGATTGCTGAGAAGCCTTCCGCGTTCTCAGCCTCATTTTCATGTGTACCACATGTAAAGCTATAAAGGGAAAAAACAAGTATACTTAGTCATTGAAGAAACGTATTAAGCTTCAGATCAGGAACTGAAAAAATTATATAACACTGACAGTGTTCTGATGCACTGAGCTTTTATATCCATACACACACACACACACATATATATATGGCTAAACTTAAGTGAAAGAGAAGAGCTATTTAAGCTAAAGCATAACACTGGCAGAAGAACAAATGAATATCATCTGGCCACGAATACATCTAACCATTAGATCAGTGAGGTTTTTGCATAACCCTCCAGCCCAAGTAGCGGGAACAAAAAATCTAACTGTTTTTAAGACAGAAAGGATTTTATGGTGCCTGGTGTCTTCAGCATCCGATGACTAGACTCAATGACCTAGGCAGCGCTTTCCAGCCCTGTGTTCCTTACAATATATCATTTTAAGACTCTACATTAAATTTGAGATGAAGCATAAATCTAAATTCATGTCAAGTGCTCACAGAAGAAGAAATCATAAATGAGACTATGCATTAAATATGGGTGAGGATATAGCAGTTCAACGAAGGAACCTAAGATTGATCTCCAATACAACTGTGTTTGGGAATACGATTAGACCACAGGAAGACTCATGCAAAGGCAATATTTATTAGAGCAGAGTAAAAGGCCATTTCAGAAAATGTGTCACATCTATCTCCAGCCTTCAATTGGACCGCTGGTATAGTTAAATTTGTGCATATATATAACTGCTTTTCTGGATTGTGGCATATGCCTTCTCCAGTTGACTGAAGCTCATACTTGGGTTGATTTGAATGGGACTACTCAAGTGCTTAAAATTATGCATGTGCTGGATCAGGAGCAGAGAAAAGTAGCAAGAAATCCATCTGAGTCGTAACGCCCAGAAATACAGGTAGGAGCAATACGCACGTCCTAGCTGAAGACACGACAAAAGGCAATTTATTTATTGATTGATTTTTCAAGAAAAGGGTATTCTTTTCACAATAGGAATCAGAATCTGATTTTCTGAAATTCGTTTAACACATACCGCATTGCTGAATAGAGGTAACTTAAAATATGGGTAAGGTAGCAACAGCTACTTTCTTGTTAGGAAAAGGCAATGGTAGCATGATTCGCAGACAGAAATACTGTGATATTGTTCAGAAACTGTCTGGTTAGCAGTTAGGTACATCTCAATCCTAAATGAAAGGTGTTCCAGCTAACGAAGAATAACATTGCTACCAACATCTTCTTGAGAAGGCTAAGCAAAAGTAGTATGGAATTGGTACGGTCAGGAGTTACGCACTTCAGTTACAAACAACGACTGCTTTAACTGCTGACAAACACGGGATTTCATTTTGCATCCATAATGTCCAGCATTTTCCACCATCACTTAATACAACGGCTGTTACAGAAAGGGGAAGTCAGGACAGTTAAATGACTGAAGTAACTATGGCAAAAGTGGACTGATATTTGGGGTTTAAAGAAAGAAAACAGAAACCATTTGTCTAAATTTATAAAAAATTGATTACTTACAATTTTGAGCCTTCTAGTAACAGAAGCATTAAAACTCAGACTCCATATGAGTATACTTTCACCATTAATATTTGCAATAAAACTCGCATTTAGTTTGATAGAATCTACTGTACGCAGAAAAAAAGTAATGTTGGGGAAAACTGAAAAACATCCCCAAGGATTTAAATCCAGTTTGCTGTTCCTACTCTGTGCCACTAGAAAAATAAAAAGTTAAAAATAACGTTCTTATGCAAGGATGTAAAATAAATGTGTTATCAAAACCTGCATCTTGACCTTTCTTTCTTACAAGTTCCTGCTAGATTAATTTTTTTTGTGTATGATTTACAGTGGGAAGAATCCAGCTCAACAGACGTATGGTCCTGTTATACTTCTGCACAAATCAGGAGGACCTAATTATAAAATTGAAGAAACCATCAAACATCAATAGACAGAATGATCCAAAGATACCTTAAAACATATAATGTATTTTTTACTTTGGAAATATTCAGGAAAATGTTATTTTTAGTCAACTTCTTGTTAATTAAGTGATTAGGTTCTGTTAATAAAATAATTTTATCACGGGTGGCTGAAAAAAGAACACCTGAGTTAAGGTTTCTCAGTGTTCCTGTATGTGGGAGAAGAAGGAATTCACAGCTCTATAGGAAATAAAGCCCAAGTCAGAAAATGGCCATTAAACTTTTAAACCAAATAGTTTAAATATGTCAATATTTCAAGCTAAATAGTTAGCAATTTGTTGGAATGAAGTTAGAGAAAAACAACGCCGTTTTGCCGTGTTGGAAATGTTCTCAGAACTCCCCGAGGAGCCCGAGTCCTTCCATGCGTTGAGAAGGGAATTTCATTTGCTGCATTACCAACCTGCTTAGGGATTTATTTATTTTTTGCTCTTTCCTCTAATTTGCCTAAGTTATAACCCTCTGAAATTCTTCGATCTGTATGGTCCAAGGAGAGAGATCAGATCTCAGACAGCCATCCCTAGGACAGAGAAGCGAGCGGAGAAGGAGCGCAGCCAGCGGGGTCAAACACCCAACCACCCCAGCTCCGAGAGGTTTCAAACGGGTCCAAAGCCCCAGCGTGCCGGACTCCTTCACGTCTCCTACAGGGCAGACAGCCCTGCGCCACCGAGAAGGATTAACCATGCTTTTTTTTGCATTCCTCGGGGTTTTTGCATGCAGTCCGTCCTGCCAGGAAGCCCTGGGAGCCAGGCACAGGACCGGAGCAGCGGGGCAGCTTACACCACCATGGTCCCTTGGGAACGGGAACCGTGCTCACGCTGAGAAGCGGTGGCAAAGGGCTCAAAGGGGAAGAAAACCAGAAGGATGTTGGAAGAAAGGTGCAAGAATATGTAAGGAGCAGAGCAAGCTTCTCAAAGGTGCTTTAAAGTCGGGTATGGTAGGATGACAGGAGGGAACCTAGGGGCTTGCCCCTGCTCCCTCCTCATTTCTTCCCCACGCTACTTCCAGAGTTGTCTGCCTCCTCAGAGACCAGGCCAGCTCACCAAGCTAACAGCAAAATAAATATATATCCGATTTCATTTTTACACAGTTTAATCGGTTTATAAAGGGAACCAATGGGCACCAGAGCAGTGCTACGGAGCAGATCAGCACATCCCTGGAACGACGCAGCCAGATGCCACGCAGCCTCCCGAGCGTGGGTATTTTGGAAAGCAGAACAGAGCTGCAGACCCTCCATGGGTGGCACGAGGCCGGGAGGCTGGCGGCTCCGTCCCCAGAGCACGCAGAGCGACACAGCGCAGGTAGGCAGCACGCACCAGCCGGCTTACACACCATAGGCTTACACACAATATATACACTTATACATACACTTATACACAGCGTAAACATTGCTTACAATTGAAAAGTGAGATCCCTAAGTCTCATTTACAGAGTTTAAAAAACTCTGGACGGTAAGAAGAGAGTAACAGTGAACTAATTCAAGTGGCTGATCCACCATGGATAACCACTCACAGTGGTGAATTGGGAATTAAGTAAATGAACACGAAAATATAATGAAATGCAGTACATTCAAAGACGTAAACCACATTTATTAAAATGTTACTTACACATTTTGAAGAACTGGCAAACATCCTGCCGTGTGACTCTGTACAACAGCAGCCTTAAAATATTTTGGTGAGGAATCTAAGATGCCTGCCATTTCACGGGTAGGAATTACGCAAGGCTATACTAAAAGCAAATGTGTAAAAAGAATTAGCCAAATAATTGTGAAGCACTGAAGGAAGATTGACATTAGTCAATCTCCAATTTGGAAATGAAAATACTGCTTAAACCGTGCTATTCTGCAAGTTGCCTGATTTTTCTAGAGCTGAAACAAATACTAGGCAGACAAAGCCCAAACCAATTTAACGTTTGTCAGTCTGCGTATGCATTTATCCAGCAAGAAACCATTCAACTCATCTGCGTGCTATTGCCAGAGAGTTCTTTGGCTCACTTCACATCCTGGGTATCAAGCCTCAGGTTATAAATATCTCTAATGGACTTAGCAACAGTTACCTACAATCCCCGCAGTGCCAGAAGTTTGCTCTCCCAACGCGCGATGCGTTTGGCAGCGTGCAGTTTCTACTTTAATTATCTTTGTGTTTCTTTTCTGAAACAAGCATAAACCAAACTACGCCACTCAGCACGCTCTCTCAGTCAAAACAAACCAAGCCCAAACATGCCCGTGAATTTCCTTCCTCAGCCACGGACGACTTTTGCCTGTCACCCCGGCGTGCCGGCCAGCCAGGGCCGGGCTGAGTGACGGCGGGTGCGAACGCCTCGTGTCACCGCCGGCGTCCGTGCCGCGGAGCCAGAGGACCCGGGAGCTCACTGCCGGGGGGATCGCGCTCAGCAGCCCTGGCTAACTGCTGCCCTTCGATTCTCTTTCCAGCAGGTTGCCTTTCGGGAGCCTGCAGCTCGGAATTCTCCCCGTACAACGGTGCAGCTCCTTCACATCGGGAGCAGCTGGCACCGAAGCATTACCGTAACGTGGACCTGAAGCCAGGAGGCCCATCCACAGCAAGCATGCGGAACATTTAACGGCTCAAGATGTTTTCCTGCATTACATACGTGTCTTGGTTTCAATCCTTCCCAAGCCCTTTCCTGCTGGAATTCCTTCCCCATCTATTAAAACAAACAATCAAAACACAAAAGAAAGTCGGGGGGGTAAAAAGAAATAAATAGATATTCTTCAAACGAGAAACGCCTGGCAAAGAGGGACTAAATGGAACTCTCACTAAGCAATTGTGAGACAGGGAGGTAAGTAACGCAGGAGCTATCGGGAGCAGCAGCCGGAGGCGCTGCAGCCGCACACGCTCCGTGTCCTGCAGCTGCCGGGCTCACCGGGGCACGCACGGCGTTGCTCCAGGCGCAGGCACCGCGCACCTACGGGACAGGAATTCCTGCGAATGACCCACAGATCGAAGTAACAGCGCACCTCCCTGATTCCTTCAGGTGGGGATGACTGACTTTCCCCCCGCAGGCGGTACTACGGTCTTATCTATTTTTCCCCAAAACTATTGAAAGAAAATTAGGTACAGCACATGTAATTACAGGGTTTAAGGTTTTTTTTGATACAGGAAAGGGTTTAAGACGGTAAAAGAACAATAGCAATCAACAATAGGAAGATACGACTGACAGGAAAATTCAGAATTATAGCGTTGAACGATTCCTACGTTTCATTTGGCACTCGGCAAGCCCGCTGAGCTGCCCCCACCGAAAGCTGCATATTCCCAGCCTGGCTGCCGGAAGGGCTCCGGAGGATTAGGACAGCCAGGCACGCGTCGGGAACGCAGCTCGGTGAGTGACAGGCACACGTTAGGTGAAGGGCTTCTCTATTAGTTACTCCACTTATCCTACCCCATGGGCTCCCACGGCGCTGGGAGGTGAGGCCTGGCCCCCAGCCGCTGCCCGCTGCACCTCGCAGTCCAGCAGCAGCAAGGGACGAGGCAGGGACGAAGCTCCTGCCATTGGGATCCGAAACAATTTTTACACAACGGAGCGTCTGCTGCTACAGATTGGATTAGCTCCTGGTGTGGACGCAGCGTATGTTGGCAGAATCGAGCACAACCACAATCCAAGAGACAAGAGGAAGCCAAAAAAAAGAAGTTCCCTTCTCTCCATGTAACTGCCCATACATTCGTTTTTGCCAGCATGGAGATGATGACCACAGAGCATGAAAAATTCGCGCAGCAAAACAAAGCACACTGAAAAATGTTGGGGGATGTGTTTGATTGCAACAACCACAGCACTCGTCCTGCATTACTTCCACCCATCCCTTGAAAGATTTCACCCAAAGCCAAGAAGGCGGCACCACCTCTTCACACTTTTAGGTTTTAAGCAAGAATCCAGCCCATGCTGCATCCGTCACCGGTAGACGCACACAAAGCTGCGACCTGTCACCAAATTTAACAGCTTTCTGCGACGCCCCATGCCTGGGCTGGCGGTTGTGACCTGCCCGCGGACAGTTCAGTGCCAGCAGCTCAGCTAACCCAGACCTCTCTGCTGAGCAAACGTCTCAGTTTCATTCACATGCTTCTGGACACACAGGCTGGATCACAGCAGGCAGGTCCACAGAAAGGAACCAAGAACAACTGTTTTCTCCAATTTCCTTTTAAACATCCAATACCAGTTGCGTTTCATCAGCACACTTCATCACTGTGATGTGACCCAGGTTTCGAGAAGAACGATCCCAAGGAGAAGATGCGTTCACTGAGCTGGCCGAGGTCCATTCGCGTGGGACTAGCGATGCTCTCCAGAAATGCGAGATCCTAGGACACCCTGCAAAGACGCCTGAGCCACAAGGGTAGGGAAGCAGGGAAACAGAGAAGGCACGCAGCCTGTGAGCGAGAAACGGGACAAACGACAACCCGCGTGTCACACACGCCTGTCTGGACTCGCAGCAAAGTCGAGCAGAACGACTTACAGAGTCCTTCACCCAGACAGGCCCCAGAGCGCTTTGCAAACCTGAAGGAAATGCTCTTTGTTAGCTCAAAGGTGCTGAGACTTTTCCCCCCCTCAACAACTCGTGGCCTTTCTTTAACCAACTTATCCTCCTTCCCTAGGAAATCACAGCGATTTCATCGTGTTCCAGCTGATGTACTTCGTATTTTACAACATCCTGTGTTGTATTGTCACTCTTCACAAATCTTCAAGCGTTTTTCCACCACCGCCTCCTGGAGAGACAGCCACCAACTAGGAAGCCGCAGCTGAAGAAGGCTGGATGGTGCTAGGACAGTGCAGGTAGGAGCAAAGTAAGACAAGTGGTCTACAAAACCAGCAACACACACAATATGTACTATCCAAATGTTGGAGCGTGGCTATGAAGTCTGGATAAATGTGCAAAGAAACCACCAGTTCCACCAAGATCACAGTTAGCAATCACAACTACCAAAGGCACAATGCAGGCGGTGCCCCTCAGTCTTCCCTGTTCTCCAAACCCGCCTTTACTTCTCCCCTGTATCTCAGAACAAAACGCCTTCATAACCTGAACAAAACCACACTTGAAATCCCCGGGTTTCAGTGCCCTTGCTTTAACCGTGATCCCCCAGTACGTCCGCCTGGGGCTCACGTACGGAGCTCTGCTCTCCCAAGGCTTAAGCGCCTCCCCTAGAAGAAACATTTTCTTATAAAGATGTTGCCAAACAAGATGAGGAAGGCTTTTCGTAATTGGCCCTAACAGAAAATAAATTTTCTGTTACTTTATTTTTCTGCTGTAGCAATCATACTTCCAGGCACCATTGTTTTGCCATTGCTCTGCTAGCGAGGCTTTGTTTTGATTATGCTATGTGCATTTGGAACTGAAAGTTTATTCCCTCCTGGCCAAGATATTTTTCTCTTTGTGACTGAGGGTACACACTTGTAATTAATTCAGCCTTTTCAGTTTGGGTCAGACTCTTAACCAGCAAAGAAAAATGGAGAGCTGGGTTAACCGTAGAACAGCTGAGCTCAGAACAGAGCCCAAGATCTGTTGCAGCAGAAAGGTACTACTTAGGATCTCTGATGCTGCCAAGACAAGAATTTTACATCAGTCGCCTTTAGGTACTGCGGAGCTCACCAACAGCTGACAAGTTTTGAAAGAAAAGTGTGCAGTACTTGAGCGTTAAACAAGTGGCAAACAGATCCCACTAGAACCAGCACTGTTCCTGCTGAGGTTCGGGAACGGACCAGCTGTCTTGGGACAAATCAGGCTCCCTAGACATTTAATCCACGCTGCCAGGCTCACGGGGAGACTATTTTTGGAAGTCGTCTCCCTCTTGTTCCAAGCCCTGGTACGGACAGGTTGCTGAACGCTTCCTGAGCAGACCTGCCAGGATGTTGTGACAAGCTCTGACCACAAAAAAATCTTCATGGGTTGCCTTTTTTCTTTTTTTTTAAATCATTCATCTTATATTAGTTGGCTTTCTTAATTTAAAAAAAAAAAAAAAAAAAGGAAGAAACAACAAACGAGCAAACACCACCAACTCCAGAAGATTAATAAGCCTAAGCAAGTCTGTGTCGGACTGTGGAAGCCACGGAGTAACTCCTGCATTTGTTACGAGAAGCTGATAGTTTTTGTAAGGTGTGCAGAGATGAATTCTGTTAACTGCACCTGAAAACCTAAACTTGCTCTGCTTCCCCTTAATCTTTCTGTGGGATCTGCACCGCAATCGCGTATTCCACAGGGCTTTGTCAGGTTGCTATCTTTTAAAAGGCTAGATGAAGTTTTTGGCTGCTCCTTTGGCCTTAAAAACAGCAGGCTATTTCAGACTCTTTGTATTGGAGGATAAAAACTCTTTAAATGATGATATGATTCTTATTTCCCTGGAAAACATCTTCCTTGGTGCACTATAAATTCAAAACCTTTCCAAATAGTTTAAATCCTGCTCTCTACCTTGCAAGGAGCTGCTATGATGCTCTTTTTGCACTTGGCTTTCCTGATGAAAAAATAAAAATAAAAAAATCCAACAACGTTGTTACAAATGGGGAAAATGCCATCACAATCGAGTTTTTTTGACCAGTTACTGCCCGTGCCGATCTAAAACTAAACGCTCTCCATTACATAAACATGCTGATTTATATCTGATTTTTTCATAGCCCACTGCCCTATTCCTAAATGGAAAACTTTATTCTTACACATTTCAATCAGTGAGATTCATTTGCTCATTTATACATGTACCTAGATTAAAATTAATTGGAAAATAAGAGCTTTACTAATTCTCGAGTGACATTATGTTTAACTTTAAAAACATGCAACAGAGACATTATGAGCTTGAACCTCATTCACTTCCACAAACTTTCTTGAGATCAGTTTCAGGGACCTGTCTGACCCCATGACAGTGAGGCTATTTTACATTTACTATTTTCTTTCATTTAAATGTGTTTTGTTTTTTTTTTTCCTATTTTGTTCTGGGTGAAAAATCCACAAGAGAAAAATCACTGGCTATTCAGCGGAAAGTTAAATGAGGTTTCTGAACAACGTGCCAATAATGCAAAGCATAATAACCACAATTTAGCACAACAACAGAAGTTTTGTAAGCAAAGATTGATCTTGGAGCACACTGTAACGTTTCCATTCTTCCTTGGTTCTACCCCGAATTTCACTTATTTATTTGACAATCTAACTCCCTCCCTTTTGGTCTAACGTATCTCTGCCACTTTGAAATGCGTGAGACGTAATGAAATAATAACTTTATGGCTGCAAAGTAGCAGGTACGGCTCTGCAAACAGACGGAGAATCGCTCCGCTGAGAGAGAAGATCCTGTTTGTCTAGCGCCTCACTTTGCAAAGTTTATGTCTGCAAACAAAAGGTAGGAGCTGCGGAACTACTAAGGCTGCTGCTGTGATTCTGTACAGTACGGGCTTGCCTTCTGAAGAATAAGCATGCACAATCGGCTAACATTTTAGGACGCCTGGCAGCTTGAAAGTCAGAGAAAAGGGAAGCTGCACATCTTTAACGCAGGGCGCGGATTCACGCGCTACACTAGGAAATGGGAACGAGTAGAGGCAGCTGAAGTCGGCTGATCTCGCCCCTTCTTCCAGAAATCCGCACCTATGTATTTTAAAATAGAGAAATCGGCGAAAAGCGCCGGTATCAACTCTGAGCTTAAGTGGCTGTTGGATCTTCTTCCAATCGTCCCGCGGCACTGGGAGTAAATCCAGCCCCTCGTCGGAACCCAGCAGAGTAAGAGAGGCCCCCGTCCCCTTCCCGAGCAATGCCACCCTCCTGGGCACGGGTTGGTTCACGGTATTACAGAGCAGTTACGTTACATCAGAATTTGGGAGAACTTCCAGATACTAAGGAGAGCTAATTTAATACCAAATTTAATGTAAATTAAGGTGTGCCTTCTATACTTATAACAAAGCGCACGTTACTTCTCACCTGAAGAAACAACTTAGCGAAATCACGGACGAATATTCTTGCTATTTATAAACGTTTTAATGAAAACAAAAGGCGTACTTCCTCGTTTCCACACCTCCTCCCTCCACATCCCTTCCAGCCCGGCAGGTACTTTTTCACTGTGCATTGCGACCAACGGGGGGTGAGGAGAAGAGGCAAGCCGTGGCTCGGGGCCGTTTCCTCCAGCAGCAAGGCCAGGCGAAGGAAGGGGCGATGCTGCCCGCGCTGTCCATCCCCCCGCTGCCCGTCGCCCTTCAGCGGGCAGTCTCCAGCCCCAAGCTTTTGCAGAGCAGCCAGCACAGGGAGCTGCAGCCTCCCTTCTGCCGGCCCAGCTCGCTCCCACCCGCGTGCCACACTTTGCTGCAGCCCCCCGCCAGCCGCAGCCGACCTCCTCGCCGTCACACTCCCGCGCCCTCCCCGGGGCAGCGCTGGCACTCAGCGAACCCTCCCTTTAGCCGAATTTTGAGGCCGGCTTGCTAAACTGAAAGGCTTCGACACGGAACCACACCAACAGGGGCTGGAATACAAACGTACGGCTCCTGGCAGGGGAAAGGACAGCCACGGCAGTAAACCAGCAAGCCCCGGGGTTAAGGCAGCGCTCCATGATCACCCACCTACAACCATCGGACACCCGGCTGCTTAGCTGTCGGCGTGCCCTGGCACAGCCACGGAGGGTGCCAAGGCACGGCTCAGCCCCGGTGGTGCTCGGAGCAGCTGGGAGCAGGGCACAGGCGAGGCTGTTCCCAACACGGAGGCCACCCTGTTTCGGAGGAAGGGAGCTGAGCTGGGAGGATGCGACCGGTGCCACTCCGCTTGCTCACGAGACCACAGGACCCGTCCTGGCCCACTCCGCTCACTGGCGTACCCCCGGCCAGCAGCACTGGAGAGACCGCTGTATGTTGTAGGCTGCTGGGGAACCGCAGCCCCGGCCGCTCCAGCACTGACTGCGGGGCTGTTTCCTTGATGCAATTCTTTCAGTGACTCAGGTTTAAAATTGTCCTTTTATTTTATGGCAAGTTATTGGAACAGACACCATTCGGCTGCAAATTTTTAAAGCACCAGTGTTTTATGCCAGGGTTTCATTTGCTTATTGTACTCTCTGAAGGGCTGCATTCTGTAGCATAAACGCCGGGAAGCTTTTTTCTAATATGCCTGTAGATCTTTTTACAGCCTGGTTTCCAGGGAAAATAAAGCTTATCCAATCGCGTGTCCGTCAGCCCTCCCCTGGTAACCCGCTCACCACCCTCGACGTGATTTGACAGAGAGGGGGAAATTTCAGACAGACCAAGTTCCTACAAGTCTTCTGAATACCTGAAGCCCTGTGGGTAAGCCAGACCCTTCTAGCAGTGAGCGAAAGCGAGCCGCAGCCCAGCCCTTACCCCCGTCCATCCTGGCCGCGCACACACCGCCTTGCCGGCCTCCCCAGCCTGCCTCTGACCAAAAGGATTCAGCAGGGACACCGCAAACCCCGCCGCAGAGGGAGCGCTGGGGACGCCTGGAGCGCTGTGGGTGCAGGGTCTGGAGGTGCGACGGGAGCTGCGAGGCTTGAAAGGATGCACGGCTACGGGAAAGCAGACCTCTTGCATCCTGCTGGTCAAGTAACAACCACCAACCAGATGGATTATTTTAGCTCGTGCTTGTGATTACCCTTTTCAGGAAGGATCCTCATTTGTTGCACTTACAATACGGCAACAGAACTCAGAAATAATTTAAAGAATATATACATAAAAAAGCAGGCACTCTATTCATGCAAATGGTCAGCATCTTTTGTCCCTGAACACTACAGTGGACTAAAAACTCTCACAGAGCAGTATCTTAAAAACTGGGCTTCTAAGTAGAAAAAAATACATAGTCTTCTCCTCATCCTTACCACTCATATATTTCATAAAACAGAATTTAGCTTCTTAAACTCCCTTTGGACACAGAGGATAAGCAAGACCAGCCAGATGAGTTTAAACAACCACCTGTCGCGAGCCCAGTTCACTCGGCAGCCTTTGCACCGAAGCAGCTGAGCGGTGTCGGTGTAGCCACGGGGAAAAGCGCGGAGCCAGGCTACGGAACCCAGGCACGGGGTGAAAAGGCACCTGCCAGCCGCCCAGGAAACTTCGTTCAGATTTTACTCCACTTGCTTCTATTCCGTGACGGCTCGCTGAAGGCTCTCACCCTCGTCCCTTTACGGACTTTTTGCTTCAGATTTGTCCCTTCTTCCACGGACGCCTGCACACCAAGGGCTCAGCATCAACAAATTCCCTCTACAGGTCCGTTGCTGCTGCTCCACGCTGTCCGACTGCCCGAACGAAGGCTGACAACGCTGAGTAAGCTGAAACAATGGCAGCGGGTTTGTCAGCACGGTCACTCTATTTTAAAAATAAAACTAAACCCTCAAAGAAAGGGCCCTGTACCCCAGAAATTCTGACAAAACATCGTCTGCCTGCAAATGCGGGCACAGAGCTTCTCGAGCTGCCAGCGACAAAGTGAAGAGCGTGCGGAAAGCTGCGCACACTTCTCTAACCTCACAGCACCCAAAATGCAGAAAAAGGGGAACAGAAAATACATAGAGAGGAGACAGAGCAGAGAGCAACCTTCGTCAAATAACTTTTTAACTTTGAAAGCACGGATCACTGATGACAAATGTTTATCTTCTGCTCTTGAACTACTTTATGGGTTGGAACCCTACTATGTTAATTGCCTCAGGACGTTTTTATATTAACTATTAATCTTTGAGAGCGAACATTATCAAACATTTTCCAGATATATAATAAACCAACCTACTATCACCAGAAAGTTATCTTCAAATAAATCCAACAGGATAATTAAGCACACCAATTAAGCATGGCAGCTCTTCACCTGAACCATACCCACACAGCTCACTTCTCCAGCTGAGCTCTCCGAGACCTTTTCTTAAGAGCGCTCCCGAGCTTTCTGGCCCCTGGGCATCACAAAAGTAAGGAGCTCCAAAGACAGTGATTACAGTTGTTTAAGAATATCACTCCAGCTACACTCGAGTCTCCAAAATCTGTATTTTTAAGAACATATAAATTAAAAAGTATCGTGCTTCCACTAACTTGCTTGTTTTCTTCTTTAACGTTCATAGATTCTGCCTTGATAAGCAAAATAAACAAGCTCGTCCAACCTTCCTTAAATTGATTTAATTACAACTGCTTGCTCTTGACAAGTCTAAGAAGGTGTCAAACAAACTGGGCTAGGTAACTCAATCAAATACACCGTATTTAAATCCAGCACACACAAAGCCTGCAAGTTCCTGTTCTCAGCTCTCTCTGCTATTTACAAGTTACCTCCTTCTTGTGGACTTTTTGTCCTCGGAAGACAAACCTCAACATTTCAGGCGTGCTATACTTTGGCAGAGACGGAAGCAGCGCTAACTGCTGCCCGTGTAACTACTACCAGCACTCGGCCTTCTCTCACCCCCTCTAGCTCCAAATCCAGCAGATCCTCATTAACGCCGCCAGGCCCACCCCGGACAGGCAGCAGCCCCCCAGGCCCTGGGCTCTGGAGCTGCCGTACCTGGACGAGCTCCCCCGGGAAACGAGAGGGTCCTGGAAAGCGGGGACAGACGCTGGGTTAGCTTGTGTGAAAAGGGCACGGAAAACGCAGAGAAGGCAAAAGAAAACACAGAACGCAGCTCTGCCGCCTCAAGTCAGCCCACTCCTTCCTGAAATAGCAAATACTTCAAAAACGCGCGCCCTGAGAGGTACGCTACAGAAGGGGAAGCCTAGAGGCAGCGGTGGTGGACGAGGCAGGGTCCCACGGGGCAGCACCGCGGCCGCCCGCCGGGCAGGAGGCACCGCGCGCCCCTCGAGCCAAGGAAATCCGCGCTGGTGGTGCCTAACCAACCACTGGCTGGTGTCTGCCAGGGCGGCGAGGCTGTCGGAAATGTGAGAGCTTACCCTGAAGTTACACCGATGCAGTATTCTGGGGGGGAAATACTCATCTTGTGTCATCAAATCCAGCTAAAGCACGGCGAGCGCAGTGCGACTCGTGCTGGCACAGGGAACCCCTTTGTGCAGGGGTTTTACCACTAACGAGGCTGCTGTCGAGGCTGCTGTCGCCGCGCCAGGGAAGTCCTTGTGGTATAGGCTAATCCTGAGATTGAATTACCTACCTGCCTCTAATTAGCACCTCCTAAAATACAGGATGAATCAAAGCAATCATAATTTAGAATGGCCTAAAGTAAACCGAGTTATGATTTAGACTGAATCAGTACAGCAGAAGCTGAACTGCTGAGGACAACCGCTCGGATTTGATGCGAGTTCCCGTTCATTTACTAACTTAAATCACCTATTCTTAAACGTACCCTAAATAAGGGCAGGTCCCTTTTCTCTCACGTGAGGCTTCCAGAATGCTCACGTGCCCTACAGTCTCACTCTCTTAGCCTTACTCTGCTGATAACGACACGCTTGCTGTGCTGTCACCGCACGTGTTTGCGCATACAGGTAAATCCCAGTCCAAATGTTTTAGCTGTGTATTTTTTTGCTGCTCCTCACACTTTGTATGCCAGCAACAAATAGCAGGATATATACTTCAGCGCTGTGCTACTTTAAGCAAGTATACAGAGCTTACTTTCCAGATGCTCTGGAGTTAGCAGCTCCTTTTAGGTAAAGCTATTTTCACCATAATGCTTACCTTGAAGTTACACCGATGCAGTATTTTTATACGCGAAACTATGAAGTGTTTTATGCCCTCTAACCCAATTCCTCACCCAACAAATAGAAATTCTGGATTCAGAAGGGTGTCTGGACTACTAGGGGTAACTTCAGTTCCTGTCGTCTCTTACAAGCACCTTCAGCATCGCACCACTCAGCGGACAGAGGACCCTCCTTAGACCTAAGGTAACAGACAGGCGGCTTCCCAGTGCTGCCTTTAGGGTTCTGCCAGCTCGATGCATACAAACCCAACGGAAGGGGCTCAGCTCTCATAAAGCTTTCCCCGTGGGGAGCTGCGTCTTTTTGTCACCCTACAGCAGAGATCGATGTGGCTGCCGCGTTAATTCTGCCCACCAGCAGCTGCGCATCTGCTTCCCATCGGGCTGTCCGCAGGGCCCAGCACCATAAATACTAAAGCATCAGGTAGGGAAACTGAGGCAACAAAGGACATGTGTCGGAGCACGCACCCGGCAGAGGTGCAAATACACTTCAGCTTTCCTGATACTCAACTCGGTGTTTTCCTACACCAGACTGTCCTGACAAGCGTTTCCCTGGATCATGAGGTAAGATGAAAAAACTTCTTATTTTCCATAGCTAAGAGGACTTTAATCAAAGTAATTATTGGAACTGATGTGATTAGGAAGTAATCTATTTCGAAAATGTTAAGACTGCCAACTGGGAAACTACTACCCAGCCTCTGATTGCTTTAGGTGTGGACGATTTCAGAGTTGATTTTTCAAGTATTACTGAATATGTCTTCATCCGTGATTGTAAAATATTTTTCTAAAATAATAAATAATCGCTATCTAGGCAACTCACCATGTAAACAGCACGTTAGGCTGGCGCACTGACAAGTAGCTGTGTGCGAAGTTCTCCTCCGAGCAGTCAGAGGCGATGCACTGCACTGCAACTGACACCGCACTTGAGCAACTTAACCTGTGGTTAAAGCACTCCGTAGGGCTGACACTGTCAAAACCGACGTGAATTAGATGGCTACTCCTCTTAAACCAGCTTGTAAAGAGCTTACTGCTCCTTTGCAGGATCAGAGCAGCATGATTCAATTCATACACTCTGCCCTAAAAACTGTAAGTCATTATGAATTTGATTAATCAATTCTGCGCTTATGGTGCACGTTTGCTTTTTCTGAAGACCTAACTGGGATGGATAAACATCAGATGAGCTCTTCACATGCAATAGATGAAAACAATCTTCTGCTAAAAATTTACAAGAGATTGGTGCCAACGTTGTAGCGGTAACGCCAGCTGCTAGCAAAAGGAAAGAATTTTGTTCAGACTTGGTCCTTTACTTCCTGGGCTAAAAAGAGTAAGAAGCATCCTATCTGACCCACTCAGGGCGATGAATCAGAAGGGAAAGGAGGATTGCTGAGAGGAATGCTCCTGAGAAAGTGGGGAATAAGGATGGAGCTGAGGGGGAATATGGGGGAGCAGCCTGTGGCTGTGGGGTACTCCTGGGCTGACGCTAGCAAGGTCCAAAAGCTGCAGTCCCTAGGAATTGGCTCCCCTAGGGAGACCAGGCTGAAAACGCACGGATGGGTAAGAGCTTGTACAGGGTTTGAATAGGGAAGAGCCGGGACCCCAGATACTGGAAAAGGCAGCTTCAGAGTTAAACAGCTACACTGACTCCAGCTCTTCGGTTGTGAACTTGAATCCATCCTGAAGACGTTCTGGAACTTCCAGTTATCCCTTCTAAAGGACAAGAAGTCTCGAGCTTCTGTCAGAGAATACAGATGTCTAGAAACACACACTAATTTTAAATTTCTGCCAAATTCCAATCCTACTCGATGCATGCTGTTTTGCCTTCTCTTGAGAGCTCTTGCCAAAATAGTTTGACTTCCAGTATTAGTTCCTAACAAAAATGTGCAGGAACTCCGAGCTATTACTCCACTTACACCTATGAAAAAGTTTCCTCCATGGGAATGAGATATTTGCACAGAAAACTGTCAGAAGAGGAAAAAGTGATTGTTAGTCTTCTGGAAATAGTATTTTTGTTGGTGTCACCCTCACTAGCATTACAAGTGATCAAAGACAACAAATGCCAATACAGTATGGAAAAACTCTGTAAGATGGAGACTAACTTTCCTTTTGGATTCGGTAGCAGTTTTAATCACCTGATGCTATTCAGCCTGCAGCAGTGTCATGTCAGTCTGCCGGGGAATCAACACCGGGGAAGGAAGTTACCAAGGCTCGCAGTGGAAGTCTGGAGATGGAAAATTACCTTTAAATTATGAAAATGCATGTGCAGTTCCAGCATATGTGGAATGTTTACATCGCTAGAAGAAAATGATCTAACTCTAACGTTAAATCTGCGGGACAGAATGACAGCAGAATTTTTTCTTTAACGAAGGAACTTTCTCAGATGAAACAGGAATGTCAGCTTCAGCGCATACTCCGCTGACTGGAACAGGATCAAGTCTTAACTAAGTTCCACACAATGTTTTCAGGGGAAAAGTGGAGAATGTTTTATGGAATTCAAGCCTGGATTTGGCTTGCATCCTAGAACATATATCTTGTTATGAAAACTGCTGAAACACTTTTAAGTGGGCAAGCCACAAGTGTCCTTGGAGCTATCCACTCAACTGGAAGTCACACAGGCGAAACTGAGGTAGAAAAGCTCGGGTTTGGGGTGGTGGTGGGGGAACGGAGGGAGGGGAAATCATCTTGGAAGCGTATCTGTTACACAGAACTGTTCACTTGTGCCTACAGCGCGAAGCAGTTACAACTTGTTTTCTGTTATTGTCACAGATCCAATACGTTACTCCAGCTAAATCATAATCTCTTCCTGCCTCGGTTCATCCATGTGTAAACCTGATTCACTAACTCTTACCTTAATGTGTCATGGGGCTTAATTAATAACACTTAGGTCTTTTAAGCCCTCTACAAACATTAACTACTTCTTGTAACAACTCTCCGAGGTATTATTATCCCCATTTTACCGATGGAGAAATGGCAAGAGGCTGCGACTCGCCCAAGGCGACGGAGCAATAGCTACACGCAGAGATCTTTGCGGACCATCGCGTTGTAACGGCGGAAACTTATCGCGAGCGGCCGGGTCGATCCGCACCACCTCGGAACCGCTTTCCGAAGCGCCCCACGCGCAGAAGGAGCACCGGGAGCAGCGCTGCCAGGAAACAACGGGCTCGGAGCGAGCGCGACGACCGCGGCGGCGCCGGGCAGCCCCGGGACGGGACGCAGCGGGGGGACACCGCCACCGGCCCCCAGCGCCGCAGCCCGAGCTCCACAACCCGGGCGCGGGGCGGCACAGGGCGCGCTGCCCCCCGGAGCTCCGAGTTACCGCCGGGAGCCCGGCACCCGCCCCCGGCCCGGCCCGGGACGAGCCCCGCGGCGGCCGGGCGGGGCGGGCACCCCGCAGGCCTCGGCCTGGAAGGGGCGGGGGGGGCGCGGCGCGGGGCTGACAGCCGCCCCCCGACCGCCCCCCGAGCGCGGCGGCCGGGCCGGGCCGGCTGAGCCCCGGCTGCGGGGCTGGCCTCGGCCGCCGGGCAGGGACGGGCGGAGGGGAGGGGGCGCGGGGGGACGCGGCCGGGCGGGGAGCGGGGGACGCGGGGGGCCCGGGGGGCGCGGGGGGCTCCCCCCCGGTGGCCGCACCCCGCTTCCCCCCCCCCCCCGTCCCGGGCTGGGACCCCGCGCTGCCGGAGCCGCCGCCTCGCTTACCTGCGGGCGCGGGGTGCCGGGGAGGCGGGCCCCCGGTGGCCGGGCCCCCGGCGGCCGGACGGGCCGGGCCGGGCCGGGCCGCGGCGTGCCGAGCCGGGCCGGGCCGTGCGGGCGCCGCTGTGTTTACACCGCCGCCGGGGCTCGGCGCTCCGCAGCCGCTCAGCAGCCAGTCGCCATTTCCCGCCTACCGACCTGCTGCACCGCACCGAGGGACCCGGATGGCAGCGGGGCCGCCGCGCACGCGCAGCCCGGCCGGGGGAGGGGGCCGGGGGCCGGCGGCGCCGGGCAGGCCGGGAAGGAGGGGAGCGGGCGGCGGCGGCGGCGGCGGCGGCGGGGTCGGGCTCGGGCTCGGCTGCCTGATCCCGAGGGCCGCTGCCGCCGAGGGCCGGGCAGGTTGCGGCGAGGGCCGGGGGCGCCTCACGGGGCGGCTCTGGGCCGGGCCGGGCTGCGGGACCGGCGGCCGCCGCGCCCTGAGGTGAGGTGGGGGGGGGTCTCTGAGGGAGCCGTCCGTGAGGGGAGCGGGGTGGGGGGGGCTCTGAGGGAACGGGGGGCCGCGAGGGGAGCGGCCCCGCCCGCAGCTGCAGCTCCCTGAGGCGCGGGGCCCGGGGAGGGGGCAGCGGCCGCGGGGTGCCCGAGGGGGCTGAGGGGAACGGCCCCGGCCCGGCCCGGCTCCCCCCGGTCTCTGGGCGGCGGGGTGCGGAGCTGGCGGCCTCGCTCCCCCCGGAGCCTCTCCCACAGCGGGTCTGGCAGCCGCTGGCCTTCCCGGGAGGCCGCTGGAGACCGGCCCGGCGGGGGGCGAAGCGCCCGGCCCCTCCGACGCTCCGGCCGGCCCTCCCCTCGGGACGGCCCGGGTTGTGCGCTGCTGCCTTCCGCAGCAGCAGGCAGGGCTGCGTTGGTGCTTTAAGACGCCTGTGGAGCCTAGCGTGGGGCTTTATTCCCACTTCCTTTATTATTTTCAACTTTTAGGCAGCCTCTCTTGAGGTGCTGGGGGTGCTGCCTGCTGGAGCAGTTGCGTGCGTTAGAGAAGCAGCCCGAGCACCCTGTGCAGGACAGCAGGGAGGTGGCAGGGCTGGGTTGGTAATTTACAACCTACTAAACTCGTATATCTGATTTTTCTTTCTGTCGGAGATGGCTTTTATCCACCGAGCCTTGTAAACAGAAGTCTTCGGTTCTCAGATTAATATGGTTTATGACCTTAGGACAGCTTCTGAAGTTAGTGCTGAAAGTAGCATGTTTCTACAAAAGCAGCTTTTGTGTGCGCGCTCTCACATAGCAGTCGGCAGAAACCCACAGGTATCGTGCGTTTTCTTTTTCTAATGCCTGTTGACTCCCATTTTAGCTTTTAGACCCCCATCATATTATAAAAGTCCCAGCTCTCTAGTCACTTATATTATTTATTGGCTTGTTAAACTGATCCACATCTGCTGCTGTGAAGCCAAAATTTGTTTTAAAATTTTATCACAGCACTCGTTCTTTAGCAGAAGACACTGTAAAAATAATTTTACCTTAGTTTCTGAAGAAAAAAAGTCATAAAAAGGCAGCAGGAACAGTGTAGTCCTTATTCAGAACAGGCCTTATTCCTTTAGAGCATTCAAGTATTCCTAAGCACAATCATTAAGCATTGTACTTGAATATTTTTTGTATGATCAGCTGTGAAAAAGGTTAGCTTGGACATGTTAAAACTTAATTAAACTGTTTGTCAGTCCATTAAGAGGAACTAGTATGGCAAGATAACTTTGTGATGTCTCATCGTACAAGCCCAAAAGGACATCAACGATACTCAGAAAGTGGGAGTTTTGAAAAATGGTAGGTGGAAATACTTCTTCAAGCTATGTAATTAAAGTGGAACTAGCTGCCAGAGGAAATCATTTGGCAGGATTCGAAGCAAGCAGATATTTGTACGAATACCAAAACCATCTAGTGCGTTTATAACAAAAGCCAAAAAAACAACATTTAGAAGAGATACTAAAGGATATGACTCAGGGTTCAAACTAATCTTTATGGGAACGAGAGGTGTACTTCTCAGTACTATGGAATATTTAAGTATGTCTTCCGCAGTGCTTTGTGCCATCCTCAAATTATCAGGGAGGGGGTGTTGGAGGGTATTGGTGTTGGAGGGCTTGGTCCCGTGTCGGGTGGGACTATAACAAGTCGTGTTGTTAATTGGCATTGCTGTGAAGGCAAAAGTTCAAAGGTCCTCCTGCTGAAACTTGTTCCCCGTGTTAATAACGTATAACGTGCAAGGAGTATTAGCTCTGCCTGTGTGTAAAATGGAAAAACACTAAATAGTGCTGTGGCTGCGTGTACGCACGTGAAGCGTTACAAGCTTGGAACGTGTGCTTGCTTCAGAGAAGGCTCGTGTATTGGCAACGGCAGGTTTTTCCCTTGACAGTAGATTTCAAGGACTGTCAGACTGAGATATTCTAGGTGCATGTTTTCTTCACTTTACAGAGAAACTGAAGGGAAAAAAATGCATAGTTGCCAGCAGCGTTGCACATTCTTGAAACGTTATACTCTGTGAATGCTCATTTGAAAGGCCGTTCTTCATGTTTTATGATTTCCTCCTGAATTCACCTTCCTGCAGCCCCAAAGTCTTGCTGATCTATTAGGTTGTTGTTTACACACTGATCATGCTCATTGAAAATGACTTGCTTTGGAGTGACTTTCCTATTCGTTACGGAGATTCAGCATGGGTGAGCCCACCAGTTTCTCCTGGGAAGCTGTTTCATATGTCTGCATTTAGGGATTGTATTTTGTTACAGGTTTGAATGTAACTTCCAGCTATTGCGTCCAGCACTTCTCAGCAAGACTCAGAAGTTGTACGCTGCTGGAGTTGTTCTTCCCTGCGTCAGGACCCGCACGCAAGGATCAGGTCACGCCTGGAATTCTGTTTCATAAGCTGAAGACGGTGCATTCCTAAATCTTGCCTGAGGGGCTTTGTTTTTTTTTCTGTGGAAAAGGGTTTTATTCCCTGGATAATGTGGGGGCCCTTTAAGTTCTCCAGCATTTCAACATCTTTCTTTATTTGTAGGTCCCAGTCGCTACTCTGAGCACAGTCGTTCAATGTAGTTTATTCTGCCAAAGTGAAAATAACTGTGATGTGACTATGAGAGGTAGTTGTATAAACAAAACAATTCTCGTTTGGGTTTAAATTTTTAAAATCACCTATTTCCAGTATTTGTTGTTTCTCTTGCTTGTCTGAAGGGAATAAATTTTGTTTAATAGGGAAACAGAACCACGCACTTGACTTAAATGAGAAGCAGCTACCAGGCTCTGCTTGCTCCTTTGTGCCTAGACGTCTGTGATCCAATCTGGCTGTCCAGGAACAGCCCCAGACGTGGTGTTCTGACTGCTTACACTTCAGCTGACGGGAATCAGGATTCAGATGGTACTCTGCGCCTGTTCAGAAACAAAGGCAAGCACAAATTTAAACCAACTTAAATGTATGTTTGATCTAGCACAGAACGTCTTTGAAGTGTCTACAGTCAAGAAACAATCCTCTGGGGATGAAAATACACATCTGCAAGTGGTCAAGCCCAGTCTGGGGAAGTTAAACTGTAGTGTCCGTACTAGCAACCCCATCGGTGCTAGGTGGGAAGAGATTGATACAGGTCTAGGGATTGAGCATGCTGGTTTCTGTATCGGCATGAAGTTCTTGCATCAGTATCGTAACCCTTTCTGTCTGTCTTGAAAATTCCAGTGTAGTCTACTAAATAGGTATATATGCCCCGCTTTTTTATGTTTTTTTTTTTCTATTTTCTTTAAACCAGTGCTGTACTAGAGAAACACAGTATCCTTGGTGCTGGAGTCTTTAAAAACTTCTAGCTATTGCAGAACTCTGCACTATTTCTCCACAGCAATGCAGACTATTGGAAGCACCCAATCTCACTTTTTCTAATTTCTTCCAGAAAAGATCCTATTAAAAATTCTGGTCCTTCTCTTCAAAGAAAGGTCTGAGGTTACTTAAAGTTTAACTTGAAAGTTGAAATACTTGGGTCAGAGGCTATTTAAGGTTCTGCATATACCCTGAAGCAAGGACTGCAGTTATGATTTCTGGTGAAGTTCTCCATAATACGGACGAAGCTGAAAGTTGTCGGTTACTGAATTCCTTCAAGGGCTGGTGCTGAAAAGTGAAATAGATTCTGCTAACAATTAGGGACCTCAGGAACCTCGCTTCAAGTGAAACAGCATTTTCCCAGAGCCACCGCGTGGCTGAGGCTGGAGGCACCTCTGGGTCCCTCTGGCCCAACGCCCCCCAGCAGGGCCACCCCCAGCTGGTGCCCAGCCCACGTCCGGCTGCTGGAGCTCTGCAGGAGGGCCCCCAGCACCTCTCGGCACAGCCTGTGCCGGGGCTGCAGCACTGCGGGCACAGAACATAAAGCAAACCTATGATAGGAAGACACTGCATTGCATATGTGTCTTTGCCGTAGGAGAATGTAAGAACGCTTTGACAGGTGTTAATCACTTTTGTTAATGCACTGTTTGGAGGAAACGCAAAGCTGATAATTCACAGCATGTTTTGAGCAAGCTTGATAATGGACTGCTGGTACTGTTTTACTGTTGCTACTACCTGAGAAACGGGGTTTTAGAGAAATGCGATGTCGTGAATTCAAATAAAATTTGATCTTTTCTTGTGTCGTGGAAGTTGAAGCAATCGCTGTTCTATGGTGTGTTTGGCTGTGTGCAAGCATGGAAGTGCTTCAGTTGCTCTAAGACACGTGGGAAGCAGTGAGCTTGTGGCGGTGAATTCTCCACGTACCACAAGTGCACATGCATTTGTTCAGGCAAATTGCCGAGAGTCTGAGGGGAGCAGTACGTGGTTGTGTGCGCAGGGAGGTCGGGGGAGTGCCACATTGCCGTAGCTGTGCCGTGAAGGTAAGGACCTGGCTCCTCTTCCTCCTCCACTCGAGGCTTGGCCTCTGGCGGGTGGAACAGTGCAGCGCGTGTGTGGGGGTGGGGGGGCTCACGCAGCCTTTTATAAAACTGGTTGTTTCTGCAGAGGGTCTGTGGCATGTATCAATGCTCCACTGAAGCAGAAGGGCGTGACAGCCTCAGGTCCAGTCACCCTGGTGTATTTCCCAGGCAAATCATGCTGTGAATCCCTGAAAACGTGTAATTTTGTACTGCAAAATGCTTACAAGAGTTCTTTTGCTTTGCAGACTTTGTTTTTCACTGGTTATGATTTTGTCTATATGAAAATGTAAAATAATATTTAATAAAATACATATATCATCAGTTGTTTAGTGTCTGTTTTCATCTTGCCATTTGTCACTTTAGTCTTAAAGAAATGTAAGCAGAATCCTCTTTGCAGCTTTCTGAAAAAAATGGTTATTTTTCATCTGCTTAATACAGAGCTAATTTTTCCCTTTTGGTGAGATACTACTCATCAGCTTGGTTTTCCTAATTTTAAACTAAATTAGGTTCACCAAGGAGTTTTAGCTCTTGTGGGATCCGTGTAACTTTGAGAAAGCTTTGGGAAAACCTGTCTACTGAAAACCCACAAAATTGGATAGTGGGACGAACTAGAACAAATTATTTCTTCAACTGTTTGTTGTAGGTGCTTGGATTTCTAATACGTGGCATTGAAATCATCCTTCGCTCTTGGTAGCAAAGTCTTCAGCTTGCTATTAATTGTTTTCCATCTGTTCATTACAGAGGTACCTGGAATTCATGTGGTCGTTGCTGTGCTGAGGCTTTTCCCGCTAAGCAGGATAAACATCCCTCTAATTTGAAGACTGAATTAAATCATCCTGAGAGGAAAATGTAGTCTCCTCTCCAACCCTTTCTGTGGGGAGGAGAGGAGGAGAGGAAAATGGAAGTAAGGAGGAGGGGAGGGAGGAAAATAGCGGCAGGGAGAACACTGACTGAACTCTGGTTGTTTTTTCCCCTGTTCTTAACACGCTAAACTTCTACCAGCTTCGAATTCCATTTATGTCTCTGAGGTATAAGAGAGTACTCATATTTTAAACTGAAACAAAGATTTTTTCCTCTGATTTTTAACAATGTAATTGATTTGAGCGTCTGTAATGGAGTAGCAGTTGCATAAGCTTTGAAAGTTCATATCCCATTTGTATGCTAATGTCTCCTCAAGTCAGATTTCTCTTCAGGGCTGGGCATAAAAACAAAGTACTGCAATCACTTGCTGATCAAAAATGACTTGGGAATATGTATTTTCTCAGTTTGACCTTGAGCAAAATATTTTTGGCATCCGAACATTTAATTTACATGGACTTATAAGTGCTTTTAAAGTATAGCCTTTTATAATTGGGGTTTTTAAAGTTTGATTATTTATGCAAAGTGTATAGGTGTTCTGTTCTTCTGTAATTTTGCATTTGAAATCTTTAGGAAATGGGGCAATTGCAAGAATTTTCTTGGCCTTTGATATGGTATCAGCTCTAAGTGTTTGAGGAATTTAGTATTTTCCTAAACTTCCTCACGCAGTTGTTATATGTTAATTAGTTTACATTTGTACTGTGCTTTGAAGCTGTAAGGTGGTGTTATTCTTTAATTAAGAGGTCGGTAGAGATCTCCATATTTAAGTGGGTGCAGATAGTTCACAATACGTTGAAAGCAGTTCTTTCAATAACCCTGCTGCCACAGCCTGCATTATATTTTTAATTACCCCATTATTCTACTGGATGCCAAAATCTGGGGTTTGCATCCTGTCCCTAAAGAATGAAGGCATCCAAACGTCTGCTGTTTGGCCAGCTGCCATTATTCCTTTACACCAAGGACTACGTGTAACAGTTGTTTATTTAGCCTGTGCAGCTTTTAGAGTTCAAGTAAGTTTTGGAGACTGAGATAGGAGAAGTATTGCAGGCATTTCTGAACACTGGCTTCACCCACCCTAAGACTTCTTGGCTGACATCAGAACAACTTCAGACAGCACGGCAATGCGGTAGTTTTTTACTCCGTTTACTCTTTCTGTGACCTGGCAGTCGTGGTAGTTACTACACTTGGCTTTTGAAATGGCAAGAGGAAAGTAGAAAAGGGTTGAATTATGTGGAAAGCTTCCAAAGAAGTGCACACGTTCAGAACATGCTTATTTCTTGTTCCTTTTTTTTTTTTTTGTAGGATGGATAGATTTCTTTGATGGGGATTTGTGGGATGCCTTTGCTCAGGATATGTTGAATTGGTCCCATGAAAATGATCTTATAAGGCAAGATCCGAATGTGTTGGATCAGTCACTTCACCGGATTGATCCCTCCTGGCGTCAGGCACTCTGCCTGTCTGTCTCGGTCAGGAGCGAGGGGCTCCAGTACTCCATGGAAGACGGGAGAGAGCCGAATCTCCATCGGGAGGAGCCTGTTCCTTGCCATAAACTAAAAGGAAACCCAGAACAATTATACACTTCTCAAATTATCTTTGCTGAATGCCTGAAGTTGAGCAGCATGAATCAAAGCCTTGTGCCAGGAATGAGCTTAGTGCTGCTAACAGAGTTACTGCGGGTGTGTGCCCGTCCTCTGCTCTGCGAACAACGGGGTTTCCATTTCATTACTGCCCCAGGAAGAGTTTTATTAGTAGATTGAAAAATCAAGTGTAGGGAATGAAAGTGGAAATAAAGTCTCCAGGCTACCCCGTAACAAACTTTTGGAATGTTATGATCTATTGCAAAATGGTTTGGAGAATTCAGAGTACGTGTGTAGTCACTGCTAGCCCTGATAGCGATTCAGATCGCTTGCAGTTACTTGCAAAAGTAGTTCCTTATGTTTTAATTTTTTTTTCTTTTTTATTTTTTGATGAAGAATTGGAGGCAGAGGGATAAATCAAGTTTTATCAGCTAAGGCATTTTTTTTTCTCTAAATGTGGTACCATGGGAAAATTAAATGTTTTTCAATTTTTTTAAATAAGGGATGAAAGAATGAAGCTGTTGGTCAGCAGTGTCTCACAAGTTAATACAGGTTGTTCAGATATACACTAGGGCAAAATAAGAGAAAATAGATTTTTTTCTTATTGCATATGGATTTGCTTTTTCTTTTTCCCTTAGATCTCGAATCGGTAGGAAGCCAATTTTTTCAGTAAATACTTTTAACTCAGTCTGGTGTGTTTGCAGCGGTATGCTGGGGTAGAGCCGTTACTCTTTAGCTACCTAAGTGAGGGTAGGGAAAAGAACGAACTAACAAGAAATCATTGTAGGAAAAAAAAATGAAAAGCAAATTATTTTTGTTTTCTAGTAAAGTCAAAATAATGTAAGCTCCACGCCTTTTATTAGCTGATGTGTTTATCTATTTATCAGTTTAAAGGACTGCATTTAAAATTTAGTGTAAATATATTTTCAGCTAACATGACCCCTAGAAGGGCAGTGTGCCTGGCTGGCTGAAGAGATTGCTGATAAAGAAAAGCAGTCAGGATTCTGCTTCAAATACCGGCCTCTTCACACCACCATGGCTACGAGCCAGGCTCTGATGAAGGGTAGGTGCTCATCCTCACCACACTGCCTCACTTCAAAAATTTTCCTAATAGTGACAGTGCTGAGTGCTCAGCGATGCGAAGTTGTAAGGTGAAGCGAAACACTTGGAATTATGTATGAAAATGTGTGTATGAAAACTGGGTGTGAGTTTATGGAAAGATAGGAGAAGATCTGTTGGTCCTGTTAGCTGCTTTTTTCAAGAGATTACTCCTTAGATGCATTGCCATATAGATGAAAAGTTATTTACGCATGAGCCTTAAAACAAGAATTCAGCGCACTGCGTGCTGCTGTCGCTATCTGGACATATTGTTTAAACAAAAGGATCTGGGCTAGGCCATCGTTTAAAGATGCTGTTTAATTTTTCTTGTAAACCAGCTCCACCAAATGTGAGAGCCAGTTTTATTTTAAAGTCTAGCTGGTGGTATTGGGGAAGCAGATGTTTAAGTAGCGCTCGCTCACTCTCAAATATGTCAATGTTTTGTATGCTGCCATTTCCATGGAAACAGGTACTGGCTCAGCCAAAATGGCACAGGGATTTCAAAATTAGGTTTTAAAAAATAAAATCAAGATAGGTTAGTCATTCATGTTTTTACTCATACATGCTGATAGTGGTGGTGCTGACAGAATATCTCTTTTGAATATATTAGGTACAGTCATGCGAACGGCAGGTCAGTGATTCATATTTTTAATTAATGTGTTTAAAAAGTGGGCTTGTGTTTGATGGAACTTTATTAGAAAAGGATGCATTTATTGCATTTCGCTCAGCATCTTCTCTTCCATGTGTTTGAGAACAGTCACATTTTCATCACTTCTTTAGGCCTTCACCTTCCTGAAAAAAAGATAAAATATGTTTTGGATGAGAACTGCGGATTCAAGCTAGTTGGCAAACTTTACACTTTGTTGTTTTTTTTTGTTTGTTTTTAAATGTAAAGTGGCTCAGGAAACAACAAAATGATCGTTTGTGAATTTGGAATCTTTAGAAGCCTGTAAAAATGAGGCAGGCCCCACTTCTTCGGGCTATTTGCCTTTGGGGACGTTTGCTTTAGGAACAGCCTACTTAGAGCCAAGGCAGTTATCCCCGTTCAGCATTGCTGCAGCATTAAAAAATTGGAGTAAACCAGTGGGACCCGCCGCTTCCCAGGATGGTGTGCAAAGAGCAAATCTCATAGGAAGCTGAGGACAACAAGCTCCAGGAATTCGTGAAAAATGAAGACACCTCTAATTGTCGTCTTGTGCCTTCAGCTTGATCGTTCAGACATCTGAATGTATTTTCTAGCTCAAGCCACGGCTCAGTGTCTTTCTGCAGTATGAACCGAGCGTCCCACGTCCCCGGAGCAGTGGTTCCCGGCTGTCAGGAGAGACGGGAGCGGGAGGTCGGCGCTGCAGGTGTAAAGCAATTGGAAAGGCCTGGTGCAAGGAAGGGGGAGAGAAAGGCAGCGCCAAGAGATAGCTGGGGCACTTCGCTATGAGCCTGGAGCCTGAGCTGCGAGGCACGGACCCAGCACTGGCGTAGCCCAGAGGAGACGGCAGGCGCTGTGGGGAGGGCAGGAAGGCAGAACTGGCCTGAAGGAGCACAGGGAACGAAGGCGCTGCAGGGCTCAGCTAGTGGGGTGGAGGAAGCAGCAGCCGCCACATGGCTGTGCGAGGAGATGGCGTAGAAAACAGCTGTAATGGAGCCACCAAAAAAAGAAAAAAAAAATAGGAACATTGCTCTAAAAACATTGGCAGTTTCCCAGAAGAACACAGACTTTTTTTTTCTTCTTCACCAAAGTGGAATTTGTTTGACAGAACAATTCCCCTTAGAAATAAAATTCTTTAAACATTGGATCACTAAATAATGAAGGGTAAAGTGCTTAGCGACCTAAATTAGATTCCTTAAAAGGATACCCACTAGGATCAAACTGTGTTTCGGTATGGGCTCTGCTGAAGTGAAATATTTTCCCAAAACATAGGGGCAAAACAAACCTACAATTCATGCGTACAGCTTGCTGTCCAAGTCTGCTGGCACTTTCCAAATAGCAAAAGGGAATTGGTAGCATTTGCCTCATGTCAAAACTTTGCTGAGCGCTAGCGGTGCATCAGCAGCGGTGCTCCTGCTCCTGCCAAGGAGCCACCAACCAAGCCAGAAATGAAACTTTCATCCAGGACAGGCTCTCACGGCTCCCTTTCATGACTTTGTGGCGTTTTTTTCCCTTCTGTGTTAAGGATTCCCTCGGCGATTATGAAAGAAGCCATGAAACTGAATATCAGTTTCTCAAGGACTAGGATAGAAAAATGCAAGAAATAAGTGTACTGGATGAGGCCAAATGGCCATCTGGGCTGGCATCTTACCAGCTTACTAAAATAGAATGAAGAATTTTTCTTCCTCTTGCCTGATCAATTTCAACCTGTAAGTAGTGTGGTTGCAGACACAGGGTGTTTCTGGGATGGGGAAAAGCAGAGCGGAGTTCTTTGTTACGCTTCACTCACTGGAGTAGTCATATGACAAATAATTTGTTGCAGACGTACGCTTAGTGCTGCCCTACAAACTAAGCCTTGCTCGAACATGCCTGCAACGCTGGTGTGGGTTGTTAGGTAGCGTGGTCTGCTCCAGACCAACTGATGGCAGAAGTGAGGTGTGGTAATAAAAGGGCAATGGTGCAGCAAGGCATCGAAAGCTGGCGTGAGTAGTGGTTTTATTTTGCTATCAGAAGATCTAAAGAATCTTAACGTGAGACCTGTGGCATACAAGAAAACAAAAAAGTTAATATGCAGTAATAAATTGATTATGCATATAATAGTTTTAGCAGGGCTATAATTATCAAATTAATCTATTTTTAAACATCAGTTATTTAACAATTTTGCTTAAAAGTACTGGATAATGTAATTCTGTACTATATATAAGTAGTCAGGTTTCATGGAAAATCAGAATGAACAGAAAAAAAACATTAAAGAATCCTGCATGTCATTCTGGAGGTCAGTCACAGCAGTGAACACCCTAAGATGATCCCTGAGCATTAGCAGAGCATTCCCCTTTTTGATAGAAAAGGGGTATTTGGTCAGTGTTTTCAAAAGCACCACGCTCATGCAGAGTCAGAGAAATAAACTGGAAGGTTCAACATTCTAGAAGATGGCTAAAAAATAAAATTCTGATAATGTAGCTCCCCATCATGTTACAGGGACCGAAAGCTACTTATCGTCCTAAGAGAGTCAGGGTATGACCACAGAATCTACCCGAAAACGGTCCAGGTGTCCACATAAGCACCTGCCTCTCAGCATACATTCCTCATGGGAAATCAGATTAATTTAATTCATAATACCGGAAGGCTACTGACTTTGGTGCGCATGTGGCCAGTTATCAAAGGGCAGCGCGATTGTTGTACACTTACCCACGTACACCCTCACAGTAACCTGTTTGTTTGACCAACAGTCCCATGGTTCAGGGGATGCAAACATGCGGCACCGGAGTGACCTGCGTAGGACTGGCCAAAGAAGTTTTTATTCAGTGCCAGAGGTTCTGCAATTGTAGTCACTGCACGTGAAGCTCATTCTTGGGTTAAAAAGTTCTAGGGAATGTATGCTTGTACTGCCTTCCAAGCTTATTTTTTTGTCACATTCAGGGCACGTAGTGACTTCTCTATCTCATGTCCCGTCCCAGAAGTTGGCCTTTATCAAACAGCTGTAACCACTGCTGATGTGCCAGAATACCTCAGCTTTGGTGAAGGCCTCAATTAATCCAACTCTCAAAAGTCAAAATCACCTTGATTTACACTTTTGCTGCAAAAGAAAAAAGCCAGAAAGCCTCACAAACTTTGAACAACTTAATTTATTAGAACCCATATATGTTGCTTTCATTAGAAGAATCAAGTTAACACCTAATTCAGGGCGAAATTACATTAAGACAAACAAAAAGTTGCAGTGCTTAAATACAGTATTTACTGAAGACTGCTATTCTTAGAATCCTGGTACAGGTTTATACTTACTGTGTGGTATTAGTATGGTGTCTAATTCGGAGGAGGTTCAGCATTTTATTTTTAACTGAAAGGATATCACACCATGCAAACGGCTATTCCCCCCATCTGCCTCCCACGAGTACGATGTGATGAAGAGCTCAAGCCTTAAACAACACAACAAAACCCTTGAGATGCATCACCAGAATTTGAAATTTTTATTTCTTGTATACTGAAGATTCATTAGGAGAATATCCCTACAGCTAAAAAAAAAAAAAGTACAACTTTTGAAATTTAATAGGTCCACTGAAATGACATCAAGCAAACCTTAACTGTTATTTGAAATTGGAACCTGAGTGCAGAGATAAAGTACAATCACCCAAGTCAAAGGTCCTATAATTTCTTTTCACAGTAGCCCTTTTGGAGAAGCAGGTTGGGTTAATAACCTTAATTTCCTCTACTGTACATCAGTTGAATCATTTCCATAAAATTCAGAAAGTGCTTAAACACATAATACAAAAAGTATCTAACTTACAAACTCATCTGAGATAGAAACGCAAAACAAGGAAGGTGGCAGATGTCAAGAGAGATCTGTATCAAAGTATTAAATTGTAAATTAACTCAAGTGAGTGTGACGCAGGATGGAGGCTCTTGAAACAGTAAAACAGTGGATACAACATATTTACTGAGGGGAGGGGTTGTTCCTTCCAATAAGGTTCCTACAAAGCTGATGTAAACTTGTCTTTGTTTCTCACTATAACACTTGCTCTTTTTTAACACGTACACAAAAATTTCCTACGAGCTGCATTGAATTATCTATATTACCTTCTAAAATAAGATATTAACTTTTTTCAGGATGTATCAAATTACTGAAATTCTACTATCACTGATTTCCAGCTGTAGCTATGAGTTTTGGTCACTGGATATTAGACTTAAAACGGTACTTGCTTCTGAGGACTACTTCGCTGTTGTATCTTTCCTCAGTTACATTAAGGAAGGAGCAACTTTTTTAAACATTCAGTTTTCATTCTCAACTGATAGCTCACCTGCAAAATACAAAAACACAGCACTCATGAAAAAAGCGGAGTATTTTTGCTCATACAGGTATTACTGTAGAAAAGGAGTCCTTTGGCTGTACATTGTTTCCACAGTGTATTTGTTACATGAGATACAAACTGTACAAGTTCTCCAGTTTACAAAGTTTTCTAATTTGCAGAAACAGCTCAGCTCATATTTATAATATTGGTTTCAGATGAAAAGATTCTTACAGATAAGGTACAGTCTAAGTAATTGGCTCAATGTAACAACAAAAATGTATTTTTAATACAATTTGCAATAGTACAACTATGTACATATGTACACAACTGCTTCCTTCTGTTACTTCACTAACTTCGAGTATACTTATCGGGTTTATTATCAGTTTCTTTTAAAGTATGAAACACTGAAGTAAAAATGGTTCAGTATGCAGCACTTCAAGTTCTTCAGTTGAGATCTCTTCTCATCTACATTTCCTGTTTCATTCAAGCTTTAAAGAACACCATCACCGAAACGTGGCTTGCCGTAATCGACGAGGTCATTCTGTAGATCTCTTTCTTCATCATCTGCAATTGAAATATTCAGACCAAATCTGATGTGATACTACTGAAACAGATATTTAAACGTGCTTTCTACATCCACATTGAATTGGCTCTGTCTGGTTATGGGAATGAAGTCATCAGGGGAAATATGGAGGAGGCATATGGGCTTGCAATTACAAGTCCAGCTGTCAGCACTTTGGGAGTTGTCCCCTCTGAAAAACTGAGACTTCACACTATTTAATATCCTTGGCTTTATTACAACTGTGTTTCACAGATTTATTGACTTGAGAGATTGTAGAACTTGTTAAACTTACTACTGTAATTTGAGAATGTTCCTTTAAATGTTTCAAACTCTCCCACTAAAACCCAACCACAAAGTCAACTACTTTGAAAAGTTATAGCACCAACTTTTAACCCATTCTAGAGTTAAAACATTGTAAGATTTTACAAAACATTGGGTACCTCATGCAACTTGCATAGAGAAGTCATTATGTCTCTCCCCCAGGTCTCTGAATAGATTGCAAAGGAGTAAGGTAAGGCTTTTCCCACCTGCTTGCCAGGTTTGAAAAATGGTATCCTCCAATTTCTATCACATGGCACCTTTCTCAGGGAAAGCTTTTTTTTTTTTAACCAATGCTCAAATTGACTTTGCCATCAACATTTTTACATACTGCTATCTTGCATCTCAGACTTCAGTGTAAAATTTGAAGACAGACTTTAAAACGTAAAAAGCAGCCCTCTACCTTTTCAAACCTCTTATCAATGGAAATCTGTGATCTCTCAGCCTTGCTGAGGAATCAGCAATACATTCCTCACCACCACTCTTCCCAGCTGAAAGAAATCCATCTTGTCAGGCTACCACAGGATGAATACACAGCCCACCAGCCAAGACATATACTCTTGAATGTGTAGTTCAGCCAGGAAACACACAGCAGCAGAGATGAGAGCACAGCAGGGGCAGTGCATGGTAAGCAGTCCTGCAATTGATGCAAAGTGGCCAATTTGGGAGTTCCACATCTTTTCCAGCTGCGTTTGGTTCACCATTACAGCAGCGTTTTTACTTTGTCCTTGACTGGAAGAACGGAGATGTTCCATCTCATCTTTCAGATCCTGAATGACTGTCTCTCTCTACCACTCTATTCTGTGCTACTTCTTGACTTCTCTTCCTGGGGTTTTAAGCCTCCGGGAAAATCATAAAATTAAAAACAAAACCCAAAACTTGTGCATCCTCAGTATAACCACTTACTGTAGCACATGCACAGACACACGCACACAAACAAAATCAGTCAAGGAAATACACTTCAATACAATTCAATTTAAAAACAAAAATGTTTTTAAATATATTATTCTAGCTGCCATAATGGAGGTATCTCTGTTGGTCCTCAGCCTTCTTCACTCAATAAATCAGAAAGTCCTGAAAGTTCAGTTGGTTTTAATTAATCTTTTGCTGCATTTCAAAGCTCACGATGTCTCTTTATATTCAGGAAATATGCTAGTTCACAGGAATGGAAAGCAAAGCTCAAGTCATTGGCATCAGTTGCATCTCTCAACAAGTTCAGCAAGTCTTTTACTTGAGGACAAGCTGTCTGAAGCTCTAAAGCACTTTCACAACAGTTGCAAGTGAGGTAGGTGCCCAATAGTAACCTGCTCCCACCAGCAGAAGTCTTGTTAATCTACACGACATGCTTTTGTTTGGTAAGAAACTACTAATAAAGCACATGGCTATCACTTGATTTGTATAATCTTTCACCATCCAGCCACCACAAAAAAAAAACACTTTTACTATAGTAGAAGCCAACAACTTACGTATCACTTTGCATTTCAAACAGGTGAACTGAAATAAGTGATGCCAGACTGGATACTGACATGAGCACACCTCCCAGATTTGTGTATTTTTCTCTGATAATTTCAATATAAGGCCCACACATTTCTAGTGGCAACAGAAAAACATGTTTAACCAAACTGCCTTGTTTGCACATGCCAGATGCTTTGTTCTAGCCTAATGCAAAACCATGTGATGTTTTCCTAATAGTTTTTACAGCAGAAATTCATTTTTTTCCCTCCCTGACCAATTATAACAACCCTTCCTCCAAAACCCCACAATTCCACCTTCTCCTCCTCTACAAACAAATTAAGTGTACAGACTAACGCAGACTTTTTCTAAAACTCTGCTCCTGGCAGTACCACTTTCCGTGCTGCTCGACTTGCACAGGAACAAGTCGTTAGGAAACAAGATAAGAAAGTTTTGGAAAATTAAGTCTGAGGTTGTAACGTATGCTGCTCAGACTATTCTTCAGGAAAAGGCTTCCTGAGGCCACTCTTCAATCTTTACTACAAGATACAAAATCTATTACATCTACACGGATATAAAGAGGGGCTGGTCAGAACAAGTCCAAATTTGAAGCCACCAGAGCAGTGAGCTGAGAGGTGTCACATCAAAACGTGAAAGTTTTGAGACCACTTTCAATTGGAGCTCTTTTTTTAAACTTCCCTTGCATAGCAAGCTACATAACCACAACCTCTGTGGTTTTGAACGATTTTCTACCCTTTAATACTCTATCAGACCCACCCATTTGTAAGAGGCACGCACGGTGCCCTTCAGGGTCCTGGTAACAGTTTACCACACGCACGATATTCGCTCTCGCTACCTACAGCCCCCGGTTCCCCTGCGAAGGCCGCGGCGGCAGCGTGCGCGTGCTGATAAGCAAAGCGGCGCTGGGCTGGGAGGCAGCAGGAGAGGAACAGCAGCGCCACGAGGGCAGCGGCTGCCCGGAGGCTGGAGGGGGCAGGCGGCACGGGACAGCGCTGAGACGCAGTCGGGTTGCGTGGCCTGGGTTAAAACTTCGAGAGTTGTGTTTTGAAGTCCGGGTTGGGACTAAGGTGGCGAGCAGCCGGGCATCTCCTGCTGTGTGCTAGAGGGAACTGAACTAACAAACAGTAACAAAAAAACAAGTGTCCACAGGACTGCTCGGATTCGCAGAGCACAGCGTAGACACACAGACATGCACAACATACCCCGCTTTCCTTTCCAGTACAAAATTGTAATCGTTAGCAGCAAGTCTCCTACTTCCATGGCACATCGTCAACAAGAGGCCACGTGTACTTCTGTACGTTCATTTGGAAGCTAGCTTTAACAAGCAATTTAAAACCTCATAATAACCCATCCAGAGGAACAGACATGAGTAATCAAGAGTGACTAAAATCCCCTGCTACAGCTTTGAGCAAGAAGTGTAACAAAACAGACCTCGTCATCTGGAGCACAGTTTTCATTTTCATCAGTAAGTTAATTAATTGCCCAGGGTTCTGATCCATACTTTTCTTTTGCTTGTTCATGAGTTTCAAACAACCAGCCTAGCCAAAAAATGCTTACACCGCATAGCTAGATGCATGCCCACAGAAGTTAGTTGCTTTTTATCAGCTTTTTCCATTAATTATGCCTAAGACGGTAATGAAAAAAATGTCTGAGAAACTACCAGTTAAAAAGCTTGCATTACAAGGATCAAAATCAGGGGACACGTAGAACTTTAAGAGTTACTTCCCCCCCCCTCTATTTTGCATTATTTCCTTAATCAGAAATACTATAAATGTTTGCTTAAACATTTCCACCCTGCAGACATGCAAGCCTTTCACGAGGTATTACCAAACAGCTACATGGAGAACGACAGACAACGTGGCAGATACACGGCAGACAAGCAATGGAGGTGATACGCTGAAGTGCATGCAGAACGAGGTGGTGAACATGCATAATACAGGTGTTAGGCTAGCACCAGATGAGTTCTGAGGTTTGGTTAACAAGGAAAACCAGAAGTCTGTTGAATCTGTGTACAATGCACAAAAAATTACACTTCAAATTGATAACTGAGGCTCCATCGTGTGCCACCTCAAGGCAGGTGTGACAAAATAAGCAATAGTCAAAAAGCCACGCTTTTCTACTTGAAAATTGCTTTAGTAATGTCAAAGACTATGTTCCAACTAGCTATGCACCAGATTCTGGTGCTTAGAAAATCAAGATATTTCAAATTTCAGAAATGATTTTCCTGGCAGGAACTGTACACAATTCAAGTAAGCTATTGAAGTACTCTGAGAACTGCTGTAACGTTGCTTTCAAATGGAAAGCAAGACCAAATTTTAAAAATTGCCTAAAGTTTATTTATTCCGTATTAGAAATTGTTGATCAGTGAGTAGTGAGGCTTTACACAAATTCAACAAGAAAACTCAGCGTGGATTTTATTACAATGGGATGGAGACAAGGCCCAAGCTCACCTTGGACGTCTTCTTCTCCACCATCACCATCCTCTTCCTCATTGTAAGCCAGCTCAGCCTGTTTGTCTGCCTCATACTCACCCACGTTCCCATCATCCCCATTATAATCTGCCAGTTTAGAACCCTGCTGCGGATCAACAGGGGATTCATTCTCATCAAAGAATCGGCCTGCGAAGTAGGCAAAGGATTAAGTCAGAAGCAGAGAGGAAAGAAATAGAAAGTTTCCAAATGAAAGCAGACTGCAGGTTAGGATTATCGGCTGCCTGTAGTAGTTCTGATTGGAGGAAAAGGGGTAGAAGGGAGAGTGTGCGGGCAGGAGGGAGAACAACGCTGTTTATGGAACACCTCTGTGGAAAAAGGATGTACTCGACCACTTGGAATTGGGTCTTGTGAAATCTTCATTGTTATAAGCTTCAGTCTTTTAAATGCTGAAGAGCACACAGTGAAAGTTTTGTACTTAGACTTTTTCCTGAGGAGGACTGGAATTTTTCCATACAAAAACAGAGCAATATGTTGAGCAATATATTTCTGACTTTGTATACGGAAAATAATTTTACTGAGTGTGTATCATACTATCAAGGGTAAAAATCTAACAAAGATCTGCCTTGCATCTCTGATTTTTTTTTTAACCACCTAACGAACAAGTTTCCTGTTGAGCTTTAGAAGTTTTTGAAGTGCCCTGAATCCCGTATTTCTGTCTCACACCAAAGAATTGAGAACTGGTCCAGACAGTGGTGCAATAAACTAGAAAAATGCTGGAACTCTAATTAGCTGGAACTATGAAATGCCCAGATAGCCAACCAAGTACACAATGAAAGACTAATGGTATAACATCAAGTTCAGCTCTGTGTTTAATGGGATATTAAGGAGATATGCTCAAGATGCTCAAGTCCACAGCAATTCAGTCTGCTTGTCCATTGCTTAAAGAAAGTGACACTAAACCATGACCACAGAGGATTCAAGTCTGGAGGATTACGTGTAAATGAAAAAAAATAGGATTACAGTGAGATACAATCTGGACAGACTGGAAACAAACTGAGGAAAGAGTCTGCCAAGGCAGATGTTAAGTGACTCGTGTTGGAAACAAACACAGAAGTTGAAGAACACGATTTCAGCATTAGGATTGAAACACAGGTTGAGGTTACAATGAACAGATGTGAAAATGAACTTATGTCTTAAAACAGTGATAACTGTTGGTTGTGGCAGTGTATAAAACTCAGGGCAGAAACAATGACATACTGCTGCTGTGGTTTAACCCGGCAGACAGCTCAGCACCGCACGGCTGTTCGCTCACTGCCCTCTTCCCCATGTGGTATGGGGAGAGAATCAGAAGAGAAGGTAAAACTCACGGGTTGAGATAAAGACAGTTCAGTAAGACAGAAAAGGAAGGGATAATAATTCTAAAATACACAAAGCAAGTGATGCACAGTGCGGTTGCTCACCACTCACCGATCGATGCCCAGCCCAAGCAGCAGCAGCGCCACCCCCAGCCAACCCCCCCCCAGCTTTACTGTTTTTTACCCCAGCTTTACAGCTTTTTATGGTACGGGACATCCCTTCGGCCAGCTGGGGTCAGCTGTCCTGGCTATGTCCCCTCCCAGCTCCTGGTGCACCCCCAGCCTCCCTCCTCGCTGGCAGGGTAGCATGAGAAGCTGAAAAGTCCTCGACTCTGTGTGCGCACTGCTCTGCAGCAACTAACCCATAGGTGTGTTATCAGCACTACTCTCATCCTAAATCCAGCACACGGCACCGTACCAGCAACTAAGAAGAAAACCAACGCTATCCCAGATGAAGCCAGGACAAGTGCTTATCCGGATGAGGAAGAAAGGCAGAAGAATCACATCTAATGCACCTCAAATGTAGAGAAACAGAAGTTTTGGTCATTTTCACAGAATAAGCAAGAAGAGACTTGATCTGTTCATAAGCAAGAAGTGGTACATTATTCATTCTCTCTTCATCTCTGGAACTAACCAACACTTGCTAATATTGCTTGTAATTTTGGACACTGCCTTATACAAACAGGCAGAATTGTACAATTCACCCGTTAAATATAAAATGAGCCATGGGAAAAGAGCTGAACGTGCTTATAAAAAAAACAAGCCTGTAGATATACAGGAATACTATGACAAGAAAGTACTGATTAAGTTTAAGCTGATAGAAGGAAAGGCTGAAATATTGGAAGGATCCCAGGAAATGCAGCAAACCAACACAGGCCTGCTGTGCTGGAGCCTGCGCGAGCACCTCGGCGCGCAGGACAGCCCTGGCAAGCTCGGGTTCCTGCACAGCTTCAGGACGCGGCTGCTCCTTCACTACAGCACCTGCCTCCTGCTTTAAGGGTTTGGCACTTTTGCCAAACCCCAGCCATGCAACTGTCCACAATGACGTGTGTGCTGGAGCTGGTCTCCTCTGTACCAGAGGGATGAGTTTAGCACCAGTGGACCTCTCCAAATGGCCACTGTTGATCAATCAGGAAATAAATCTTCTAGAAACCTGGACTAGTTAATTTCTCTCTGTGACAGAGCGAAATCCTCTCCTTCACTGTATCATTACGATGCAAGTTATTGCAAGTAAGAGTTATCGCAAAGAGAAAGGGAAAATACTGATCAGTGGTAATTACTGACTCTCGGGTATCCACAGCCTTCAACAGAGACATTTCATTCACTGTTCCTGCCTCAAAGCTAGCCCCCCCCCACCCCGTGTCATTTAATCCATTACTAAGGATGACAGAAATCCATTTAAAAATGTCAACAACTGAAGTACAAAGGTCCATCCTTTCAGCTGTGGTCACTCACACAAGTGCAGGATCTTCTCAAGAAGCTCATTCAATAAACTAAACAGTCTTGCAAATCTCAGGACACACATAGTGGAAGAAAAACTGAGCAAATTGCACTTTAACTTTGTACATTATTTACTGAATCACATTAATTTATTGAATTATTTGAATACCCCCACTTTACCAGAAAGATCCGTGAGTGATATTAAAACAACTCAAGTCTGCCCTAATGAACTTTTTCCAGGAACAGCAGATTGATATCCAGCCCCCACCTATTCCACCCTGGCCTTTTAGATGTTCCCCTCCACCTCCATATAAATTATAGGAGTATAGTACTTCTACTGAGCTCATAAGAAAACAGTTTGAAAATAATTTTCCTATTACAGGAACAACAACAGAAAGATGCTACATTAAATGCTCTAGGGAATAACAGTATCCCAGAGTTATGGTGTTAGCTGCAAGGCAGAGATGCATCTCAGAAACAACAGCACAAAGACAACCACAGACCCGTGCAAATTCTTACCTGCTGTCCGCCCTATTAAGCCCCAGCAGTATTGCTACCAGAATACACAATAAGCAAATACATGATTTGCTCCTGCCTGAAGAATTCTTCCTTGGGCAGACATCATGGAAGAGAAGGGTGTTGGAAGGTTTCCTCATGCAGAACAAACTTCTGGCCAATACACATATACTACAAAGTCAAAGTCCCCCTGTGTAAGGGCTGAATTCTTACAATACTGTCCAAAACATCGTAGGTAAGTCAAGTAACCATGTGAATGTAAGTCACTCTATCATGCATGTACCAAAATTCTTAAATTAACAATCTATTTGAAGTGGAGTAGTTTCCTAAAACGTTTTAAATTCCTATAAGCAAACATGGGTTTTGTACTGATTGGATACATATGAAAGATGACACATTATGGCATGCCTTCCCTTGTTTGTTTTAAAAACATCCTAATGTTACATTTCTTTTCAGGCTTACTCTCCAGAAGGCCACCTGCTCTTATGGTTCCTATTTTCGAAACAGGCTGTAATAGAACAGATAGAAAATAAAACAAAGTATATGACATGGACCAACTTACTTTGCTTCATCTTTTGCAAGTCGCCAACTTTGCTCTTTGGAAGTTTTATATGGTCAGCTTCAATTTTGTGTTCTTTCTGACCTCCCATATTTTCTCCAAAACTTAAATGCTGAAGAGAATTTGGAGGTATCTCTTTCACAGTATCAACATTTCCGTCATTGCCACCATGCAAACCTACAGAATAAGGAAATGTGTTTAGAGTTTGTGTGGTTCCAAAAGATGGTTATAACGCTACTGCAAAAGATAATTCATCACAATTTAATAAATAATCAATATTCAGTTGTTAGCTTCAGATCTGATTTTCAGTAAGCATTTAAGTGTTTGATGAAGCCTCGAATAATGCACTTATATATTGTTTTTTCCTCCTGCTGATTCTGCTTTCATATCCAAAAATCTAGCAAGCAACATAAAGTGTTTCAAGAGCTACGATCTGAGCAGAAGGTTGTGGCAGTAGGTCACAAAAGTTACGTTAAAATAAAAAGCAGAATTACAGGACTACACAGCCAAGGAATACAGAAAACCCTGGTCTCCTTGACATTTGTGGTAACTTTCTCTTGATAAACTCTTCCTAAATTCAACAAAACCAGCATTTCACTTGCCATATTCACATTTTCTCATTAATAAAACTCAAAATGAGATCTTCCTCAAAACAACAAAAAGAAATATTTAAAAGCCTTGGCATTTAGAATATTAAACATTAAACGCATATAAAACCTTGAGCTCACTGATGTCGGTATTCTAATCTGTTTATCTATCCACTACAGAAAGCAAGAAATTAAGAAATACTTCTGCTGGCTTCTTTTCAAAAGAACCAGTAATGGGCATAACTTATAAAAAAAACTTCCAGTTGTTTGGTCATGTCACAAACGCACAACACATATGTTATAGTTCTGTTTTTTAGCAGGACAGCATTTGAACATGCCACCTGAAGCACAGAGCAGACATAACTTAATGTTCTCTTTGACATTAAAACAAAGTCACTTGATCCACAAGGAGTAATTTAAAACATATTTTCTATGGATTTGTGTCTTTTCTAACTGCAATTCTTCCAAACCCTTTCTCTGCAGTACTTCTAGTTCTCTCACATCCTAGACCTCCCACACATCACCCTAAAGTTAGCTGTTAACAGAAACAGGAGGCCACTGAGCAAGTGGTAGTACCACTGCTTAATCTCCAAGCAGACCTTCAATCAACTCCTGACGATATGCTGCAACTCTAACTAGTACCCTAAGCAGGCGTACTAATTTCTATTACTCTCTTCTGTCCAGTGGAGGAATCTTGAAGCACTTACCTTTGAAATTTCTAGCTGTCAAATTTGGCTGAAGGTGGTCAAAATGCTCCGAAATTGTGGTGTGTGTGTAGAGAAAGAAATCATGTAACCAGCCACCTCAGGAGGCCAAGACTAAGACTAGTCTGTAGTAACCTTGTATACAAGGGGTATCAATAGCTGTTTTTTCTTTTTGTAACAATATCAAACAAGAATAAAAGGCTGCCCATGTGCACCTAGCGTTCATGATATCGTAGCAGATATTAATCGAAAATTTTGCCACGAAATACTGACACATCTGCTAATAAGAATTTTACCTGGTGCCAGATTTGGAGCATGGGGCTGTTCAGTTGGAAGATTTATAACAGGTTGATGACCATCACTTCTAGGAGCTGAAATAAGTGGCTTCTTTAAAGCTAAAACAAAACACATTGACAAAAGCCTTAACATGAAACATGAATATAGTATCAGCTCTTCCTCTGACAATCTTGTAAATACATTGTTTTTTTTTGTTTTCAAATCACAGATGAAAATATGAAATACAAGGTTTCCTGGAAAAATTATTAGAAGCGCTGAGGCGCTCAGTTTTGAGAATTCAAATCTGTAACAAACAGTAAAAAACAAAAACAAAAAAAAAAAACAGATTTTACACCACACTTGAACTTTACTATCATAGGCAAATTTTAAAACTTTGCATTCACTATGAAACATACAGTATTTATGCAGAATATATAACATCAAAAACCGAAATGTGAAAGCATTAGAATATTTCTCCTAACCTGTGGGAGTATCTTCAGCCTTAGCAGGGTCATTATCTTCTATTTCAGGCATGCCTGCATCTCCTCCTGTTTTGATTTTTTCTGTAAGACAAGAATAGGATGTTCTGCCTTATTAACCTTTAAGTTTTAAGGCTGAATTTCCCTCTTGTGGAAGGCTCCTAGACCAGAAGAAAAATCTTTCATGCGCAGAAAACATCCCGCATTGCTAATGCAACTACAAGACTTCTTACGCTGTTTTGCAAACTCCCTCAAGACTGCTTTGGAGCGCTGATCCCAAAGTCAGTGCAATCTTCAGAAAAGGATGGGAAACAGATGCACTGCTCTAGTTTGCTTCAAGAAGCTTGCTGGGACAGGCACTGAACTGATACAAAAAGGTGTGGATTCAGCAGTACAAGAAGTAGAAGCAAGGAGAACCCATATACTTCTTGGAATGGACTAGCAGCAGGAAACCATTATAGTAATTACTTGCTGGGTCTCCTGCACAGCTCATAACCAAAGGTTTCCCACTGCTCCTGGTCAGTTACCCAGCTGGAGATTTCTCATAGTTCAATGCTCCTCACCTTGAACCACCTTTTCTGTGCATATTCCTGTTCTGCAGCAAGCCCCTTCCCTAGTAGCTCACCCCAAGACAAATTTCACAGTGAGTGGAGTGGCAATCCCCAGTTCACAACTGGCCACATGAGGAAGGGAGATGCCAAACAAACTATGAAAATGAACACAAAACTGTGCAAGAAACTACTTTCACAAAAGGACCCAGAAAAAGGACATGACAATCCCTGGATACCTGTAAACTCTAACTTAGTACAGTGACATGGAGCTAAAATCAAGTTACCTGAGTCAAGTAACACATTGCTCTACTTCAGATAAACACATGATTCTGTACGACAGCAAAGGACGCAACACATTTGGCTCATTATCTATCAGAACTGACAAAAAAAGGAAATACCTTTGCCGTTTACAACATGATCTGAAGGCTGCTCATTCTTTTCTGCATTTTTATCTTCTGTCTCTGTAACAGTCTTAGATATTGCCTGGTCATCACTATTGGGATTTACTTCAGTATCTTTACTGGCTTGAATTTTCTGTGCGGCCTGTTAGAACAAATTAATAAGAAAACAACATGAAGCATATCCCTGAAAATTCAAAAACAAACTCTCAAATTTAAGATTACTTTGGGCAAGCAAAATCACATTTATAAATTAGATGATCATCTAAACAAACAACAGAAGTCCTCTACATATGACCTTCAGTCTGGAGGGTAGGAGGTGAGATTCTAGACACATAAAATGTAAAATATTGCACGGTTGTATAACATTTACACTGGCATATGTACAACAGCTGAACCATTCATAATTTGTGAGTAACAGAGTTATCCCAAAAGAATGGAAAGAAAACCTTTACCGTTCCGCAACACATTAGTTTTAATTGCAATAGAACAGATATAGAACCTTGGAAAGTTATTTTCATAGGTGCTACATTTGCTAGCGTTCTGCCTCTAGCAGGCAGCTACCATTTGTAATCGATAAATAAACAAAACTATATGGGCACACAGAGAAAATTACTATGGTAAAAAGGAATGAAGGCCAACTCAGCTCTTAAACACATCACGGACTGGTAAAGACATCATATCGGCCTTAAACCTAAGGTCACATACTTGAAGACAATTCTAGCTTTAAGGGAAGATCTGACTGAAATCTACTTGAAGTCTGCCTTATTATTTGTAATGCTTGTAAACAGAGACTAAACAAGGAACAGAAGTCTTCAGAAAAATAGATTATTTCATCTGTTTGTAGGAAAGAGACTAATATTCTACTGACAGCTTGCACCATATAATTACACACTTGACACCATTTAAACACTATTGATATCTGCACCACATTAGCATTGGACGCCTCAGAGCTCAAGCTCCCCTTTGCAATAACCTGTACAAGAACACAGATCCTACCCTGCAGAGCTAAAGTAATATCCATTTTACAGAGAAGAAACTAAAATCCTGAGTGATGGTGTCATGCAAGAAGGCTGTAGCAGGCCAAAGAATTAAGCCTCATCTTCAAGGCTCAGTTCAATGACAGCAAAACACGCAGATGGCCTTACACTGATATCCACCTAGGGCTGCTCAGTACAATGTTTAACCAAAAGAGGAGAAAGGTGCAAGCCCTCCAACATATCTGAACTACTGAGTTAGTAACCAGCAGACTTTGGGCTCTTCTAATTCAAAGAAACGTAATCGTGCATTACCTTTTGTTCCCGTACAATTTGGTCCATTAATTTCTTTATGTTTTCTTCATGTTGCAGTCTCATTTCCTTGATCTGCTGCCCACACTGGAGACTTAATTAGAAACACGTTATCAGTCATATTTCATTTGTTTCATATTATATTTGTTATATTTGCTCTCCCACAAATAAAATAGGGGGAAAAATGAAGTGGAACAAAAACCTAAACCTGAGATACAACTAGAATAGTCTGTCCAAAAACCTTCGCTGTGGAATAAGGCGTGTGGAATGGAAATGGACTGAATACAGAAAAAAAAAAAAAAAAAAAAAACAGAACTGGAAAAGAATAGGGACAAAGCAGAAAAACAGCAAGATAACAAACATGCCTTGAAGACATTTCCTCCGAAACCTGGAAAGCAACCGAAAATTCAAGCTTCACAGTTAATCTGTCATCAGGACATATTTATTCCACTTGGAAAGCAATACATCTTCCATGGCTGTCAACACAGAAGATGCACAACTACTACTATCACTTACTGCTACCAACTCAAATAACAAGATCTGAATGACACAGCTAGATGTCCCAACTTCTCTAACAAGCCACAGAGAGATCCACACAATTCACAAAATTCTCATCTCCCACAAACCTGCAAATACTCTGCATAGCACACACAGAAACAGGTACGTACTTTTTTTTGGCGAAAGTTTCAAACATTTTCTGTGTTAATCTTCTGCATTCCCTAGGGCTCCAGGAGTAATTTTTCTCCTCGCTTCTTTAACATACTTGAAATTCCAATTATATGCAATGCTTTCAACTTCAGTTCAATAAATTGCACTTTTAGGAAGACAGCAATTAACAACCCTAGTGGCTTCCAGAACACCGTCGATTAAACTCTTCCACGTATTTGTTAACTAAGATCTCAACATCAACAATAGAACTTCAAAACCAAACAATTAGCTGAGTCAGTCACATCACTGAATAGGTACGCTCAAGTTTGAGGATTAAGAGAAATACGATTAACTTGTGCTTTTTAATGGACCTGTATCACATACACACAAATCTACCATTACTAACATTCCTGAAGACATACCTATCGTATTCCAGTCTCCTTGTAAGGTAAGTATTGTTCTTCTTGTACTCATGAAGCTGATCTTCCTGACGAATGAATTCCTGGCGTAACTCCGCAAGTTGTTCTAGACCAAAAAACAAAAACCAACATGAATGTACAGCTATAATAAACAAATGCCCCGTGGCAGATACAACTTTTAATATTGCTATGTAAGTTAAAAACTTGCTCGAGTTTTGTTTTTCCTTCTACATAAAGATCCTTAAACTAATTTGAAAAAAATGCCAACTTGCTTATGCCAGATGTCACTACAGATTACAGAACAACTCTTCTGATACTACGACTTAAACTAAAAAAAAATGAATTGTTCTTTACCTTTTCATCCAGAAAACTTACACAACACTATTTCACCTATCTGTTGAAAATCTCCCCAATTTTCTGAAAAAAATCTGTTATTCTGAATAACACAAAATTTCCATTATGTTATTGTTTTTCCGCAATAAATGTAAAAAAGAGGTACATTCACACCATCCATGGAAATTGTACATTTCCTGCCTTCACAAGGAGCTGTTCTAAAGGTTCTTCCCCCCGCTTTTAAGGATACAAATAATTGTTTAAACTCCCTACTATTTTAAGCTGCAACTCTAAAGCTAGAGGCAGAAGAGTCAAGTATGCTGTCTGCAGGCACGTACAAAGTTTGGCAGTAGCTGTTCTAGGTTTCTCCAAAACCAACACAGTAAGATACACAGACGTGATTATAATGTCCGTAATAACAGCCTAAAAAGATGCTTTCTGGCCCTCTTCTAACCCAGCATCAGTATCATAGCATTGCTGATCCAACTATACTGCACTGTGTAGCTGGTCACGAAAGCGACTGTAGTGTCTTGGGAGCAAGCAGTGCCAGGACACATCATCTTTCTGCAGACAGTGGAGCAAAGTCTACGAGGGCCAACCCCACACTTATATCCAAGACTAGAAAACCAATGAGCATCATGAAATTTCAGATTATGCAATCTTCCAAGCATCATTCAATCTTTCATTTAAGCTGCATTCTGCAGTACCTCAACAATTACAAAACATGCAGCTTCATAGTCTGCAAAAACAGTTTGGCCTTAAATTCCTTACCCTTTAAACGATGTATGTCTGCCATTTGATATGATATATTGTTCTGCAGCTTAATCTGAAAGGAAGAAACAGTTATATAAATACAGGCAATCTTTGGCAAGGTAGAGAGGGTTTAGACTGTACAGATTGAGGTACAATTGAACTCATTCTTTTTTCATTGTGAAGATGTGTAAAGAATCATTGGAATGACATATAAAAAGTTCTTGCAAATATAAATAACGTATATTTAGTTATCTGTAAGTGATAACATCAACTTAAACGATATATTTAGGCTTTGCTAGAAAGGATTTGGATCAATTTATTTCCAAACATATTTCTATTTAAAAAAGCAGATTTTGCCAGGGCTAAAATTAACACACTGAATTCTGATACTGCAAAGGGGCCAGCGAATTTCCAACGTCAAAGCCTAAGTATAGAAAAAGTATATAAAAATAGACAAGCAGCATCATAAGCAAAAACAATGTTTCACCTAATGTATGCTTAAAGTAAATATTTAATGTGATGCTAGATAAAATTTGTAACACAAATTATTCTTTTAAGAGAGAATCTGACACCAGTGGACTTCCACAACAGCTTTTAATTTGGTATTCTTAGTAAGGAAAAAAATAGCAGTTCAGTAAGTAAGAAATGCACGTACGCGAAGTCATCAAGTAAAGATGTTTCCTCTTGCTCTTACACAAAGACAAAAATAACAGAGATTAAGAGGAAAAACGCAGACACAGAGAGCATACTGAGAAAGGGTGAAAAAATATCTATGACCACCATCAGGCAACACTGACTCTGTCATCATTTCTCTTGTAGTTTCTTGATTGAGGTAAAGGGTGACTCTAAAAGGGTGCTGAAACAGGGCTGTCATTCCTGGGTTACAAGGCCAGGATTACCTCTTGGAATAGCAAAGACTGCATGCAGTTAACTAAAAAGAGGCAAAGCAAGCAAGCAAACAAAAACAACAGAAAGCTTGGCCATTAGTATTTTCACACACAGCTGTGGTGCCATTTCAAATCCAGTTGTCTTTGCTCTTGAGAAGCTCCCTTTCCTACTCCAAAGCAGGGTGTAAGCACGCAGCCCTGGAGGGGACGCGCACACAGGCTGCTCCCGCTCCTGCGCGGGCTCTGAAGCTCGATGCCGAGTCGGTTACCTGCCTTTCCTGTCAGAACAAACACAGACGAGTGCCCTTCCTTTCTCAGGGCTTCCTCCACCCACCTCCCGCTTCCCTTTTTTCAAACCTTTTGTTTCTTTAACACCGTGTCAGTGACTGTGTTTGCCTTTTTTTTTTCTGTTCTCTACATACGAGAGGCACTCCAGCTCTGATCGCCCCGTTCCTTCTCTCCCGTCCGGTTCAGGCAGGCGGTTACAACTTCAGGAGCTACAGCCATGCGAGACCTGCTGAAATGGGGATTTTCCGCAGGACACCCCGCAGGAAGGCGCGGAGCGATGGGTGGGGAACGTGTGGCATAACGGGGCTGCTCCCCCGAAACTGAACGGGGGGCAGGGACACCTGACCTGTAAAGGGGGAACTGTCTCTGTTAACAGGGATGATTTGTAGATAGATAGCATCAGTTTTATCGCACAATCCTTCATTTTGACAATTTTGAGTTTCAGAGAAAAGCGACAGGATTTACAGCCAAAACAGCTTAGCTGACAGCAAATGTCCCTAATCAGAGGGACAGAAACAGAAGCAGCTTTTTATGATTCATGGGATCTGTCCCACCTACACATGCAGAAAACCCGCTCCACAACCGTGGCACAAGTCCAGTTCTTTCAGATCTGTGTCCTCCTGGAATCCAGACCCCCTTGTACCATCCGTATTTCTCAGTGGCTTCTCAGATACTTTCCAAAGCAGTTGGGAAACGTAAAAGAAATTGCTGGAGCTAATTACATGCAAAGGCAACCCTTCCAGTGCTGTCCAAACTGTAACAGTCTCCTCATAAAAAGAAAGACAACGTAAGAAAAGAAAGTTATAGACACACCGGAGCTTACGTCTACGCATTTATTGCAGGACTGAACACAGGTGGTAACCGCTTCCCAATGAAATAAGCACACATCCACCCATATTTCCCTATGAGTCAATCCTTTCTCTAGGGCAAACGCCCTCCGAACCGCCTGCCGAAGCAGCACAGGAGGTGTCCGTACCGCTCTGCCTCGCTTCAGGCCCCTGGGCATTCCCGATGCATCGCTGCGGCACACGCTGGAGCAGCACACCACAGCTCTTTGAAAGACTGACAGCACAAGGGTCTGCGTTCCGCAGCTCCGTGATCTTTCTACTAGCAACTGCCCAGTGCCTTTTTCAGAACAGCCAGCGCTACCATCAGGCAATTACCACAGCCTTGGAGGTGCGGTATTTGTCACGCTAATGATCAGGAACACGCGGTAAGGTAGAAAGACGTGCTCAACATCACTGCTGCAAAGCTACACCTTTGCGAACTGAGGAGCTACCAAGGGGCTTTGGCAAAAAGGAACAGAGCCAGCTGCTTCCAAGGACGTTTCACTCAACAGTTTCATCCCATGAAGCAGCACTTCTAGGCATCGGCTAAAGGGCAAGGATGTGTTACACACCCAGCACAGCCAGCGGCAGCTTTGGGACGAACAAGGCGTGCTCCTAAGAGCTGCAATAGCAAATACAGAGATACGAACCCCTACACGCTGGATGGCTGCCATCTGGAAGCTCTCCACCACAAATTCCTGCCATTCAATCATTTTATTGAGCTGACGGCAAAGGGATGTGTAAAGCTATGAAAAATGCATCCTCACGGTGTGCTGCAAACAAGCATGAAAGGCTCAGGACTCCCAAACGCTGTGAGCCACTGCAGCCGCCTGCCTCCCCAAGAGGAGTTCTCTCCGCTTTGTGCCAGGGCCCAGCGACCATCACGAGCTCACCAAGATGAGCACAGGGTGACAGGAAAAGAGAGTTCCCAAGAAGCCAGGTCTCGTTAGTAGAAAGAGGGTGATTTATAGTTGCCGCTTCCACCACGGATGTTACCAATCGCTGTTCAAAATCTGAGCTTCTGATCACTGCCACGTTCTGTCACAGCTGCTTTTCTTTACCATCTCTTCTTTGGCGAAGAGGAAAGCTTACATTTTCATGTAAGTAGTTCCCATTCCCAGAAAGGCTCTTTTCCAAATTCTAGCTATAGATACCCCATTTATTGTTTTTTCCTTCAGAAGATCTCTCTTTGCAAGAGGCACCTCTCAAGGTGTTCTACAATACCTTTGTGAGATTTGCAAGGCAGTAGCTCTGGAAGGCCTAAATACACTGGGTAAAGAACGGCTCAAACTAGATTTACAATCGTTTGTTCTCCAGCTTCCAGTGCATCGAAATAAAACGTTCAGCTGCATTTCAAGGGGTCATCTTCATGGCAAACTCAAGAGACATTTAGTAGTTTCCTCCTTTGCCTCTCAGCTTCCACACCGTGCGAGCAGCAGGCGCTGCCTTACCGCGGTTCAAACTTTGAGTGTGAGCCGGGTTTGTGGGGGTGTGGTTTTATTTTATTTTTTTAAAAACAAGACACGAGGCCACTTTATTATCTTTTCTTTTTGTTCTTACGACAGATCTACATTCTGGTGCAGTGTGGCTGGCTTGTTATGTGTGCAGAGGGAGGGAGGAGAGAGGCGAGGGTTTGGGCTTGGCTGTAGATATCACTGACCTAGGAGGAAGCTGACGGAAGAAATTCAGGTTGCCTCAGCACTGGAAAATGCACGGTTGATTTGTGTGACCACCAAAGAACCTCTTACAAAGACGAAGGAGCACAAAGCAGGACTGACGCTGTGACAGGCACCAGAGTGGCATCTTTCAAATGAGTTTGCTATGAAACAAACCTAAATCTGTTGTAATCTCCTGACAGCCCAGGAGTTACCAGTGTTGGTGCTTTATTATAGCACCCATATTCCACAAATGGGCTGGGATCACTGGAATAGCTTGTTCAAAGAACATCTTTGCCAAATTCTATTCCAAGAAAAAAAGAGTTATCAGTCAAGTCTTTTGGTCAGGTTTTTTATACCTACTCTGCACTTTTTTTCGGTAACAGATCTCGACTGTTTCACTCTCTGAACTAGAGTCACTTAACGGTTTTTCATCTTTTTGGTTAGTTGATTGGCTTTAAATTAGGATATAAGCCACTGAGAACATGATAGTAGTTCAAAGAGGAGGAAAAGAGAAATGGTCAGTGACTGGTTACCAAAAAAAAAAAAAAACCATACTGCTATTCTCACCTATTAAGGCACATTGACCATTTTGAGCACAAGCAAAGAAATTATGATATTCAAAGGCTACTAGCTCGTGTGATCTAAAATAGCAGCTTCTGGAACAAAGAAAGAAGATACAGGTCATATATCGCAATATACATGATATTAACAATAAAAAAATAACTGTGAGGTTCATTAGTCTCATCTCTTTTGCTGCCCTCCTGCTCTGCCCTGCAAGACGCCAGCCTGAAAGCATTCACAGAGTAGCCAGCTTCACAGAGAACAACAAAGCGGTCAGCACACACATTGCTCAGCAGCACCTCCAGTTGTATGCTGCACCAGAGGGCTTCCAGTGATTCTCATGAGGCACCCTGACCTTCACTGGCATTTTGCCTCCTGGTGTCCTGCAGCAAAGTGCTAGCCATGAATTCTTACCAGTTTAGTATCCATGAGAGCCCAAGGAAGGGAGTTCCAGCATGTAATTAGGTGCTGTGATGGACACCCCCGGTGTTTTCAACCCACTACCATTTGTGGATGCTTGCTTTTATTGAAGAGGCCAACGAACAACTAAACCTACCTGCCCTCACTATTTGTATATTAATGCTCAATTAAAAACAAACAAACTCAGAACACATCAGTTCAGAAGACTGTAACCAGCTCTCTGTCTTTTACAAGGGTAATCATCTTTGTTACCAACCTAACCGCTTTAATTCCAGCGCAACAGTTCAGCTTCTTTTACTTGTCACAGTAATACTTTCATGCCTGTGTAAAACAGTTCTTCATAGATTAAAGTAGATTTTATGGCGTCACAACATTTTCATCGCAATGCATTTAATTTGTATTTATTTCCGATGGAGAGCACTGCTATCTACCATTACATACCTCATCAGGGTTTTTATCCCAATCTCTCAGGAATCCAATCAGAAAAAAATAAATTAAAAAGAAATCACGTTTGTTGAACACACAATGGCTTAGTGTGAATGGCTAGTAGGAAAAAAAAACATAACTTTGATACAAACTAAAACAATTTGAAAGAGTTGGTAGTTCTCCCAACTTAATTCCTGATAATTAGATTAAGACGTGTAAGCATTTACTTTCTGTGACAAAGAAATGTATTTTCTTATCCTGCTCATTAAAAGTACGATATTAAATGGCCAGAAAAACAAACTCAGCCAGTGATAAGCCTGACAGGGTGGTATTTCCATAAATCCTAATGTGATAAAGCATTCAATCAGACAGTAGAATTACGAACCGTATGCAAATGAAGCACACGCTGCCATGCACATGGCTGAGTAAAAGAGAACTTGTCTGCTGTCTACCGCAGGCTTAACTCCTCTTAACTCACGACATTTGTTATGAGAGCAGGCCAAGGAAAGTTGATGCACTCACTCATTCTCCTTTCCATAAGGAAAGGAATTCCCAGGCCACGTCCACATAAAAGGGCAAGCCGAATTTCCTGTTGGCGTGGCGTGGCTAAGAGAAGTGACACGTTATGACAGCAGCACGATTTTTTTCCCCAAGTACACGCTGGCTGCATCAGAACCAGCGCCTGGCAGGCGAGATGTTCTGAGATGCAGCGACAAGCTGCAGGTGCTGCACCCGGACAGGCACCCGGTCCACAGCACACCCGGTCCACAGCACACCCGGTCCAGCGCCCTCGCAGACGAGCGAGCTGTGGCTCTGGTTTTAAGGTTGCGCACAGCTCCCTGACCGATCACCAAAGACTGAAGAAACTGAGGAGGAAATTCACAAAGAAATTAACGAGAGACGTCTGGAAAAGGGAGTTCGGGGAGCTCTCAGCGCCAACGCACCCGCAGCCCCCGCTAATTCCGGCTCTGCTCCTGGAACAGACCCGGGCCGGCAGCAGCCCCGCCTGGCCCCGGGCCGGGCCCCCCGCCCCCGGCCGTACCTTGCTGTCCTCGCACTGCTTCACCTGCCCGTCGCGGGCCTGCAGCTGGCTGCTGAGGTGGCTGTAGTCGGCCTCCTTCTGCTCCAGCTGCTTCCTGTGCGAGTCCACCTTGCCCAGCAGGTCCGAGTTCCGCCTCTCCAGCCGCCCGCGGGCCACCTCGGTGCGCTGGGCCTGGCTCTGCAGCTCGGCCAGCTCCTCCTGCAGCAGCGCCTGGCGGGACGAGGCGCTCCAGCAGTTGAAGGCGAGGACGGCGATGACGGCCAGCAGCGCCACGAAGACGAAGGAGGGCAGCCGGCCGCCCCTGCGGTTGGCCCCGAAGCCCACCATGGGGGAGGCCGCGGGGCGGGGGCGTCACCGCTCGCCGCCTCCGCCTGAGGGGAACCGGGGCCGGGGCCGGGGCCGCTCTGCCCCCGCTGCCGGGGCTCCCAGGCGCCGCTCCGGCCGGGCCGCGGCCGGGACGCTGACGGGGACGGGGCCGGGCCAGGCCGCGGAGCCGCGCTGGCGGCGCGCCGCCCACCCCTCCCCTCCGCCCCTCCCCGCCGGCCGGCCGGCCGCGGCCCCGCCGCTTCCGCCGCCCGCCTCTCTCGCGAGACGACAGAGCTGTCGCGACAGCGCCGCCGCCTGCTCGGGCGGGAACGGGGCGGCGCGCGTGCGCTCGGCGGCTGACGGGGGGGGCAGAGAGGGGTGCCCGCTGAGGGGCCGCGACCGCCGTTGTGTAATAAAAGCTGGAACAAAGCGCCCGGCCCCGGCCCCGCCGCCGCGTTGCCCTCTTGTGCCGCCGTGGCCGAGGGAGGGGGAACGCGGCCCAAGCTCGGAGCCCGTCCTGCCCTCGGGGCCGCGGCCTCAGCGTGGGGACAGGCGGGTCACGGGGAAGCCACGCGCAGCTTCAAGCCCCGGAGCATCCCTTTGTGTAATGGGATTAAAGTAGTGGTTGTGCTGCGCCTCTCCAGCAGCCAGGCACCTCAGGCAGGAGGCCAGGCCCTGAGCAAACTCCTATGGCCACTCTTTAGGATTGGTACCACAGAGATGTTAGAAGTGCCAAGAAAATGGAGGAAAACAGGATGGGGTCCCTGGGTCAACTAGGAGGAGGAAAAAGAAAGAATGACGCTGAAGAAATAAAGTATAAAACCAAATATTTCCCATAGATACAGCATACATGGCACAGGATCTGTCAGCTGCGATAACAGTGTTTGGGCACACACACCACTTTGTCTTTCCATCAGGTTCCGTACCCAGCTCCTATCTCACACACCAGTATTTGCGTCTTGGCACTCTTAATTGCTGCCGCGTGGGGAGCCAATTAATCTCAATTTGCCAAGCTGCTTTCTGCAGATGGCGGTGTAGATTCACGTTCTGTATCTGGTGTTGCAAATTTTATGTCGTTATGAAGCTAGTCACAGGTTTCTGAGTCTGTTCTGTTAAGCTTGTCCTTTCTGGTACACTAATTCTATGCAAACCTGGACGCTGTGAGAAGGGAAGTGCTCGTCTAAATGACGTAAATACAATATGAAACACCAGTTTGAGCCCGGAACTATGTCTGGGTTTCACACCCATTGATTCTCACCGACCTGTAGAAGTCTGCTCAGAAATGTTACCTCCTCGCGTACCACTCAGCACTATTTCCCCTCTCTGGTGTGAGCTCTGCTGCGGAGCTGGCAGCGAGCGATCTCCCTGGCAACAGGGAGCTTTGTGAGCCTGGGGGGAGCTGCCTGTGCACGTTTTTTGTGGTTGCCTTTGCATATCTGAGAGGTGAGGCAATAGCAAGCGGTTTTCCGATTAATTTGCATTTCATTTCAGGCCCCGTGATCCAGTCCTAGTCTGTTCTGTTCCTTGCTGGAATGGCTGTGTTCTTGCCCAGCCTTCCTGAGCTTTGGTCTAGCGTTTGACCATGATTTTACACCGAGTGTTGGAATAATCTCTTGGCATCTTCAGCTCAACCTCTGCCCAGGAGCTTGGCTAGTCCTTCAGAAAGGTTTATCTTGGCTTCTTTGACCTCACCATAATACAGTGGTAATGGAAAGATCCATTGCCTGTTATACACTTCATAGCTGTCATTGTGAGACACAACGCAAGCACAACTAAGCTTTAAACACCATACCTGCCTTGGAGGAACTGAAGGATGCAAGAAAGAAAAATTGTTCATGATTGATTTAAAACCTTACATGCTCCTATATCTTTCTATTTAAGAACTGCTCTGTAAGAGTAGTCATAAGGTATTCAAATTTAGCATCCTTGTAGAAACAAAAAAATCAAAATACACAGTAGTAATGCTTAACTTTGGACAGGGGAGATATGCAAATTGAGGTTTGTCAAAAGAAAAGTGTTTAGGGGGATATGGCATTCCTATGTAATGTAGAGTTTCTTTCAAGACAGAGTATTAGAAGCCCAGCCCGGGGATAGGTCACTTAGCAAAAACACTGGAAGGATCTCAGAAATGTGTACTTTAAAAGAGTTGGAGAGGCTATTTTAAGTTTTAAGCTATCTTCCTAAGAAACAGAAGTTGTGTCCAAACAAGGAAAATAGAAAAAGCAACCTGTCGAGTTAAATGTAGAAATACCGTGTGGCAGACCAAAATGATCTTGAAGAGAAACTTTCCAAAGGCATGGAAAACATTCACGTGTATTAGAAAGTGTCAAAAGAAGCAGCCGAGTTGAAATATGGCTGTAACAGAAAAGATTCCGTATTTCTGTTCACTACAGAAGATTCTCCTCAGAGACTTTAGCTGGGGTGGAGGTGTATGTCGGGGGAACGAGAAACATCAGTGGAGCTAGAGCACTGAGGTGACTGGCAGCAGATATTCAGGACCAGACCACAAGATTTTAGAGGAACTCAGATGTGACACCGCTTAGCAATGCATTGGCCAGGACACCAGCGTAACTGCTCCTCTCCACGAGTGAGCTGAAGAACTCGAGAGAAGCCTTTCCAGACAAGCTGACTGAAGCTACGTGTACTAGGAGTAGATCTGTAGATAAATGTGATATATTTGGAAGGAGTAAGCAGGCCTCTTTCAGAGGAGGGTCAGTTTTCTAGATCTTCTTGGAGATTTCTGAAGGAGTCAAAAAGCAAATGCTTATGGTTGATTCAATCATCACAATGCACTTGAATTTAAGAAAGTTTTCTTGAGGTTCCTTGTGAAGTTTTCCTAAATTAAACTATTAAGCTATAAAGAGGACAAGTTTGCTCCTGGATTAGTAATTAGTGAAAAGATAGGAAGAATGGAGTTAGGAGTTTATTTACTAGTGACACAACAGTTTGTGACCTTTTTCCACCTATTCATAAGGGATCTGAGGGGGAAAAAGCAATGAATAACAGGGCAATACAATTTGTGGAAGTTAAGCATCGTTTTTCAGAGTAATCAAAAATGAAGCTGACTAGAAAGGGTTACTGAATTTCATGACACTGAGTAACTGAATAAATAGGACAGCAGAGGAATTCAATTTTGATAAATGTCAAGTAATGCGTGCAGGAGAAAGAAAACAATTGCAACACCACATACACAGTGGGCTCTTAGCAATCTCTGTTAACGTCTCCTTTTTCCTCGTGGGTATTAAAAAAAGGTGGGGAAAGTGGAATAAAGAGTATTGTTAGGACAGAAATTAAGAATAAGATGGAAGGTATTGTCAGTGTATGAATTTGCACTAATAAAATGGAAGGTATTGTCGATGTATGAATTTTCTCTGTGCTTCTGCTTCCTGAACACTGCGGTTCTCATCAGAGGCTTGTGAGAAGGTTATGAAATGAGGGGTGATCAAAGGTGTGTGGAGTGACTTTGGTACAGGGAGACAGCAAGGGAGTTCGGAAAAGATGACAGGGAGAAGGACCATGATAAAGGTATTTAAAGCGATGAATGATATGGAGAAGATAAATAAGAAAGATTATTAAGTGCTTCTTCTGCCCGTACAACTAGCAAACACCGGGTGAAATTACTGGGCAGTAGGATTAAATAGAAGGGCGTACTTCCTCCACACATTGCACGGTTTGGTCATGCACCACCACTGCTGTGTTGTGGAGGTCAGTAATACAACGACATCCAGAAAGGTGTTACGGAAATTGGTAGAGGAGCAGGTCCTCAAAGATTGCTGAGCACACTTGAGATTCAAACTGCGTGCCTAAGCTAGACTAGTGGGAGGGTACCCGAGGCAAAGGGGCTCTGTATACTTCTGCCCCTAGGCATTTCTTCCTCACTGCTCAGGGAACGGAGGGACCTCCTATGTGACACTGTGTGGCCTTTGTCACAGGAACATACTTCTGGAGAATGAGGGCCAAAGCATAAAGCTATGGAAACCTCCCCAGGACGTGGTCCTCTTGGGGATAAATGACGTTCTAGGGAGCGCAGAGTCTGGGAGAGACAATGAAGCATGAAGAGCGCTGGCAGTGACCGGCAGAGCTCACAGCAAGGCACTGCAACACTGTCCTTGGCCGTGTCCCTGCAGTGGCAGGTGTGGCTCCCGGTAAATGCTGCAGAAGCCACAGCATCCCTGTTCGGATCAGCCTTTCCTTGCCAAGCTGTGTGACTGGAGCGGAGAGGGGAACTGCACAGGAAAGTTGCATTTGCTTGTAATTCAGAACGTACCCTGGAGCTTGTCTTCAGACAAGGCTTGATATTTGCTGAGCTTACGTAGACCAATTGTCTGCTGCTGATAATATTAGTATATACAAGTGTTATTTAACAGAAGAATAGTAATAAAATAGCAAACTCCTACAGCAAATTCATTAAGATAATCAAAAAATCCTAATTCAGCTGTATTTGTGGATTTTTTTGTTTTGTTTTGTTTTTTAATTACAGAGAAGAAGAATGATTTAATTGAATTAATTTTCTATTAACATGAGTAGGATGCCATAAAAATAGGGAGAAATTTAATAATATAAAATCATAGTTTTTCTGGAAGGTGCTGACATTTTCCAAGACAGAATGATTAGAACCGAGTGGCAACTGCAGAGAAGTATAAACTGTAGTGTGTGAGATGATGAACATGAAGAAATCGTTTAAAGTAACCTAATAGGCTACAGAACTGCTCTTTCGATCTATGTGCTGTTACTACCTTGAATAATGTATTCTTTGTGCCCTTCATTTCATAATCAAGACCTCACCCCCAGTAACCTGAAAATGCATCCTCTCTCCTGAGCTATTGATCAGTACTGTGGTGAGCAGAAAACATATTTAGAGATATTTCAGAAGTAAAGTCACTCTCAGCTGAGGGCCTGCAGTGCTAGAAATGATCATGCACTGGAAAAATGCTTACAGTGGTACTAGGGGCAAGTGAGAAATCAAATGCCTTTGGAAGCTCTGGCTACAAGACTAGACAGGTCAAGGGGAAAAAGACATTTTATCATTTATTTGTATGGATCTAGGGCGTATATAGTGATGAACAGATAGGCAGTGAAGTTCCTAAAAGGCTTATTGTCTTTCAAGAATATGCATACTGACTTACAAGTACCTGAAATTCCCCAGGCAGTTGCCTGGCACAGCCCTCTGTGTCGCATGCAAAGAGCTTTTCCAAAGCTTCCCAGGCATCATTTTCTTCCAGAGCATTTGCAGGCAGGTCGCAGACATTCTCCTCGGTTGGTTTCACTGAGTAGGGTGGTTTTGCTGATGAAATGCATATTACGCTTGACTTTTGTTTTACTTTACTTCAGATATTCTACTTTATAAAGGGTATTCTGGTTATTATTTACTTCCCTTCATTTTCTACTGTAAAGTCTAAGAGCCCCACATAATGGTGTTTTTATAACTATAGTATTACAGGGTATATTATTGACAAGACATTTTGTCACTTAAACCAACAAATTAGAAAAAGTCTGAATTGTTCTACTAGTCAAGTATGTTGATCCCTTCAGAATCTGAAACAGGTTTTTAAATGAAAAATGGGTTTTGGTGTATTTAAATGGCTTAAATGGAGCTCCCGGCCCATGAGGAGGATGTGGGAAGGGTCCCAGGTGAGGCTGCGCAGGGCAGTTAAAGGCAATTTAAAGCACCGGGGACAAGACAGATATCTGGTTTGCTAGGAAGGTCAGGTGGATTTTGATGAAAGTAGTTTTAGTGAAGCGTGCAGCAGAATGGGCTTTGGCATCCTGAGCTTGGGAGGATGGGGGTCCCCAGCCAACCTGAGTGGGGGGCTGCAGAAGGGGGGCGGCAGGGGAAGGATGCAGAAGATCCCCAGGAGAGCCTCTGCTCACAGCCCCCTGCTGACTTCGGTGGCTGTTTCTGCCAGCTCTGGGACCGACCAGGTATGGCTATGGCCAGAGGTGGGAGCTGTGCTTGTTTATGGGAGTTATTTGTCTGCCAGTAAGGTGGGCCTTAGGGAAACATGTTTGGGCTGAGCGCCCCTCTGGGACTTTGTTTTGTGTTTCTTGCCTGGGGTGTTGCTCTGGCTCACACCAAGATTTTCTTCCTCTTCTTAACTGGTGGAAATGCAGCTGTGGAGTTGAAAATTTTGTATATAATCAGGTGTAAAATTGTGAATACTGCATATGAGAGCATACTGATTTTATAAGCTATTCAGCATTACAGAAAGCTAGTGATTTTAAAAGTAAATACTTAAATATTCTAAGATGCTGTTTTCCAGCTTCAGCAGAATGAAGCTTTTTTTTTTTGCTTTTTTCTTTTTCACGTATCAGGAATTTGTATTTTTTGCAAGCATTCTGCATAGAGAACTTAAATTAGCCTAGGCTTCTAGCTTATACTTTAAAAACTGATTAACATACTCCATCTGTTGGTAAGCTGCGCAACTGTCAAAATGAGCAGCATAGCCTACTAACATTTCCATGTAGATTTGTAAGGCTACAGTCAGAGTACGAGTTATTAATACCAAAATAGCACTGTAGCAGGGAATATTTTTTTCAATATAATTGTTTCAGCTGGTGGATGAGATAAATGCGTAAAGTATAGTTGTCTTGCAAACTGGCTTCAAAAATACCGTCTGCTTATCTTAGAGCTGTATCTATTAATAGTTTTGTTTGCCCATTCGCAATAATAGCAGTTAATAAAAATAATTACTTTCAATATCAGCACATGTTATGAGTGCTTCTGAGGGGTCATTCTGGAGCGTGCTTTGTAATCTTTTCAGGGCTGGGTTGTCGTACCGTGCACTCGTAGGCTGGATTTCTGTTGGCTTGAGAAGGACACCTATCACTGAAATGGGATTCTTTGAAACCCCTTGATTACTGCTTCTGGGTTGAGCAGTGACTGGTATTCAAATTACCTCCCTCTGGCTGGTTTGGGTTTGTAAGCAACATCTCCTATAGCTTGTTCACATAGCTTTAAGGTGGGGCACAGGTCAACTATGTGCTGCAAGTGAACTCAGCCGCAGTCTATCCCCAAACTAACACTGTAAATATTAACTGAAATGAGCACATCTAGCACTGTGCGCTTACACTACGCTCAGCAAAAAGACATTTCCTCCTCTTGAAGTAAAAGGACAAAGCATAAAGATGAAGAAGTAGTGGCATAGTGATTTATCGCAGGCATGCTTCTGTCGACAACAGTTTGCTTGTACTCTTTACCTTTTGATGCTGTGTTAGAATAGTTGTATGCTACCCTGACAACTCTTCCTTCATCTGAGGTTTTATCAAAGCTCGTTACAAGAACAAGGCAGATTAAACAATGTGTTGAGCTTTATTAACAACATCTGTCTTGGGAGAGATTTTGTGTCTTTTAAGGGTGAGATGATCTGTCATCACAAGTGGCTCCCGTTCTTCCATGGCTTCCAGAAGGTGCCTTGCCTTGTATTCATCCGGAGGCAGCTTGGATGAGCGGGCTGAGGCTGTTAGAAAGAATGTACAAAGAGGCAAGTGAAAAAAGCTGCCGATACTCAGATCTTCAAAGCTGTGCACGTGGGTGTGCCTGCACATGTACGTGCACCTTACAATGTACTTTTTAAGAAAGCAATGCATATTAGCTAGTCATATTCTATGCTGCTGCTTTTCCCCCTTATTTCTAGCAATTTTTTGCTATATTTACACAACTGCCTAAGTATTACTCTTATGCATCAAAAGCATCTTTCATCCTTAGAGTAGCTGACAAGAGGGGGAACTACCGAGTGTGAGGTCAGACAGGCCACCCATCCGTTCAGGCTTCTCTTTTTAGCACATCCTTGGGCAGATCTACTCAGCAAGGTACCATTTTATAGGGACGGAGAGCAGTAGTAAGATTAAAGCTATGCAGAATCAATAAAAAAAATAATAATAAAGAAGAGTGGAAAGAGAACTGAAGCAGGGAAAAAGAAAGTAAATGGCTGTGATACCTAGGTTAGGGTAAGGAATATTGTGGAAGAGGGCCAGGAGGCACAGACCCACTTTTCTCATTCTGATTCATAAACATCTCAGCAACAGGTTTCCCATCTCTGAAGGAAAATGTGACTTTGGATGAAAAAGACAATTAAGGCATGTTGATTACAAAGGAAAATGCTTGCTTTTGTTTCTTAAGGTTAAAGACCGCACTTGGAACAGCTTGAAAAGAACTGGTACTCCTTGTGTGTTTGTGTGTTTTTTTTGTTGTTTTCTTTAACTGAAATGCTAATAAGTTTGTTTATGGGCACCTGAAATTTGGAAATATTTCTGAGACTAAGTTATTTGGAGCGTGTATCAGAAACAATCTCTTAGAACTTACTGTGTAATGAAAACAGCTGAGTAATGTCTGGGATTGACTCGTGGCAGCACTTCTGAATTAAAACTGATTAGAAGAGTACACCTGTGTCCGGGGAGAAGTGCTGGGATGGGAGTCCTGTCCCCCCAGGCCCAGGAACCTATCTCTTTGGGAGGTTCAGTGCAGACTTTGGCATTTTGGGGGGGGGGAGGGGATGTGGGGGGGAAGCTTTCTCTAAATAGTATTTGCAAATGGATAAATTTTTTTTTTCTTTTTAATAGAAGCAGTCACAGCTATGTATGCAGCTCTAAGGTGCCCATGAAATCCCTTTAATGACAAATTAAAACAAATTTGTTTTGGGGGAAAACAAAACCCCAAACCTATATATCCCTATAGAAGTTCAGCTGTGGCCTCTGACCATGTGCAGAGAGCTTTAGGGGATCTCCTGCTTCCAGAGGGAAAAGGTCGGGTGCACCACAGAGAAGCTGTGGCTCAGCAAAGTGAGGACAAGCGTTTTAATGTGGTGGTGGTGGTGAGTTTTGTTTGCCTCAGTGTGGTTGTGGCTTCTCAAAGCATTCATATTCAATTACTGTTTTAGTTTGTTGCTGGAGAATACACACAAAGAAGGAAAATAATAATTTAAACTTTGCTAAATATAAATGAGATTCCGTGGGACAAAAAAAGACTTCTGTGGCTTGAGGGGGTTTTGCTAGGCCAGATTTCAAAGGCCCTTTTGCAGCCAATAAAATTACTGGAGCATCTTTATGGGGTGGGGAAAAATAAAAAGACAGTGTAAGTGCAATCATTACCTCCAGGAGAGTTTGTGATTGTGCTTGAAATCACATGCAAGTACGTGCACGTGTTGCTATGCACACTCTGTTTTATGACCTAATATATGATATGTCTTTCTGGTGGACGACGGAGTATGTCTTAGAATGAATTTCTCATGAATTATCTAACACCAAATAATGTGAACGTAAATAAAGCAGGGTCTGAGAATGCAGAGATCGCTGTGATCTCAGAGCGCCTTTTCCCTGCCCTTTATCTGGTGGGCTGAGGGAGAACCAGAGAGGTGAAGGGTGGGAACTCAGGGCTCGAGGCCAGGACAGCGTACTAGGTAAGGCAATGCAAACCGGAATTTGCTTGCTACTTCCCTGCAGCAGGCAGGTGGTCAGCCCCTTCCAGGAAAGCAGGGCTCGTCATGCATAACAGCCGCTTGGGAAGACGAACGTCACCACTCCAGGCATTCCCCCCTTCCTCCCCAGCTTTTATTGCCAAGTGTGATGCCATATAGTATGGGATGTCCCTTTGGTCGCTCGGGGTCAGCTCCCCTGGTGTGTCCCCAGCTCTGCTGGGCAGCTGTAGAGCTGCCACAAGCAGTGTTCAGCGGTTACGGCACAAGTCCCAGGCTGAGATAAAATCAGCAATTAAGGCCAAATGCTTATCAAGTATTAAGAGTTTCAATGGGAGCTTGCTGGGCCATGAGGAACAGTACTGGAGCCTGGCTAATTCTTTCACTCTTCCCAACTTGCACGCAAGCGGCTGCTGCTGCTTAGCATGCATGCTCTGGAGGACGATTGGAAATGACAATCCCAGGGAAGAGCTCTAAAATTTGGAGTAATTTGTTGCCAGCAGGTGATCAGGATTTGTGTGCCTGAGTGCAGGAGTACTGCTATCTCAGTAGACCAATTCCTTGCACTGTTTGTGCACCTCATTTTAGCTTGCAGTCGATTCCTAGGATAGGGTGGTGTTTTCTTGTTTTCCTCCCATTATAGACTAAGAAAGCCACAAATTGAGCATCATAGATTGTTGCTCCATGTGTCAAACCATGACCTGAATTTGAAACATGCTGTTTACCTCTCTTTGTCCTAAGCAAAAAGGAAAATGATTTCTTACAACATATGGATTGGAAAGCACTCTTTATCATAGTTGAGAATTTTGTGTATATATTTCTTCCTTCACAGTAGAAAATTCAGGATTTTAAAGATAAACTACTAATTAGGATTTTGGCAGATTTTCTTTATTGCTCTAAGCGGAATTGGCATTTCAGTATAGGAAAAGCAACAGTTTATTGATCTGAGGACTAGAAGAGCTGTCCATATGCATTAACATGTTTTCAATTATATGAAATGTGTGCATCTCTAATTTAATTTGTGTGCCAATAAAGTAGCAGCCATTGCAACAGTTGATACTTACTGCCTCTCCCGCACAGAGCTGTAGTCAACCCTAGTCCTGTTATAGTCGTCACACAATGCAGGGGTCATCTTCCCTATGACTGCTGGCCTGGGAAGCTTCCAGTGAATGGTGAACAATGCAGACAGCCTGTGTAGGGAAGGGAAAGAAGGAGAGAGAGGAAATTACTGGCATCAATCTTCTGGTTCATTATGGGGGGTGTCCTCAGATGCTGTTGTAAGGACACGCATAGCATCAGGCTCCGTGGTGGGAGGGGAAAAAGGACGACAGGTGGATATGGGGAAATATCTCGAATGCCAAATGTGCTTTCCTTGTCTGGGAGGGTGTGTGAGGTTTCCCTGTGCCCTCCTGCCTCTGCAGAGCCCCAGGAGCAGCGCAGCACTCACTGAGCAGGAGAGGCAGGGGGGTCTTGCCAGGGCTCAGCCTCTCATTCCCCAGAGGGGAGCAGGGGCTGCCCTGGGGGGGGGGAGTGGGACCCGTGTTGGCTTGGAGGGTCGAGTGATGGAGCTTTTCACAGCAGTTGCTTTACTTTCCGGTCTTCTAACTCTATTTTCCAAGGGACCGCAGTTGGGGTCACAAGTACTCCTTGGGAACAGAGATCAGGATGAAAAATGGCTTCAGGTCTGCTTCAGGAAGGGCCTAATTTAATGGCAGGGCTGTGACCCAGGTTGGAGGTTGAGTTGTAAAGTGATGCAAATGAGAGAAGAGAAGACAGGTCATGTAAATAACATCATCCAGTGTTTACTGTGAGCAAGCAGAATGTGAGCAGGGGAGAAATCTGTCTTTGTCAGGGGCTCCTGCTGATCCATTTCTCCATGGATCAGCCGCAAGTAAAGTTAATCTGCTTATGCAGCAGCTGAGAAACTAAGATGCCCTCAATGCCCTCTTCTCATCTCTGCAAATAGCTCGAGTCTCAGAATGCCAGGGGAGCACAACTTCCATCAACTTCTGGGGTGGGACCATCCCGCGTGCCCTTGGTGTGGGGCAGGCTGGGGGCAGCTGGGAGGGTGGCACTGGTAGCCTCAGGGCTGACGGAGCCGTGCCACCAGGGCTCTGGGGCCTGTCCCCAGCCTAACGGAGGTGCATGCTGCCTGGGCTGTCCTTTGCTGAGCGGTTCAGAACGCAGTGTCTGGGGCAATCTGGTTCGGCCAGCACTGGTGTGTGCCCCAGTGTGTAACCTCAGGAGCTCTCATGCTAGGATGAGAAAAAGAAAACCTCTATTTTTGTCCTAATTTTAAAATCAGCTAAAGTGTGTAGGTTGTTAAATTCGGTATCATGTTTGTAAGCATTAGTAAGGAACGTGTAATCTGCTTCCTTTTTCCTTTCTTTCACTTAGGGTATCATTTAGAACATTTCATCCTTAATAATAAGATTGATAATAACATTGCAAGGGGCAATCAGAACTAATCCCTGATGCTTCCCTCCAATTCACTGTTGATTTCTAGGCAGAGACTCTGGGACATGATTTGGGCTAAATAAAGGTATTAGTTAGCAGGGAGTTGGCCAAGATGACCTCCAGAGGTTCCTCCAACCCAAACCATTCTGTGCCTCTGCATTATTTACCCTGCACCAGATGCTGACCTATGCTCCTTACCACCTCGCCTGTGAGGCAGGTACAGCTGCCTTCCCTTTGTAATCTGGTGCTGCCTTCAGGTCCACATGAGGTGATACAATGGCTGTCCAATTCACAGTGAGCTGACCAAGGCCTGTATTCTTGCAAGCGCTTGCAAGGTCATCGCTATGTGAATGATTCCCATTAAGCTCCCGGGGACTCTGCTACCTGTTCTTGCAGAGCTCTGCAGCGTCAGGCTCTGCGTTGGGCCAGTTCCAGTTTCAGTCTGACGCGTCTGTGCTAAACAGCTGATGGTCGGGACACTGCATGCTGCATCACAGCAAAGTAGGGAAACCTCTGAAGGGTCCCTGCAACAGACAGCGAGAACACTGCTTCTGTGGCAAAGCCTTTGCTGTTGGGAAATGTGGGTGGCAGTCTGCACGCGTGTGCACATCCCGGGCTTCCCTGCTGTGGCATTTTCTGTGCTCTTGGTCCCACGCACTCCTTTTGTGCAGCTTTGCTGGCTGCAGGAGGACCTTAGCTGGTGCCTTCTGAAAATGCTTCTTCCTGGCTGCTTAGTCCTTCCAGCCCCACTTTAACAGAGCAGCACGTCAGCCAGCAGGACCCCCCTGACATTGACTGCTGTCTCCTAAGAAGGAGATTGTTTTACTCAGCCCCCCTCACAACCCTAGAGATTTTCTCCTTGGTTAGCACTGTGTACATCAATCACCAGTTTTCATCACCTGAACTCCTTCAGCAGACTCTCAGTCTCAAAAAGTTAATTAGATTAAAGTGTTTAAAAATCATTTTCACAGGGAGACATGAGCAGAAAGCAAGATGCTTCTCTTCATTTGGGAAAGCAAGAGCCATGTATTATATCAGTTAATTGGTTCAACTAAAACTTGGATAATTCACTTCAGAGTGACTGGGATTTAATAATAAAACTCTTCAGTTTAATAGCATCAGAGTGCTCAGGATGCACAAAGATGTGCAGAGGGCTGCTCTGAGCAGCAGTGACTGGTGCTGAAGGTGTCCAGCAGAAGAGCACCAAGGGCATGATCCTGCTCTGGGTGAAAGGAGGAGCGAGCAGCAGGCGGCCAGAGAGGAGTAACTGTTCCTGGGGACCTCTGCCAGAAAGATGGTCTTAGGACAGCTTCTTCAGCCTGTTCCTTGAGACTGTTTCTGTTACAGTGATCTACTCTTGTAGCCCAGTTTCTCCAGGAGGTGAAGCTTTACGGCCTCACCATCCATCCGTCGGCAAGGCCCCTCTGGGCACATTTGTGCCCCTTGCCCAGGGCAGGAGCACGGAGCTCTACAGCATCTTGTGCTCCTCGGTGCTGAGGACATCGATAGCTGCTGCCAGGAGGGCACGGAGAGGTTCTCCCCTTGAGGGTTAAATTGCAGAGCGCCCTCGGGCACCGACTGCAGTGGCTCTAATCTCACTGTGCTTGCTGAAAATGAGCTTCCAGCGCCCCAGCAGCCGGTGCTGCAGGGAGCCTGCTCATCGGCTGGTTGAAGCAATGCTGGCTGTTTTGCTTTCCTCACCCTGCAACGTTTTTATTCTGAGCATGCCATGGTGTTGATATGCAATGTCTTTGTGCTGAATTTGATCTTGGAGGCCCCTCTTTAATTTGGGCCAGACGTTCAAATTGTTGGTAGAAGTTCTGAGATGGCACTCACTAACCTATCTGTGTGCTTTGGATTTATGTGTGATTTCAAAGTAAAGGTCAATTGCTCCACAGTGCTTGGTAGGACCGTGTATTCAGATATTTAAAAAAAAAAAAAAAAAGATAATAATTTCTAGCATTACACAAGAAATGTCTTTTTCACCAGCCTTCTATGGAGAAGAAATGTGTCCCTCCCTCCCCAAGTCCTCTTCTGTTGCATTAATCCAATATCCAGCATCTGTAAGATTGCAAAATGCTTTGAAATAGTGTCTTTTTTTATAAGTCTACTTGCTTTTGTTGTACTTTAATATTTTTCAAAAGCTAACACTATTGAAGTCTACTTTAAAAAACATTTACCACGAAGGCAGTGGGGGAGTAGGACAGAACAGGAATAGGATACCCACACCTGTGGTATCAAGTGTATGAGGTTATACTGGGAAGCGTCATGATTTCTCACGGGGCACTGTTGTGTACTTTTTGTTATAGTCACAATGTAGTTGTATTCTTCTAAAAACCTAATCACCGCTGTCAGCTTCCACCTGTGGAGTAGCTATAGCATTGTAATTCCTGGGCACAGACATCGGCAAGGCTACCTGAGCTCTGGCCTGCAGAGGTCGGTTGTGCCCTCTTGCCTGCTTTGTCCTGGTTCTGGCCAGGCTGAGGATGGTGCTCTGAGGGCTCTGTGATACTGAGGGTCCATAGCAGCAGAACCTTGCAGTGGCTGAGCAGCTGGCAAGATAAAGACACATTCAGGTTTCTCACGCTCAAACAACTTTGTCCTTCTCATCTCATACATAACTTATGGCTGTATTCTGAAAGCAGTTTTATAGCCAGCCACTCATGAATCCATGGGAAATGTGTCCACTCCGGTTTCTTTCTGCATCTCGTTGAACAGAAGGGTTAAGTTCTTTGTCTGGTAAAGCACATGCTAGAAACTGCTGGTTCAAAAAGATTAGCCAAAGACATTAAAGCATAATTGCTATTAATAGTTGTCTTCCTAATCAGACTATTGCTTCTTACCTCAGAGGAATTTTTATCTTTGTATTTTTCTGGAAATGTAGTTGTTATGGATGAAACTGAAGCAAAACCATGCTCACAAAGTAAATATTTGTAATTAAATGTGCCCAGCCCATGCAGTGACTTGGGTCCCTCAGCAGAGCTCTCTGTGGACAGATCTGCTTTCAGCTTCTGGTGACAGTGCCGTCAGGAAGGAGCACTGGAAGCACAGAACTGCCCCAGAGCTGTAGCTCTTTGCCCTGTCTGAGCATGGCCGTGTGCTCCTGCCTGCGGGCACCATCCCTTCCCACTGCCCTGCTCGGCCCCAGCGCCGGCCTCCTGGGCTGTGGTTAATAAACGTGTCTGGAAGGCCAGAGGAAAAGAAAAAAGAAGTATCCTACTTTTTAATTTCTCCACAACCTTGCTTTTAATTAGTGCACATGCTCGGGTAATTTTTATCTTGGTAGCTGTGTCATTTACCGAAATGTTAGTGGGGAGCTGGCTGCTCAGAGGCACTTTGTGCTCTTCGGGGTTTGGGCAGGGGCCCCCCATGGCAGGGCAGTGCAGGTGCCACCTACTTCTGCAAGCAGCAGGCTGAGGAAGGCTGCCTGCAACCCGCCAATTCCAGCACTCAGCGCAGCGTTTGTGGGGACTTGCTTTAAACTTACAGTGTGGTACAACCCAACTGCACTTCTCTCTGAACGCCTGTGCTAGCTGAGCTGGCACTGCCGGCTGTGTTCTGCTCCTTCCTGACTTTCTCTGTCGCTTTGTGCAAAGGGAACAGTTCTTTCTTCAAGTCTTGTTTTTATTCTCTCCTGCGCAGTCCATCGTGCTCCCTGCTCTTCCTCATTCTCAGTTGTCCCCCAGTTTCTACTCACTTTTCTTTTTTTTTTTCCCAATATTCATATTCCCCTCTAGTACAGCTGTGCACCGACAGGAGAAATCCCTGAACGATCTGCCATCCCTTTGAAGAACGGTTGTGTTCTTCCATGTCGGCTTAATGACTGCGGCCTGCTGGGGACGTGGCAGCCTGCGGGGCCGGGGGGGAGAGGAGGTGTCTCTGGGTGCACTGGGGGCTGCCCTGTGGGACCGCCGTCCCCGGGGGGCTGCCTGCTGTCCTGTGCCTTACTGCGGTGTGCTCAGTGGGGCTGGGCCCCCGTGGGCCTGTCCTGCATGTGCTGAGCCCTCCGGCTGCGGTCAGGAGAAGCACTTCGCTGCTGTGTCACGGTACGTTTATGAAGTCTGGAAGTACTGCGTGGCGCGTGGGTTTGGTGTGGGTGGCAGTGAGCCCATGCAGCAGGCTCTGCCCTAACCTGCAGACCTGCTTTTTCCCAGCCTCCCGGGCTTTGTGTGCTTTCTTATCTTTGGTACCACAATAAACAACCCTGGGTGGTGCCGAGACAAAGTCAGGGCTTAAACTGGGCCTCAGTTTTCCTCTGATGGCATAGACATGGAAACGAAGTCACGGTGTTTGACGGCTTCCGAACACGAAGGAGGGCGTTTAGCAGTCAGCACCTCCTCAGATGGTTGCTTGAAAGTCTGCAGGAATACAAAACTCCTGCTGGGTTTCAGCAAGTCTATCACAAAATCACCACCAGAGCCTGGGTTTCACCATCCCTGTGCCCAGGGAGGCTCAGGTCTGCTCAGCAGGACCCTCGTCCCCCCCGAGCCCCCCAGCGGGCAGGGACCTGCACCCCCACCGGAGCTGCGTGCCTGCGCACAGCTGCAGCAGAAGCACGTTGCTGTCAGCCTCCCCAGTGGGAAGCCAGCTGAGTTTTCCAGTCTCCAGTGAAAAAGGAGAACAAAAATACTTCCCAATTTGCAGCTCTCTTACGTTTTTTTCATGGCCTTTTAATGCTGGCAAAAGGTGTTAGGAAAATCAGAGCGTGAATTAAATCAGCTCTGGTAAATGCTCTCTTTTATTTTCTGAGGAAAAAATGACCAGAGCAGACATCACCCACTGACTGTTCCTGTTAGTTTTTTGCTACTGCTCCGAGGCACAAGTTCTTCCTGAACCCTCTCTAAGGCTACATCTGGAGTTATGGGGTGTACGTCGGTGTGTCCCATGTATCCTCCCCTGGCGACAGCCCCTTGGGCAGGATGAGACTCACTGGCACAAGCCACCTTTGTTGAGGGCAAGTTAGTCCATGAGAAGACACCAAGGGTGCTCTATTGCTTTGTGGCATGTCAGACCTGTTAGTCCTCTTAAAAATGGGGAAAAGTGATCACAACCCTTTACAAAGAGCTCTCCCATGGAAAAAAAATACACAACAGAAAGAGGGCATCCAAGGCTTTCCACTGGTCATGCGCGCTTCCAGCCATCAAAGCATATGGTGAGTGATGAGAAATGACATGTTGGAGCTTGGTTACGTCTCATGTCATAGGAGGCAGTCTTTAAGGGTTTTTTACTCATAAAACTGAATTAACAAAAGCTTTTCTCATTGTGGAAGTTAAACCAGCCTGCAGAGCCTTGGGAAATGGTTTCCAGTGATGATCCCTTGAGCCCTCTCATAGCCTATCGGATGGATTTCCACCTCATCAGATCTCATCACAGCAAGCACAGTGTGAGCTAATGGCTCAAGCTGGCAGTGACAATGCGCTGTGACCAGTGCTGTGGGTCTGCTGCCAACAGAGGGTTACCTTTTGGTGGGCAGGGCAGGAGCAGAACATCTTACCAGACTTCACAGTTCATTCTTTGGCTCGAGAAGGAATTGATGTGGTGGACAGAGATGGATTAAGTGAGGACAGGGAGCAACACACTGAGCCTGGCAGGCTGCAGGAACAAGGGCTGGTCTAACTCTACCTGTGAGCCACTGCAGCACGGCCCATTTCTGCACAGGGCAGAAGATGGTCTCGTTCAGGTTTTTGGTGAACTCACAGGATGCATGGTTTGGGTCTGCTCCAGAGCATGTAGGGAGCTCTTCACCGGGTTAGGGCACAGGGCTGTACGGAGAAGCTGACAGAGGCAGGAGCTGGGTTTCTGGGCGGCTGGCTGTCAGCATTTGGATGCGCTTGGGTCGATGTCGTTTGGATGGAGAGCTGCTCTCTCTGTTGTACACCACAAAGATCTTCACGCTTAGCAGGTCCTTTGGCTGGCTATTCACTGTGACTGTCTTCTCTAACGTTTCACTTTGTGAGTCTAAAATAATGGCGGGGAATGCAAAGCGGTTCAACTCTGAAGACGGAAAGTAGTAAAAATAGGCAAAAATCTAACCTTGTGCTTTGTGATGGGTTGCTCAGCTGAAGGCAGTCTTGAAAATGCACAAGAAGTGTGAGGCTCAGCTGACACCCTGTGTCGACACCCTCCTGGCCCCTCACAAGCCGGGGAGGCCGGGTGTCCCCGTTCCTGTGCCCAGGCTGTGCTGAGCAGAGGTCCAGGGGCCCTGAGGTGCTGCCCCCCACATCCCGCTGCCTTTTGGAGTGACAGATGTAACCTACTTGTTGGGTGCCTGGAGGGCATTGGGAAAAGGTCAGTGATTAGAATACAGATGACATACTTTAAAAATGGATTAAAATAGCACAATTCATCAGATTTAAACTACGAGGAAGCAGAATGCTTGGCGTTAAGGTGGGGTTGCTTTTATAACCCCCTTTGAGTTTTGTGGCCCATTTTTGTGGAGCTATTTGGAATGCAGGTAGTTCTGCATGCTTTTTTATTTTTTTTCTTCTTGTTACAAAATATTCCCACTGTAGTTCCAGGGAACTGAAGTCAGGACTTCTGAGCCCTCTCCTGTGACCAACACGCCGTGCACTGCCTGCACAGCACCAGACCCTGCCTGTGCTGCTGACCCGAGCAGCCCCCCTGCGCCGTGCTACCAGCGAGAAGAAAAACCTCGCGCTGCTGCGGGGCCTGGGAGCATCTGGCACCGCGTCCGCGTGTGGCTCCACAGCTCCCTGGGGGCCAGCTCACAGGGGGGATGCCGGCAGTGCTGCCCGTGGGTGCTTCTGTGGGGCTGCGACAGACCCTGGGGGTATGTCCACAGCTGGAGCTAAGTGCCGGGACTGGCAGCAAAGGCAAGCAAATGGCTAATTTTACCCATTACAGTGTAACAGTAGGGTCAGGACAGATATCGTGTATTGTGTCAGTACTTTGCTCCACTATTTTAAAATAGTGATACTTCCCCAGTAGTCCCTGTGCTATGCATTAGCCGCCTTCAGTGCGTTCTCTGGCTGGAATAGTGCCTGCCCCTTGTGTGCAGAGGTGAAACCTGAGGGGCTACCCAAAGGCCTCATCTTTGGGGTTAGAAAATGCAAGTGGAAAAACGCCTGACCTGATAAGTCAGGAACAGGTTGTACAGAGGCTTTTGTAACTCTGAATTTTCCACTAGAATATTCTGGAGTTACAAAAATCTCCATACAACAGCTGCTGTTTCACAAACGCTTATTCCCTTTTGACAAGGTTTCTGTCGCTTCTACCCTGTGCAGAGACAATGCGACATCTTCGAGTCTTTTTGAGCAGCTACTGGGGCGGAAACAGATGGGTTGAGACAGATACCTTGAGACAGAAGGTAGCTCCCAAGGAGAGGCATCAGCCTAATGGGGACTCGAGTCTGGTAAGAGAGATGGAGAAGACCTCCACTGAGGTAAACTTGTTCTCTGCATTGTGTGCTCCAGAGTGCTGCTGAACCATTTGGTGTTGCTTTGTTCCGTACCTAATTCCCATGCAGGAAACTACCCTGTTACTTGGTCTGGGTCCTCACTTTCTTGGTCCCATTCAAGTGAATCCGCTGCAGCAAACCGATGGATGTCTCAGCTGGGAGGACCGCTCTCGTTTTCCCCCTGTTTTGTTATGCAGCAGCATATTAGGGCTGTGAGATCACCTTGCTTTTCTGAGGGCCGGCACTGCCCTTTTAGGCTGATGATGATGATGTGGCCTCGTGAACTGTCTCTGGTTCTTCCCGAAGGCAGCGACAAGCTGCCTGGCTGCGGGTGGGGTGGGCAGCAGTCGCTGTGGGGCTGCTCAGTGCCTCTGCCTGGACAACACCCGGTGGTTCTGCACAGAGCCTCATAGTCACGGCAAGCAGCACAAATGTTGTCTTAAAACACAGCAGTTCAGCAGCTCCTTGCTCTGGGTTTTATCAGTATCCTACCAGCAATGGATGGGCAGCAGTGGAGCTGGAAGGAGCAGGAGAGGCTTTACCTGTACTCCCCTTTATTACAAGGGAAGAGGCCGAGAGTGCTTTTTGGGGTGGCTGTGAGGCTCTTGGCATGCAGATGCCCCTGGAGCCCTGTGCTGTGGGGGAGCAGGGGGTGCCCATGCCCGTCCCCGGTGCTTATTTTAGGCACAGCTTCCCGAGGCATCGATAAACCCGCTGCCGTCACTTGGCAGTCACCACGCGGCACAGTCTCAGGAAAGCAGGCTGGGGAGGAGGGTGGCAGCGAGGCACAGCTGATGTAGAAAATAGGCTCTGCGGCATTTCGGAATGTGCCTGCACGGAGCTGCCTGCCTCTGATTTGGGCTCGGCCATGTGTGGCTGCTGCAGGTGGCCCTGCTGTCGCTCGAAGGGCACTGACTGGGGCACAGGGTGGCAAGAAAAAGCACAGAAGAGAGTTGGAAATACTCCTAAATGCTCTGAGAGAACAAGTACCTAAAAATATTTGTTTTCACATGTAACGTGAAAGAAAGCAGCTGTGTGGAATGCCCTGTCGTTCACGGCCCTGGCAGGGCAGGAGGAGCTGGGATCACACTGGTGTGCACGGGACTGAACCTGGGTGCCACGCGTTGGTGAATGGCCCCAACCGTATGGGGCTGGGGCTGGGGCACCAGCAGCACTTGGTGTTGGGGCAGTACCAACACGTCCAGCTTCACGTGGTTCACAGAATCATAGGGTCATGGAGTGGTTTGGGCTGGAAGGGACCTTAAAACCCACCCAGTTCCATCCCCCTGCCATGGCAGGGACACCTCCCACCCGCCCTGGCTGCCCCCGGCCCCATCCAGCCTGGCCTTGGGCACTGCCAGGGATGGGGCAGCCACAGCTCTGGGCAGCCTGTGTCTGAGCTTGAGGATGCTGTTTGTTTTCAGCCTGTCTCCAGGGAGGAGGCAGTGTCTGCCTGACTGTGCCGTGAGTCCTAAAGAAGAAATTTAGTCACTCGGTTTTCCTTTGCCCTTTGTGCGGAGCTCTTCTCTGCTCACTGGGGAATCCGATGCAGCTTTTTTTGGTGTCTGGATTTTCATTGTGGGAGCCCGTGGGTCCTGCACACAACCCTTCCTGCGGGCAGCACCACAGCCTGCCGCCCAAATCGCTCCCTGGTCACAGAACTGGCACTTCTTGTATTCCTAACTGGTGAAGTTAATAATTCCTTATTTTTATGTGTTCTGTCAGAAACATTTGGCAATTTCTTTTTGTTTCTCTTCCTTCCTTTTAGATGCTTTCTGGGTGTTTGCAAACCCTCTTCTGCTCCCTTAACCTCCTTTCCTCGGCTATGGATTAGAGTGAGCAGAAACTACCTGCCTGCTTCTCCCTCACCGACTTCTCGTCTTCGCTGTGCAAAAACCATTATTGGTTTTTAAATGGTGAGGCTGTAAGTGCTGTGCAGCCAGGATTGCAGCTCCTCTTCAGGTCCGTTAAGGAGCAGCTGTGTCCGGGGCATTGCTGTGCCGTTTGCTGCAGGAGTGAGTGTCCAGTGTCAGCATCTCCATTGAGTCACCATCCACTTCCATGGCTTTTTGATCTGACAGGAAGATAAACATCTCTCTGAGCTAAAAATCTTCCCATCTGAAACTCTAGGATACTCAATTACCATGCGGCAAATATATTTTATATAGCCATTACAAATAACTTAGCCACAGCAATATGGCAGTTTAATTTCTGTTATTTATCTCAATCACTTTTGCATGAGAGAGAGAAGTGCCTCAGCGTGATCTCAAGGGGATGCTTCATCTCCTTCTGTGTGGCTACAGGTGAAGCCTGCACAATACTTTTCTGTGTCAAAATGAGTTTTGCAGGCAGCTGGCCTGAATTAAAGCACCAAAGCGGATACACGGAAACTTTGCTTGCATTTTGTGTATGAACCTAATGTGTCCTAATGCGAATTACTTTTAAAGTATCTTACCTTCAAGCACAGAAGAGGGGAAAAGGAAATAAACCCACCCACCCATGTCCGTGCAGTCCTGCTGAGCTCATACTTTGCTGCTTCTTTCCTTTTTTAGTTTAGAAATGTCAGCACTTTCCGTTCCCATGGGAACCTTGTCTTTTCCCTTGCCATTTGCTGCATTGGAGATGCTGGGACCAGGGGCTGGGGCTGCTCTGTGCTGCCCGGCGCTGGCTGCTGCCTCAGCTGTCACCGCCTGTCCCCAGCTCTGCCCACCCTGAGCACAGCAAGAGCACGGCTCAGCTGTGGCCGGCACAGGGGATAACCTTGGGAAGGGGCTGAGGAGCTGGTCTCAAACCAGTATGGGACCCATCAGCTCTCCTTAAAGTTCCCAATGACCTTGTAGGAGAGTTCAGGATCCCCCCAGAATGGAGGGAAACGTGGCGGATATGTGAGCACTATGGTAAAATGTCTTTCTGGTGATGGGACTCAGTCTCTTGGATTAAAAACCTTTTTGCTGCTGTTACAAACCTCCCGAACATGCCTGAAACCATCTTAGGAGGAACTATTTGCTATTGAAGTAGTCTGTAACATGACAAAATACCAGTAGTAGACTTTGTGAGTTCAGCTGGTCAGTACTTCTCGGGGTTTAGGTCCTGTAATATGTTGAGTTAGCATCAGCCACCAAACAAGCGCTGAGTTTGCTGGGTGTACTTGTGTCAAGAGGGGCTAAAAGGCACACACAGCCAGCGGTGACACTGGGCTCGGCCCTGTCACCGCACTGAGACGTGCCCGGAGCAGGGTTCCCAGCTGACCTCACCCCACAGCCTGCGGCCAGAGCCCTGCAGGGGACACAGGCAGCTCCCCCTGCCCGCAGAACGTGTCGGGAAACCCTCACCTTGTGGGCTCGGCTCGCGTGCTGCCTCCATTCCCTTTGCTTCTTGAGAGACCCTGCTGGTGGTGACTGGGCAGCTTGCTCCCATTTCAGAGGCGCTGCTCTCAGGGAGGGTGCCACCAGCTGCACCTGCCCCTGTGTCTTTGCTCTCTGGTGAATTCTTGCTGCCTGCTTGGCAGGTGCCAAAATGCAGTTGCAGCTTGTCAGAGCTGCCTCCGCGTCAGCACTGGGAATGGCAGAGCCTGGGTCAGTGTCCTTGGTGCCAAAGGGAACAGCTCCGAGCTGCGTCATGCCCCAGTCCCCACGGCCATCCCTGCCCTTGCATGGCTGTGCCAGCCTCCAGCCCCACCAGTGCTGCTCCTGCTGCATCCCCTCCCTGCGCCCTGGCTCCTCCTGACCTTCTGGGCACAGGTCCTGGCTCTCAGAACCTGCCCGCATTTGCTGCGGCAGCAGCCATAGTCGATTTCTGCTCTGCCACGATGCTGAAGTTCTCTCGATGCTCGGTGCTGTGCAGGTTTCTTCAGAGGCACAGAAATAGTTTTATTGTGCAAGGCTACGATACAGGTGCATGCAGAGATGTCATCCCCAGGAGCGGTTCACCCACACTTCAGGGCAGGAGAAGGCTCCCTGGGTGTGCTCTGTCCCTGCTGGCCTCACATGGCCGGGCAGCAGCAGGGCTGGGGCTGAGCAGCGTGGGCACGAAACCTCCCCCTGCATCGCCCCATGGTCATGGTGGCGGGCTGCAGACCGCTGTGCCTGTAATTTGTTCCCAGTGCCACCTCAGAGCATCGTGGACATTGCAGTGACATTTCCCCCTCCTTCCAATATGCCCCCGCGGTGCCAGCGGCCGCAGCAGAGCTGGCAGTGCGGCGACCAAGCTGTCACAGCCGGGCTGTCCCTGCTGCTGCAAGGGGCTGAGCGGGTGCGGGATGCACGGTGCTCTGTGAAGGGATTTGGCTGCGCTCTGGGAAGCCGGATTTTCAAAGCAGGGAGGTTAAATGCTACCTGCTTTCAAGGCCTTCACCTCATTTTTAACTCCTCATTCTTTCATGTTCCCTTCCTGCTTTTTGAAGAAGAGCGTTTGCAAATCTCTGCAAGGGCCCAAAGCAGCCTCAGGGCAGGGCTGGGGACAAGCAGGGGTGCCCCATTCTGAGCTGCCCTTGCCCCGCCTGGGGAAGCTGGTGTCCCAGCAAGATGGTCTGGTGGAAATGGGGCTGGGGGCACTGAGAGGCAGCGAGGCCCTGCTGGGGCCGCACATCCCAAGGGAACAGCACGGTTGGGCACACCGCAGGCCTCGGCTCCTGCACTGTTCTGGTTTGGCTCCTGGCCACTGGCACATTCCCTGTCTTTTTTCCATGTCTTTCTGTGTTAGAGGACAGAACCTCTAGCCCCCAGGTGTTTTCCTTACCATAACCATATCTATACACCTTAATAAAGTCAGCTCTCAGTATCCTTCATGAGCTAAGCAGACGGAGCTCTTTGGGTATTTTTGCCAGCCTTTCAGCAATTTCTCTCATTCTCGCCTGCGCTGGCTGCACGTTTCTGTACAGAATTCAAATGCCAGAACTGAATGCAGATTTCCAGCATCGGCCTAAACCCCGGGTAATTGAATTTTCCATGGGCAGAGCACCCTCCTGCTCTTTGTGTGCCCGAGGGGCCGCGTGCCCGGTGTGCCCCGTGCTTGGAGCAGCCCCGCTGTGCCAGGCCCGAGCGCTCAGAGCTCCACGTGCCTCAGCTGCTCCTCCCTGTGAGTGACTGTCCTGCCAGGCTGTTAATCATCCGCGTGTTTTATCAGCAGTGATCTCGCGTTTGCTAACGCTTTGCAGATCAGAAAACACAGCTCCTGGTCCCGCGGAGCCCCCCTGTGTGCCCGGCAGAGAGGCCGCACGGTGCCGGCACCCCTCGTGCCAGAGCAAGCGCGTGGCACATCCCACATCACCACATGTCCGCACTGTTCACGTCGTTGAAGTCTTATCGAGGGACACGATCGTGTTTATGTGACAGAATCTGTTGTCTGTAAAACTGTGTTGGCAATAATTACATTTGCATCCCTTGATTATGTCTCGTTTTTTCCGTTAGTTTTCCTCTATAGAAATCTGCCAGTCTGCTTGAATGTCAGGAAGGCATCAGCACTTTCCTATCTGCTGGATTTTTCACAGTATTCAAAGGTGTATTCAAAATCAACAGCATTGGGTCAACAGACTCTTTTCAGATTCAGGTGTTCCCGATTGCTGCTGCTTAACATCTTCCATGGCCTCGGATTTGTTCTTTGTTCTCCTGGGCTGGTCGCTGCCCTCCGCCCCTCATACCTTGGATGACTTTTAATTGACCAGCTAATGCCTGCTCCCCCATTTCTCATTTTCCAGGTATTGGTTTTTCATTTCTGACTACAGACTCAGAACAAGAAGACATTTTTACTCAGAAATACTTCACTATTGATTGCAGAGTGGCAGTTATTGACTGCCTGCTGAGCTCCTCACAGAGAAGCGTTAGCTTTCAGTCATATTTTCCTATCTGTGTTTTCTTCTCAATCTCTTTGTTCGTAATTCAATTGATTAGAAGCATCAAGTATATATAAAAATATTCCTGCAGTTAATGACTTTAATAAACTTATTTAATAGGTGTATTTAATACCATATTATATATAACTGTGTAAATGTAATGCACTTTCATTTTTGTAGAGGTTTGGCTTGGTGCAGAATGACATTCTGATTGCAGGGAGACGTTGGCTGTGTCTGGACACTGGGCACACCTGTCTGTCCATCCATATACACGTCCTGGGCTGGACCATCCTCTTCTGCTCACACTAAATGCAATCAGGCCGTGATTGCTGATCCCTAGGCAACCACGCACAGCCTGCTCGCTGATCATTTCTTCTTTATTCCTCCTAATAAAGGCCAAAAAAGAGCTGCAGCCTTTGGGGTGTACTTCAGGTGTCCCTGTGCTGCTACTGTTGTTCCCTGAGCTGCCGGCCCATGGTGCAAGGCGAAGGCTGGAGCCAGGATGTGGCCCCGGCTGGCTGGTCTGGGACAGGGCAGCGAGGGGGCAGACGATGGGGAGAGCAGAGCGTGGTGTGTCAATGGGGAGAACCGAGCGTGGTGTATCGTAAAGCTGGAAGAGACAGGAGATGCTGGGTGGGGGGGTGTGCAGCATCAGCAGCGAAGGGGCTCGAGGCATATAGGAAATTAAAGGAGGGGATTTTACCACGGTTCATCTGGATGAGCACAGCCACGGTCCCTCGAAGCTGGTGTCCCTGCAGCCTGCAGGAGCAGCCAGGCTGGTGGGGCCATGCTCCAGCTGCCCCCAGCTTGCAGAGTCATGAGCGTTAAATGGTTTGGAAACTGGTTAATATAGATGCCAAATGCTTTCCTAAATATTCTTCCACTTGGGTATTTTTTCTTACGGGAAAGACTTATTTTTCCTATGCACAATACCTACTCTTTAATTTCTTTTCTGCGGCTAAGCACAATCTCTGAATCCCAGACAGCAGTCAGAAATCTGGAGGGACAAGGGGATTTCATATTGACTCTAAATAAAAGGATAACTATACACAAAGAAAAAAACAACTACAAAAGCAGAAGCAAAAACCCAAGGGTTTCCTAAAGTGGAAGGGAAAGTTTAATTTGCTACCCAGCACCACCACTGCAGCACCAGAGAATGGTCCTGCTGTGGCTCCGAGAGCTGCGCAGCTCTCACCCTCCCCCAGCCCCTCCGGTGGCTAAAATCCCCTGAAATGCATCTTTTTCCTTGTAATTCATTAACCTCTAAAAAGGATCTGTTTTCTGGAGAAAAGGCTATTTACCGAATAACCAGTGTGCATCATCACTGCATTGATTTTCCAGAGCCTTATCAATAGAAACAGCAGTAAGCGGCTCTGGCAGACTCAAGGTTGGGGAATAACACACTGGATTCACCTTGTTAGATTCGAACGCCAGCTCTGTGGATGGTGCATTTGCAAGAGGAGAAAACAAAGAAAACCAAAATAGAGGAAGAACTGGCCGGTGGCACCGCCCCTGGCCTCAGCTTCAGCAGCTGCCTTGCCCAGCCCGACTTTATTCTCTCTGCTCGCTGTGCAGCCTGAGGTGGTCAAATGTGGTCGTGCCACCAAAATGCTGGAATGTTTGAAGATAATTCCTAGGAGCAGCAGTGCCTGAAAAAGTGCGTTTGCTGCCTCTCAAGGTGGGCCCCTAAATAGCCTTCACAACCCTCCTTATCTCTTTCCACCCGAAATATGCAGTAAATGCACAGGCCTCGGAAATGTGAGGGATTATCCACTCCCTATTGACAACCTAATGACATGGTTGTAAACACACAAATTATCTTTGCAGTACCCTTGCAGCTGAAATGGCCAAAAAATCTGTATATTAAATGATGATGATGAGCAGTAAATATTCAACCCAGGCTGTTGAATTTTTAGATGCAGAAGCACCCCAGGAATCCATTTACTTCAAACAGAAGGGTTCTACTAGAAATGCTTTGAAGGAAATAATTTTAAACATATTTAAGAGAAAAATAAAAGCAAGCTAAAAAAAAAAAAAGTGATGCCCATTGCCTGAAACACTCTCATCATACAAATGTGTTTTCCTTACACCATGCCCTAGCGCTGGTCATTTTAGCAAGGCCTCTGACTCACTTCCTTCATGCTCCTTACACAGTAAATGTTGGTTTGAAGTGCATTGGACCTGTGCAGAGTGCCTTCCGACACGTGGGGGGTGCAGGCTGCAGGTTGCAGGGTGCGGAATATGGGGTGCAGGATGCGGGATGTGGGATGTGGGTTGTGGGATGTGGGAGCTGCCGCAGCACCCCCAGCCCCACCGCTGCAGGAACCAGGCAGAGCCCAGTGCAGCCATGCCTCAAGTCGTTGAGATTGAATCTAAATTAAATCCAGCGCTTGTCAAACCCTATGAAGTTACCGCGAGTGGATGGAGCAGCATTTGGCTAGTTGCTGTTAATAGGGTCAGGCTGCAGCTGAACAGACTTGCTCTGCCTTTGGGCAGCTTTTCCTCCCTGCTGACCTCAAGAGAGATTTTGGGAGGGCTCCCGCAGGCTCGTACCCTACCATCCGCTCACGGGGCTGAGGAGCAACCTTGAATTAATGCTGCGGGATGTGTCATGTTTTTTCCTGTAGAAAAGCATGGGCTTGACCGCACTGTGCAGCAGCTCTCTGAGCCTGCTAAAACCTGCTGGAGCATGGTCCTGGGGGGACAGGAGCCTCGCACAGATCAGGATCCCCGCGGGCACCCAAAGGATGGGGCTTAATAGAGTTTTGGTGCCCAGATCCTGCTGGATTCTGTCTCTGGGTCCCTTGAGCTTCCCTGAAAATCCCTTCCTGATGTATTTACTTATGCTTGAATTCTTAAATGTTGGTGGTAGCATTAGCAAATCCAAGACCTCATGCCTGAAAATCAGGACCCAGGGGTGTGAATCATGGGACGGAGAGCAAAAATCCCCAGGGCTGCATTTCCCTGCTGTCTTATTTCTGACCCCCTGCTGAGCACACTCTGCTGTGTATGCCTCACATTTTCAAGCATTCTTTCTCAATCAAGAGAGAGAAATATATATATATATATATTGACAGAGACTGTGATTACTTCTCAGTCATGGAGAGCAAGAAGCAGGACTTTCAGAAAAAATACCACTAAATATGACAATCATAAAAGCAGTCACAAGCACTGGCCAGGATGCATGGCATGGTGGTGGGGCACAGGAAACTTTCACTGGTCATGTTGGTGGGGATGCAGCTTCTCACCGTGCCCAGTGCCAGCACCCATGGACACGCACACCTTTAATGCATTTCTGAGAACCCCCATTTCACAACCCCGCTTCTGCACAGCTGTGCACGGCTCTTCTGCAGAGCTCTGGTCTTAGAGCCGCTACTCTGCAAGGAGAACGATGCAAGAGAAAGTTAAATGTGTGCTGCATGCTTCCAAGGGAGGGCCTGGGCTTCATTGTCCCCTGCCCTTCATCTCGATCTCCCTCCCCTCTGCAGTGTGCCCAGCGCCAAGCTGAGTCCTGCCTGCACGTGCAGTGCTCCCAGGGAGCAGAGAGGCCTCCTACCTGCTGGCAACAATGCTGACAGAAGCAGCCAGTAAACAGAATTATAGGAATATTTTAAATGGATTGCTGGGCTGGATTCGGAACTATTCCCCAGTTGTATTCTCTAGATATAAAACAGAGTGTACCTTGCTAGCACAAAACCAACAAGAGCATTTTCTCGTGTTACCTCCATAAGTACCCAAGGAGACTGAGAGTTGTATTTGCACTTTTAAGGACTGGTGATGTAAATGTCTGCCAAAGCAGTGACTCAGAAAGAGGATAAATCCTGCATGCCCCATCCAGCCAGTCACAAGAACAGTGCCTCCAATCTGGAGTCTCTGCTGCGAGCACATGGAGCAAAGCTTTTTGTGACAGACTTATCATTAGCTCTGCAAGCGGAAAAAAAAAGTCAAAGCAATTGTTTGCTGTGAATTGCTGGCTTGAGCAGTCACACTTCTGTGCTGTCTCTCTCCTTTGCAAGTGAAGTGAAGAAATCCATGCATAGAGAGCCTAAAAATGATCTCTAGGACCAAAAAAAGGCTGGTGGCTTGGAGCCCACAGGGAACCTTGCAGGCTCTGCCACAAGAAGGAAGGGAACTGTTTTTCAAGAAGCCCCGAGCCCTGCTGGATACGATCAGGAGTGAAGGTGGGGAGATGTCTGGCAGCCTGCACACTGCCCGAGGATGGCGGGGCCCCCAGGACGGGAAGGAGAGCTCAGTGACGCTGCACCATGAGGCGCTGGCCTGCAGACACAGTGGGAGGCAGAAGGAGCAAGGTGCTGCAGTGACCAGTGGCACAAACCGCATCTCCTGCAAGAGCCCAGCATCCTGGGCAGGCATCCCCCCGGATGAAATGCTGCCTGCTTCTGCTGATGGCTGGGCAGTGCGGTACCTAACGCCCTCTGGAGAGATGCTCCTGCTCCGGGTGACAGATCGTGCCCAAGAAGCAGGGTGTTATACGGGGTGGCATCAGGCTGAGGCTTGTAAACGCTGCTAGCACAGAAATTGCACTGCTGTAACCCAGGTTGTTTATGGAGGCTTGTTGCTGGTTCCTGCCGAGCAGAGGCTGTTTGGTACCAAATCACACCGCTCACAACCGAGGCTGGAGCATGCCGTCCCCTGTACTGCACCCGTGATGGGGTTCCCAAGCACAGGACCCCCCAGCCCCTCTTTCTTCACCGTCATTGCAACGGGTGACCACAGGGAGGACCTGCCCTGTGCCCGCCCTGCGTGGGGCTGCAGGGAGGGTGCCTGAGCTTGGTGCTGCTCCCCCAGCCCTTCCCAGCTCCTTCCCCACGCCGCGAGCTGCTCCAGCATCCCTGCAGCGCCAGGAGGCGTGGAAGGGTCTCTGGGGCCGACTGCTGTGACCTGTCTGACAGCACAGCTCCGTAATTACTCCCTGAAACACCCGCCTCAAGCCAAAAACTTTGTGCTAGGACTGAAGGAGACCTCAGCCTAATGAGCCTGTCCCTGTATGTCAGCAGTAATTAATCTGCATCGCCCTGCAGGTTCCCACCTCCTCCTAACAGGCTGAAATGCTATCTTCTGGTTATAATTGCAAATTATGGCTAAAATTTTACATGCCTGCAATTTGGGAAGCTCGATGCTACAGCCCATTCCCCCCTGGGTACTTGCGGGGTGGTTGCTGGGACGGTTCCAGCCCCGTTTTCACTTCTGGCCCTCTTGCACCTGAATCTGTCCTCACTGCCCTGCTCTCCTCCGTCATCCCCTGTTCTTCCCTTTCTCCCACTTTCAGCCTGCTCTTCTCCTCACCTTCCCTTGCCCTCTGTCTTTTCTCCCTGGCTCAGCAGGAAACTCACCCTGCAGGAGCGTGGTGGGAGATGCAGGTCCCTCATGGCACACGGAGCCCCGCCGAGCGCAGCAGCCCTTCCCCATCAGATGCTGCTGCTAGAAGTGGTCTCAGGACATACAGACCTAACAAAGGGACCCCACGTCTGCTAGCGGGGTCACGCCAGCACACGACAGGCAGCGATTCAGTGCAATCGGTCACCTACCTGGGGACGATGTATTCCCCGGCTAGCACTTGGGAGAAGGACCAGACTGCCATTGCTGCCCCGTGTATCAAATATAATTCATTCCAAGCTTAATTCACCTTGCCTGTAAGTCACTGTTAGAGCATTTTCTCAGTTGCAGCTCAGGCAGACACTGTGTCTTTGCACAAAGACGCATTTTGAGGAGGTTGGGAACAGAGAGCACCCTTTGCCAGCCGCCGTCCCCCAGCCCCGGTGCAGGGCTGAGCCCATCCTCATGGGCTGCCTGCGGTCTGGGGGACATCAGATATGCCTGAATGAGTACAGCTTGCTGGCCCAAACCTGCTGGAGGAGGCAGTGTGGTTGCTGGCCCCAGTGTTTCCTATGGCTGTTGGTGTTCAGCTGAGGACGGAGACGTGCAGACACGTGCTGAGGGGCTTCCATGCTCTGCGAAGACCAACCGGCAGCACAGCGCTCCCCAGCTGCACCCCTGGCAAAGTGTCCCGGCTGTAGCCAATGTGCAGTCCTAAGGTACTGGCCTGGAGCCAGTGATGGGTCCCCTGTTGGTTACTGCAGTGTTTGTAACTGCTTGTTATTCTAGAAAAATACTGTAAAATAGTACAAGGAATAATCCAGTATTTATTCCAGATTCAGACCAGGTCAATGTAAGGGGACTCAGACATGAGAGTGAGCTGGTTGCAATAGATGCAGGGGAGGGAGCCTCTTTCTGGAAGAGGTTAAGTCTTACCTTCCAAAACTGTTCATCAACAAGAAGTAATTAAAGGATAGCAGAGATTTTGGTCTTCGGTTTCTATCCCTTCTCAGTGTACAGACACTGAGAGCAAGTGTGAGTCGATGCCTGCTTCACGCTGCAGATAGCCTGGGAGAACAGGCCAGGGACTGTGAATTCAGCTGATTTGGAAGTATAATGACAGTGATGACGGTACTGTTGGCTATTTAAATGATGAGCAAACCCTGTGAGCTGGGCCACATTTTGACATCTCATCTGGATGGCACTGGGTTCATGTTGGAGCTAAGATAATAAGGACCATTGCTTTTCTGTAATTTCAGATGGGGGTGCCTGCTGAAAAGCAAAGCAAAGTTGACAGCCTCATTTCTCGGCTCCAGATGAAGAAAATGCAGAAAGTATCTAAACAGAACAGGTTGCAGTTAAACAAGAAATGCCAGCGAAAGCAGAGGTCTGTATTTCGGTCATCCAAAGCCCAAGAAGCAGCTCTTACTGCCAAACTCTGGCGTACCTTAAGACGAGCAGTTGTCGGTGGAGGCTGTGCCAAGCTGGTTGTTTGTTACGGGTGATAAATACGATGTGTGACATTTTCTACTGAAATACCTGAGACAGGCAAAGAGTAAGGCATGGCTTTGAATTTAAGGCAGTTTTGGGGTCTTTGGCCTCGGTAACATTCAATAGTCGGACAGCTGAGCACTTCTGCGCCTGTGGGGAGTTCTGCTCCTGCCCTCCGAGCAGCGAAGGCAGCCACGCTGTCTCCTCCCCTGGGTTTTAAGGCTGAGCTCTCAGTGAAATCTAACTGACCAGAAAACAAATGCATCTCAGATTTTGCTTTAAATATCCATTTGGAAATCTGCCTTTTGGATTTTTGAGCTCAAAAGTGCAAGTCACGGGGAATCCAAGTATGGAGAATTGGTAGGATTTACTGTGTTAATTATTAAAAAGGGGAAAAAATGACATTACTCATCCGAACTGCATTCTTGTCGATCAAAGCTGGGGAACAGAGAACACTGTTATAAAGGCATCTCCCAGTCTCTGATATGCTCTGCAGAAACCTTTTAGGTAGGTTGAGAGAGAAGAGCAAAGCTCCCCTCAGGTGTCTGACTGTCGCCAGTGCTGCTCCCTGTTCAGAGACGAGTCCGAGGCAGCAGAGGGGGACGAACGCGGCCAACAGGCTCCTGCTCGCCCCAGCGATGAGCTCTAAAAAAATACAGTTTCTCTGTCGAAAACTGGAATCTCAGCAAAACTGTTCATTTGGTTGAGGAACAAAGTTAATAGCCGAGCTGTGGCATGGGTGAGAGGCTCCCTGACAAAGCCGTGGCTGCTGTGGCATGAATGCCGCTCTTCATTAAGCCGCTCAGCTGGCTCAGAGGCTTCTGTTCTTTATGAAAGCAGCACCTGCTAATGCTGAGGATCCCATTCTTCATTAACAGTTCAGCTGGTTCAGAGGGGGAGCTCTAAGGCAGATGAACAATTTATGCAGAGTGGGATACATGACAAAGTAGCAGCTACTTTAGTGAATACAAGCATCTTTGTAAAAGTGCCCAGATGGTTCAGGAGCAAGTCCCATTCTCTGTGAAAAGCGCCGTTGTTGTTCTGGGCTCTGCATCACGCCTCCCAACAACACGCCGGGCACAGCTCACCTTCCCGGGGGGCTGCAAAGCTCGGGGTCCTGACAGGCAGCCCATGGAGGCCAAGCCTCTGGGTTTGCCTTGAGTTCTTCCAGCAGAATAAATTCCTCTCCACAATGCTGCCCAGTCTGTGTCTCATTGCTGCAGTACAACCACCTGCAACGTCTCGTTCCCACTCTGCCATTCACATTAATTGGCCATTTGGAGTAATTGTCTTTAGGATACTAAGGTAACCCAGCCTGGTCCCCTCCATGGTCCCTCCTGGAGCACACAGGGCTGTGTCCAGCCTGGCGGGCAGAGCCGGTGCAGTCGGATGGGCTGGGAGCAGCAAGGCTGGCCTGGAAAGACTTTCCCTGCCACCTGAGTGGGGACAGCTCCCAGCCTGCATGGCCCCAGAGCGCAGGACCCTGCCCTACGTGCCGCAGCGGTGCTGGGTCAGTGGCACCGCTCCTGCAGGGAGGCCAACAACGTGGCTTTGTGAGCCATCTCTCTGGCTGGGAAGGCAGGGAATGAGCAAAGTGGAGCGGAGCTGTTGTGGGACAAGGTAGGACAGCTGCATGGTTGGAGCTTAAGGCTGGGGCGCATGAAGAAGGGACAGGAGCTGCACTGCAGCCTGGGAATGCAGCTGGAGGGGTAGAAGCTCTGGGCACAGCTGAGCTGAGTCAGGAAGGCGCAGCTGGATGGGATCTGTGCTGCCGTGGGCCAGACCAGCAGCTTAGCGCAGCCCTGTGTCGTGGCCTGTTTGAGGTGGGCATTTGTCAGCTCCTGCAGAGCCGGGTGGTGGTGGGAGCGCTGCTGAACCCTCTGGTGGGAGCCGTGCTCCGTGCAGGGGTGGCCGTGGTGTGAGCGTGACACCCAGCCGGGGTCAGCGAGGGCCGGACGGGGGGAGATCTGCAGTGCTGCTGGGGGGCTGCCACCACGAATTTCACTTCTCCAGAGCAGCACCGACCGCACCTGAGTGAGCACCGATCACTTCTAGAGTCCATTTTGCCCAACAGCCACAGATACAAAAGTTTCCATCCAGAGGGAACGAACACCGGGAGAGGACCGTGTGCCCTGGGGACTGTCTCAGCTCGGTCTGCAAAGCGCTCTGCTCAGAGGGCCGGCAGCTGCCCCCCCGTGCAATGCCCCCTCCTTGCCCAAACCTCTCCCCGGCAGCAGAGCAGAGCGCAGGCGGCCCGGCAGTGCCTGGCAGTGCCCTGCAGGCCTGCGGGACCGTGCTTGTTCACCCACCGTCCCCAGGGACGCAGCCTCCTCTCCCCACAGGACGGGGGAGGCCGCCCCCCACCTCGCTCCCCCCCCGGCGGGCCCAGGGCGAGGTGCCCCGGGCTGCGGGGAGCGGGACGGGGGCCGCTGTGCACAAGCGGCGGGGCCGGCGGGAGTGGGGGCTTTTTTTTGGGGGGGGGGGGGAAGGCGGGCGGTGAGCGGGGGCTGCCCACCCCCGCAGGGCGCACGGCACAGCCCCAACGCCCCACCGGGCGCCCCGCTGCCCCCGCTACGGGGCCAGGCGCTGCCTCCGTCCCGGTGCCCCCGGGGCGCCCCCCCCCAGCCCGTGCCGTTGCGCCCCCGCGAAGCCCCCACCCGCGCGGGGCTGCCCGGGGGAGGCGGTGGATCCGCGCCGCCCCTGCCGCATTGGTTTGCGGCGGAGCCCGTCACAGCCGCGGCGCCGAGATTGGCCCCCGCAGCCGGCGCCCCCCCGGGCCGGCCTCCACCCCGCCCGCCGTGCGCCGAGCGCCGCGGCCCGGGCACGGGCACCGCGCTCCGCTCCGCTCCGCACCGCTCCGCCCGCAGCGGAGGCAGGGCCGGCCGGGCCGAGCCGAGCCGAACCGAACCGAACCGAACCGAACCGGGCGGGGGGGACCCGCCCGCAGCACCGCACAGCACCGAGCAGCTCCGCGCCGGCTGCGGGGATGTGAGCGGAGGCTCCGCCGGCAGCGCCGCCGCTCCGCGCCCGCTGCGCGCCCCGGGAAGATGCTGAGCAGGTGGATGAGTGGCAGCAGCAGGAACCTGGACCGCGAGTACAACTGCACCGTGCGGCTGCTGGACGACAGCGAGTACACCTGCACCATCCAGGTCAGCGCAGCCGCCGCGCGGCGCGTCCCGGCCGGGCGCGGTGGGCAGCGGGGGCGCGGGGCCGGGGCAGCCCCGAGCCGGGCGGGCCGGGGGCGCGGTGCCCCCGCCGCCGCACGGAGCCGGCAGACAAAAGGCGCCCGGTCCTGCCCCGCCGCCGCGAACAAAGGCGGAGCGGCGGCGGCCCCGGAGCCGCGCGGAGCCCCCTAGCCTCTCCCCCCATCCCCGGCTCCCGGGGCGGCCGGAGCATCCCATCCCCATCCCCATCCCCGTCCCATCCCGCCCCTTCCCCTCGGGGTAGAGCCCGGTGCCTCGGGGCAGGGGGAGCCGAGCCCGAGCCCCGCCGAGCCGGGGCGGCCCCGCGCGGCCACTCCGGGACCGGGGAAGGCTCGGGGGGGCTCGGCCGTGCCCCGCGGAGCGAGGCGCTGCTCGCCCCCCGCTGCCGGCCGCGTGTCGCGGCGAGCGCTCGGGTACGAAGGGAAGCCCGGGGGCGGCTGCCGAGCCGTGCCATGGCGAGCCGTGCCATGCCGAGCCGTGCCGAGCCTGCCCGCCCCGCCGTGCCCCGTTCCGCCTCCCGAGCGGAGCCCCGGGCCGGGCCGGGCCGCGGCAGGGGGCGGCCGGCGGGCGGGGACCCGGAGCGGGGCAGCCCCGGCTGCGGCGCCCTCGCTTTGCGCTTCTGCCGTGGCGGCGGGGGCGGCGAGGAGCCTGCCGGGGGCGGCTGGCACGGCGGAGCCCCTGTGCGCCGGAGCACTCGCGGCTGTTCCCTGCTGGCATCGGCTGGCTCCGCTCCAGTCCGTAGGCAATGGAAAATTCGGGGCAGAGTTTTCTGAGTAAAGGTGACTCAACGTGTAAATAGCGACAGCTCCCACCTGCCGGTTCGGGTTGTGGATCTCCCGAGTTCCCCGCTGTCCTGCAACTCCGAGGAGGAGGGAGCATCTTTTAGTTTGCGGGCAGAAGCGTGCTTTAAAATGCAAAGAATGGTGAGGGAGGAATGCTGCAGGCTATGGGAGGCACGGTCGGCTTTGCTTTAATAGTCTAAAATGGGTAAATACGGTGTTTTGTACAAAGAGCAGCCGAAGAACACTGAAGCCGCTCGTTCCTCACTCACCTCCCCCACCTAGGTTGTAAAGTGTGACCCCGTAAACAGCTGGGGTGGCAGCCGGCTTGTTTCGCACAAGCAAACTCATTTGTCTCTCAGAGGTTGTTTTTGATACAAATGAAATAGAAAAATGTAGTTTGGAAGAGAAAATGTAGGCAATGCAGTTTAGAAAAATCTGGATTTTCTGTCCTTAATTTCGTTTAACAAGGTGTCTTTATTTTGCGTGCCTTTATTTATTTTTTTTTAAGAGGAAATAGTACTTGATCACGTATTTCAGTGGGTTATTTCATGTTTAGCATAGTAAATAGCGAGTCCTTGTGTTTAGTATGGATGACCTAAGGTATACAGAATTAGCTGTATTACCCTCACAATCAAGGTTACCGTAGTTAAATATTTGTTTTCTATTTCTTTCATGCTGTCTTATAAGCAAAGTATTTATAGTCCATGCAAAATTAAAGCATGTATAGTGGGAATGTCTAATGTGAGAAAAACCGTCAACGGAGAGGCAGGGAACAGTGAATGAGTTTTGAAGGTCATTCCCTCACGAGTGCAGATATTTCATGTCTTGCTGAGATCCGTAGTGTTTCCTCATCCAGGCTGTTTCTACGCCCGTTGTTTCTAATTTATACATTTCTATTTTTACTTAAATATGGAGAAACCGTCCAAAGCAAAAGTCATTGTTTTCGACTGCAGTGCTGTTGATCACAGTGCACATCTGGGGAGAGAAGCTGCTCGGTGGAAGTTTGTATCGTGCGTTTGTGCGGCTGTGCCCGTGTGTGTGTGTGTCGCTGGTGCCAGCAGCGCGAGGATGTGCGTGCGCGCTCTGCCCTCCTGAGCCGCGGCCAGCCTGACGTGTTGTCTGGCTTCCACATCGCTGTGAAAGAAAAAACACTCAAGAGGCCGATCTGACTGTAAGAGGTCTTATATATGTTTCAGATAATAGCACTGGTTAAACCTGTCAACAGAATTAACCTCTGGCTGTGCTTGACAAAAGGCGTGTGAATAGGGTTTCTGTGCTGCTGGATCATAACTTGGAATATTCTCTTTCTAAATAAAATCTTTTTTATTCGATTATCCAAAGTTTACTTTGGTAATATTCCCTTGTTAAACAAGCAGTTCATCATCTGAGCTTGGACGAGTCCTTCATCTCTCTTGTCCTAATTTTCACTCCCAAACACCCAACTGAGCAGGCGGAGGAGCCTCGAAAGCGCTTCCCGCATCCGTCCCGCTTGGGGTCAGCTTGGTGGCTGTGCTGTTGGTCCACATCTGTTGGAGGCAGAGAGTGTTTGCAGTGAGTCTGGACCTCCATAAATATATGTATATTTATATATATGTATATTTTCCTGTATATTCTAGTAGTCTGCCCCTTCGGGGAGCAGGAGGATGCGGCCCTGGCTGCGCTGTGCTGTGGGGACGGGGCCGTGCCTGCCTGTGAGCAGGGCTGTGCCTCAGCCGCTCGCAGGACCTGGGGCTCCCAGCAGCTGTCTGGAAGAAGACAAAGATGTCATCCTGTCTGGACTCAGAGAATCTTGTATTTCAGTAATATTACGTGCCCCTGAGGTGCTTTAGAAGCAGTGGAGTTGGTGGTCTGTGACATGGGGCTCGCCGGAGGTGGGAATGCCGCGGTGCCCATCAGCGCTGCCCCTCGGTGTGGAGCTGTTG